>NC_090440.1:1942001073-1942696489 GCF_031143425.1 Pleurodeles waltl | reverse complement strand
AAGAATACGGAATAGACCCTTAAAAAATAAAAACATTTGAAAATAAGTTAAAGGTTAGATTTTGAAGCACAAGACTTCGAACACATGAGATCTACAGGGATGAAAGCACACCTTAGAGAGTTGCTTCAAGGTATCCAGATATGGAGAGCATTGGACAAATGGGAAGGCAGATGGGTGAAGAAAAAGACAAACCGAAAAAAGGTTCTGATGTTTCTCGTGCAGAGGCACTGCGGAATAAGGAAGAAGTGAAAGTTTTACCAATGAGAGAGATTCGAGGAGGGAATTTTGTACATGTCCCATGGAGCAGAAGGGACATTTTGTCATTTACAAATATTTATCCCAGGGTGAGAGAGAAACCTGTAGAATGGTATCAGCAGACAGACAGGTTTGTGAAACTTGCAAAATGCCTGTGAGAGGACTTGCATACTCTTTTAGAGATAGTTGTTCCAGCAGATTTATGGATTGAATGCAAAAGGAACATAGATTGGCCAACAAGTGAGCCACTGAGAGATCCAGCAACAGGTGCACCGTCTCCTGAAGTAATGAAATTTTACTATGAAGTGATTGAATTTCTGAAAATGAGAATTTCGCCCAAGAATATTGATTGGCAGCGCATAGACAGGACAGCTCAAAGTGAAAGAGTCAATTCATGCATACTATGAGAGATTGTTGAAAGCATTACAGTTGTACAGAAACAATTGAACCAAAAGACACATTTCATTTTGTTTTCAGATTTGTTAAATGTAACGGGGTCACGGGGACCCTGTTTCCTGGTGGTGCCCCGAGACCTATGATCTGGTGCCCCAGGGGCACCGCCAACAGTCAAAATGTTGGAATGCCCACCTCTAACCCAGGCGTCCGGGTTAAATCAGAGAGAGACAATGGATCCAGATCGATGCAGCGTTTTGAGGAGGAAGACCGGCAACGAGAGGGAGAGAAGCCAAAGACAGAGGGCGGTGCGAGGAAAGGAGCCCGGAACAGACAGCCGAGCCCGATGACCAAGACTAGTACTGCTGAAGGCGAGGATCCAGGAACACCATGGAGAGAACTTTGGGCGACGACTCCCGCCATGTCCCTGGAGTAACATGGCTTTCGCAGGTACGTGCCTGCTTGACAAACCCTGCAGGATATTACTGGTAGGAGGGAGGGAACGCGGGTGGTGCGGGGCGAACAGCGGGTTAGGTGACATAGACTGTCCATACAGCGTCCCTTTTGCTAGAGTGGTTTTGTTTTTTGTTTTTGTTGTTTCATTCTGTTTTTATTCCCTGGCACTAACATACATAGGAAATGCATTGAATACAACAAATCCTGTGAAGGCAACAGGATTGTGAAACTAAGAGAACCAGTACTTTAACCTTTTCCATTTGTGCATGAGAATGAACACACCGTCACCACTGTTAAGGACTGGGAGCACTCCCCGAATGTTTGGTTTCCCCACCACACTGCACCTACACTCCCTAACCCCAACACAAGACAAGAAGAGCAAAATACTTACTGTTTTCTTTTGTTTCTTTTGTTTTCCTTTGGGTGACTGGCCACATTTCTCCGTCGTAACTCCAACGAAGACCCAATCCTAAATGAGAAAAGAAGGGGATTAGAAGAGAGAAGAAAGAATAAAAGAAAAGCTGAGAGGAGAGAGAGACATAGAGACATTAAAAGGAGAAAGAGAGAAGAACTCCAGGAGAAGGTGCCAGAAATCTTGTGAATCATTAATATTGACCTAATTCAAAATCCTAATAAAAAGACCATTTATTTTGAACTATACAGTAACTCCAATCAGGTTATTAACGTCTTCCACCCGGCCTAGTATCCCACGTCCTCTACACTGGTGTCAGAAGTGGGATTTTTCCGTTGGGAGAGAACAACGATACAAAAAGGTCCACCCATACCAAGGAAGAATGGAAACCAAACCTACACTAGAAGAGGTGATACAAAGGTTGGCCAAGGGACAGCGACACCTACAAGTTGTGTGGGAGGAACAGCAAAGAGAAGCACGTACGGATAGAGAGACCCTCCAGAACGCCTTCAAAAGCCAGCCTACAATAATAGCCAACAACCAGCTAATCCACAAGACGGCCCTTCAGAAATTAACAGATACGATTGCTGCAATGCGGGTCCACCCTAAAGTACCTAGTTCTGTCCTACAGAAGTACCAAGAAGGAGAGGACCCAGACGCATTCTTCACCAACTTTGAGAGGGTAGCAACGTCTGCCACTTGGTCCAAAGACAGGTGGGGCCAATACGTGGCACCCCTCCTAACTGGAACCTTGCAGGCTGCATACCAGGCGGTAAACCCCGGAGGTACCACTCCTTACCCAGAAATAAAAAAAAGTATAGAGTTAAAATTGGCAATTTTAAAGGATTGCACAAATTCGTAGTCTGTGATTTAAGTGCTGTGTCCTTACTGGGAAGGGATTTAGTGTGCAAAACAAGATGTTCCATTACCTGTACAGACGAAGGCATCGAAATTCAAACAAACAGTGATGATGAAGAAAACTCGATACTTACTGTTCACTACGAATCAGTGGCCAAAGAATTCCCTTTGATCAATTTTGATGAGCCAGTGAATGACGAAGTTCCTTTGATTAGTTTCTTTCCAGTTTGTGCAGTGAAAGATCTTCCTACTGATTTACAGAAAAGTGTCATGACTAAGGTTTGGGTTCTTTCAGGAAAAGACATTGGGGTCATAAAAGGAGCTGAGCCAGTCAGAGTCGCAGTTAAGCCTAATGCAGTTTTCCCTCAGGCTCCACAATCCCTCATGGCAAAAGATGCAATCGAGGATGAAAAACCATTAATAAGAGAGTTTGTGGAGAGAGGAATTTTAAAAGAAGTTTTGAGCAGCCTGTGTAATTCACCAATAATGGTACTGCACAAACCCTGTGGGAAAATTCGACTTGTGCAGGATTTGAGAAAAATAAATGACATAGTGATCAAGTGTTGCCCAGTAGTGCCAAATCCAGCTGTGATTATGTTTCAGATCCCATGCGATGCTGAATGGTTCACTGTAGTGGACCTATGTCAGGCATTCTTTTCCATGCCTCTTCATAAGGACAGCAGATATCTCTTTTGTTTCAAATTCCTAAACAAGGTCTACTGTTGGTGTAGAATTCCACAAGGGTTTTCAGAGTCACCATCTATTTTTAACCAGATCTTGAAGAAGAATTTGGAATCATTAGTGATGCCTTATAAGTCAACATTGGTGCAATACATTGATGATCTGCTGATCGCGTCCAAACCGAAGGAAGGGTGCAAATATTATACAATTGCATTGTTGAACTTTTTGGGAGACAATGGACATAAAGGGCCTCATTCTGACCCTGGCGGCCGGTGGCCGCCAGGGCCACCGACCACGGGAGCACCGCCAACAGGCTGGCGGTGCTCCAACGAGCATTCTGACCGCGGCGGTTCAGCCGCGGTCAGAAGCGGAAAGTCAGCGGTCTCCCGCTGACTTTCCGCTGCTCGTGTGAATCCTCCATGGCTGCGGAGCGCGCTCCGCAGCCATGAGGATTCTGACCCCCCCTACCGCCATCCTGTTCATGGCGGGAAAGCCGCCATGAACAGGATGGCGGTAGGGGGGGTCGCAGGGCCCCTGGGGGCCCCTGCCGTGCCCATGCCAATGGCATGGGCACGGCAGGGGCCCCCGTAAGAGGGCCCCGCAAAGTATTTCAGTGTCTGCCTTGCAGACACTGAAATACGCGACGGGTGCCACTGCACCCGTCGCACCTTCCCACTCCGCCGGCTCGATTACGAGCCGGCATCCTCGTGGGAAGGTCGTTTTCCCCTGGGCTGGCGGGCGGTTTTTCAGCAACCGCCCGCCAGCCCAGGGGAAAACTTGTAATACCCGCCGCGGTCTTTTGACCGCGGCGCGGTATTTTGGAGGGCGGCATCCTGGCGGGCGGCCTCCGCCGCCCGCCAGGGTCATAATGAGGCCCAAAGTGTCCCCGGCTAAATTGCAGTTCTGTCAGAAAGAAGTGAAATATTTAGGTCACATGATTGAGAAAGGCATCAGGAAAATCCCAAGAGAGAGGGTTGCAACTATTTTGCAAATGCCAGCCCCAACTACTCAGAAAAATGTGAGGATGTTTTTGGGAATGGGGGGGGTTACTGCCGCCAATGGATCCCAAATCTTTCAGTCATTTCAAAGCCTTTGCAGAAACTGACCCATAAGGATGTTTCTCATCCAAAAGTGTTGGATGAAGCTTGTATGAAAGCATTTACTGATTTGAAAGATAGTCTCTGCCAAGCTCCAGCTTTGGGTATGCCTGATTACACAAAACCCTTTCTATTGTTTTGTCATGAATGTGATGCATGTTCTTTGTCTATCTTGATGCAGACTCATGGTGGTGTGAATTGCCCAATGGCATATTTTTCAGCCACTTTGGATCTGGTTGCAGCAGCTTTACTAAGTTGTTTGCGATCCGTTGCAGCAATTGAACAGAGCATCACTCAGAGTGAAGCCATTGTGATGCGTTATTCCCTCACTATAATGGTTCCCTATTCAATTGAGATTTTGCTTTATAGGTCTAAAACCCAGTATCTGACCAGCTCTAGGTTGACCAGATATGAATCAGTAATTCTAGGATCTTCCAATGTAACTATTAAGAGATGTACACTGTTTAACCCAGGAACGTTACTTCCAAATGAAAATGTCATCATGGGTAAAATGAATGACATTGAGCATGGTTGTCTGGAAATGACTGAATTGTGCACAAAACCAATAGCCTATATTAGACATGCTTGTTTAGAAGAGAATGATCAAATTGTCTTTGTTGATGGTTCCTGCCTGAGAGATAATGTGGGCACATTGAAAGCAGGATATGCAGTGTGTACCATCTCTGTCATACTGGAAGCTTCATGGCTTCAAGGAGTGCTTTCTGCACAAGTGGCAGAATTGGTGGCTCTTACTAGAGCATGCCATATGTCAACCCATTTGAGAGTTACCATGTATGCAGATCGTCAATATGGATTCAGCATTGTGCACGATTTCGGCCAACTGTGGGCACAAACAGGGTTCTTGACCTCATCTGGTTCACCAGTAAGAAACTGTGAAAGAATACGTGAATTGTTACAAGCAATTCAGTTGCCTGAAAAGGTTGTTGTATGAAATGCAGTGTACATCAGAGATCACAGGATTATGGCGGTCATTCTGACCCCGGCGGTCTTTGACCGCCAGGGCGGAGGACCGCGGGAGCACCGCCGACAGGCCGGCGGTGCTCCAATGGGGATTCCGACCGCGGCGGTAAAGCCGCGGTCGGACCGGCACCACTGGCGGGCTCCCGCCAGTGTACCGCCGCCCCATTGAATCCTCCACGGCGGCGCAGCTTGCTGCACCGCCGCGGGGATTCCGACCCCCCCTACCGCCATCCAGATCCCGGCGGTCCGACCGCCGGGATCTGGATGGCGGTAGGGGGGTCGCGGGGCCCCTGGGGGCCCCTGCAGTGCCCATGCCACTGGCATGGGCATTGCAGGGGCCCCCGTAAGAGGGCCCCTACATGTATTTCACTGTCTGCTGCGCAGACAGTGAAATACGCGACGGGTGCAACTGCACCCGTCGCACAGCTTCCACTCCGCCGGCTCGATTCCGAGCCGGCTTCATCGTGGAAGCCTCTTTCCCGCTGGGCTGGCGGGCGGTCTGAAGGCGACCGCCCGCCAGCCCAGCGGGAAAGTCAGAATTACCGCCGCGGTCTTTCGACCGCGGAACGGTAACCTGACGGCGGGACTTTGGCGGGCGGCCTCCGCCGCCCGCCAAGGTCAGAATGAGGGCCTATGTGTCATTGGGAAATGAATGTGCAGATCAGGTCACAAGGTTTTGTTACCTGAATGGTATATCATTCAAGGATAAGTGGGAATTGTTACCTGAGAATGATGGGATCTATGCAAATTATGCAATGCACATTATTGACATTTTAGAAGAGTTAAAAACTTTGCAGGACAATGTGTCAAAGGAAGAGCGTAGGGTCTGGATAAAAATGGAATGTGTCCAAAGGGACGACGATGTGTGCGTCTCCGGAGAAGGGAAGGTAGTACTGCCCAACAGTCTGCTGACTCAGATGGCTAGATACTATCATGGTCAGGACATTTAAACAATTCTGGTTTAATCCCAAATTTAGACTGGTTGCCGAAGCAATTTGGCCACGATGCATCATCTGCCACCAGATGAATGTGGGAAAAGGAACAGTGGTTAATATGGCCCATATTGGCATGGCTGGAGGACCATTTAGCAGAATGCAAATGGATTTCATTGAGATGCCTGTGTGTGCTGGTTTGAAATATGCGTTGGTGATTGTGTGCATTTTCGGTCACTGGATTGAGGCTTATCCCACACGAAGAAATGACAGTCTTACATTTGCAAAATTGCTGCTTAGAGAATTGATTCCACGTTTCGGTTTTCCGGTCTCTTTAGAATCAGATAGGGGAAGCCACTCCAACAATGAAGTGATCAAATTGCAATGTTCAGCCTTAAGCATTGAGCAGCCTCAGGACTTGTAGAACAAATTAATGGTACCTTGAAATCGAGAATGGCAAAAATGTGTGCGTCTACAAATCTGGAATGGCCTGATGCATTACCACTAGTTTTGATGTCAGTGAGAAGTACACCTGACAAGAAAACAGGATTGTCCCCTCATGAAATCCTCATAGGAAGAACCATGAGATTGCCAGCTGTTCCTGCAAATGCTCTTGTAAACATTAAAGATGATATGGTGTTGGACTACTGCAAAGTTCTGGCTGATGTGGCTCGCTCTTTCTCTCATCAGGTGGAGGCTACCGCATTGCAACCATCTCACGACCAATGACACAACCTGGGAGCAGATGACTGGGTTGTGATCCAAAAGCACATGAGAAAATTGTGTTTGAAGCCTTGGTGGAAGGGGCCTTACCAGGTGGTATTAATCACTACCATGGCTGTGAAGTGTGCTGGACTTCCGAATTGGATCCACGCCAGCCACACTCGGAAAGTACCAAATCCTACAGAGCAGGAAGAAGAGATGTTGAGAGTACCAACAACGTCCAGACAGTCTCCAGGTGTGGAGAAAAGAGGAATGTACTGGAAACAGTGCCAGAGCATTCTTTAACTAATTTGTCCACTCCTGTAAGAGATGACGTGGAAGAGATACAGGAGAATGAAAATGAACCTACCTCAACTGGGAGAATAGGAGAGCTTGATCCGAGATTTGACTCCTCCTAAACCGGTTAAAGGAACGTCAAAAGAAAGAAACTCGTACTGAAAAGAGCACTAACAAGAAGACCGTTGAAAGGTGACAAGTGGCCAGAAACAAGGTCAAGGACAAAGAAGGACAAAGAAGATAAACTCAGTACCACCGATTCAGAAAGAAGTTGACACCACCAGAAAAGAAGATCTGAGCAATGGTGAATTAAGTGAAGAACAAAAGTTGAAAAGAAAAAGAGTTCTAAACCGAAGATACTCAGGTCCTGATTGGGTATATGTAACTACCAGCGATCGGCAAGAAGAATTCTTGAGTTTTTGTTTTGATTGAGATATTCCAGGTCAATATTTTGGCACGTGAAGAGAACTGATGAAATGAACTGTTGAGAAACTGCAAAGAAAGAGACTGTTGACATTTTACCAAAAAATACTTTGATAATGTGACTTTTGACAAACTGCTAAACTGATTTTTTGACAACTTTACTGATTTTTCACAAAAGGAGCATGTTTTTTTATTTTTGCTGCATAGCTATAGATTTCTATTCTTTTACTTTCTGATTCTAAATGGATCATGAGCAACATCAACAAGCAGAGTAGAAAGAATAGGTGCTGTAAAAATATAAGGATTGGTTTGGCGATTGTATGTATGCTAATATGCCTAATATTGATTGTGTGTGTAACTGTTTTCGACAAGGGTGAGGCCAACCATACCACAGCTATAGAGACAACTACTACGACTTCAGAACTAGATAGGTTTAGGTTAGACGAAAAATATCTTGTTCCAGTGAGGCTGTCAAACTAGGAGACCAGTAGTATCAGGAGCAAGAGCCCTCAAGCATCACAATGGATGACTAGCATCATCATCGGGAATTGCTCCTCACCAGGCCGGCGCTGCAATGCCTGGTGGGCACCCCGATGTGGGGGCTCTGAACCGTACTACTCTGATAGTGACTGGTAGGTTCAACTATACAGACCAAGATGCTTATAATTCGGCACCAGTACACACTAGAGAGGGAATAAGAGGTTAAAATTGGTTATTCATCCAACAAGCACCATCATATTTAATCAGTTAAACAGGGATGAAGACCAAGGTTAAAATCAAAAATTGAAAGAAACAGATTGAGATGTAATGCTCAATAACTTTCAAAAACAAATAAACTATAGAGGACTCTAGGTATTATAGGACCTCTGGGCTAGGGTCGATATGTTTCGCGTCTAGTGGTCCGACCGGATCCATTGACGTTTCATCAGGACCAAACATAAACAAAAACAGTTTTTAATCACCTCTTCATCAAACAGAAAATCTCAAATTAGGGTAAATAACACCGGTCACTTACATTTAAGTAAACTGGTTAGAACAGGTCACCCTAGAAGACAGAAGCATAAGAAACATATCAACAGTACCCAAAGATAAATTATAAGGGTAGTTAAATGCATATATAAGTGATGGGTCATAGAAAAGAATGTGACAAATCATGCTTACCATCCCCAAATAGAGAACGGGTTCCTTGGGAGGCACATTTCAAGGACTCAAAGTGACACTAAGCACAGTAAATAACAACAAAATCAGTGTCTTATGTTCCATTATATATATGAAACAAGTAAAACTATATCCATTGACATGTGGGGTTTTTTAATAAACAAATTATAAAAAAAACTCCGGTGATAAGGAGGAAAATAGATGTGGTTGTACAATTATTATATCCAATGATGGTCTATCCATGTAAAAGGAAAAGGTTTTATGCCAAGGATTACATAGAATCAAAATGCAGCACATCGTGTCACATAACAGAGGGATAGCGTTAATCCCTATTGAGATCGCGAATAAACAACTATTAACCTCGCACCAAACTGTAAAAAACAAAAAACCCACGCCATACTCACATATTAATCACAGGTCCATGGTAGTGGACATACCCTCTGAAACGAGCGACCCGAAATCAACTGAGTCGGGCGCCGTCAGAGTTTTAAATAGACGCCGCGGAAACCGTATCTCCAGGTTCGTGCGCGTCTATGGGCATAGAAATAAACGAAGGACTAGCGCATAGCCCTTCAGTATGGGAGTAGAGGAAGGACTACCTTCCTATTGAGCCGGGTTACACAGTCACAAAAAGAGGACTGGAACCATGTTAATGGTAACGAGGCAAACAGGGCATAGGAAATACAAAATAAGGGGAATATGCACGTAGCGATCCTCAAACGGGGATGAATCCTAATCTTTCATATCATATTTTACCGCCAACTAATCCTAATCACGAGTACATTAAATTATGGCGACGTTACATAGACGATATTTTGATCGTATGGCAAGGCCCTCTGACTCTGGCTGATGATTTCACAGCATGGATCAACGCCCTCGACACCTTCTTGAAATTTACTGCCACTGTATCTGATTCACAGCTCCCTTTTTTAGATCTGATGATCACTATTAACAATGGTAAATTGCTTACTAGTGTCTACCACAAGCCCACAGATCGTAACTCTCTTCTACTTTATGAGAGTCACCATCCGAAATCTCTGCGGGATAATTTACCCTTTGGCCAGTTCTTACGTCTGAGACGTAATTGTAGCTCACCCAGAGAATTTGAACATCAGGCTGACTCTCTTCAAACTAAACTCTTTGACCGGCATTACCCCCCAAGAATGGTTAATCAAGCACGGAAGAGAGCCAGGAATAATACCAGGGATGCCTTGTTGACTATTATGGAAAAGGGTCCCCAGTCTAGATTGACATGCGTATCCACATACACTCCTCTATCTAATTCAGTTAAGAAACTGATTAGTAAAAGGTGTTCCATCCTTACGAGCGGTGGCTGTGATATACCAAGGCCTCTTTTTGCCTTCAAACGTACTGCAAACATCAAAGACTTAGTGGTCCACACACGTCCACGAATCTCACATGACACTCCCACTCAAATGACGCTATGGGGCCTCCCCCCTGTGGAAGGTCACCATCCTTGCGGGAATTGCAACGTGTGTTGTCTTACTAGGCACCTTACGAAACTGGACCTAGACCCCATGGGTGCCTGGTATCTTAAAAAACATACCAATTGCAACACTAGGAATTGTATCTACATGATATCATGCCCTTGCGATTTACGTTACATTGGTATGACATCCAGACCCATTAAGACACGCATTAACGAGCATAGAAGCAACATCAGATGCAAAAAGATCACAACTAAACTTAGTGCACACTTTTTGGAGGCCTCACACTCTTCTAATGATCTTTGGTGGGTGGTAATAGAAGCACCAATAATTCTACCTGACGATCCTGGGGCATTGTTCAGGATTGAACAAAGTTGGGTGTTTAAATTAGGGACTAACTTACGGGGGTTGAATGATGAAATCCCTTGGACTTCTCTCTCATCAAAAAGCGGAGGACCTACATTTTAATTTACTTACCTGCCTCCTTTAATTAATGTGAGTTTGCCCCAACATTTTTGCCAGAGTATCTTTACCACCCCAGGCAACGTATGTTTATTTACCTATTGGCCCACATTACCATTATCTTTTGTAAAATTGTCCCCTATAGATTTATGCCCAAGTAATCTCTAACCCACTATGCAATTTTATTCATAATTTTTTTACTCCACTATGTTATTCTTGTTTAGAGATGAATAGATTAGGATTCATCCCCGTTTGAGGATCGCTACGTGCATATTCCCCTTTTTTTATATTTCCTATGCCCTGTTTGCCTCGTTACCATTAACATGGTTCCAGTCCTCTTTTTTGTGACTGTGTAACCCGGCTCAATAGGAAGGTAGTCCTTCCTCTACTCCCATACTGAAGGGCTATGCGCTAGTCCTTTGTTTATTTCTATGCCCATAGACGCGCGCGAACCTGGAGATACGGTTTCCGAGGCGTCTATTTAAAACTCTGACGGCGCCCGACTCAGTTGATTTCGGGTTGCTCGTTTCAGAGGGTAGGTCCACTACCATAGACCTGTGATTAATATGTGAGTATGGCGTGGGTTTTTTGTTTTTTACAGTTTGGTGCGAGGTTAATAGTTGTTTATTCCCGATCTCAATAGGGATTAACGCTATCCCTCTGTTATGTGACACGATGTGCTGCATTTTGATTCTATGTAATCCTTGGCATAAAACCTTTTCCTTTTACATGGATAGACCATTATTGGATATAATAATTGTACAACCACATCTATTTTCACATCTATTTTCCTCCTTATCCTTATCACCGGAGTTTTTTCATAATTTGTTTATAAAAAAAAACCACATGTCAATGGATATAGTTTTACTTGTTTCATATATATAATGTAACATAAGACACTGATTTTGTTGTTATTTACCGTGCTTAGTGTCACTTTGAGTCCTTGAAACGTGCCTCCCAAGGAACTCGTTCTCTATTTGGGGATGGTAAGCATGATTTGTCACATTCTTTTCTATGACCCATCACTTATATATGCATTTAACTACCCTTATAATTTATCTTTGGGTACTGTTGGTATGTTTCTTATGCTTCTGTCTTCTAGGGTGACCTGTTCTAACCAGTTTACTAAAATGTAAGTGACCGGTGTTATTTACCCTAATTTGAGATTTTCTTTTTGATGAAGAGGTGATTAAAAACTGTTTTTTGTTTATGTTTGGTCCTGATGAACCTTCAATGGATCCGGTCGGACCACTAGACGCGAAACATGTCGACCCTAGCCCAGAGGTCCTATAATACCTAGAGTCCTCTGTAGCTTATTTGTTTTTGAAAGTTATTGAGCATTACATCTCAATCTGTTACTTTCAATTTTTGATTTTAACCTTGGTCTTCATCCCTGTTGAACTGATTAAATATGATGGCGCTTGTTGGATGAATAACCAATTTTAACCTCTTTTTCCCTCTCTATTGTGTACTGGTGCCGAATTATAAGCATCTTGGTCTGTATAGTTGAACCTACCAGTCACTATCAGAGTAGTACGGTTCAGAGCCCCCACATCGGGGTGCCCACCAGGCATTGCAGCGCCGGCCTGGTGAGGAGTAATTCCCGATGATGATGCTTGAGGGCTCTTACTCCTGAGACTACTGGTCTCCTAGTTTGACAGCCTCATTGGAACAGTGTATTTCTGACTTATTCACTATTATTGGGAGACTGTACACTGGACCATATAAACTCCTGGTCCCTCCCCCCCTTGTTAACTTAGACGAAAAATATCTGCATGTAGATGACACACAGGGATAACTTTCTTCTAATGTTTTCTATTGCTTACTGCGTGAGTATGTTGAGATGATGGATGCGAGAGAGTGTTTGTTTGAACACATATTCCAGACTCTGTTGAGGAGAAAGTAATGCATCATAGTTTGCCTCTAACATACGGCATACGTTGTAGCTTTTACTAAGAAAACTTTATAACCAGAAGTATATCCAGTATTTCTACTCTAATCATGATACAGTGTTTTCTTTTGTTCCTGTAATTAAGTACCTGAGTAGGAAAGCTAGAGAAAATTACAAAGAAATAGTGAGAAGTTTCTTTGAGCATACAACAACATTTAGAACAGCATATGTGCATCGCAATAACCCCACTTGCTTACTTTCGCCCTTAGAGAAGAGCTTTTTAGATTACACAGAGGATAGGAGGAGGGCAATGAAGGCTAAGGTAGATAAGGGAGTAGTTCTACGTAGACCTGTGAATGACTATGCATTTACTGACATCATTAAGCAAGGGAGATTAGCTTTGTAGGTAAGCTTTGTATACATAGGACACAATCTAATGTGGATAGAATATTTGTGGGAATGAGTGAATATAGACATGTGTTCTTGTTTCAGAATAAATGGGAGTTTATGTTGAATGGTCAAGATCTAGTACTGCCTAGTATTTATTATAACTGTGGGACAAATGCATATTACCGTCTTCCTATAGGATGGTATAGCACATGTTATTTGGGGATAGTCTTCCCAAAAATGTATCAATTTAAAGACTTGGATGAAATTCCTAAAATGACTGAATTACAACATAAGAGACAAAAGCGAGAATCAGTTTCTGGCATTGTTGGAGACATATTTGGAGCAATAATTCCTTCAGTAGGAGTTGTTATGAACTCTATTAAAATTTGACAGTTGTCGACTGTGGTGGATAACATGCTGACAGATTTTTCAGGAGCCATTGTTCTCATGGACACTGAATTGGCTGCAATAAGAGCTATGACTCTTCAGAACCGCCTGGTGTTAGACATCCTCTAAGCGAAGGAGGGCAGAGTTTGTAAATTGCTAGCTCTGCGTCTTTGTTGTTCATATATTCCGGACAACAGTCAAGCAGTTAGAGGCTTGATTAACAATCTAACAAGAGATAAAAACTGATTTGAAAGAACTAACTGAGCCCACTATTTGGGAAAAAGTGGGCAAAGGATTTGCTTCTGTGGGGAATTGGCTTGGCAACCTGGGAAAAAGGATCTTAATGAAAGTAATACAAAGGATCTTGATTATTGTGATTTGTCTTATTGGAATATGGGGAATATATAAATTGCGAAACGTAATCAAAAGGAATAAATTTAAACAAAAATCAGAGGAGGGTGGAAATTAGAATGGGAAAATTGTACAGGGAAAATTAAAGGGGAAAGAGAATTAATATAAGTGTGCGAGAGACTAAATTTTAGAAAACTGTGTAGCGAAAACAAATAAATCCATTTGAAATTTAAGTGTGATGATATATTTAGTCATCAGAGGAGGGATTGTGAGCGCTGAAATTAACATTAATAATTTTGACATGTATTCCTGTATTTGGTTTAACATATAAAATTAATTTTAATGAACTTTCTATGTCAAATTTAATAGCTGAAATAATATGAATATTTCTTGTTATCTGCTGGGCTTCTAGCAGACAAGGCCACAGCGAGAAGTTATCTAACTGCCAATGTTCTAACAACCATAACTTTTGAATGATCTCATGTCAGTTATCAGATCCTATTTATGTCACATCAGTTTGGAACAGAAGGTGAAAAGTTTAGTTTTGGTTTATCGTCAAGTTTTTTGATTTGATTGATTTTCCTGGTCTACTTACAATGAGCCTCATGGTTCATACTCCCTGTGAGCAGTACTGTCTCGCTTCGCTCACAAGGTGCAGGGTGGGGCAGGTGCGGCGACAGGGATAGGGGTGGTTTGGTGGGATGGGAGGTGATAAAATTTAAATAAAATAAATAAATAAATAAATACGTACGTGATCCGCCGTGTTGCGCTTCTGCTTGTTCTCCTGTCGCTGCAGGCAGGCAGAGGCTCCCAGCCTGCCCTGCGGCCAATCCTGACCCTGCTCAGAGCATCCTCAGGATTGTCTGGGAGAGCCCAGCCAGGGCGCTTCCAGGAAGACTGGGAGCCTGTTCATGCTCTCTCCAGCCCGCTAACTGTGTTGCTGGGCTGGAGAGCCTACTCCACATGTGTGTTTGGCTGGCCCGAGATGGCCAGCGAAACATGCATGCGCACTGAGGGGAGTGCACAGTGCATTCTCCTCACTGCTCGTCACCCCCATGGCCCCGTCCCTTTATCAAACGAGACAATAATAAACATGGTTTATTATTGTTTTGTTTCTGCTGCTGGCGGGGGGACGATGCTCCTCCGCCCTAACGGAGGAGCCGCCGCTGCCTGTGAGTCCATTAATCGGTTTATCATCTGTCGTCAAATTGGCCCAAGCCCTGTAAACTAAAATACTGATGAGAACACCTCCAGAGTTCTCGAAACTTCTCTTGGTTGAGTTTTTCCAAGTTTCAATCTGATAATCTGACCATTCACGGGACTCACCCAGAGGTATATTTACAATTAATTGGCATAGGGCAGTGCCGCAAGTCTTTTTGCTGCGCTGACCTACACCACTTACAAAGGGCAGGAAAGCATCATATTTACAAGATGCAGTGCATTCCTGTCCTTTCAGCCAGGCCCGGAGCACAATTTGGTATCTAGCGCCAGCGCAAGCACTCCTACACCCTGGTGCAAGGGTGTCTGCGTTGTTGGCAAGATTACTTTTGTGCGGGAAGGAACACCTTCCTGCACAAAAAACATCCATGGAGGCCTTTTCCTCTTTTTATGTGTGCTGCAGAATGAAACACACATAGAAAGAGGAAACAATGAGGAGAAATAAACATATTTCTCCTTGTTATGCCTCCCAATGGGAGGCGTACAGTTTTGATGCATTTCTAGGTTTACAAATCCTTGTAAATAAGGGAATGCATCAAAACCCATGGGTGTTGCTTGGAAAAACCCACCGCACCACCCCTCAATGCAGTGTAAGGCAACACAGCGGCTTGCGCTGTGTTGCATTACACAATATCTAACAGGCCATAAAAAGCCACGCAAAGTGGCTTTGCATGGCCTCGTAGATATGGGTCTGCACTCTGCACCACCGGATCGTCAGAAGAAATGATGCCCGGCTGCGCAAGGGGCTTGTAAATATGCCCCCAAGTGTTCCTACTGCAGTTTGCATCAGTATATCACGAGGTAAAGGCAATGGAGCAAGAAGCTGCCTGAGAGGCTGCGACAAGGAGTTAGGAGGGCCATCCGAACAACATCCACAACAGTGTTGCTTCAAAACAGGCATGTCCAGCCATGGTCCTGGAGAGCCAGACCTATACCGGATTTTAAGTCTAAACAATCGCCATGTGAGTGAGTTCCATTTAGATTCATTTTACAGGCAGTTTTATCTTAAATGGATCCCCAGAATTTATGGATGCTTTAAAACATTGTTACAAGTTAGTCCCAGGCTGGTTACTCGTCGGTGCCCGGATGGAGCCAATGGGCTTGAGGTAATTACAATTGATCCCATGAGTACTGCCAGCCCAAAGTGTGCCAGTGCATGGAGAGAGTAGAACGGTGTCATTCCTCTGAAGATATGGCACAGTTCTGCTCTCTCCAGGTGATGCAACGCAGCACATTGACATTGCTTGCTGCGTTGCGCCACTTATTTGTAAATATGTATACTTTGAGGAACTTTGACACCCCTCTTGCAGCCCATAATCATACGGTTTGAATTGCTACAAGTGTGCCACCCATGCATCTATGTTCTGGATGTCTCCTATAAATCCTGTAGATTTGTTGTACCTCGAGCCACCTTGGCCTGCAGCATAGCTAGCACTTACGTTTCTCAGTCCATCTCTAGGCTTGTTTCAGATGTGAGGGGTTATGCGCATTCGTAATGATGATGTAACGTGTGTTTGCATAATTCGTTTCAATGTGGAATGTGCCACAATAGGTATATGAAATTCTGCTCGATTGCTCTTTAGGGTGTATTTTCTGTCTCTTCTTCTGTTGAGCCTTATGTGGTTCCCTCCTCCCTGGACGTAGCCATTCTCCCTCTTCTTGGGTAGATTTGAGCACAATACGGTTCTGGTGGGCCTCTTCGCTGGATGTTGTGGTTTTTCCAGGTGTTCCCAATTGGTCTACTCGTCCCAGATGCCTTTATGTGGCAGTCAGGGTTTGTTTGTATTTGATTCTCTCTGCAGGTATTTACTGTCCTCCAGTTTCTTCTCTAATACAGTACAATACCTCTTTGGCACTGTATTCTGTGGGTTGGCCAGAATCTTTTTTTAATGGCTGTCATCCCATATCCTATTGCCCTTTTCAGTCCTCAGTGGCCACCCTCCTGTCCCACCGCTGATATACTGTATCTTGAACAAACCAGTGGGGTTCATGCATAAAGCCCCCCTTGGGTCCATTGTAGCATTTGTTGGGCCAAACCAGACACGCAACAAACTGAGCTACCTTGGTCTTTACAGGGAGAAGAAAGAGCAGCTAGGGCAGTCACTGAGATACAGTCACCCTCAAAAGTCTTTTTTGGCAACTCACCATCTAGTGAATACACCCAGGGAAGCCCAGGCAAGTGAGATAATCCAGTCAAGAGTGGCTGTGTGGATTTCACGTGAGGGCCAGAAGCCACTCTCACCAGTGACAGTTTATGACAAAGGCCAGGCCTGGACCTCATAGTCCAAACAGCTTCCACCAACCTCCACCTGTGCCAGTCTCCCGTGTTGAAAGGAGGCCTACAGGAAGCAAAGCATGGTGTGAACCCCATCTTCAGCAGAGTCCAGCAACCTGCTGGGTGCAACATGCCAAATGTAATGTGGACCACCTCTAAGGTGATCTGTAACACAATTCTCCTGGGCAAAACAACACGCAGAGTCAGCTCAATGGACCTTTAACACTCTAGCATCTGATCATGCATATGTGTCTGCCTCTATGTGCGTGCATTTGTGTCTGAGCATATATGTGTATGCCTGCCATATGCACGTATTCTAGTGCGTGGGGGTGTACATGTTTCTATGCACATCAGTGTTGCATGCATGTATAAGTCTATCTGCATATGTCCATGGCTTTTGTGTGTGTGTGTGTGTGTGTATACAGTGCACATGTTTCCTTATGTGCACACGGGACGAAGACCGTTCCATGAATACTCTGGAGCACTGGTACCTAATAATGTATGATAATGAGACGTATACTGCTTGACTAGGGAGATGAAGGGTAAGGAAGGAACTTGGGCACACAAACATCTTTAAAGGGCCTGTTGACTTTCTGATGAGGCGTTGGGTGTGTGTGTGTGTGATGTAGGCTTTGAAAACGAAGATGTTTGGCGCTAAGCAAGCACAGGGCTTATGATTGCTAAATAATTGGCTAAGCCCAGAAGAAGGAATACGTAGCTCTTTTTGTTGAAAAGAATATGATGGGACATGCTGGCGAGGCAGAGAAGTGATAGGAGGTTATCATTCGCAGTTGACTCTCTGCGGGGGTAATTTGAGGGCTGAACAGTGTCTACAGACTTTAATAGGGATATGTTTTGCCTTGACAAAGAGAATGGAAGGGGTAGAATTAAGTCCCAAAAGAGTAATTGAGTTGGAGCTACGATTTAGAGGCTGCATATAAGTGGTAAGTAGATGCTCGTATGCCGCCCTCCTGAGAGGACATAAACCGATCCGGAGGACTGAAGTGAGGGGAAATGAAACTCAACAAAACGTATCCTTTCTTCTTAATTTATTGTTGTATACGAGACAAAGAAGATTCATTACAACAATGGGGGCACAGAGGGAAGCAACTGCCTAACAAGGAACACAGAACACCGTGACATCATGTCGATGATGCCGCGCTGTTCTATGTCCCCACGAGCACATAATGCAAAGCAGTCACCACATTTATCTTCCCTTTTTTTTTTTATTAACTCAAATAAAATAAATTATGAAATCACACAAAAGATAAATAACATAAAAAAATAAATTATGACATAACAAAGTCTCGAAATTTTTTGGGCGTTTGACGTGTTCTAGTGCTTTTCCTACATTTGTGTTCTCCATTGATGCCTGGCATAATTTCACCGTCAGTGACAGCGACATCAGAATAATTTTGTGCAACAGGATCCAAAGCTATGCGAGAATTGTTCCACCAGCTTCCATCAGCCAACCTGACAGCATTCTTCCGCACTTCACGTATTTGCTGAACATCCTTAAACTTAGAAAATCCTTTCTTAACTAACACAGGATTTTTCACCCTCACCCAATCGCCAACCTTTAATTTACTTCCCTTGTTGCCTTCACCAGTTCCCCTTTTTAGACCACTGACATTGGAGTTACACTCAGCAACCCGCCAAAGTTCCTTAAGATCACAACCTGCATGGAACAACTTTACCATCCAAAAAGGGCACAACTCAGTAGATGCCACTCTCCCTTTCATAAGTTCAAATGGATTTTTCCCGTGGCAGAGTGAGGTGTGGTGCGATAAGACCAAACCAAATCCTTAATAGCTTGATCAGTGGACAGGTGATTTCTATATGAAGCTTGAATACAGTCTACCAGCGCTCTTTTAAATCGTTCGACCATGCCGTTACTTTGTGGATGGTAAAGAGGTGTTCTGATATGTTTCACACCACACTTATTCAGAAACTGAAGCATCTCCGCCGAGACAAACTGAACACCATTGTCCGTTAGAATTTGTTCAGGAAAACCCTCACGACTAAATATCTTTTTCAGACATTCTATTACTAGGCGAGTAGCGGGAAATCTGACAGGCTCAACCTCCACCCACCTGGATAGATGATCGATTATAACAACAAAGTATCTCATATCTGGAGGCAAAATGTGATAAGGACCCAAGAAATCAAGACCGAGTTTTTGCCAGGCCCTTGCAGGAGAAGGAACGAAAGTCTCAGAAGATCCTTCCGTGATCAACACCTTGTCACTGGTACAACATCTTGTGCAACTCTTTACATAGTCTTCAATTTCAGTATCCATTTTGGGCCACCAAAATTCAGATCTTAACTTTCTTTTGGTGATTGTAGACCACAAGTGACCCATATGGGACACCGCAATCAACCTTCTCCTTACGCATTCTGGTGGAACCAATCTTTTGCCTCTGACCAATTTATCCCCTTCAATGGACAGCTCATCGGATACTTTCCAATATAATTGTAACTCAGGTGGTTGACACCTCTCCTTGGGCCAACCTGATGTGACCAAGCGCATCACTTCACAAAGAGTCTTGTCATCCTGTACCGCCTTCACCCACTCTCTTTCATCTAAACGGACAGTGCTTTCAGACACACAGGCAATGAAACATTCTTCAATTTCAGTTTCCCATTCTTGTTCATCATTATCATTAATGGGAAGCCGAGATAAACAATCCGCCCTCCTATTTTTCCCACCAGGTATGTACTCTACTGTAAAAGTGAATTCTAACAGCTTGGCAGATAACCTTGCAATCCACGCTGTTGAACGTTTCACCTTTTTACCGGAAATAATTTTCTACCAGGGATCTGTGATCTGTCTTCAATACAAATTGTCTACCCCATAAATACTGTTTGAATTTTTCAATACTCCAGACACAGGCTTATAATTTTTTTTCGATCCCTGAGTACTTACGTTCCACCTGCCTTAAAGTCCTAAATGCGAAACCCACAGTGCTTTCCTTCCCATCATTAGAAATGTGAGATATGACAGCATCAAGCCCATACTCACAAGCACTGTAAATATAGTGTTATTGTTTTCTGAAAACGGTTGTAGGGCCGGAACACTAATAATTTCTTGTTTGATTTGCTCAAACATGTCATTACATTCATTGGACCAAAAGAACACAGGTTTCTTTAATACGGTTCTAAAACATTCAGAAATTTAGCATAAAATTCGCATAGCCCCAGAAATGACATTAGCTGGTCCTTGGTTTTGGGGGAAGGTGCTTCTAGTATGCTTTAATCTAGACTTGGCTTGGGCTTGATGCCATCCCTTGAGAAAACATGACCAAGATATTCAATTTCATCAACCTTGAAGACACACTTATCTTTTCTCAAGGTAACATCTCTGTTTTCCAATGTGTAAAACACTTGCTCTAAAACTTTATCATGTTCAGACTCATTATTAGCAAACACAAGAATATCGTCTTGAAAGACTGCTACATTAGGATTGTCTGTAAGCATATCGGACATTAGTCGCTGAAAAGCTGCAGCCGCTGAGGCTAAGCCAAAAGGTAGTCTACAAAATTGATAAGTACCATCAGGCGTAATGAATGCAGTAAGATGTCTAGAATCTACATCTAAATCTACTTGGTGGTAAGCTGACTTTAGGTCTAATTTGGTGAACCATTGAGAGGAGCCAATTTTCGCAATCAGAGCATCAATTCTCGGGAGAGGAAAACTATCCACCCAAATTGCCTCAATTAAACTTCTCAAGTCCACACACATCCTCAAGTCACCTGATTTTTTCTTAGCCAGGACTATGGGGGATAACCACAAAGTCGCCTCAACCTTTTCTATCACACCCTGTTCACACATTTCCTTTAGCAACTTGGACAACTCAGATCTCACACTTAGGGGTACATTCCTCAGCTTATGCTTGACTGGAACAGCATTATGTTTGAGTTTTATTGTGTGAGAATAATTAGTAATCTTGCCAAGTCGTTCCTGAAATAATCTGGTGAATTTACGTTGCCATACCTCTACTGAATTGGAAACAAAGTTGACTGGACTTAAGCTCTCATCATCTAGAACTACAGGTTGGTCTCGGCCTGGCTTGATTGCTAGGTTGAATTTGTCCTGATGAAGCAACCCAAGAACATTAATCCCTTTTTTTGCTACATAGATCTTACCACGCAGTGTTCTGTCGAAAATGGTTATCGAGGCCCAGAAGTAACCTATCAAATCGATTTGCTACCCTCAAATGCAACAGTGGAAACATCTGGAGGTTAAAGAGTTTTAGAAATCCAGTTTTCCATGTACTTGTCCTGAGCCACTATGGTTATACGAGCCCCTGTGTCTACCAATAACCTAATGTTTTTCCCATCAATTATTACATCGACGTCAGGATCAACAACAACTCTGTTAACATTGGCAGAGTCTTTAACCACCAACACATATTCATTCATTTGTTCTTCCACCACATTCTCTGTATCACCACTAATTACACAACGAATATTGTTCTTTTTTGCACTTCTGCACACTCTCGCAAAGTGTCCCAATTTGTTGCAATTTCTGCATTGTTGTTGTACAGCTGGGCAATTTTTTAATGAAGATACTGCGTAGAAGAACCACATCTGTAGCATGTGAGTTTCTGATTGGTTCTACTTCTTAAAAATGAATTGTCCTGTTTTCTTTCTAAACGCTTATTGTTGCTATCACTTCGCGTACTAACAACTGCACCAGAGATGGTTGCATTAGCCATGGAAGCCTCTAATAGCTTGGCGTCCTCCATGGAACACTCAATGCTTATAGGAATGTCAATGGCCTTATCCAACGAAGGATCTTTGCAAGTCAGCAACTTTTCCTGAATTCTTCTTGAAGAACACCTGGCAACCAGCTGATCACGAATGAGTTGCGAAGTAAAGTTCTCAAATTCACATTTGGCTGCAAGAACTTTCAATGCAGTAATAAAGGTGTCAATGTTTTCACTGGGACCTTGTGACCTCGTGAAGAATTTATAACGATGGACAACAATGTTCTTAGTTTTAACGAAATACTTGTCCAATTGAGAAACAGCCATTTCAAACTCATCTGACTCCTCATCTTCTGCGAGTTCATAAACTGGAAGATGATCAAATATGTTCTGTCCCTCGATTCCCAAATAATAATACAATAAACTTTTTTTTCTTTCTGGTCTGAACTTATGACCATCAATAGCACCCAGATATGCTTTAAACGACCGTAGCCAAAATTTCCATTCAAGAGGTGGATCTCCTGGATCTTGCAGAAAAGGCATTGGGGGTATGACATTCTGCATGTTTGCCTATAACGCACACAGAATATATATATATATATATATATATGTATATATATATATATATATATATATAGTTGACCAGTATTTTAATGTACAAAAAATGTTTACACGGTTGTGCAATGTGCTGTACTTGTGCAGTACTGTTGCTTTTAATATTATACCCCCAAAAGAAGGGGATTGAAATGAGTACTCGAAAGAGAAAAAAAAAAAATATATCAGCTGTCCCACATAAAGATGGCCGAACTGACCAGACACTAAGTAATTGTCTGTTTTCTGTTTTTGTTTTTTTTTTTTTTATATATATAAAAGTCCGTCGTTTGTTTTTAATCTTAGAAGTTTCAGATTCTGTTGAAGCGCTGGGGAGTCTCTTCAAAGTACGGGAAGGTAAAAAAAAAAAAATTGAGAAATTACACGTTCAAGAAGTTTGCTTGAGCGCAAGGGAACACAGCAGTGCCAGTGTCTTCACACGCGCTGTGTCGTAACCATGACAACAGCTGTGGAGACCGATTTGTTTGTGTGCGAGGATGTGCACGTCAGCGACAGTACCAATGTTTTCATAAATGCTGTACAAGAGTCACTTCCACATACGCTGTGCTAAAATCCACCAAGATTGTCTTCGCACATGCTGTGACAGCGAGCGTCATTGACAGCGAACACTTTCAAAGCAAAACAAATGCTCACATACAAAAAAAATCACACAGTATGTGCAGAGCACACAGTGCCGATGACCTCTGTGCCCCCAAATAAATAAACGCTACACCAAGCTCACGTAGATTAGAAGTGCTGGATAAATAATCACCGAAACTGAAGTGCGAGGAGCGTCCGTGTAAATCAGCCGGGCTGAATAAGTAATCACCGAAGCAGAAGTGCGAGGAGCGTTGAGACCAGTTTTAGCATGTTGCGAGTTTACCCCTCGTCGCCACTGAAGTGAGGGGAAATGAAACTCAAAGAAACATATCCTTTCTTCTTCATTTATTGTTGTAGACGAGACAAAGAAGATTCATTACAACAACGGGGGCACAGAGGGAAGCAACTGCCTAACAAGGAACTGCCTAACAAGGAACACATAACACCGTGACATCATGTCGATGATGCCACGCTGTTCTATGTCCCCTTCGAGCACATAATGCAAAGCAGTCACCACAAGGACTCACTGGACTGTCCCATCAGATAAACTGTGATGCAACTTGCATTATGTAAGTCCAAAAGCAACCGACGAGTAAGGTAGGGTTGTAAGTGAAGTTGGGTTGCACAGTTGTCTATTGGTGTGATCATACTGTTGATTGTGGTTAGTGTGAAGGAGCTCGGTGATTGGTACGAGCAGGCGGATATTAAACTATCTGCCGTTTTGCTGTGTCAGCCAGCTACTACACCTCCAGCAGTGTTAATGTATGCTCCCTTGAGTAAGGACTGATGGACAGGACAGACCAGAACCCTTTACACTACACCGCCCAGGGGGCGAACATTTTATTTATTTTACTGCCACAAATAATATTAAAGAAGGGGACTTTGCAGGTTAGTTCATGTTTTAACACAACTGAAGTTTAAATTTTGATTGCTCAATTAACTAAAGCTATCTAGATACCATGCAAAATATATTAATTGCTGTGATAAATGTATACTGTTGATAATAATACATTATTGTTTATAGATTTATATCAATTTGTGTATTTTTTATTTTGGGTTCATGGCTTTAACTGACATTGGATGTGTAGTGTTTTTTTTTAAATATGTATTATTTTGTATGCTTGTTGATGTTAAATATATTAATTAGTATTTACAAATGGTATTAATTGGTTTATTTGCTGTATTAATTTAAAGTAATTTGTTAATATGTTTTCTGAGGTTTTTTTTTTTTTGGGGGGAATAGCATCGTGTAATGGCTTTCATAGGGAATTTAGACTGGTTGGAATTTCAAAAATATACTTAGAATATTATTATATCATTACGTAAAAACATACTTTTCAACATATATTTTATATTTATTTTAAAACAATAGAAATATTAAATATATTTTTGGTGTTTATTAATATACAATTAATTGGTTTATTACGGAATGCTTTGTTTTTCAAAACTTTAAAATATGTTTATAATTTAATAGTAACTTTTTGTTTTTTAAATATATCGCAAAATACTTTAAAAACACAAAGAATAAAATATGTTTTACATATGTAAAATGTAACATCACTGATTTGTATTTTTTTAATTAACATGTTCTAATTTCCTGGTTAGTATTATTTGTGTATCTAGTTTGTTTCGGATTCAAACCTTTAAATAATTCTTTATTTTTTCCAAAACATTAAAAAATGTAACATTTGGGTACATGCACTTTTGATATGTCATGTGGCAAACCAGCAAAATAGTAATACTCTTTTTCCCAATTACATGCTATTAGTTTATAGGTTGGAGCAAATATACCTCCATTATGTTGTTTTTCACTGTAATCACATTTATGTAGTGTTTACTATGCCTCACGAGGTGCTGATGTGCCTTAAGGTGGGCTGTATGCTGCTCCAGAACCCAAAGTTAGTGGTTAGCCCAGTGGTTTTTCGTCTTTGTAGGTTGTGGGGATTAGTTCTGTGCTCTCAAGGAAAACCATACCATGCGTTTACTTCAAGATCCTTGCAGTAGAATAAATTAATAGGACTTAGTTGTGATCTTAAGTGCAGGTGCTGGATTTCATGCATATAGTTAGTTGGTGGGATTAAATGAGTTTAAGGAGATTGAGTACTGATAGGTAGCAAGGGTATCACTTTCAAAAAAAGAAGTTGTGATGTTTGTAATGAGGTGTGTGCAGTTTGCAGAAATACAATAACGGAGATTAAGGCAAACATGCAAGTTGCTGTGAGTTGGCTGTACTTAGAGACGGGAGTGATGCAGAGAATGGAAAAGAAGGAGAGGGTTTTTGAAAGAAAAAAACAAAGGTGACAGCCATTTTAAAGTCCGTTTTTCATGCACGGTATTAGGGATATAGAGGAGGATTTTTAGAGGTAGCATGCAATCTAAGAATTCAAAAATGTAGAAAGAAACAACACATCTTACATGTGAGATAGTGGTATATACAAAGTACTTTTTTCAGGCACTAGAATCAGGCAAACACTATGGCCCATATTTACACTTTTTTTGCCGCGTATTTGTGTCATTTTTTGACGCAAAAGCGGCGCAAATTTACAAAATATAATTGTATTTTGTAAGTTTACGCCGCTTTTGCGTCAAAAAGTGCCGCAAATGCGGCGCAAAAAAGTATAAATATAGGCCTATGTCCACTACTAGGATACGACTAGAACACAGCTTCAGCAAGGATAGCTGATCAGCTCAGAAGTTGGAAGCATAAAGAAAGGCTGGACACATATATAGGGAAATATAGAGTGCTTTAGGCTGTGCTCGAAGGAAACAGTATCCTAATGATCAATGCCATGAGAAAGAATATGCAGGACGAATAATGGAAACTTCCAAAAGAAGATTCTGCATATGTTGGAACAGATGCCTTCTGATGCTTATCCTTAAAGCTCGGCTCGCCGTATTATTTACAAAAGCAAAGTGGAATCCATTTGGATGCTTCTGGTTTGCAATTGCCCAATATGGAAGTGAAGACAGGCTCCTCGGATGGTGTACAATGTATTGTTGCATTTCCATGAGACAGGGATACATTTAGAAATTCTAGGCAGACTTTATAGGCAATGGGCTACAGATTAGTTATTTCCGAAAACTGCCTGCTAGGCGGATGTCTGGGGTTAAGCATGGAACTCCGTTTCTATTGTGCCAGCCCTTTCCTTTTGTTTTTTTCTGCAACTGCTGCTTCAGGAGGTTGCTGACTGCCAGGTGCAGAGAAATCAGACTTCATTGTACTGCTGTTGTGGACGCTCCTGCTTAGAGTGAACCCCGATGCTACCTGCTGTGAGAAGCAGCCCTGAAAGCAGGCTATAAAGTACATTTGAAAGAGAAACCAAACAAAACAAATTCTGTAGAATGAGATTGCAAATTTCCCACCTTTTGCAGGGCGAGATTTATACTAAAGGTGCTCTCCTGCAATGTGCGAATTTTCCCCACTGTTGATGGGACTGTAATTGTAATGCCTTATTATTTTCCATAACTAAACAATTCTCTGTTCACGCTCTGCCAAAATCTTAGTTGTGTTTGTATCTGCTGCTGTTTCTCTATTATTGCTCATCTAGAGTCACTTTCCATTTGTCCTACAGACATGTAGTGGTTTCTCATTCTTGTAGTGCCGCGTCAACAGCTAATCGTGCTTCGGTGTTCTATAATCCTTAATGTATTTTTCAACTTCTCATGCCTATATATCTCCGGGCCACTTGGACATGTGATTAAACAAATTACATTGCTAGAGTTGCAATTGGCGTGGCTACTCTGTTCCCAAGGATATTGTAGACTGAGATCTAGTGTATTTGTGTGCACACAAATACAACTAGGATTTTGGCAGAGAATGAACAGAGATGGGTACACATTAGACACCAACAAAGATGGACTAAATGACGACACATCGTGGAATTTGATCAATTCACTACAAACATGATACAAAGGGTAGCAACCATTAGAGTAGTTTCCCTTCTACAGCAATATTGATTGTAAAAATAAACACAGGAATTCAGCATATGGTCTCAATATATGATTACAAAAAATTTTTCAATGTACATATCAAGAATATGAAACTACACGTCCCTGCTATCCCCTCATGAGAAAATTATAGAAAATAATCAGGAGCAAACATATTTTAAATCACAATAAGAGGTATAAAACAGAGACGCGCTTATTTAAATATGAGCCTCTGAGAAGAGGGACTAGCAGAGATGGCAACAGGAAGTAGAAACCACAACTTCCATAAAGCCACCAAGTAACGTTACGCATACCATCACATGCATCCCAACACACGCTGGAGAACGCAGACCCACCCCACCACAGAGGACAGGAGACGCAGAAGAAAGACAGCTTTAAAAGAAGTTGAATAGTATAGGTTGAACTCCAACACGGGCAGAGCAGTGCAAATCTAAGTAATACTGGCTACATGGTACCCTTGATGTGGTAAGAGGCAATGTCTTGCCATGATTGCTATCAAGAGTGTGAATATAGGGAAGTGCCTCCACCAGCTCTTATATGGTGTGAGCATACATCACTAAGTCTAAGCAATTGGATGACATGTGCTCTCATAACTTAATAAATGTCCTCCTCAGTCATTATTGCAGAGGATTTTTGCTGTGTACTGTGTAACTCACATTTTCACACAAAAGTGTGATTTATTTTTGTCTATGTGACATTCGAAATGGACAGTGTTTTTATTAGATACACGGTTGCATTTATTTGCATGTTATGTTATGTTATGCTTTGTTATGTTATGCAGATATGTACAGCACACTATCACTGAAAGTGTATTCTGGCACTGAGCAGGTGAGAGTCTAGCCAAACCTATGGTCTAGTGGTGCTACTCAGAAAGCCAGGTCTTCAGCTTCCTGTGTAATTCAAGAACTGAGGAGGAGGCTCTTATGTGTAGTGCCAAGTCATTCCATGCTTTAGGAGCAATGTAGGAGAAGGCTTGACCAACAGATCTGGTTTTCCATATGCGTGGGATGTGTGCAAGTAGGAGTTGGGGTGATCAGAGGTGCCTGGAAGGTTTGTGAAAGCATATGCGATTGTTGAGGTAGGCTGCGCCAGTGTTATGTAATGTCTTGAAAGTGTGGGTGAGGAGTTTGAATTGTGCTTGTTTGTGTAAGGGGAGCCAGTGGAGCTCCCTCAGGTTTGGTGTGATGTAAGTGTGTCATGGGAGGTTAAGAGTGATGCTGGCCAGAGTTCTAAGTGGTCTGCAGCCTTCTGGTGAGTTTTTTGTTGATCCCAGCCTTAGAGGGTGTTTTTATAGTCCAGCTTGCTTGTGAACAGGGCTTGTGTGATGGTATTCCGGCTACCGATTGGAAGACATTTAAAAATATTCTTCCATATCTTCATGGTATGGCAGCATGAGACTGGGATGGCGTTGACTTGGGCAGTCTGTAAAGGTCACTCATAACCTCTTAATTTCTTTCTCTTTATTTCTTTAATTTCATCCATGTGACATCTTCAGCAGAGCTCCTTTGCTATTCCTTCTCTCCCTTCTTTCCACCTCGTATTCTATATGACATCAAGGTTCACCTCACTACATTCTAATCCCCCACTGTCATTGAACATCTTAACATGAGATGTCTCCACACATCTTCCACCTTATATTATTTACAAAAAACTAATAACCAAAACTTCATATTAACAGTGACTTGCAATATTTGAGGCTGTATCAGAACAGAAATATGAGAACTTAATAAGATGACATGCTACATTCACATAAAATACATTTTTACATTGAACTTCAGCTTTTTTTCCAGTCCCTTACAAGCTCTCTTCCTATATGTACTTATACATACAAGTGTTTATCACCGATTAACCTTGTATACATTTCCCATACTCCAAGTTGTCCCATTATCCAAAATCACTACATTACGTCTAACTTTCTTCACTTTATGTGGTGGAGAGTATTTGCTACCTCCTTTTTGAACGATACCTCCCTTCCTTATAACAGCCCAATCACCACTCCGGACACTGCATTGTTTCACTCCTTTAGTATTATTCTAATGCTGGATACTCTTTTCTTGCATATCCTTCACTCTTTCTTTTATCAGTTCACAATCTACTTCTACCTTTTCTTTCTCCATCAACCATATGGGACACTCTTTCACTCCGGGTTCTCTTCCTTTCAGAAACACAAATGGTGATGCCCCTGTCACAGAATGAGGAGTTGTTCTATGTGCCCACATATTTCTTCTTAACGCTCTCATCCATGGAAGATGATTAGCTAGCAAAAGCTGAAGGTTTTCCATCACAACCCGGTTTATTCTTTCCACTAAACCATTTGCTTCTGGTCGGAACAAAGCGACCCTTTGGTGCGTTAGTCCCATCCTATCTAGAAAATGAGTCATCTTTCTAGATACAAATTGCACCCCATTATCTGAGACAATAGTCGTGGGTATTCCTTCTTCAATGAAAGCTTCTTCCAAAAACTCAATCACCATTGATGTGTTTACATGTTCTACTGCTTTTATCATGAACCACTTAGTATGATAATCTACTAACACTATTTATATATACCTACTCCTCAAATCTAGTTTTGAGATTGGACCGATGAAGTCTATAGCCAATTTCTCCCAAGGTTTACTAGGAAAGTTCATTGCTGCCAATGGGGGTGTCTCACTAACTTAGTCGTATCACTATTTGCACATGCTACACAGTTCTTCACTGCCTCTTCTACCTCCCGATCTATGCCCGGCCACCAGTACGATTGTCTCACCTTCCGTTTCATCATTCCTCGAAAAAGTGTCCTTCATGTATAATGTCAATGATATGCTTACGAACGGCTTTTGGAGGAACAAGGTGATTTCTCCTCATTAGTTTTCCATTTAGTGCACTTAACTGATCTCTAACTTTAAAATAATAAGCTATGTCACTGCTCACTCCATCCCTATTCTCCCATCCATGCACAACTTTTTCTTCAACCTTTCTCCTGACCAGGTCATTTTCTTTTGCAAGGTTCCATTCTTCTAAATTAATTGCTACATCACCCCAAATATTACTACCCACAGTTACATTTTCTTCAACTTCCTCTACTTCAATTGGCATTCTTGACAAATAATCCGCTATTACATTTCTTCTCCAACTCAAATACTCTTTCTCAAAGTTATAATCCATCACAAAAATAACCATCTAGAAATGAGTGGTGTAATATTTCCTTCCAAACCCTTTCCACCCTTAAAAATGTACGTCAGAGGTTTATGATCTGTCCTTAACTTGAAAGGTATACCCCACACATAGAATCTAAAATGATTGATTCCCCAGCAGCATGCCAAGGCCTCCCTCTCTACCACAGAATATGATGTTTCTGCACCTTCTAATCTTCTGGATGCAAATCCAACTACAGATTCCCCATTATTTCTTACTTGTGTTAGAATTGCTCCAATACCTACTCTATTTACATCACTAGTAATATAAGTCCTTGCTGTTACATCAAAATGGCCTAACATAGGCGCTTGCACAATACTCCTTTTTATACATTCAAAAGCATTCCTGCAATCTTCACTCCACACATTTTCTGTTCCTTTTTTCAGTAATCTTTTTAGGGCTCTACTACTTCTGTAAAATTTCTTACAAATTTGTAGCAATATTCCACAAGACCAAGGAACGATTTCAATTCATCCTTGTTGCATGGCTCAGGTGCATTTGTTATCGCTGTTACTATATTTTTCTTTGGTCTGATCCCCCTGCTATTTATCACATACCCTAAGTTTGTCATTTCTTGTTTCCTAATTTGACATTTTTCTTCCTTAATGGTCAGTCCATGTTTTTCTAGCCTTTTCATGACTTCCTCAAATAGAAGATCATGCTTACTCGCATTTTTTCCTACAACAAGTATGTCATATTGAAAACAAAATACATGGGTCATATCCCCAAAAATGTTCTTCATTATCCTTTGAAACACTGCGGAGGCTGAAGCAAGGCCAAAAGGCGTTCTTTTAGAACAAAAAGCCCCCAGTGGTGTAACAAAGGATGTCATATGGCTAGATTGTTCATACAGATTTATTTGATGATATGCAGATGACATGTCAAGAACACTAAATACAAGTCCCTTTTCTTCCATTGTCAGCATTTCAGAATTGTTTGGAAGTGGTTGTTTATCAACCCATATGGTCTTGTTTAAATCTCAAAGATCAATGCACAGCCCAATTTTTCCTGGCTCCTTTGGCGCTAACACAATCGGTGCAAGCCTTTCAGAAGCTTCAATGGGTTCATTTATGTCTTCTATTAACAATTTGTGTATCTCTTGTTTCAGTGGTTCCCTCATCATATTAGGAATATTTCTTACTTTGTGAACTACTGGTTTCGCACATCTCTTTAATATTATTTTATGAGGGAAACCCTTTAGCAAACCCAATATACCTGAAAATACTTTAGGATCCTTTTCAATTACGTTACTTTGGAACTCAAAGTTTACTTCTTCTATTTCTTGCTTCTGTGTTAACATTACAGGTTCCTTCACACTGGGATTCAATATTGTCCCTAGATCTTTGTGATGATGCCATCCCAATAAATTTGATCCATAGTCTGTAACATATACCCTTCCAAATACAGCCCTACCTTTAAAGGTTATTGTCATCCATTCCATTCCTAAAATTTCTATTCTTTTCCCAGCATAATCAACTGCCTTTATATCAGATTTGACTAGTTGTGATTTTTCAATTGATGACTCCCCTGATTCAGAAGTCTCCTACGATATGAGGGTAAACAGACTTCCTGAGTCTATTAAGAACTTAATTGGTCTATTGTTCAAAAGCATCTGTTCATGTGGCTTCTACAATTTACCAATACTTTCCATTTTCACTTGATGTTGCTGTGTCATCACCTCCGTTGAGCATGGAACACCTTTCTTCAAATTATGGTCCTCATCCACCACTAAGATTGCTTCTCGGATGTTCTCACAAACATCATGGATCATGGATCTCTCAATGTCTCTCCACCCTGGTCTTCTCTGTCTTTCTTCTCCTCCCATTCTTAGTTTAACTCCTTCCAAATTGTCTTTTAAAGTTTTACTTTTCTCTACATTTGTCTCTAGTCTTTTTTTACTTTCAATTTTGTTAACATTACTGTTTTTTCCATCACTATTTGGTCCACCTTTTTTTTGCAACCAGAAAACTGTGTGTTCCATTCTCTTAGCTATTTGTATTGCTTCTTCCAAGGTAGGGCCCTTCATTAATAGCTTTTCCTTTATCTTTTTGCTATCTGTGCATCTGACTAACTGATCTCTTATTAATGAATCAGTTAACTGTTCAAATCAACAAGATAATGCAAGCCCCTTAACGCCGCTACATATGATGCAATATCCTCATCCACTCTTTCGGTTCTTGAGAAACATTTGTGACGTTCCAAGGCCAAATTTTTGGAGTAAAATGAATGTCTAATATTTGCATGGACATATCAAAAACATATGTAGGTTGTTTATCTCTCATCCCTAAAGATACTTCGGGTAAATCTTCATAAATCCTTCTTCCTTCAAATCCTAAATGATGCAGAAGGATAGCTTACCTTCTAGGGTTTCCATAACGATCACCACCAATAGCTAATATGTAGAACAAAAATATTTTTTTCCATTGTTTCCAGGGTATGGGTGGTCCTCCTGGTGTGGATAGAAATGGCGGTGGTGATGCATATTTTGATCTCCCATCTTGTGTATAGTTCTTTGTATATTTACCTATTTGTATATTTATTATTATTTTTTTTTTTTCCTTATTCTTCGTTAAACATTTGGTAATGTATCCACCAATTACAACTCAATGCAATAAATTATTCTTCATTCTTCTTTTCTTCCTATATTTGTATTCCAGTACTATTTCTATTATTATTATAGTAGCGTTTTACAATGTTTATTCCTTCCTCTTTTTGTTCACGCTGTCTACAGCGGTCCGGAAGCAGCATTCTGTAGCGTTTCATAGTGTGTGGTTCTTCTTCCTATGGATGTCGAAGACTCTTTGTGGAATAGAGGTTTTAATTATTTTTTTTATTTTTTTATTTGCTTCCTTATACCACGATTAGCGTGGGTTCATTGCTGATGTTGTTGGGAAACATTTTTTTCTTGTCAGTCTGTTAATGGCTTGCGCACCTTGTCAGCTCGTGCAGTCAAATGCATATGTCCTCTGTTGCTTTGTTTCCTCGTGCTATGTTCGTAGGGGCTCGCGTTGGGCCGTTACAATGCTCTAAGCTATTTTTTGCTTTTTATATTATATAGAAAATAGTACTTGCCGTAAATTATCGGTTTAAGAGACAGTATGCTCTCCTCCAAAACGAGATTTACGAGCTTCGAAAACTTAGCACATTAAAGTATCTTGAAATGAGATATATAAGCTTCCAAGGGTGAAGATGTCCTTTGTCTGTCCCCTGCACTAATAGGTCCCTCGCCGCCAATGTAAAGATCACTCATAACTTCTTCATGTCCTTCTCTTTATTACTTTAATTTCATCCGTGTGACATCTTCAGCAGAGCTCTCCCTTCTCTCCCTTCTCTCCACCTCGCATTCTATAGGATATCAAGGATTACCTCACTAGATTCTAATCCTCCACTGTCATTGAACACCTTAACATGAGATATCTCCACACAGTCAATTTGAGTTTGCTGTTGAAGACGATCCCGACATTCTTTGTGTGGGCAGTGGGTGTCAATCCTAGCTTTGTTGGCCACCAGTTGGAGTCCTGCGCTGAAGTACTCTTCCCAAAGATCACAATTCCGGTCTTGTCAGTTGATCTTCTTCAGTTGGCGATTTCATTCATTCTGGCATTGAACTTGATCTGGGTGCTGAGTGTCTTGTCCATAAAGGAGAGAATCAGTTGCTTGCTGTCGGCATAGGAGAGGATGTTGATGTCATGAGAGTGGATGATGCTGGTTAGAGGGATCATGTCTGCATTGAAAAGGCTCGGTCTCAGGGAGAATCCTTGCCCAACTCCGCAGATGAGGTTGCGGCCTTCCGAGAGGTCACAGGCATCCGAGATGCATGGTGCCAGACTGACTGGGTCCTTCCAGTCAGGAAGGAGCAGATACATCAGGGTGCATGACCCTGATTTCCAATGCCCTGTAGGCACTGGATAAGTATGGTGTGACATGCTGCAGAAATGTCCAGGAGGATGAAGGCGCCATATCTCCAGAATCCAGAATCATGCGGATGTCATCCATGGTGGTGATGAGGGCAGTTTCTATGCTGTGGTTGAGACTGAAATCGGACTGAGTGTTGTCAAGGATTTTCTTGTCTTTGAGGTATTTGGTGAGGCATCTCTTGATGATTTTCCCCAAGACCTTGTCTGGGAATGGTAACAGGGAGATTTGTCTGTAGCTGGTGAGCGTTAAAGGGATTGCAGAAGGTTTCTTCAGCAATGGGAGGACAGGTATGTGTTTCCAAGTGTCTGGGAAGGTCACTGAAGAGATGAAGGCATTCAGAATGTGTGTGAGAATGGAGCTGATGGGTTGCAGCCCTGTGAAGTAGCCGTGGTGGGGGCAAAGACAAGAAATCTGCAGGCAGGTTTATATGTGGACAATCAAGAAAATCGGAAACAAACAGTTTAATGCAGTGTCTAAAAATAATGCTATCATGTCAAGTTTTAAGTAAATCAGTTTAACACAATTGGAGGTGCAATTAGAGACTGTTAAGCAGAATCTCCTGTGGACCCATGTCTTCCTAGGGTCATTTATCAGGGCCAATGGGGATCCCTGCCTGTACTCTTCAAGCTAAGTGAGTGAGTGTGATGTGCATAGTTGTCTGTGACAGGGTTGGAGTGGCGGCTCATGGTGTGGACCCCGGGGCATGGTTGGGACCCTGCCTAGTTTCCTAGTCGTGGCTGAGCACCGACCCCTCATCAGCAGCAGCGGGCTCATAGGGCACCTCTACAAAGGCTGTGGGAAGGCGAGAAAGGATGTGAAGAGGCATTGGGATCGGGCCAGAGAAAGGATGGAGGAGAAAAGAGGCGCATCAACATCCCAGGGAGGATAGTCTGCTGCAGAATGCTGCAAGTTTTGGTAGGTCGTGACCGCTGGGTAGGTTTCCAGGCGTAGACCTGACCTATTCTGCGGCAGTCCAATGGTCTGTGTTTCCCGAAGGGACCCTTTTATCAATTTAGAAGGTTCTACCTTGAATTAGGGTCTTATATGTAAGTTCGTTTTTGTCCTTCCTTTCACATTATAGACACATTTAGGGTCTCCATAGTGAGGACTAGGACGTTATTATTGGTCCTGATGAAATGCCACCTGATCTGTAGAGACGTTTTTAGGCATGATACATATTGATCTACATAAAGGAATAGAATTCATTTTTCCTTCCCTTGACTATCTTATAGTGAGTGCGAGAGCATTATCTCTGGCAACACTCTGGCTCCTGTATTTAACCTTGACAAAGACCATGCAGATTAATAAACAAATAAGGTTGTGTGGTCTATAGTCAATCTTAACCCTTTTTCCAGTTCCTCATTTTTTCTTTGCCCACAGGGTTAATATACTCTTGCACTCGACTTCACAGCATTGTACAGAAGATCTTCAGCAAAGAGCCCTCTTGGGGAGCCTGTCGGACATTGCAGCGCTGGTCTGACGAGGAGCAGACCCAAGGATGAGCATGACACCCAACTGGGTGTGTGAGGGCCCGTCCTTCTATTGATAGCTAGCTTGACCTGAATTGCACTTAGGGGTCCTAATTGGAACTCCACCTTCGGAACTGTATGCCTTCATTTGGTATATATTTATATATATTGAAACGAATCAACCCCCCTACCCCTCCTATTTTGAAGTAAAGTAAAACTAACTAAACAAGAAAAACGCAAACATAACAGACTGTTTATCTTGGCTGGTGGATCCAATACACCTCCTGTTTCTTCATCCATGGACAGGTCTTGAGACTACTAATGTAGTTTCAGCGTGGCTCAGAGAGATGACACTAACCTAGCGCACGCGTGGGCCCATATAGTGACAGAAGAGGACAGACAGATAGGACACTATTTGTATGTGCGCAACGGGTTGTTTTACAGGAGGATAAAGAAAAACGATGAAACTGTCTCCCAGCTGGTTGTACCCCTTCCCTTTAGGAAGCAGATGTTGCACTTGGCACATAGCCAGGCGGGTGGTGGATACTATGGGAGAGAGAAGGTTGAGGCATACCTACTGAGACAGGGTTATATGTCGGAAACCACGGGTGCCTACACCACCCGTGGCTCAACAACGAGGTCGGAACAACGACCTCGTTCTAAACACTAATGACTTTACCACAAATGCTTTTACAATGATTTTACTGTTGTAAACGCATTTCTGGTAAAGGCATTACCAATCAGCATGCACGACTCAGCATGCTCCCACCCCAGCCCCCTACCCCACCCCTTAAACCTAAACCCTGACCCCCCCTAAACTCTAATCACCCCCAGCCCCCTACCCCACTCCAAAAACTAAAAATACCCTGAGTCCCCACCCGGGCCCTAAAACCTAAACCCTGCCCCCCCTAAACCCTAATCACCCCCAACCCCCAAAACAGCCCCAGTCCCAGACCAACTTACCTCCTCCTTCACCTCGTCCACTCCGACTCCCTTCTGTACCTTAACCACGCATGTACGTTGTTCAGACATGCATGGTTAAGGTACCGAAACCAGGGAGTCGTGGAAAACAAAAGTGTTGTTTCGCTTTCGTTTTTCACAACCTCGTGCTTCCGGACTCGTTCTTCCGAGTGTTTCCCCTGAGACAGTTTTATTGGTCTGGGGCCTTCGCAGACATATGCCGTTTTTTTGCTGCCTGTGAGAGATGTCAGAGTGTTAATCCCCCTCACACCCCTAAGGCTCAGTTACAACTTTTACCCATCATCGATGCCCTCATTTCCAGGGCAGGGATGGACCTGGTCAGACCATTTGTGGCGTCCGTACGTGGTTATGAGTACATATTTGTACTGCTTGACTACGCAGCAAGGTATCCAGAGGTCATCCCCTTGTTCAGCATGACAACCAGCTCAGTCACACAGAGACGAGTAGGGTTTACCAAGGAGTGCCTTACTGATCAGGGTAGGCCTTTCATGTCCAAACTAATGGCACAGATCTGTAAGACACTAGGCTTCAAACGGATCTATACGTCCATGTACCACCCTCAGGTGGGTGGTCTTGTGGAGCAGTAAAACCACACAATAAAGACTATCTGAAAAAAACAAGGGATGGACACAGGATGAGAATGGAATAGAAAGCTGCCTCTGGTGTTGTTTGCCATAAGGACACATGCGCAGTCCTCCACAGGGTATAGCCCCTTTGAGCTGTTTCCAGAATGTTGTTGGACATGCAAGCTGAACGGTAGGAGTAGGACAAGGGTTCAAGCTAGAGTATGCAGCCAGTTTGAAGGACAAGGTACATAAACTTTGGGTGGATATACACCAGCAGATGGTGGTAGCCCAAGGGAGACAAAAGATAAATTACAACCACAACACAACAGTTAGGCAGCTACAAGTAGGAGACAAAGTCCTAAGCCTTTTACCCTCCTCGGACAACAAACTGTTGTCTAGGTGACAGGATCTATATGTCGTGATATCACAGTTCACCCCGGTAACCTACAAAGTAGCAGTACCCCATTGTGGAAAAAAGGGCAGATCTATCACATTTTTCTCCGTAAGAAAGGGTAGGAGATCAGGTCCCAGACAAGGGTGCCTAGCCGGCCTTATTAATCACAGATTCCCAACCTTTACAGATCTCTTTTACACCCCGGGATCTTGGTCTTCAGGAGGGGCCAGTCCAGTTTGGTCGCAATCTGGTGTCTTCCCAATGACAGTGTCTCCTAGGGCTTGCAGACAAGTTTTGGGGTGTGTTCTCTACCAAACCTGGAAGGACGCCACTGGTACAGCATGACATTGTGATTGAGGAAAAGCAAGTGGTCTGTTTACGTCCCTACAGAATTCCCAAAGAAAGAAGGAGGGCAGTGGAGGAAGAGGTAAATGAGATGTTAAGGGAAAGGATCAACGAGCAGTCACACAGCGCATGGTGTTCCCCTGTGGTTCTAGTCCAGAAGCCGAAAGGAACCATCAGGTTCTGTATTGACTTCAGACAACTGAGTAGTAAATCAAAATTTGACACCTATCCGTTGCCTAGAGTAGACGGGTTAATCAAAAACATCAGATCAGCAGCCTATCTCACCACCCTCGCCCTGACAAAGAGCTATTGGCAGATCCAGTTGACCTTAAACACCAGAGGAAAAACTGCTTTCTTCCACCCCATCAGGGTTGTACCGGTTTAGGATCTTGCCATTGGGCCTGCATGGGTCTCTGGCCAAGTTCCAGAGGTTGATAGACTTGCGTTTGCGACCCCACCAGGACTATGCCGTGGCCTAATTAGGTGGTATCCCCATCTGTAGTCAAACATGGGAACAACACATTCGCCACCTGGAGGTGGTGGATTCAACCCTTCGGGATGCTGGTTTGACAGCTAACCCTGAAAAATGCACCCTGGCTACTAACTCAATATGATGTTGGGGGTGTCACATACAGGAAGGAAGGATAAGACCCCAAGTAGATAAGGTTCAAGCCATCAGGGACCTACAGTGATCAAAGAACAAAAAGGGGGTTAGATCGTTCTTGGGTCTGGTGGGTTTTTACCGCTGGATCATACCACACTTCTCTGAAATGGCAGTATCCCTGACCGACCTATAAGTCAAGACCCGGCCTAGCCACATCACTGAGTGGTTGCCTGTCCCCAACAAAGCTACGATAAGTTGAAAGACATTTTGCGTGGGGAGCCTTTGTGGCTGTGTCCAGATTTAGCACAATGATTCGCCCGACAGACAGACGCCTCAGATAGGGGGCTTGGAGCCATATTGTCTGAACCTGACGAAAGGTACTCTCTCCATCCCGTAGCCTATATAAAAAAAAACTGTTACTCCATGAAACCCACTACCCAACCATCAAGAAGGAATGCCTCGCCATCAAGTGGGCCATTGCCCTGTTGGGGTGGCCATTCCTCCTGCTTACTGACCATATGTCACTGATTTGGTTAGCTCGGAACAAAGACACCAACTCCAGGGTATTGCATTGGTTTTTAGCCCTCCAACCCATTTCCTTTCAGGATTAACACCATCCTGTGAAGTTGCAGGGCAATGCCGATTACTTGTCCCGAACTGCTGTGTCTTCATAGCCCGACTGACCATTCCGGGAGGGGATGTACTATGAAAGGGCTGGCGTGGAGCCCAGGGGCACAGTTGGGACCTTGACTACTATCCTACTTGTGGCAGTGACCCTACCTCTCATCAGCAGCAGCAAGCTCATAGGCAGCCACAAAGAAGCCTGTTGGAAGGCAAGGAACGCCCCTAAGTGGAGCGACATCAGGGCCTGAGAAAGAACGGAGGAGAAAAGAGGCACAACGACATTCCAGGCAGAGCTATCAGAGGGAGCCAGTCAGAGGAGCCAGAGTTGGCGAAGGTGGCATCTTTCTGGATGCATGGACCCAGGTATGGCTGCAACGCGGGAGGGAGCGGAGGAGCTGACAAAAGGAGCCCACGATACTCCTACCATTCTGGGGAAAGGCGTAAAGGACAAGGCTGCTGTGGCTCTTCAAAGGAGTTGTGGCCTCAGCCAAGTGGCCTGGGAAGGGGCGCGCACTTTTGTGTGATGGATGGGGCCACAGGCCTTCTTGGTGGAAGTATAACTCATCTCTGGGTGATTGGTGTGTGGTGTGTACGGAGTACTTTTTGGCTATTACTTCTGAGCACTTTGTTTTTCTGATTTCTGTGCACCATACCTCATTAACACCCCTCAATGGAGAGGTAAAAATGTCAATCACCCCTGTTGAACTCCTGTCACTGCAATGCTCGGAGGGAGCATATTACAGAGTCCTTTTCTTTCTCACAAAGGACGGTTGAGAAAGACATCTTGCGGCATACCCAAGCAGGGGATTCTATCTGGTAGTTCTCACTTCGGTGTTATTGGTTACAGGATTCTGTATATATATATTATGACTTGATATTTAAGGCCTCCATCTTCTGTTTTCCCCAAGGGTTCTGTCCAACCACTGGAGAAGCGTTGAAGGAGAGGATCAAAGAAGGCCTGCATACCCCAAACAGAGAACCCAAGATGAGACATTGGGTGTATAAAGCTTAAAGACACCCTTTTTTATCTCTTACCAATAAAAAAAACCCTTGCATAAATAAGTCATCTGGTGTGGGTTGTGCCTTAACTTCCTGTAACCTTGTCGACTACCAGCTAGCTGATCATCTTATGAATCGACTACAAGAATAGCCTCTATCTAGGTCTACCCAAGACCCTAATTAACAGGCTCCAGGGGGTACAGAATGCTGCTTGTTCTGAAACTTTCTAGGAGAATCTATATATCAGGCCACCTCAAACATCTGCATTGGCTTCTGGGCACAAGCACATTCAGTTTAAAACCCCGATTTTAGCTCATCCAATATATTATGAGGCTGGTCCAAAATATCTAAGAAATAGATTTCTGCACCATAATCTAGCACAAGATATCAGATGCTGTAAAGCTATGCTTTTTATGCTCCTGACTCTTAGCTTAAAGTGTATGGGAGGTAAATCTTTCTCTGTGTTAGCAGCAATCTTGGAATGACCTCCCCTTATCGTTGTGAAAGGTGAAGAAGGAAACCAAAGTCATGAAATGGTAATAAACATGTTGTTTTCCTTTTTGTAGTTTATGTATGATGAACTAACCGTACCTTGTTCACTTGTGGTTAGCATGGGAATGCCTTTTTTTGGCAGCTGTTTGTACTTTACAAAACCTTTCCATTCGATCATTCGAGGGGTCCTGTGGGGCCCGAGTGGATGGACTTCATGGTGGCAGTTTCTTCTGGGTGATGAAGGGCCATGTAGTTAGCACTGGTCCTTTGGATGAGATCGGGAGGCATTTGGTGAGGTCTGTCGGGTCCAGGTTGTGGGCTGATGTTGCTGTAAATGGCAGTGATTTTACAGCAGAAGAATTAGGAGAGATTGTTGCAGAGGTCCTCTGGGGGGGGTAGATCAAGTTGGAAGCGGCTATTGATGAGATTAAATCTTTCACAATGGTGAAGGTTTCATTGCTTTTGTTGGTGCTGTCATTGATGCGGACTGCCAGAGTGGTGCATTTGATGGTCCATCTCATTTGGCAGTAGCATCCCAGTGTGGATTTGAATGTTCTCCCATCTATACTGTTCTGGCTCATTCCCTATTTGTGTTCCAATTGTCTGCTGTGGTGTTTTATCCGCCTGAATGTCTCTGTACCAAATCGCCCAGGTCTAGATCTTGTTGTATTGCAATTTTTGAGGGGGACATGAAGTCAGCATAGAAGGTGATCCAATTGTTGAAAGTTTTGATGGCTTTGGGGTGGCTGCTGCTTTGTTTGGGTTCGTGGGTGTTGAGAGCAGTGTTCCAGTCCTTGTCAGTAATGCTGCTCCAGTTTCAGTTGGTTACTCTGGTGGTGGTGGGTGTGTGTTGGACTTTGGAGTATTTCTATGAATGCAATGTCTAGTGTGTCCATGTAACCAATACTTGTACTATGATGCCATCAATTTTAATCTCCCTTCGTTTTGGATTGATGATTATTGTGACAATAACAGACATTACAAGGGGCTAAAAGATGTTGACAATGTTGACCAGTTGAAGGTCCCCATAAAATACTACTTTGGTTTTCTTTTCCGGAGGGCTTGGGTTCAGCCGAGCTGTGGCTCAGTACCAATGGTTGTAGGTTACCAGTTGTAATTACAGGTAGAGATAGAAAGGCAGTATTCTTCCTCCCCAGTATCCTTCTCCCCACAAAAAAACTCTCTCCACTCCCAAGACACAGTTCTTGGTAACAGGTAATATAAAAGGGAATTATGTTATTAACTTTCAAATGCAACCTTGTTGTAGCGTAGTAGTTAGAAAATTAATCCTTGGAGTTTTCATAGTATTTCTTTCTTTCATTTGTATGGGTGATCTAGAATGAGCAAAATGAGAGACTCTAAAAGAACACAAAAGGTACAAAAACCACAGAACACAGGACAGGACATTGGATATGCCAAAACCAGAAAACAGGGGCACAGGATGGGGCACACGGGTTTGCAAAGGACCACCAAAATTGGGGAGCAGATACAGAATGTAGGAATAACCCTAATGGGACAACATCTACGCAAAAATATTCACAGGTTTGAACGCAGTTTCAGAAACATCAATCATTTGAGATGTCTGGGGACGTCTGAAAGAGAGAATTTAGAAATCACATTAGCACTATGATCTGTAATGCATACAAGCTGGGAAATGAAATAAACTGATGTCTGCCTTCATCATAAGTGGGAAGGGTATTCCCAGACCTGAGCCCCATGCTTGCTCTACGATAGGCCCCAAGCTATACATTACTGATGAACCAAGACTGGGGGTGCTTGTCTTCTCATTAAGAAGGACGATGAAGTAGCAGTATTGGCTGGACTGTCCTTTGTGGAGCCAAGTCAAGACTGTATTCTCTCTGTCTATAATGACACATACAAGTGAAAAAATTAGGGACTTGACTTTGGGCCAGAATAGTTACCAGTGGCTGAGCATTCCATCCTTTATTGTTTGTGCAGTGTAAGTGGGCTTAAAAGGGATGGAGAAATAATGACATTGGAAAACACGCATATTGAGATCCTGGGAAAACAGTATAACGAATCAGTGAACAGACAGAGGCGCACTACAGGTAAGTCAGAAGATGTAAGCATAGAAGGTTTTGCATGGTCCTCAATGTCTTTCTCTTCAGTATTTCCCATTCTGGGTGGTGGGTGCTGGATTCCTTCTTTGCTAGACTTCAGGAGCAAGATTGTACCAGCCACCACAGGATTCTGTGTCCAAGCTAAGTCTCTTCTACAAGTCAAAGTTGAGGTCTGTGAAAATTATTCTAATGTTTTTCATGGGCTGAGAGAGTGGAAGTGGAGTTAGACCCATGATACACCATGGTAGCTTGTTCTCCTGAGAAGACTGAAGGAAAGACTTCTACAATAACTGTAGGCAAATTGTTGTTCTGTGCTTGAGCTGGTAGTTGACCTTTTGAGCTGATTGGAAGCGTGATGGAACCCTTCCAATACCATATCAATGCACTGACCTGCAACACTAAACTCTAACATCCTCCTGGAGATCTTCCACCTTCTGACTGACCACTTCCAACTTAGCTGCTTCTCTCACATGTCCCAATCGATGTATAAACGTTGTGTGGAAGGCTGATGCCCTGATGGGCCTCTTTACGTGTGCATAACACTTGCTTAGAGGAGTAGCAAAAACAGTGAGGATATCTTCTGAGTTGTTTAAAGTATCTGTAAGTCACAGTGAATTTGGCTAGGTGTATGGTGAGTCCTGAGAAATAGGGGTCAGCAGAGGGATCAGTGACACCATCACTCTAAAAAACTTGCACCCTACTCACTACAGCATTGCCGCCGGCTCGGTTACAAACCGGTGTCAATGTTGTAGGCCGTTTACCGCTGACCCAGCGGGAAACTCGTAATGGGGCCTGCGGGAAGGAAGCCCCACTGGCAGCAACCTGACAGTCGAGACTTCGGCAGACACAGTAAACCATCTGCCAAAGTCATAATGACCCCCATAGTGTGTATTTGGAGAAATGTATATGAAATGTCATTGGATACCTTATAGGATATGATGTTTTATACCAATGTAGATTTCTGTCAATTACATGCTGATTTAACTGTTAAATTGGTGGGTCATATACAGCTGCAATGCAGCTATAGTGGTACTGGGCATGAAACATACACTACAAAAGAGGGATAATTGGATGAAGTGTTGCAATAACGTAATTAGCACTCACTGTTATTTGTATATGAGGATGGTGGGGGTTAAATGATGATTACATATGCTTTTCTTTACTATTCATCATATCCAAGTATAGATTTATGCATAAGTGCAGACTTACATGCCTCCACCCCCTCAGACTGAATTTACAAGTGTATTGTTACTTCTAGTAACTTTTCACATACAGGTTGAAATCTCAGCCACTAGGGTGGAGAGTTTACTAGGGTAAAGTGTGTGTAAGAATACTAAAATGCAATCATTCTTAAAAAAGTATTTTAATGTAAAATACAAACATTAATTATTTTAAAATAATTATTGTTAATCTACAACTAATAAAATGCAATTTTACAGCACATTAACTCATGAATATAAATGATTATTAAATATTTAGATAATTAAAATATATTCATTTAATATAAGGATTTTATTTTCAATCTTTAAAAAAAAAACATCACTCGCATTTTAATATTTAGATATATATTAAATTGAATAATACTTATCTGCTTTGATTAATTCAAAATATTGTTCTTTTTTCAAAACATTTTAAATGTGTAATTTAAGTATTTGAAACACTTAAGTTCATTATATTTTTTAGGTTATAAACTAATTAATAAATGTCATTAACTTTTCATACTAAAAACAATGATAAATATTTAATTGAAAAGTAAAAATCATATAGGTGGTCATTACAACCCTGGCGGACGGTGTTAAAGCTGCGGTAATACCGCAAACAGGCCGGCGGACAAAAAAAGGGAATTATGACCGTGGCGGAAACCGCCAACATAGACAGCCACTTTAACACTCCGACCACCACGGCGGTACAGACAAGCAGCGCGGCGGTCACCGCCAACAGACAGGCGGAAGACAAAGTACCGCCCACAGTATCACAACCCGCCAATCCGCCACCTTTTCCGGGGCGGATTCACCGTGGATAAAAACACGGCGGAAACAGCTTTTGCAATGGGAAAACTCTCACCTGAACACACTCCACGAGGAAGGAGGCTACCATGGAGCCCGAACAACAAATACTCCCTGCGCTTGTCTTCCTGTTCATCTACGATCACCAGCAACGTAGGCGCCGAAGACAACGGTGAGTACTGCACCTACGACATAGGGGAGGGGGGAGGCAAAAGTCAGGGGGACACACACACGCAACACCCCCACCCCCAACCCGACCCTCGCACACTACAACACACACACCAATGCAGTTCCAAACAGCACAGTAACAACCCACAACCCCCCGGAAGAATGCAAAGACAAAACGAAATCAGTTCAAACATTGTAATGTATCAAAATACAGTAACCTACGATATACAGATAGATATACACTTTCCAAATATATACATCACAATTAGTAGTGCAGGTATGCACATTTCAATGTCCGTGGACCACTGGGCCCAAAATGCATGGGCGAGGCCCACACTAGATACCTGTCCACAAACGGAGAGAACACTGCAGGGGCATCAGATAGAAATACAACAGGCACCTCAGGGGGAAGGGAAAGGGGGGCACCTCAGCTGGATTACAGCACCACGCCAGATCCACGACGGGGCTCCATGCCCATTGATGTATCCTGGGGAGTGCAAAGCCACAGTCTCTCAAGTCTCTACAGTGGGTGGGTTGCCCACTGTACCATCCTGGGGAGTGCAAAGCCACAGTCTCTCAAGTCTCTACAGTGGGTGGGTTGCCCACTGTACCATCCTGGGGAGTGCAAAGCCACAGTCTCTCAAGTGGATAACATTCTCCACTGGTTCTGGAGGGGGACTGGTGCCCAGAGTGCTACATCCTGTGAAGGACAGACAGAGTGGATGCAGGTCTCCACTGGTTCTGGAGGGGGACTGGTGCCCGGAGTGCATCACGCTCCCCGTGACGGTCCCTGTTCCGTCACTGTCCCAGCTGCACATGGGCTAACGATGCTTGATTTGGCGGTGCTTTGCCCTGTTCAGCGGTCTTCACCATGGCGGTCTTTGCCCTGTTCAGCGGTCTTCACCATGGTGGTCTTTGGCCTGTTCAGCGGTGCTTTGCCATGGCGGTGCTTTGCCCTGTTCAGCGGTCTTCACCATGGCGGTCTTTGCCCTGTTCAGCGGTCTTCACCATGACGGTCTTTGGCCTGTTCAGCGGTGCTTTGCCATGGCGGTGCTTTGCCCTGTTCAGCGGTCTTCACCATGGCGGTCTTTGCCCTGTTCAGCGGTCTTCACTATGGCGGTCTTTGCCCTGTTCAGCGGTCTTCACCATGTCGGTCTTTGGCCTGTTCAGCGGTGCTTTGCCATTGCGGTCTTTGGCCTGTTCAACGGTGCTTTGCCATGGCGGTCTTTGCCCTGTTCAGTGGTGCTTGCCTTTGCTGTCTCTGACCTGTGCAGCAGTGTGTGGCATTACGGTCCCTTAGTGCCCAGCGGGGCTGTGGCTGCGGGGCCCTCCAGGTCACTGAAGCTGGCGGTGGTCTCCTGACCTGTGACGATACTGGTGCCCTCCACAGCACTGACTCCGGCGGTGGTCTCCTGACCTGTGACTATACTGGTGCCCTCCAGGGCACTGACTCCGGCGTTGGTCTCCTGACCTGTGACGATACTGGTGCCCTCCAGGGCACTGACTCTGGCGGTGGTCTCCGGACCTGTGACGATACTGCTGGCAGTGGCGTCCCGGCCGGCGGGGAGGATGGCGGCCTTCTCTGCCGTGCTGCTCTTCCCAGACTTTGGAGACTTCTTCTGCCCCTTCAACACCTTGGGAGGAGTCACAGCAGACTCAGCACTCCCCCCGGGACCCTTGTGAGCTGTTTTTCTGCCAGGAGTCTTCACCCTCTCCCGTCGGCCACTTTCCAACTTAAGGTGCTTTACAGGGGGTGGACTGGCAGTGCTTTGGCTCCATGTCACACTGGCTGCCCTGGTGGCCGGTGCACTCCACACACCTTTAACACACACCACTGGTACCAGACTTTTTTTGGCTGAGGTGCTACTACGGGACCTATGAATTGGAGGGGTGCGGGTGGTGGGAAAGAGGTCACCGTCGCTGAGGAAGAGTTTCTGACAAACACTGGGATGGGTAGCTGGAGGGGGTCTGGGAGTGGAGGAAGAGGAGGTGGTTGTAGGAGGTGTCACTTTAGGTGATTTGGGTGCAGGTGCAGGTACTGGAGGCTGTCGTGAGGTGGATGGATGTTGGGTGTGTGGGTGCCCGCGTTTGTGTACTTTGGGAGGGGGTGTCACAGACACACTGGGAGTGTACACAGGGGACGTGTAAATGGTAGTGGGGGTGGTGAGTGCAGGTGAGCGGGGCGTGGTGCTGGGTGTTCTGGTGCGAGTCCTAGTGCCTGTAGATGTAGTGCATGCAGGTGAGAGTGTAGACGACACTGGGAGGGAGGAGGGAGACGACGAGGAGGGGGACACAGTGGAGGCAGTGGATGTTGCTGTGTCTTTATGTGGGTGATGCTTGCGTGAGTGCCTGTGGGATGTGTGGTGCTTATGTTTGCCTGAGCTACTTTTGTGTGTTGGGGTGTGTGCATGCTTGTCTGATGGTGTGCTTGGGATAGGCTAGGGTACAGGGGATTGGGTCTGGGTGGAGGAAGTTGGAGGGGGAGGCTAGACACAGGGACAATGGCTGCCATCAGTGCTGAGGCCAGAGATTGCAGGGTTCGATGAAGGGCGGCCTGACCAGAATGAATGCCCTCCAGGAATGCATTACCGTGTTGCAACTCCCTTTCTACACCCTGGATGGCATTCACAATGGTAGACTGCCCAACAGTGAGTGACCTGAGGAGGTCAATGGCCTCCTCACTGAGGGCAGCAGGGGTGACTGGGGCAGGGCCTGAGGTGCCTGGGGCGAAGGTGATGCCCACCCTTCTGGGTGAGCGGGCACTGAGCGAAGGCTGAGGGGCTGCTGGGAGGGCGGTGCTGGTAGGGGGGGTGGCGGCTGTACCTGTTGAAGTGGGGGGCACAGATGGTGCCGCCACCACAAGGGCGCTCCCATCGGCGGACGAGTCTGTGTCGCTGTTTGGTGATCCGGTGACCGACCTGAAGCTCCCCTTGCCCTCCGTCCCACTGGTGTATTCAGAGTCCGTGGTGTGGCCCTCCATGGCCATGTGGGATGCAGCTCCCTCGTGCTCCGGTGCCACTGTACCTCCGCCTGATGATGCTTATGCACAAAAGAACAGGGAGAGCACAAAAAGGGGGGGGGGAACGACAGAAGAAAGACAGGTTGAGTGCATGGCTTACCGCTACCGTTGGCGGACAATACAGGCACAGCAGCCCCCTGCAATACGCGGTTCTCTTGCCCTCTACAGATGCAATTCCTGGGATCTGGCCTACATGGCTATGGTGGACATCTGCACACATAGATGACACAGGGGCATGTATAACTGTACTTGGCACTCTACAGAGGTGGGGTGGAGTGCCACATGGCATGCATTACGGAGGGGCCTAGCCTACCTAACTCGCCCTGGCCTAGGGGAACCCACAGCCCTCCTTCCCCACCCAGACCCCTCCACTGTGCACAAAGTCCGCAGAATTATGTTGTACTCACCCCCTTGTGTCTGCTGTGATGCCCTCAAGCGCCTATCCAACTCAGGGTAGGCCACCGCCAGGATCCAGAACATCAGGGGGGTCATGGAGCGACGGGCACCCCTCCCACGTTGGGAGGCCATCCCCAGCTGAGCCTCCGCCGTCTTCTTGCTCCAGCGGTGAATGTCCTCCCATCTTTTACGGCAGTGGGTGCCCCGTCTCTGGTGGACCCCCAGGGTCCGGACGTCCTCGGCGAAGGCATGCCAAATGTCCTTCTTCTGGTGGGCGCTGACCTACATGACATATACAGGGGAAGAAGAGAAGTCATTAACAAGTGCACTGTCGCAGTGAGTGGCCCCCATCCCTACCCTTGCCATGTGGCACATGCATTCACAGTCCTTCATGGTCGCTTAACTCTGCCCCCTTGTTACTGACATCCAGCCCTCTCCACCCAGCATAGCCCATACAACGTGCTCCCTGTGTACTTACCTGTTGGTCTGGAGGACCGTAGAGTAGCGTGTACTGGGGGAGGACCCCGTCGACTAACTTCTCCAACTCCTGAGCAGTGAAGGCAGGGGCCCTTTCCCCAGGCGCAGCAGCCATTGTCTCTTCCAGACCGAGGTCACAGCAGCACTTGCGGTGTAGGTCCTCTCCTGTCGAAGATCAGGTATCGAGTGATTGAACAGATAGAAAATGGCGGTCACGTCCGCGGCGGTGCGTATCATCGCCGCCGGCGCACTTCCTCATTGGCTCCTGGGACCCATAGGGTCCAATGTTAACCAATTCAGCATTGCGCCGCGGTCTACGACCGCCTACCGCGACGGTGTACAACGCCAGTGCAGATAGCTCACGCCTTGCTTCCCTTGCTCTCTTTCTGTGTATTTGTAGTTAGCGCAGCAGCCAGCTGTGAGAGTCTTGTTCTATAAACCCTGTGACAGACGCACAGGTCAACTAGAAACCTCTGCCATACTCCTCTGGGTATGGCTGAAGGACTTGCCTTCAGCGAGGAGGAGCTCCAGGCCATCGTCGCAGCACCCTCACTTTTAGGAGATTCTTCACTTTCCAAGACAATAGCCCAATTAGGGGACTGGGACACTTTGATCGAACTAAAAAGGACACAAGTTAAAACCATACTACATGGGGCTGTCCTCACTGAATATCTGAGGAAAAACGCAGCACCAAATGGGCTGATCATCACTACTGAACCGTGTATCTTCCTAGAAGATAAAGAATTTAGAAAAGACTGGTCATTAATAGCCTGGAAGTGCACACGTGATTGGTTAATCCTAATCATTAAGACAGCCACCAGACTATCAGATACCCTAATGATTCAAATCAAAGCGGCAGAAAGTAACCTAAAAACTGGACTTGCAGCCGCGGCATTTAAGAAGAAACTAGAAGAAACTAATAAGACAATCGGTGAGTTCAAAGACTACTTGACTCACCGTAAAATTGCCAAATTCCAGAAAGATCTGGACAGGTTCTCCCTAGAGAGAGTACATCCCTACTCCAGGGAAGATTTTGTAGCCCAATCCTCTTTGCCTTCCGACACCTCCTCGGGGGTTACTCCAGTTCAGACTCCGACTCTAACCGGACACAACCAACACGGCCAAGGCGGGGTAGGAGGGGGAATACTCGGAATAACTGGCCTACGCCATTCACAGGCCCACCACCCCCGCTGCTGAACATACCTCCCTGGGGATGGCCCTCCCCTTATGGGCCACCCAACCAATTCCAAGCCCCACTATATCCCCAGTCACAAACGACGTGGTCTTATCCCAATGTTCCTTTTTTTGGGAGAGGCCCCGGACGGGGAAGGGGCAGGAAAAAGGGAGTCAGTTGGAACCTAAAGGAGGGACCAACAGACGACAAATCCCCCAGCACCAGCAGAACGTAACTAAGGGGTCCACTACTGTCGTCAACTTAAGCTCACGAGTGCTAAATACTAACGAACTCCAAGCCTTAGAGAAAGGTCTGGGTTTCGTCCCCACCCCAAAACTTGACGTCTTTAAATTAAGGATAGAACTAGCAGAGTTCTTTCGGAAGATCAGGCTTAGAACCTTCTTTCTCCAGAACCCCGAACCCAACCCGGAACGTGATCAAAACACTGGGCTACGTCCCAAATCCAAATTTACTCCCACCTCCCACCTCATGCCACCCGAAGTCTTGGCATTTGAAAAATCGGTGAGCAGGAGAATTGACGATCTACAGAAGACTCAGAGGGAGTCTTTCCACAACATCAGCACTGAAGAACTTTCAGCCCTCCACGACCTTAGTAACGACTTTTCCATCACTATCAAACCAGCCGACAAGGGCGGGGCTATAGTAATAATGCCCACAGTGATGTACAATTCTGAATGCCTACGCCTACTAAATAATGACCATCACTACAAGAGACTATCAAGGGACCCAACAGAAGAGGTCAGGGAAGAGATCACTTTCCTTGTAGACAAGGGCATGAGCAATGGTTGGATCACCAAACATGAGGCCTCCTTCCTCACTCAACCTGATCCAAAAACTCTGAATTTCTATATTCTGCCCAAAATCCACAAGGACAAGCATCCACCCCCGGGAGACCAATTGTTTCCGGGATTGGTTCTTTGCTGGAACCTCTGTCGCAATTCTGCGACTGGTTTCTTCAACCTTTCGTGAAACAAATTCCCACCTACCTAAAAGACACAACAGACGTGCTCTCCCTTTTAAACACCTTAGAATTTGACAAAGATAGCGAACATCTTATGACATTGGATGTGGAGTCGCTATACACCAATATTCCACAAGAAGCAACTCTCAAAGTGGTCAGCGATCTATTAAATAAGGGCACCTGGAATTACATCACCCCTCCAGAATTCATCCTGGATTTAGCCCATTTAGCTCTCACCAGAAATTTCTTTGAGTTCGACAAGAACTTCTTCTTACAGATCCAGGGCACCTCAATGGGGAGCACCTTTGCACCCAGCCTGGCATGCCTATACGTGGATCACTTCGAGAAAGCAATGGTACTTACTGAAGAAAACCCATATATCAACCATATCAGGTTATGGAAAAGATATATCGATGACATCCTGATTATCTGGAGAGGTACAAGGGAAGAAGCAACCATCTTCATCACGTGGCTTAACACCCTTAATCCCTTTCTAAGATTCACAGCCACAGTAGGCAACCCGGCAGTCTCCTTTCTCGACCTACTAATAACTGAGAGAAATGGCTCCCTTATAACAGAAGTGTATTACAAGCCCACTGATAGGAACACTCTCCTCCAGTTTCAGAGCTTTCATCCACGCTCCCTCAGGGAAAACCTCCCAGTGGGGCAATACCTCCGCCTTAGACGGAACTGTAAGGAACTAACGGACTACAAAAAGCATGCTCAGCTACTTAGTGGCAAACTTCGAGCAAGAGGATACCCGGATCACCTATTGAGGAGAGCAGATAAACGGGCCCGTGTGAGCCCCAGAGAGACTCTACTGCACCCAAGCAGTCGAAGCAGTAAGGGGAACCCCTTGATCTGTGTGACCACATTCAACCCAGCGTCCAACATGATCAAAAAGATAATAAATGAAGACTGGAAAATCCTCACCTCTGGTGGTCTCCCTTTTGAGATCCCCATGAATGCCTACAGAAAGGCAAAAAGCATCCGGGATATGATCGTGCACACCCGTCCTCGGATAAATCCCACCACAAGCAGACAGAAGACCCTCTGGGACCTTCCCCCTCCCAAAGGACATTACCCTTGCGGCAATTGCAGTGTTTGCACCTTTACTAAGAAAACCCTCACACTTGACTTGGGATTACAAACACCCTGGGAGCTTAGGCAACTAACGAACTGCAACAGTAAAAATGTGGTGTATATGATCACATGCCCTTGTGACAAGAAATACATTGGGATGACGACACGAAGAGTGGGCACACGCATCTGCGAGCATAGAAGCACCATCCGGTGCAAAAGAGATGCCACAAGACTCACAGAGCACTATATCTCCAGCAATCACCATCCTGATGATATGCAGTGGGTGGTACTGGATCAACTTAAATCCACAGCAATCAATGCCAAACACAAGCTCCTAATGTATGAACAGAGATGGATTTGGAGGCTGCGAACAGACACCCTAGAACTGAATGACAATATTCAATGGTCAGCTCTATGCTGATGACTTAAAATACCAAAAATTAGACCTCTGTTCTATGACAACCCACCTAGGATCATAACTAGTATTAGATAACTTGACTGACATTCCTCGAGCCCTGCTTATCCCCATTGCGGGACCTATTAATTTTCATACTTGTGTATCATAACCTTACCTGACCTACCAGAGCAGTTCCCCCCACCCCTAGTAGACTAGCCATTGTCGTTCTTTCACCCTTCCTTCCCCCCCCCTTGTTTTTTCCCCCCCCCCCTCCTTTTCTTTCTTTTCTATTTTCTAAACATCATCTGGATTCCCCCCACTCCCCGCCCCTGGGGTTTGTCTCCCTCCTTTCTTTCCATATTTTTCTTCCTCTTCTTTCCCCCTCCTTTCCCCCCCTCGTCTTATCCTTCCTGCCTTCTCTGTCCATAACCTCCTCTCCCCTTCCCTGCTTTAAAGCCCCCCTTTTTTAAAAAATTTCCCCTTTTTTCTATTCATTTCATCTCTCTCGGTCTTTCTTTCCCTTCTTCTTCCCAGGCTTTCCTTTTTTTTCCCCCCCTTTTTCCCCCCCCCCACTTTATCCTCTCTTTCTTTCCTTTTTTTCTATTCATTTCATCTCCCTCGGTCTTTCTTTCCCTTTTTCTTCCTAGGCTTTCCTTGTTTCCCCCCCCTTCTTCTTTTTTTTTTTTTGTCCCCCCCTCCACTTTCTCCTCTCTTTCTTTCTTTCTTCCCCCCTACCCTTCTGCTCTCTTCCCCTTCGTCCTCTCCTTTACCCCGTCTTTCTATTTTAGCCCCAGCACTGTTCCCCGCCCTTAGTCCCGCATTGCCAGTCTCCCTTCTTCTCCTCTTTCTCTCCCTTTCTCTCTTTTATTGTTTTGCCCCCCTCTTTAGTGTTCCCCCTCTTCTCCTGTTTCCCCCCCCCCTTTCTTTCCCCCTTCCCGTTCTTTTTCTCTCTTTTATTTCTCCTGGTCGCCCTCCTTGGACGACCAGGCCCTTTCCCCCCGTGGGACTCACTTCCCCAGAGTCCCACGGGTCCAGTGGCGCGCCGCGCATTGCGAGACGCGTCACTGCAGGACGGTCGCCCGTGCGCGCTAGCCGCGCCACGGGCGGGGCGTCCTGTTCCTCCTCACTGTCACCATACGCGACGCTCCCCGCGGGGCCCCGTATCCGGGTGCCCCCGCGGGGCGGTGCGCTTTACTTAGACCAATCGGGGCCCCTGAGGCTCCGCACCCCGCACAGCCCCCGAGGGGGCGCGGCTTTTCCCGACGCACTGGGTTCTTCGACGCGCAGCACACCTGAGTGTAACTACCGGGCACCGCCCCTGACCTCTGCAGCTCCGCATCGATTGGCTTGAGCTCCTCATAAAGACCTGGCAAGTCGGTCAGACAGTACCAGAGCGGCCTGGCTCCGGCACGTAGGTACCCCCCATGGTATTCCCTTTGGCGTGGTAAGTGTGGGCTATTTTGGCCCGGGAAATCTTCTTTTTCTTTTCCTTTCATTGCTACCGGTCATCCTTCTGGTAGCCTCTTCTATCTGTATTTCCTCTGCTTTCTTTCTTTTTCCTTTTTTCCTTTTCTTCCTTCTTCTTTTTCTTTTTCTTTTTTTCACTGTGACATTCCTTCTCTCTCTCTCCTTACCTAGATCTTTCTCTTTACCTTTTCACCCCTTGCCCTTTCCTTACCTCACTAACATGCCCTATTGGCTTCCCCCTGACTGTAGCGCACCCTGCGCAGTTTCCTCCTTTCTGCTAGCACACTATGGCCCTCATTCTGACCTTGGCGGGCGGCGGAGGCCGCCCGCCAAAGTCCCGCCGTCAGGTTACCGTTCCGCGGTCGAAAGACCGCGGCGGTAATTCTGACTTTCCCGCTGGGCTGGCGGGCGGTCTCCTTCAGACCGCCAGCCAGCCCAGCGGGAAAGAGGCTTCCACGATGAAGCCGGCTCGGAATTGAGCCGGCGGAGTGGAAGCTGTGCGACGGGTGCAGTTGCACCCGTCGCGTATTTCACTGTCTGCGCAGCAGACAGTGAAATACATGTAGGGGCCCTCTTACGGGGGCCCCTGCAATGCCCATGCCAGTGGCATGGGCACTGCAGGGGCCCCCAGGGGCCCCGCGACCCCCCCTACCGCCATCCGGATCTCGGCGGTCCGACCGCCGGGATCTGGATGGCGGTAGGGGGGGTCAGAATCCCCGCGGCGGTGCAGCAAGCTGCGCCGCCGCGGAGGATTCAATGGGGCCGCGGTACACTGGCGGGACCCCGCCAGTGGTGCCGGTCCGACCGCGGCTTTACCGCCGCGGTCGGAATCCCCATTGGAGCACCGCCGGCTTGTCGGCGGTGCTCCCGCGGTCCTCCGCCCTGGCGGTCAAAGACCGCCAGGGTCAGAATGAGGGCCTATGTGTCCTTAGCTCTCTTTCTTCTCCTTGTCCCCTCTTGCTAAACCCTTAATCTCCTCAGAGTGTGACTACAAGGGAAACCCCCCCCCCCGGTTCTAGCCAGACCAGAGGCAATACGCCCCCAGCTCCGGGGTAAGTCACAATTGCATGCATGTGTGAGTGCATTTTTTCATTTTTTCACTGATTGCTGTGTCGTGTGCTGTGGTTTGCCACCTCTCTGTCACTCTGAATTAATTGTGATTTATTTATCATTTACTATAGGCCTACCCCACCGTGAACTACCTGTTCAGGTAGGACACACACTTTCACTCTGAGCACCGCACTTATTACAGGTGCTCCGACCCTGACGAATGCCCCTGACCCACCAGCACTTAGTGAGGGCAGAAACATGTTGGTCATGTTCAACCCCTTTTAGACTCCAAGAGACATTATCCTCTAACGAGCCTTCCCCCTTAGTTTTAGTCTTACCAACATGCACCACCATTAAAACTAACAAGAGCCACCGGTGACATGTTAGGTAATTTTATTATTCACCCCCTCTGGATCACTGTAACTATCCAGTCAATTCAATTTCAGCACTCCCTCTGGTTCTTTTAACCAGAGGTCGAGTCCGCCTGAGTAGTATCCTCTTACTTAGGTGGGGCTAGGTGGTCATATGATGAAGCAAGACACTATTATGTGTGTGAGACCACCTAGTCCGTAAAGGAAAATCCCCTGCTACTCCTGTAGGGCAACACAGCACCCCCTATCAAGCAACCTAATGCAACCAGGAACTGGTTAAAGACTAACCCAGTCTTACCCCCTGTTCCTACTACCCCACACCTTTTGTGATTACTTAGTTTCTTTTGGGAGGCGGTGTGGGTTAGCCTTGCTTCCCTTGCTCTCTTTCTGTGTATTTGTAGTTAGCGCAGCAGCCAGCTGTGAGAGTCTTGTTCTATAAACCCTGTGACAGACGCACAGGTCAACTAGAAACCTCTGCCATACTCCTCTGGGTATGGCTGAAGGACTTGCCTTCAGCGAGGAGGAGCTCCAGGCCATCCTCGCAGCACCCTCACTTTTAGGAGATTCTTCACTTTCCAAGACAATAGCCCAATTAGGGGACTGGGACACTTTGATCGAACTAAAAAGGACACAAGTTAAAACCATACTACATGGGGCTGTCCTCACTGAATATCTGAGGAAAAACGCAGCACCAAATGGGCTGATCATCACTACTGAACCGCGTATCTTCCTAGAAGATAAAGAATTTAGAAAAGACTGGTCATTAATAGCCTGGAAGTGCACACGTGATTGGTTAATCCTAATCATTAAGACAGCCACCAGACTATCAGATACCCTAATGATTCAAATCAAAGCGGCAGAAAGTAACCTAAAAACTGGACTTGCAGCCGCGGCATTTAAGAAGAAACTAGAAGAAACTAATAAGACAATCGGTGAGTTCAAAGACTACTTGACTCACCGTAAAATTGCCAAATTCCAGAAAGATCTGGACAGGTTCTCCCTAGAGAGAGTACATCCCTACTCCAGGGAAGATTTTGTAGCCCAATCCTCTTTGCCTTCCGACACCTCCTCGGGGGGTTACTCCAGTTCAGACTCCGACTCTAACCGGACACAACCAACACGGCCAAGGCGGGTAGGAGGGGGAATACTCGGAATAACTGGCCTACGCCATTCACAGGCCCACCACCCCCGCTGCTGAACATACCTCCCTGGGGATGGCCCTCCCCTTATGGGCCACCCAACCAATTCCAAGCCCCACTATATCCCCAGTCACAAACGACGTGGTCTTATCCCAATGTTCCTTTTTTTGGGAGAGGCCCCGGACGGGGAAGGGGCAGGAAAAAGGGAGTCAGTTGGAACCTAAAGGAGGGACCAACAGACGACGAATCCCCCAGCACCAGCAGAACGTAACTAAGGGGTCCACTACTGTCGTCAACTTAAGCTCACGAGTGCTAAATACTAACGAACTCCAAGCCTTAGAGAAAGGTCTGGGTTTCGTCCCCACCCCAAAACTTGACGTCTTTAAATTAAGGATAGAACTAGCAGAGTTCTTTCGGAAGATCAGGCTTAGAACCTTCTTTCTCCAGAACCCCGAACCCAACCCGGAACGTGATCAAAACACTGGGCTACGTCCCAAATCCAAATTTACTCCCACCTCATGCCACCCGAAGTCTTGGCATTTGAAAAATCGGTGAGCAGGAGGATTGACGATCTACAGAAGACTCAGAGGGAGTCTTTCCACAACATCAGCACTGAAGAACTTTCAGCCCTCCACGACCTTAGTAACGACTTTTCCATCACTATCAAACCAGCCGACAAGGGCGGGGCTATAGTAATAATGCCCACAGTGATGTACAATTCTGAATGCCTACGCCTACTAAATAATGACCATCACTACAAGAGACTATCAAGGGACCCAACAGAAGAGGTCAGGGAAGAGATCACTTTCCTTGTAGACAAGGGCATGAGCAATGGTTGGATCACCAAACATGAGGCCTCCTTCCTCACTCAACCTGATCCAAAAACTCTGTATTTCTATATTCTGCCCAAAATCCACAAGGACAAGCATCCACCCCCGGGGAGACCAATTGTTTCCGGGATTGGTTCTTTGCTGGAACCTCTGTCGCAATTCTGCGACTGGTTTCTTCAACCTTTCGTGAAACAAATTCCCACCTACCTAAAAGACACAACAGACGTGCTCTCCCTTTTAAACACCTTAGACTTTGACAAAGATAGCGAACATCTTATGACATTGGATGTGGAGTCGCTATACACCAATATTCCACAAGAAGCAACTCTCGAAGTGGTCAGCGATCTATTAAATAAGGGCACCTGGAATTACATCACCCCTCCAGAATTCATCCTGGATTTAGCCCATTTAGCTCTCACCAGAAATTTCTTTGAGTTCGACAAGAACTTCTTCTTACAGATCCAGGGCACCTCAATGGGGAGCACCTTTGCACCCAGCCTGGCATGCCTATACGTGGATCACTTCGAGAAAGCAATGGTACTTACTGAAGAAAACCCATATATCAACCATATCAGGTTATGGAAAAGATATATCGATGACATCCTGATTATCTGGAGAGGTACAAGGGAAGAAGCAACCATCTTCATCACGTGGCTTAACACCCTTAATCCCTTTCTAAGATTCACAGCCACAGTAGGCAACCCGGCAGTCTCCTTTCTCGACCTACTAATAACTGAGAGAAATGGCTCCCTTATAACAGAAGTGTATTACAAGCCCACTGATAGGAACACTCTCCTCCAGTTTCAGAGCTTTCATCCACGCTCCCTCAGGGAAAACCTCCCAGTGGGGCAATACCTCCGCCTTAGACGGAACTGTACGGAACTAACGGACTACAAAAAGCATGCTCAGCTACTTAGTGGCAAACTTCGAGCAAGAGGATACCCGGATCACCTATTGAGGAGAGCAGATAAACGGGCCCGTGTGAGCCCCAGAGAGACTCTACTGCACCCAAGCAGTCGAAGCAGTAAGGGGAACCCCTTGATCTGTGTGACCACATTCAAACCAGCGTCCAACATGATCAAAAAGATAATAAATGAAGACTGGAAAATCCTCACCTCTGGTGGTCTCCCTTTTGAGATCCCCATGAATGCCTACAGAAAGGCAAAAAGCATCCGGGATATGATCGTGCACACCCGCCCTCGGATAAATCCCACCACAAGCAGACAGAAGACCCTCTGGGACCTTCCCCCTCCCAAAGGACATTACCCTTGCGGCAATTGCAGTGTTTGCACCTTTACTAAGAAAACCCTCACACTTGACTTGGGATTACAAACACCCTGGGAGCTTAGGCAACTAACGAACTGCAACAGTAAAAATGTGGTGTATATGATCACATGCCCTTGTGACAAGAAATACATTGGGATGACGACACGAAGAGTGGGCACACGCATCTGCGAGCATAGAAGCACCATCCGGTGCAAAAGAGATGCCACAAGACTCACAGAGCACTATATCTCCAGCAATCACCATCCTGATGATATGCAGTGGGTGGTACTGGATCAACTTAAATCCACAGCAATCAGTGCCAAACACAAGCTCCTAATGTATGAACAGAGATGGATTTGGAGGCTGCGAACAGACACCCTAGGACTGAATGACAATATTCAATGGTCAGCTCTATGCTGATGACTTAAAATACCAAAAATGAGACCTCTGTTCTATGACAACCCACCTAGGATCATAACTAGTATTAGATAACTTGACTGACATTCCTCGAGCCCTGCTTATCCCCATTGCGGGACCTATTAATTTTCATACTTGTGTATCATAACCTTACCTGACCTACCAGAGCAGTTCCCCCCACCCCTAGTAGACTAGCCATTGTCGTTCTTTCACCCTTCCTTTCCCCCCCCTCTTGTTTTTTCCCCCCCTCCTTTTCTTTCTTTTCTATTTTCTAAACATCATCTGGATTCCCCCCACTCCCCGCCCCTGGGGTTTGTCTCCCTCCTTTCTTTCCATATTTTTCTTCCTCTTCTTTCCCCCTCCTTCCCCCCCCTCGTCTTATCCTTCCTGCCTTCTCTGTCCATAACCTCCTCTCCCCTTCCCTGCTTTAAAGCCCCCCTTTTTTAAAAAATTTCCCCTTTTTTCTATTCATTTCATCTCCCTCGGTCTTTCTTTCCCTTCTTCTTCCCAGGCTTTCCTTTTTTCCCCCCCCCCCCCACTTTCTCCTCTCTTTCTTTCCTTTTTTTCTATTCATTTCATCTCCCTCGGTCTTTCTTTCCCTTTTTCTTCCTAGGCTTTCCTTGTTTCCCCCCTTCTTCTTTTTTTTTTTCCCCCCCTCCACTTTCTCCTCTCTTTCTTTCTTTCTTCCCCCCTACCCTTCTGCTCTCTTCCCCTTCGTCCTCTCCTTTACCCCGTCTTTCTATTTTAGCCCCAGCGCTGTTCCCCGCCCTTAGTCCCGCATTGCCAGTCTCCCTTCTTCTCCTCTTTCTCTCCCTTCCTCTGTTTTATTGTTTTGCCCCCCTCTTTAGTGTTCCCCCTCTTCCCCTGTTTCCCCCCCCCCCTTTCTTTCCCCCTTCCCGTTCTTTTTCTCTCTTTTCTTTCTCCTGGTCGCCCTCCTTGGACGACCAGGCCCTTTCCCCCCGTGGGACTCACTTCCCCAGAGTCCCACGGGTCCAGTGGCGCGCCGCGCATTGCGAGACGCGTCACTGCAGGACGGTCGCCCGTGCGCGCTAGCCGCGCCACGGGCGGGGCGTCCTGTTCCTCCTCACTGTCACCATACGCGACGCTCCCCGCCGGGCCCTGTATCCGGGTGCCCCCGCGGGGCGGGGCGCTTTACTTAGACCAATCGGGGCCCCTGAGGCTCCGCACCCCGCACAGCCCCCGAGGGGGGCGCGGCTTTTCCCGACGCACTGGGTCCTTCGACGCGCAGCACACCTGAGTGTAACTACCGGGCACCGCCCCTGACCTCTGCAGCTCCGCATCGATTGGCTTGAGCTCCTCATAAAGACCTGGCAAGTCGGTCAGACAGTACCAGAGCGGCCTGGCTCCGGCACATAGGTACCCCCCATGGTATTCCCTTTGGCGTGGTAAGTGTGGGCTATTTTGGCCCGGGAAATCTTCTTTTTCTTTTCCTTTCATTGCTACCGGTCATCCTTCTGGTAGCCTCTTCTATCTGTATTTCCTCTGCTTTCTTTCTTTTTCCTTTTTTCCTTTTCTTCCTTCTTCTTTTTCTTTTTTTCACTGTGACATTCCTTCTCTCTCTCTCCTTACCTAGATCTTTCTCTTTACCTTTTCACCCCTTGCCCTTTCCTTACCTCACTAACATGCCCTATTGGCTTCCCCCTGACTGTAGCGCACCCTGCGCAGTTTCCTCCTTTCTGCTAGCACACTATGCGTCCTTAGCTCTCTTTCTTCTCCTTGTCCCCTCTTGCTAAACCCTTAATCTCCTCAGAGTGTGACTACAAGGGAAACCCCCCCCCCCCGGTTCTAGCCAGACCAGAGGCAATACGCCCCCAGCTCCGGGGTAAGTCACAATTGCATGCATGTGTGAGTGCATTTTTTCATTTTTTCACTGATTGCTGTGTCGTGTGCTGTGGTTTGCCACCTCTCTGTCACTCTGAATTAATTGTGATTTATTTATCATTTACTATAGGCCTACCCCACCGTGAACTACCTGTTCAGGTAGGACACACACTTTCACTTTGAGCACCGCACTTATTACAGGTGCTCCGACCCTGACGAATGCCCCTGACCCACCAGCACTTAGTGAGGGCAGAAACATGTTGGTCATGTTCAACCCCTTTTAGACTCCAAGAGACATTATCCTCTAACGAGCCTTCCCCCTTAGTTTTAGTCTTACCAACATGCACCACCATTAAAACTAACAAGAGCCACCGGTGACATGTTAGGTAATTTTGTTATTCACCCCCTCTGGATCACTGTAACTATCCAGTCAATTCAATTTCAGCACTCCCTCTGGTTCTTTTAACCAGAGATCGAGTCCGCCTGAGTAGTATCATCTTACTTAGGTGGGGCTAGGTGGTCATATGATGAAGCAAGACACTATTATGTGTGTGAGACCACCTAGTCCGTAAAGGAAAATCCCCTGCTACTCCTGTAGGGCAACACAGCACCCCCTATCAAGCAACCTAATGCAACCAGGAACTGGTTAAAGACTAACCCAGTCTTACCCCCTGTTCCTACTACCCCACACCTTTTGTGATTACTTAGTTTCTTTTGGGAGGCGGTGTGGGTTAGCCTTGCTTCCCTTGCTCTCTTTCTGTGTATTTGCAGATAGCTCACACCCCATTGTCCCAGTTTAGAGGTCAGGCAGCTGCCATTTCAGGGGCCCACATGGCTTCATTTACTACTGCGTCACACATACCTAGGCCTACACTCAACACACATACAGGATGAGTTTTGTATTTGGTGTCGTGTTCTGTGTAGCTGTGGGTACAGACCTGGGATTTTGGTGACTCTGTGGTCGCTGTTGTCCTTCATAGGCACCGTCAGCTGGGACATTTGAGGAGATGGCGAAATCCTCCGGTATACCGACCGATGGTGGACCTGTTAACAATGGAGGAGCGACATTTGATCATCACCTACAGGTTTGACCGTGCCACAATCCAGGAACTGTGTACCCAGTTGGAGCCAGACCTGATGTCACCAATCCGCCATCCCACAGCAATACCCCCTGACGTGCAGGTGCTATCAGTGCTCCATTTCCTTGCAAGTGGATCATTTCAAACAACAGTGGCCATGGCATCAGGGATGTCCCAGCCTATGTTTTCCAACGTGCTGTCCAGAGTGTTGTCTGCCCTGCTGAAACACGTAAGGAGCTACATCGTTTTCCCTCAGATGGAGGATTTGGCTACAGTGAAGGGTGACCTCTGTGCCCTGGGACATATCCCCAACATCATAGGTGCTATTGATGGCACCCATGTAGCTCTGGTCCCCCCACGCAGGAGTGAACAGGTGTACAGGAACTGGAAGAGTTATCATTCCATGAATGTACAGATGGTATGTTTGGCAGACCAGTACATCTCCCAGGTGAATGCTATGTTCCCTGGCTCAGTGCATGACGCCTACATCCTGCGGAATAGCAGCATCCAGTATGTGATGGGTCAACTCCAGAGGCACCGGGTGTGGCTATTAGGGGACTCTGGTTACCCCAACCTGTCTTGGCTATTGACCCCAGTGAGGAATCCCAGGACCAGGGCAGAGGAACGCTACAATGAGGCCCATGGGCGAACTAGGAGGGTGATAGAACGCACCTTCTGCCTCCTGAAGGCCAGGTTCAGGTGCCTCCATATGACAGGTGGTTCCCTATTCTATTCACCAAGGAAGGTGTGCCAGATCACCATCGCCTGCTCCATGCTTCACAATCTTGCTTTGCGACGCCAGGTGCCTTTTCTGCAGGAGGATGGTCCAAATGACGGTGTTGTGGCAGCTGTGGAGCCTGTGGACAGTGATGAGGATGAAGCTGAGGAAGAAGACATAGACAACAGGGAGTCAGTCATACAGCAATATTTCCAGTGACACACAGGTGAGAACAATTTTTTTACTATCACATTCACTTTCACACTTCTACCTCTATCCTGTCTGTCAATTAGTAGCAGTATATGGTTTCCATTACGGTTTCACAGGTGTGGTTACCAACGTGTGTCATCTGCTTGCATCCTTCATGGACTTGTGATGTGTGATATAGGTATGTTCACATTACATTTTCGAATGGATTTTGCCATTGTCATAGTTAATACAGATTTTCAAAATCACAGACTGACTCCAGATTGTTTTGTGCTTCAAGGGTGTTTATTGAAGTGCTAATTATTGGAGGGTGTGGTAAAATGGAGAGGGGGGGATGGTGGAGGAATGTCCATGGCAGAGTCCAGTCTATTAGTCTCACAGATGCCCTGCCCATATGGGCATAGGAGTGGAGCTGGGGCAGTTCCAATATGGACAGGGTTACAAAGTGGGACAGTGGGATGACAATCAGGGTGGTCTCAGTTCTTGGCGGGGGTCTTGCCATCGTGCTCTGTCCTGTTCCTGGATCTCAGGGATCGCTTGCGGGGTGGTTCTCCGTCTGCAGGGGGTGGGGTGCTGGTGTGGTGGTACTGTGGTGGGGCGTCCTGTCCACTAGCGCCGGCAGAGGTGGTGGGCAGTTCATCGTCCAGGCTAGTGTCAGGGGCCCCTTGGAGTGCCACGGTGTCCCTCATGGTGTTCTGTATGTCCTTCAGCACCCCTACGATGATGCCCAGGGCGGAGCTGATGGTTCTAAGCTCCTCCCTGAACCCCAAATACTGTTTGTCCTGCAGGCGCTGGGTCTCCTGAAACGTGGCCAGGACCGTCGCCATCGTCTCCTGGGAGTGGTGGTATGCTCCCATGATGGAGGAGAGGGCCTCGTGGAGAGTGGGTTCCCTTGGCCTGTCCGCCCCCTGTCGCACAGCAGCCCTCCCAGTTCCCCTGTGTTCCTGTGCCTCCGTCCCCTGGACCGTGTGCCCACTACCACTGCCCCCAGGTCCCTGTTGTTGTTGGGGTGGTGGGTTAGCCTGGGTTCCCTGTAGTGGTGGACACACCGCTGATTGACGTGTCCTGGGTACGGAGGTATGGGCCTGCTGGGTGGGTGCTGTGCTGGTGTTACCAGAGGGTGGAAGGTCAGTGTTGGGCTGTGCCTGTGCAAGGGGAACCGACTGTCCCGAGGCCCACGATGGTCCGGGCTGGTCATCTGGATCCAGTTGGCCAGAGCTGCTGTCATCACTGTGGGCCTCTTCTGTGGGTGGGGTAGAGATGTCTGGACCCTCCTGTCTGGTGACATTGGGTAGTGGTCCTGCAGGGGTATAAAAGCATGATTATTGCATGTGTGTGTGTCATGGTGTGCAATGGGTGGGTGAGCGTGTACCCCAGTGCTAGCATTCCAGTGTGGGGGCTTGAGTGATGATGGTTGGGGGGTGTTAAGGGTATGTGCTGTGGGCATGCTTTAGTGAGGGGTGACCATGCTTTGGTGTTGCATGCAGGGCTTGGTGTTGGGATGTGTGGTTTGTGTTATGAGTACATTATTGAGGATTTGGCGTAATAGGGGAGGGGGTGAGGGTGGGGGTGTGTGGTAGCATGCAGGTAGGGTGGGGGATATGATAGTTAAGATTTGACTTACCAGTGTCCATTCCTCCACCGACTCCTCCGAGGCCCTCAGGATGCATGATGGTCAAAACCTGCTCCTCCCATGTTGTTAGTTGTGGGGGAGGAGGTGGGGGTCCGCCGCCAGTCCGCTGAATCGCGATGTTGTGCCTGGATATCACGGAACGCACCTTCCCCCGTAGGTCGTTCCACCTCTTCCGGATGTCCTCCCGATTTCTTGGATGCTGTCCCACAGCGTTGACCCTGTCGACGATTCTTCGCCATAGCTCCATCTTCCTGGCTATGGAGGTGTGCTGCACCTGTGCTCCAAATAGCTGTGGCTCTACCCGTAGGATTTCCTCCACCATAACCCTGAGCTCCTCCTCGGAAAACCTGGGGTGTCTTTGGCGTGACATGGGGTGGTGTAGGTGATGTGTGGGGTGGTGCATGTGTTGATGAGTGTGGTGATGTGTGGTGGTGTGGGGTGTTTTGAGCGTGGATGTTGTATGGGTGATGGTGTTGTGTGCCTCTGTGTGGTGGGGTTGTCTATTGCTGTTGTCTCTCTCTGGCCTTCTTTCAGATTTTTGTGGTCGTAGGGGTTTGTGGGTGATGTGGGTGTGTGTTTTATATAGTGTTGGGTGTGTGGGAGTGGTGTTTGCATTTGGATCAGGTGTGTGTATTTGGAATTGTCCAATGTGGCGGTGTTTTGGAGATGTGTGTGTATTTTGCGCGCTGCGGTGTGTATCGCCAATGGAATACCGCGGTTGAAAGACCGCCGCGTGGATTCGTGGGTCGTAATAGCATGGGCGTGTTTCTTTTGGCGTGACGGTGGAGGTTTTGTTTTCACCAGTTTTACACTGACCTTTGGTGTGGTGGAGTTGTGTGGGTGTCTCAATTTCTGCGGATTCCGAGATGTGGGTCATAATAGCTGTGGCGGAATTCCACGGCCGCGGCGGTGTGTTGGTGGTCTTCTGCACGGCGGTAAGCGCCTTTTACCGCCAATGTTGTAATGACCCCCTTAATGTATTCAATATTATTTTTATTGGGTATTTTATTAAGTTATTTCCTAGATTATTTTATATGGCAGTGGGTTGGAGTACTTGTAAGCGGCCATGTATTCCAAGGCTGAGCGGGAGTACATTTACTACTGTTTGAGGCCCTTTTTTGCTGTAGTAAATTGAAAAAGTGTTGTTTACTCTTGTGTGGGTGGGTGTTTGTTATTACATGTCCCTCCCTAAATCCCTGTTTTTCCCACCCTAAAATCCCATCCATTTAGGAGTAAGTATTCCTCAGGGTCTCTCCCACATTGACTACAAGGATGTTAGTGTACATGTGCCTAAATCTCAGTACACATGGCAGAGATCCCTGCACAGGAAAGACGGGAGTGGTGGAAGCAGAGGTCTCCACACCTAGGTTTGTGAATTGCACTTTGTAGTGCGTTCGTTGTACTACTGTAGTGCTACTAAACGTACTACAAAATGCACTTTGTGAACAGGGCTCAAAAAGAGGTGGGACACACAAGCACTGACACCACGCTCCGCTGCTCTGGGGCCCTTGGCCTGTGAGAGCAGTGCTACTTGAGATTACATGATTTTGGACACCTGAGTCTTTAAGATCCATAACCTGGGGGAGTTCTTTTGTCTCAGACCAGATCACATATGATTTCTGCACCCTGTTTCCTCAGCCTGTTACAACCTTATGTGTAAAGGATAGAAAAGATGGCGCCTGTAAGTAGAAGGATAGCACAGTGGTCTGAGGCTCGCGTCTGTGGAATCCGTGCGGCAGGGGGAATGGCAGTGCTATTTAAAATTACTTATATCGGTAGTGTAACTCTATAAACATCCAAGTATAATAGTACATTATTGTTTGAATAAATATGAAAAAATCCTATCATAGCTGAATACCTACGAAATGGTATTTAGGATGAGCAAATAATAAATAGATGTAAATGGAGACAGTGACATCTCCCAAGATAAGAAAGCTGAAAAGAGAGGGGTGTGGGTGTTGGACTTCCTGAACCAGAAAGAAAATAGCTGAAATGTATTGTGCCTAATACATTTTTAAAAAGAAAATAGGTGACAAATACAGAAATATATCAGCTCCATTACATTATTTCATCCTTGCAAGTTTCCCTCTCTTACAATATTTTTTCCATTTTCTTTCTCACCTCTAGCTCTAATTACCTCACCTCACTCTTTCCAAGTTTGTCGCTCTCGTCCTCTTACCTTTCATTTCTGGCTGCTTCGCTCTCCTCTCAACATCTCACATCTTCCCACCTCCGGTTCTCCTGTCACTTCAAATCACATTTGTTCACTTTCTTTCTCTATGTTCTCCTACAACTACATATATTCCAATTCCTCACTCGCCTCCGCTTCTATCACTTCCACCCCCATTAATCCTAGAGTCACTCATCTCCATCTCTTATTCTATGGCCTCTATCATTTTGAGTCTCTCTCGCGCCTCCATATTAACCTGTAACTTCCTTTCATATGTATCTGTCTTATTTTTTCCTCTGAATGTTGCCTCTAATTTCCTTACCTAGGTCCCCAGGTCCACTCCAGTCTCTGCATGTACACTACCTCATTACCAGGTCACTGCCGTGGTTCACACTCTCTTTTTTTAAATCCTTCTTCCCTTTCTCCCAATTGTGCATAGGCCGTGCCTTGTCTTCCTTTACATCTACGACTATCATACCACCTCTCCACTGATGCTATTCTTCTATAATCCTCCATCTTTTACCTCCTTTTGTAACTTGCTGTGAATATCAATTTCTCCAAAGCGCTCTCTCTCATTCTCTCTTCTTCACTCTCTTGATAACTTGTTTGTGTTCTTCCTTCTATTCACCCATCTTTCTTTTTTGATTACTTTCTATCAGTCCTCTCCACCTCGCACTTCTAAAGTGCTTTTTCAGCTCTTTTGACATTTGTTTTCTTTCTCACTCCTTTTCTCTCATTTTCTACCCTCACACCTTTTTTATGTCTTGTCAATTGTCTGCACGGCCTAGTCTTAAAAAAGTATATCTCTCGCATCTCAGATGTTTGGCTGCTTGGTGCATGACTCCACCTCATATGGAATGATTTCATTGGAATGTGAGAAGGACTATTTTACATCTTAAAAGCACACTGAGTCATGCCAAATTAAATTATTTATCTCATAAATGCTTTGTTCTAAAGAAAACACTCGTGTTTAGAACTCAAAATGCCAGCAATGCCTATCGGCTATGCCAATCTTTACTCTTTCTTATCCCAACCTTTTCACACTTACAATTTTTTTCTCGTCTTGTTTGCTGTCCCTGTTTCTTTACAACTATTATATTTCATTTTGGACTTCTTACTGGCTTTCAAACACTTTTCCACTTTCTCTCTTCCTTTCATCCCATCACTTTCTTTCGCTCTTTATTTGCCTCTGGCTTTCTCGCTTATGTCTCCCTCCGTTTTATTTTCTCTACCTCTTTACTGTTTTCATTCTGCCCCATCTGCCTCTATCGCCTCTTTCTATGCTCCACCTACCTCTGCTTTTCTTTTCAACGCTTTGGCCTTTGAATCTATCCTGTTTCTTCCCTTCTTTTTCTCTCACCTAATATTCTTTCTCTCACTGAGTGAGAGTTGCCAGTTCCCTTGTTTTCATTATTTAGGGCCATTGGGTGGGAGGGTGCTGGTAGAGGTAGGAATGGCCCTGGTGGGTTGCAGAGGGTGGCGAGTCTATGTTCCAAGACAGTGCTGAATCTTAATGCCCGGCCACCCCTCACCTTCAATATTTGTGGTTGCCTACATCACCCGTAGTGCGACAACTCAGGCAGGCTGCACACTCTTCTTCCCTTGCTTTGCTCACCTGCTCCCCCGTTTGAGGGGGGGGGGGGGGTGATTAGGGGGGTGCTGGTGATGCTAGGGTGACCATCTGGCATTGAGGCAAATTCTGGACAGGACTGTAAAAAAATCAGGACAAAGAGTCAAAATTCAGGACATAAATTCAAGAACAAACATCAGTTTTACAGACACACCCAAGAGAGACCATGCCTCACTCTGTTACCAGTGCATTCATTTACTTTTTTTTTAACATAGCACTATTTATTCACTGTGGTCTTTTTGTGATTGCCTCCTGGTATGCTACATTCACATGTCACATTACATCCCTGTTCAGTAGGATATTAATGCCCTTCAGCACTGTGTCCAGGCCATCACCGCTACGCAAATCTACCCAATCTTTCTTAAAGAGAAAGTAGCAAAATTTGGATTATGTTTCTGAACATTTTAAACCCCCTGGCAAACAGTTTAAACATGAAGGTAATTAACCTTATGTTAGTTTAAACAAATTGAACCAAAACACCTGGCTCATCCCAACCACCCATGGACTTCCAACCTAAAAATATAATTATGAGGCAGGGTAGATGGTGTGGGCGACAGTCTCACACCTAGGGCCGTATTTATACTCCGTTTGCGCCGAATTTGCGTCGTTTTTTTCGACGCAAATTCGACGCTAAACTAACGCCAACTAACGCCATATTTATACTATGGCGTTAGAGGCGAATAGCGCCAAAGTTCCCGGAATGTGCGTCATTTTTTAGCGTGAACCCCTTCCTTGCGTTAATGATATGCAAGGGAGGCGTTCCCGTCTAAAAAATGACTCCCAGGCCTTTACGTGGTATTTATACTCCCGGGCAAAAGAGACGCCCGGGAGTGGGCGTGGCTAAAAACGGCGCATTTGCGCCGCTTTTTAACGCCTGGGTCAGGCATGGCGTTAAGGGACAAGTGGGCTCAAAATGAGCCCAGAGTGCCCTCCCCTGCCCCCAGGGACCCCCCCTGCCACCCTTGCCCACCCCAGGAGGACACCCAAGGCTGGAGGGACCCACCCCAGGGACATTCAGGTAAGTATTTTTTTATTTTTTTTTTATAATTTTTTTTGGCATAGGGGGGCCTGATTTGTGCCCCCCTACATGCCACTATGCCCAATGACCATGCCCAGGGGACAGAAGTCCCCTGGGCATGGCCATTGGGCAAGGGGGCATGACTCCTATCTTTACAATGATAGGAGTCATGTTGATGGGGGATAGGCGTCGAAAATAAATGGCGCAAGTCGGGTTACGACGATTTTTTCGACGTAACCTGACTTGCCCCATTTTAAGACGCCCATGCGCCATTTTCCCCCTACGCCGGCGCTGCCTGGTGTACGTGGTTTTTCTCGCGCACACCAGGCAGCGCCGGTCTGCTTGCGCCGGCTAACGCCATTCAATAAATACGGCGCCCGCATGGCGCTTCAGAATGGCGTTAGACGGCGCAAAACTTTTTGACGCTAAACTGCGTTAGCGCAGTTTAGCGTCAAAAAGTATAAATATGGGCCCTAATGTCAGGAGGTGAGGTACCTACAACTTGTATGTAGTCTCACAGCACTAGAGTGTATGTCTGGGACTCTACATTTATCTCAGAACTGGGAGCCCGGACTATTAATCAAAGATAATAAAAGAGGAGGATGAAATCGAATTCAAATGGGAGGTTGTTGCTAAGAGCCGGATAAATAAGGAAGAGAAAAACAAGGTGAGACAATTCCTAAAATCAGACAAGACGGGTTCACTAAGACTATCAGAAGGTATTGGGGTCCCTGGGGAGTTGTCTCTACAGATAGGAGAGAAACAGAAGAGGCACTGTCAAGTGGTTGAACAAGCAGCACCCATCCACCTTGGCAAGCTCTTCTGGTGCAATGGTCCACTGTTCATGCTTGTGAAGGGTGAGCAGGGGCCAGACCCTTTGCAAGGTTGTTCAAGGCAATTGCCGGCTTTGCCCATGTCTTAAAATGGTTTCGAAATTGAGCAAAACCCAAACTAGTGATCTGGGTTACCCCTAAGTGTCAAGTACACATAGAATCTTCAAAATATTTGGGATGTAAATTGCAGAAACAAAATGTAAACATTTTAAAATATAACTAGTGTTTCTTTAACAGATGGCACTGTTGTCCCCATTATATACAATTAGACCTCAGATTGAACAGGGAACCAGTTACCTTTCAATACCTAGTGATTAATATCTACCATTCTCCCACTGATTTGCAGGATGGAAATCTCAGCAGAGCGTCACGGTCCCTCCCAGCCCAGTTTGCTTTTTGGTCTTCTCTTCTGCTTTCTGTAGTGGGTCACGTGGCACTAGTAAAGATGGTGTGCTACCCTGATGATAGTATTATTTTGCAAACCTTCCCCTACTCGTCCTTCATTCCTTCTTCAGACATTCCACACATCTGAATTGTTTGGGTAGCTCTTTCCACTCTAAAGCTACCCGTGACTGCAGGTGGACTAGGCCTTCTGGACTTAGAACGCTATTATTCATCTGCGCAGGTCCAATGGGTTGCTTGCTGGCTTTCTGCCCACCCCCGTCATTACCTTCGGTTTATCCGTAAAGACTTTTAAGGAGGGCTTCCTGCACTGCTCATTGTTTCCTATGGACCATTCTATGAATCACCATCTGGAGTTATCATTTACAGCTTTCTCTTGTCTTGCTAGAACCTGTAAACTCCATGACACAAAGAAACCCTGTGCTCCTGTACTACTTTCGCTAAGCCTTCTCACTAGCACAGGACAGCTGTGTTCAGAGCAGCTCTATCAGTGGCATGCTGCAGGTGTCTTAAAATTGGAGGATTTGTTTCTGGACGGCGAGCTACTACATTTCCAAACCCTTTTGTCAGACTACCATCTTCACCCCGGTCAACTCCTTAATTACAACCACCATAAACAATTATTAAATGCACAATTTCATGTCTGCACCCTAGTACTAACCCTACATGAGGTGTGCCAGAATCCCTACATCATAGGGACTGGTGGCAAACTGATAGAATGGGTGCACAGACCTTTCCTGTAACATTGAGACCACTCCAGATCTTCTCGTTATACTACCAGGGTGATTGATGTGGCTAAACCTCTGCAAGATACACATTTGCTGTGCATTCAAAGAACAAGGTCAAATGTCAGGCTCTGTCTTCGGTGGGAACTTATGACCTGATTACAACTTTGGCAGAGGGGGTTAATCAGTCCCAAATGTGACGGATATCCCACCCACCGTATTAGAAGTTCCATAGGATATAATGGACTCGTAATACGGCGGGTGGGATATCCGCTACATTTGGGACGGATTAACCCCCTCCGCCAAAGTTGTAATCAGGCCCTTAGTGTTTACTTTTCTTTCTCTGACTTCAAAGTGAGAGGATTTATGCGACAATCTTGCTGGATACTGGAGTTAGGAAAGAGTTTTTTTCTATCACATGACAACATTTAAATAAACTTCAGACTATATCAGAAGTAGGAGTACAAATGAAGCACATTTTTGTTAATTCTGAACTGTGCTGGAAACAAATACCTTTACATGATTAAAACAAATCATTGTATTAGGTGATGCAATTTCCACACATCATCATCTGTGCACTGTACAGTTTATTTGAAAAACGGTATGTTTGTGTAATGTAATGGTCATTTCAATCAATTTTTTTTTTCTGTAATGGCAGTGTGTTACCACACATGAATACTCCACTCCACTCTGCTCTACACCACTGCACCCTACTCTGCATCTCTGCTCTGCACCACTCCACACCACTGCCCCCTACTCTGCATGACTCCACTTAACACCACTTCATGCCACTGCACTGTGGGACACTGCACTCTTCTCCACTCCACTCTATGCCACTGCACTCTATGCTACTTCACACTATGCCTCTCTACTCTACTCTGTACCACAATACTCTTTGCCAATGCACTTTACGCCTTTCTACACCACTGCGCTCTGCGCCTCTGCACGCTATACCACTCCAGTCTAAGCAACACCAATCTAGTCCACACAACTCCACTCTATGCCACTCTGCAACACTGCACTGTAAGCTACTGCACTCTATGCTAATACACTATGCTAGTGCACTTTACTCTGTAACACTCAACTTTATGCCCCTGCACTTTACACTTTACATCAATACACTGTGTGTCATGCTAATCTACTCTGCACCACTGCACTCAATGCCACAGCACTCTACACCACTTTGCTATATGCCATCTGACTCTGCCATTCTATGCAACTCCACTCTGCCCTGCACCTCTCCACTCTACACCACTTCACTCTGCTGTGAAACAATCTACTTTACGCCACTACTACTTTACACCTTTCCACTCTATGCCACTGCACTCTACTCTGAAACAATCTATTCTATGCCACTGCACTCTACGTCACTCTGCCCCACTGCACTCTAAATAACTGTACTCCACTTCAATGCACTCTACGCTAATGCACTCTAAACAAATGCACTAGCTGCCATTGCACTCTGACACTCTACTCTGGAACACCGCACTGGCTGACACTATACCCTACACCACTCTACTCTGTACTATTGCATTCTGCACCAATACACTCTATTCCACTGCACTCTATACCAGTCTACTCTGCATAACTCCACTCTACGTCACTGCACCTTATAACACTATACTTTGCTCTGCACCACGCTGCACTACTCCACTCTGCACCGCTGTATGTCACTGCACTCTTTGCCACTCACGTCTACTCTGCACTCTCTGCCACTGCACCACTCTACATTACTGCACTCTCTGCCACTCCATTGTATGCCACTCTACTCCACTACAATCTATGCCACTCTGCTCTTCCCCATGCCACTCTATGCCACTGCACTCTACGCCAATGCACTCTAAACAACTGCAATGTACGCCACTGCCCTTTACTCTGCACTACTGTACTCTATGCCACTGCTCTCTGTACCACAATATGCTACTCTACACGACTGAACTGACACTCTACTCTGCAACATTGCACTCTCTGCCACTGTACTCTACACCACTCTACTCTGTACTACTGCATTCTATGCCACTGCACTCTACAGCACTATACTCTGCAGTGCACCACTCTACACTATTCCACTCTGCACCACTCTATGCCACTGCACTTTATGCCACTGCACCACTCTGCACTATTGCACTCTCTGCCACTCTAATGTATGCCACTCTACTCCACTGCACTCTATGCTGCTCTACTGTGCCCAATGCCACTCTATGCCACTGCACTCTACGCCAATGCACTCTAAGCTGCACTGTACGGTACTGCCCTCTTCTCTGCACCACTGTACTCTACGCCACTGCTCTCTGTGCCACTCTACACCACTGCACTGACACTCTACTCTGCAACATTGCACTCTCTGCCACTGCACTCTACACCACTCTACTCTGTACTACTGCATTCTACACCACTGCACTTTATGCCACTGCACTCTATGCCACTCTACATCACTCCACACCACTGCACTCTACAGCGCTATACTTTACTCTGAACTGCACCACTCTACACTACTCCACTCTGCACCACTCTATGCCACTGCACTCTATGCCATGCAAGTCTACTCTGCACTCTATGCCACTTCACCTCTCTACATTACTGCACTCTCTGCCCCTCTATTGTATGCCACTCTACTCCACTGCACTCTATGCCACTCTACTCTGCCCCACTCCACTCCATGCCACTGCACTCTAAACCACTGCACTCTACAGCAATGCACTCTAAACAACTGCACTGAACCCCACTGCACTCTACTCTGCACCACTGCTCTACGCCACTGCTCCTATGCCACCCTATTCCACTCTACACCACTATGCCACTAACGTTTAGCCATGCTGAACAGCAGCCACTCTGGTGTATAACATGGCTAAAACGCATGGGCAAAGCCAATAACTCTTGCGTGGACAAGACCTGTTGGCTTTACCATGCTTGTTAGTACTATGAGGTACCGAGGTCCCTGAAAGAACTGTGAATGTGTAAGTCCTCCTTTTAAACATTCATTACACACATCATAATATAGGCTGCTACAAAATGTGCAAATACATTTCAGTTAAATAAAAAAAGTCCTTCATAAATACAGGTTTGAATAATATACAGTTTATACCTAGTGCTATCATGTTTTATAACAGTCCAATAAACCACACACTCCACAGCCCACCTAGGAACAACCTTACAGTACCTCTCTAAAAGAAATTATATTTGCCATCAGAAAGCTTCAAGTGACTCCTTTGATTAAAGTCAATGCATGTTTCCAAGCCCCTTTACATTTGCAGATTTACTAGTTGCACATTTGCATTTCGTTAGGGAAGGAGACACCCTGGCAAGAAGGCCTTTTCTTATCTGTCTGACCCTCCCTCAGAGCACAGCAAACTCCCTGCCTTTCAACCCAGCTGGGGAAACTGATCTGTCCTAATTACATTTTGTACTTTAGGTGAAAGGCTAAAATTACGGACAAATGCTGTCCGTTAAGGCAGGGCGAAATTACAGGCAGTCTCCGAAAATTACAGAAGGTGGTCACCCTAGGAGATGCCCATATCCGAGGAGGTAGACCACACCTTCATGAAAAAAGCAACTTCTGGGGTAGTGGGGGACCTTTATTTGCAACTCAGCACCTTTTGTCCTACTGTTTGTGCATTCCTGTGCAGCGAGCGAGGAGTAAATTAAGTTTTTAGGTGTTTTTGCACGGATACAAGGTAAGCAGTGGACAATATGGGAAATGTTTCGGTCAGAAGGAGGAGTTAAATTACAGAGGGGTCAGCATGATTACCCCTGAGCAGAATTTTTGATTTGTTTACTGAGGGTCCCGATCTAGGTTAGAACAGTCAGGCTGCCATTTTCTGGGGCGTTTTTTTATACACAGCGCGAATTCGAGACGAAGGTGTTGGCGCGTTGGAGCGCTTTGCATGAGCACCAGTTACATTACACCAAGACACATTCATTTTTGGTAGGCACAGGAAGATGAAGGCCCTCATTATGACACTGGCTGTAAATGCCACTTACTGCCACGGTGACGGCTGCCAACATACCGCCACGGAGGCAAACATCCGTTCTCCAAATTATGAGACACACACACACTAAACCGACAGAATACTGCCACAAACACATATCCGCCAGTCCAAAGGAAAGTGGTAAAGTGTCGGTACTCCCACCATACCGTCACGCCAAAAAAAACAACGCCCTCCACATTAGGATCCACAAATCACCACAGCGGCCATTTAACGGCGGTAAACCAGAATGGCCACCCAAATACAAAACAACACAGCATTGGGCAATACTAAAAACACACACCTGTTACTAATACACACACCACTCCTACCCACCCACAGCACTTTAAAACACACACCCACATTACCCACAACCCTTTACGAACACGAAAAATAGCCAAGAGATAGCCACGCAAATCACAGCAACAACTACACACACCACTAACACCAAGCTATCTGTCATGCACCTCACACCCCACCACATTACTCAACACTCACTGCACAACACACACCACATGTCCCCACAAAGGCACCCCCATTTCACAGATGAGGAGTTGCGGGTCATGGTGGAGGAAATAGTCAGAGGTGAGCCACAGCTGTTTGGAGCATAGGTACAGCAAATCTCCACTGCAAGGAAGATGGAGCTACGGCAGAGAATTGTGGACAGGGTGAACGCCGTGGGACAGCATCCAAGAACAAAGGTTGACATCAGGAAGAGGTGGAACGACCTACGGGGGAAGATATGTTCCATGGCAGCAAGGCATCAGCTCACTATCCAGAGGGCTGTCGGTGGACCTCCACCTGCTCCCCCACAGCTGACAGTATGGGAGGGGTAAGTCTTGGCAATACTGCATCCTGAGGGACTCACTGGAGTTACCGGAGGACTGGACACTGGTGAGTCAATATTTACTACCTATCACCCACTCACCCTGACTCCCATCACTCCACTTATCCCACACAGTGCACCTATACATTTGACTAACCCCAACGCCAAGCCCTGCATGTCATGCCAATGCATGTACAGCCCTCCCAGCCCTGCATGTACATCCACTACTAATGCATGCACAGCATGGAGAACTAACAATCCCACAATACATCACCATACATAAACAAAGGTGGCAGGGCAACAGCAACGATATAGGGAAGCTAGGGATGTAGAATATGTCACAGACATGAAGCATAATACATCACATACATCCCCACAGGTGCCTCAACCAATCGCAACGGCGAGGAGGTGCCACGACTATCCATTCCCAACAAATGATGCCCCCAGTGATGACAGTAACTCTGGACTTCTGGATCTGGATGAACTACCTGGCCCATCAGGGACCACTGGTCAGTCGGCCACCTCAGCCCACTCACAGTCCACCACACAGCCTCCCCCCTCAGTATCCAACACCACAGCACCAACCCAACATCCCCACACCTCTGTCCCCAGGACACGTCAATCAGCAGTGTGTCCACCTGTACAGGGACCCCAGTCCACCCCTCACAGCCAAGACAATCAGGGTCCTGGGGTCAGTGGCAGTGGGCACACTGTTCAGGGGACAGAGGCACAGGGACACTTGGAAGACAGCTGTGCGCCAGGGGGAGGACAGGCCCAGGGAACCAGCTGTCTAGGAGGCACTCACGAATGTCATGGAGGCTTACCAACAATCCCAGGACAAGACGGGCCAGATTCTTAACCTCATGCAGGAGAACCAGCAGCTGCAGGAGGTACACCATCAGGAGATCAGGAAATATTTGCAGGCCCTCAACACCACCATGGTCTCCATAGCAAGAGTGCTGGCTAATATGGCCAACATCATGAAAGAATATACAGCACACCAGCAGGCCCCTTCCACTAACCAGTCAACTGAACAGCCCACCACATCTGCTGCAGCTAGTGGACAGGAAGCCCTGCCACAGGACCCACGGGCCACCACCAGCACCACTTCCCCTACAGAAGTTGAACAACCCCGCAAATGTTCCCTGTGGCCCAGACAGATGCCAGAGACAGTTTCCAAGACCAAGACCACCGCCAGGAAATGAGACCATCTTGAATGTCCCCCTTGTGTTCCACTCTGTCACCTTGTCCACTTTGAACTGCCATTGCTCCCCTTCCTATGGCCCGTTGGACACTGGCCTTGTGCTACAAACAGACTGGACCAATACCCTGGACTTACCTCTACCATCACCCCATTCCATTGCACTATTCCTTCTATAAATTTCACTACAATAAACACCCTTGAACACAATTTGAGTGATAGTGCTTTATGTGATGAAAATGTGCAATTATATTAACAGTTACATCTTGTGCAATTGACCTGAACTTTGTGATAGCATACGAATAATGACCTGTAGCTGTCTGTAGTCATCACATCAGTACACAGTTATTATAACTCCAGTATCTGCAAAATGAGAAGCCATAGGTGACAGTAGGTTGAGATGGAAAGGAAGTGGCTGCCATTCTGCTACAGCCACACTGAAAACATTAATAATTAGAGGAATGGTCAGTTCCACTGTCTCACCTGTGTGTCATTGGAAGTACTGCTGTATTACTGATGTTCTGTTGTCCACATCCTCATCCTCTTCCTCCTCATCCTCACTGTCATCAGGGTCCACTGCTGCCACAGGGGCATTTCCAATCTCCTCCTCCTGCAGATAAGGCACGTGTCGTCTGAGGGCCAGGTTGTGCAACATGCAGCACACTACAGCTGTCTGGCAGACCTTCTCAGGGGAGTAGCAGAGGGATCCACCTGTCGGATGGAGGCATCTGAACCTGGCCTTTAGGAGGCCGAAGGTTTGTTCTATTATCCGCCTGGTTCGCCTATGTGCATCATTATACAGATTCTCAGCCCCTTGTCCTGGCATTTTTTCACAGAGGTCAAGAGCCACAACAGGTTTGGGTAGCCCGAGTCACCTGCAAGAATTGAGGGACAAACATTGGCCTTACACAATGGTATGGGGATGACTCCTGAAGGAATACACTGACATATACTGGGTGGGGACTCAGGCTTACCTATTAGCCACCCCTCTGTAGTTGTGCCATCACAATTGAGATGCTGCTATTCCTCAGGACAAAGGTGCCATGTACTGACCCAGGATACTTGGCAGTGACGTGGGAGATGTACTGGTCTGCCAGGCACACCATTTGCACATTGAGTGAGTGGAAACTCTTCCGATTCCTGAACACCTGTTCATTGCGTCAGGAAGAGGGGGAAAATGCAATATGTGGTCTGTCCAGCACCCCAATAATATTAGGAATATGTCCCATTGCATATAATCCAGCCTTCACAGTGGCCAAATCTTCCACTTGGGGGACAGCTATGTAGCTGCACATGTGTTTGAGCAAGGCAGACAAAACCCTTGCCAGCACTATTGAGAACATTGGCTGTGACATTCCTGCTGCCAAGCCTACTGTCACTTGGAAAGAACCAGTTGCCATGAAATGGAGCACTGATAGAACCTGCACAAGAGGGGGATCCTAGTGGGATGACAGATAGCTGATATCAGATCAGGCTCCAATTGAGTACACAGCGCTGTGATTGTGACCCTGTCCAGTCTATAGGTCAGTATTATGTGCGTGTCCTGCAGTGTAGCCAAGTCCACAAGGGGTCTGTACACGGGGTCTTGTCTCCTTTTTCTATTCCTCTGCAGTGGTAGGTATCTAAGGGACACAAGAGTGAAAAGGGTGTCACAAACTGAACAATGGAACCACCACCTCAGTGTAACTGAGCATGTATGTAATCGGACAATGTGAATGCCAATGTATGTACAATTTACAGCAATGACGCAGTTTCCAATTTCTGAATGTTGTCCACCACCATAAAATGGTGACCGACTGTCCTGTAAGTATGGACAGGTGGAAGTGATGGAACTCTGCCGGCGTTGGGCGTCATGGCAGAAGGTGGTCTTGCACCACAGTGCTATTCCTCATTGGCTAAAATGGGGCTCTATTGAGTACAGTGTCCAATGGACCGCCGCGGATGTGACCATCATTTTCTGTCTATAACCTCACTTGATTCCTGACTTTTCACAGGACAACATCTACACTGTGTGTGCTGCTGCGACCTGTGTCTGGATCCTGCCATGGCCTGTGTGACAGAAGACAGGGCCCCTGCCTTCACTGTGGAGGAGTTAGAGCACCTGGTGGATGGGGTCATACAACTGTATGGACAGCTGTATGGGCCTCCAGACCAACAGGTGAGTATACCATGGGGACGGTGCATGCAACAAGGTTGCATGGAGATGTGTGTGCTGGCAGTGTGTCAATTGGGTGGAGGGTATGGATGGTGGTAGTGTACATGCAGGGCTCCGGGTATTGTGTGTGCCAATTAAGATAGAAATGGTATTTGAGGGCCATATGTGTGAAAGTCTGGAATGTATGGTTAATGGTGTCCTCCTGTCTGTATACCTCTGCAGGTCAGTGCCTATCAGAAGAAGGGATTGTGGCGTGCCATCGCCAAGGAGGTGCGGACCCTGGGGGTCTATAGCAGGCAGAGCACTCACTGCAGGAAAAGGTGGAAGGACCTAAGACGCTAGGCCTGGAAGACCACGGAGGCCCAGCTGGGGATGGCCTCCCAACGAGGGTGGGATGCCCCTCGGAACCTGACCCCCCTGATGGCCCACATACTGGCTGGCGGTGGCCTACCCAGAGCTGCATGGGCACTTGAGGGCACCACAGCAGCCCCAAGGGGGTGAGTACAGTGAGCGTGACAACCATTTTTGTTGGCTGGCATGGGATACTGGTGGTGGGTTTCAGTTAGTGGGTCCCCCTTAAAGCCAGCTCAGACATTGATGCGTGGTCCAGCTCAAGGTAAATGGGTGTATAGCAAAATCTTGTAACCTAGCTAGGTGGTATTCCATGTCAAACAGGGCGAAGTGGGTCCCAGGAGGGGTGCATTTGGCAGTGGTTGGCTCCCATCTTGCTGTGGTACCTAGCCAATGGAATGCGACTGCGATGCATAGTGTTCAATCCTGATCCCTGTGTGTGATGGTAATGTGTATGTCATCTGTGGTGTTGTTGCTGTAATTGACCCAGCGCTCCCTTTCTCTCCCCCCCCTATTTTCTTCTGTCATCCTGTCCGTATGTGCATTAGCATTATCTGGCGGAGGAGCAGGGGCATCGGCAACTGAGGCAGCTACATCCCAGGGGACCCAGGAGGCAGAGTCCACCAACGCCGAGGGGACCAGTGGGACTTAGTCCGAAGGGAACACCACGGCAGAGATAGGAGGTGACAACACTGACACTGATTCCTCCTCCGATTGCAGCTCCCTGGTGGACACCTCTGGAACCACCCCAGCTACAGGTACAGCCGCCACCCCGGTACCAGCACCGCCCTCCCAGTAGCCCCCCACCGAGTTGCCCGTGCCTGCTCTCCCAGGATGGTGGGCATCTCCTTCACCCCAGGCACCTCAGACCTTGCCCCAGTGAGCCCTGCTGCCCTCAGTGAGGAGGCTATTGACCTCCTAAGATCCACCTCTGTAGGGCAGTCAACCATAGTGAATGCCATCCAGGGGCTGGCTTCCCAGATGCAGCAATTCAATGCCTACCCAAAGGGCATCCACAGTGGGTTGGCGGCCCTACAGAGATTGTTTCAGGCTCTGGCCTCCACTCTGCTGGCAGCCAGTGTCTCTGTTCTTACCGTCCCCCTTCCAACAACCACTTCCCAGTCCCAGTCTCCTTAACCCCAACCCATCCCATGCACAAAAAACATCACACAAAAGTAGCACAGTCAAACACAGGCAGCACACTTCAGGCCACAAGCACTCACACAAATAACAGACAGTTGCACACACACCAACATCCACTGCCCCTCCTCCTCCCTCACAGTCACATTTGCACTCACACCGGCATGCACTGCATCAACAGCCACCACCACCATCACCACAGCAAGCAGCAAACCACTTTCAAACAGCTCCACAACATCCATCCACGCATCTCCTTTGTCCTCTCCCACCCTCTCTGCCCCCCAAGAGACACGAACGCACACAATGAGACTCCCTCAGCCATCCACCTCACACAGGCACACTGCCCATACACCTGCACCCAAGTCCAGCAGACTACACCTTCGATAACCACTCCCTCAACCCCCACTCCCTTCCCTCCTCCCACATCCAGCCCCAACATCCCTAAGAAGCTTTTCCTTGCACATCTTGCCCGTAAGAGCAGGGTCCGAACGACCCAGCACAGCCCCTCAGCCAAACAGTCTGCCACTGCTCCATCAAATCATCAGCTGCTGGCACAAAGGGGCCCCAGAGTGTGACGGCTGCCACTCCTACTGTGAGCACACCTCCACCTCAGAAAGGAAGGACTAGGGTGGTGAAAACCAAGGGATAGGAGACGGGGACAGTGGAGGCACTTTCTAGTCCTGGAGGCAAGGACACAAGTGACATGTCAAAGGCCAAGGAGACCCGTCAGAAGAGGGGACACATGGATCCCCCTCCACCACGACAAATTGCCCAGGATCCCGATCCACCAACAAAGAAAAGGAAGGTTCCCACTCCACCACCAAAGAAAGGGAAGGTCCCCACTCCACCACCAAAGAGAGGCAAGAGGCCCCCCTCCATCAGTAGAGGGCAGCCAGCAGAGGCAGCCATGGTTACATCTCCACCAGCAGTGGGCAATGAGCCCACATCTCCAGCAGAGGCACAGCAGCCCTCACCTCCAGCAGAGGCATGGCAACCCTCACCTCCAGCCGAGGCACAGCAGCCCTCACCTCCAGCAAAGGCACAGCAGCCCTTACCTCCAGCAGAGGGCATGTAAACCACCTTCCACGGAATGTTGTGCAAGGAGCCCCCTCCAGAACCAGTGGGAATGTTCCCCACTTCAGAGACTATGGCCTTATACTCCCCACCGGAGACAATTGGGCAAGGAGCTCTCTCCAGAACCAGTGGGCCTGTTCCCCACTTCAGAGACTGTGGCCTCACACTCCCCACCAGAGACAATTGGGCAAGGAGCCCCCTCCAGAACCAGTAGGCATGTTCCCCACTTCAGAGACTGTGGCCTTACACTCCCCACCAGAGACAATTGGGCAAGGAGCCCCCTCCAGAACCAGTGGGCATGTTCCCCACTTCAGAGACTGTGGCCTTACACTCCCCACCAGAGACAATTGGGGGGAAAAAAAACGTCCAGAACCAGTCAGCATGTTCCCCACTTGAGCTGAGGTGCCACCCCACCTTTCCACTGAGGTGCCTGCCCATTTCCAACATGATGCCCCTGCACAGTAGATTCCAGATTGTGTCAGGAGTCAAGTTGGGCCTTGAACTGTGCCCTGTGGCCACGTGGCCCTTTTGTACTTTGTACTGGCCATTGGCCCATTCTGGACATTGATGCCTGCACTTGCTTTCGAATAGACAATATGCTGTTGGCATCAAATTACAGTGTTCATTAATTCTCATTGTGGTCCTTGTTTTAATTTAACCTGGGTCCTGTGACATTTGTTTTACTTTGCAGCTGGTTCTGTGTATGGTGTGTGTGTGAATGGTGTGTATTTTGCGTGGGTGTGTCACTCTCCTTTTCCTCCCTCCCTCGTGTCCTAGGTGACTGTACTCACCGCCGTCGTCTTTGTCAGCGTTGGTGTTCCAGGAGGGCCATGGCATAGAAGAGCATCGGGAAGACTTGAAGTTCCGGTTCCATGGCAGCGGCGGTATCCTGTGTTCCTGAAGGTGAGTCTTTCATCTTCTGTGCAGTGTTTCCGCCAGGCTTTTGATGGCCTTCGTCCCGCATCGGAAATCCTGGTGGTTTGCTATATCATATTATGGTGGGCGGTACCTTGGCTTCCGCCTGGCTGTTGATGGCTACCGCCGTGGTCAGTGGTGTTAACGCCATGGTGGTTGATGTGGTACATTGGCTGTCTATGAGAAGTATCACAGCCATGGTCATAATTTGGCGGTATTTACTGACAGCCTGTTGGCGGTATTTCCACCAGATTAACACACACCACCAAAGTCATAATGAGGACGTAAGTCATTTTGCCCAGTATCACAGGATGTTGAGCCAATGCAGTGACTCCAACCTGGTCTCCCAACTTCAAAGTCGGCAGCTCTAGTCGTTACGCCACATTCTCTTCCCAACATTTATCCCTGCCAGCCTTTGTTCTTTGTTCCTCATTTTATGGCGGTCTATGCTTTGTTATAGAGAACGCCAGGTAGCTTGCCACGAAGGAACCTGTTGCCCCCACTGTGTGATTGCCTTGCAGATGTGGGTGGAATCTCTGTACCAGCCGGAGATTAAATGGTGGGACTAGTCCCTGTGACGTATGGGGTTGCATCTGTATACCTTGCTGGCACCCAGATGAGGGGCGGTCTCCCTTGTGGGCCACACCCCTAATAACCAGGCTCTTTGGTCACCTGTGGGGACAGGCCAGAAGCATAGTTTACTCTGATTGCATATTTGGAGGCCTGCGTTTTACTCCGTGTGGACTGAAAATGCAGAACGGCCTTGGGAATGTTTTTTTGCAACAACAGTAAATTGCAGCGAAGCGGCAAGTGAGCCAAATGCTCCCTAGAAGGAAGTTAAGGGTTACTCTTCCCCCTTTCGAAAAAGGTTTGAAAGAAATAGGGCCAAACAGTGGGTTTTGCAGTACTGTCTATTACATATATTGGTCATCAAGCAACAGATTTTACAAGCAGTTCTGGCCTACTAATGAAATATTCCAGTTCTCTAGCATATTAGCACCACAGCTAGGCCAGCATTCTCAAGCATGTAAAGCACAAGATCCAGGTCAGCCTTCCCAAGCATGTAAAGCACTACAGCCAGTCCAGCATTCTCAAGCGTGTTTGCATCACCACCAGGCCAGAATTCACCTGCATCTAAAGCATCACAGCAAGGTCAGCATTCCCATACATATAAATCACCAGAGCCCGGCCAGCATTCCACAGCATGCATACCACAAGAGCCAGATCAGCATTCCCAAGCATGTAAAGTACCACAGCGAGGTCAGCATTCTCCATCCTGAAAAGTGCAACCGCCAGGCTAGCGTTCTCAAGTATGTAAAGCACCAGAGCCAGGCCAGCATTCTTAAGCATGTAAAGCACTACTGCCAGACCAGCATTCCCCAGTATGTGATGGGCCACAGCCAGGCCAGCTTTCTCAAGTATGTAAAGTACCACAGCCAGGCCAGCATTCTCAAGCCTATTAACCACCAATGCCAGACCAGCATTCTCAAGCCTATAAACCACCAGTGACAGGCCAGCATTCTCAAGCATTTAAAGTACCACAGTCAGGCCAGTATTGCCCAGCATGTAAACTACCAGAGCCAGGCCAGCATTCTCAAGCATGTAAAGCACCACAGACAGGCCAGCATTCTCAAGTATGTAAAGCATTCTCAAGCATGTAAAGCATTACAGCCAGTCCAGCATTCTCAAGCATGTAAAGCATCACCACCAGGTCAGAATTCCCCAGCATGTAAAGCACCAAAGCCAGATCAGCATTCCCAAACATGTAAAGTTCCACAGCCAGGTGAGCATTCCCCATTATGAAAGGGCCACAGCCAGGCCAGCATTCTCAAGCATGTAAAGCACCACAGCCAGTCCAGCATTCTCAAGCATGTAAAGCACAAGAGCCAGGTCAGCCTTCCCAAGCATGTAAAGCACTACAGCCAGTCCAGCATTCTCAAGCGTGTTTGCATCACCACCAGGCCAGAATTCACCAGCATCTAAAGCATCACATCAAGGTCAGCATTCCCATACATATAAATCACCAGAGCCCGGCCAGCATTCCACTGCATGTATACCACAAAAGCCGGATCAGCATTCCTAAGCATGTAAAGTACCACAGCGTGGTCAGCATTCCCCATCCTGAAAAGTGCAACCGCCAGGCTAGCGTTCTCAAGTATGTAACGCACCAGAGCCAGGCCAGCATTCTTAAGCATGTAAAGCATTACTGCCAGGCCAGCATTCCCCAGCATGTAATGTGCCCCAGTCAGGCCAACTTTCTCAAGTATGTAAAGTACCACAGCCAGACTAGCATTCTCAAGCCTATGAACCACCAGTGCCAGGCCAGCATTCTTGAGCATTTAAAGTACCACAGCCAGGCCAGCATTCCCCAGCATGTAAACTACCAGAGCCAGGCCAGCATTCTCAAGCATGTAAAGCACCACAGACAGGCCAGCATTCTCAAGCATGTAAAGCATTACAGCCAGTCCAGCATTCTCAAGCGTGTAAAGCATCACCACCAGGCCAGAATTCCCCAGCATGAAAAGCACCAAAGCCAGGTCAGCATTCCCAAACATGTAAACTACCACAGCCAGGCCAGCATTCTCAAGCATGTAAAGCACCACAGCTAAGCCAGCATTCTCAAGCACACAGCAAGTCCAGCATTCTCAAACATGTAAAACACAAGAGCCAGGTCAGCCTTCCCAAGCATGTAAATACCTACAGCCAGTCCAGCATTCTCAAGCATGTAAAGCATTACCACCAAGCCAAAATTCCCCAGCATGTAAAGCACCACAGCCAGGTCAGCATTCCCATACATATAAATCACCAGAACCCGGCCAGCATTCCACAGCATGTATACCACAAGAGCCAGGTCAGCATTCCTAAGCACGTAAAGTACCACAGCCAGTCCAGAATTCTCAAGCATGTAAAGCACAAGAGCCAGGTCAGCCTTCCCAAGCATGTAAAGCATTACAGCCAGTCCAGCATTCTCAAGCGTGTGAGGCATCACCACTAGGCCAGAATTCCCCAAGCATGGAAAGCACCACAGCCAGGTCAGCATTCCCCATCATGAAAAGTGCAACAGCCAGGCTAGCATTCTCAAGTATGTAAAGCACCAGAGCCCGGCCAGCATTCTTAAGCATGTAGAGCACTACTGCCAGGCCAGTATTCCCTAGCATGTAATGTGCCACAGCCAGGCCATCTTTCTCAAGTATGTAAAGTACCACAGCCTGACCAGCATTCTCAAGCCTATAAACCACCAGTGCCAAGCAAGCATTCTCAAGCATTTAAAGTACCAGAGCCAGGCCAACATTCCCCAGCATGTAAAGCATCACCACCATGCCAAAATTCCACAGTATGTAAAGCACCAGAGCCAGGTCAGCATTCCCAAACATGTAAATCACCAGAACGCAGCCAGCATTCCACAGCATGTATGCCACAAAAGCCAGGTGAGCATTCCTAAGCATGTAAAGTACCACAGCCAGGTGAGCATTCCCCATCATGAAAAGTGCCACAGCCAGGCTAGCGTTCTCAAGTATGTAAAGTACCACAGCCAGGCCAGCATTCCCCAGTATGCATTCTCAAGTCTATAAACCACCAGTGCAAGACCAGCATTCTCACGCCTGTAAAGGACCGGAGTAAGGCCAGCATTCCCCAGCATGTAAACTACCACAGCCAGGCCAGCAGTTCCCAGCTTGTAAGCTACCACAGCCAGGCCAGCATTCTCAAGTAAGTAAAGTAACATAGCCAGGTCAGCATTCCCTAACGTGTAAAGTACCTCAGCCAGGCCAGCAATCACCCACATGCAAAGCACCACAGCCAGGCTAGCTTTCCCAGGCATGTATAGCACTACAGCTGGGGCATCATTCTCAAGCATGTTCAGCAAAACAGCCAGGCCAGCATTTCCCAAGCATGTTCAACAGTGCAGTCAAGTCAACTTCTACAACGCACTATCCCAGGCCAGTAACCACTATTCCTAGACCTTCTTCTCCAGGCCCTGACCCACAAGGATGGAAAACACTAGCCTTATGACAGTTCTACAATGTCCCAGGATGTAGAGCAGCATCTCTGTGCCAGCATCCACAATGCCTCAGTATGTAATCCACCATCCCTCTGCCAGTACCTACAATGCCTCAGTACGAACATGTTATAATAATAATAATAGTAATAATAATAAAATAATGTATGAAGCGCCTGGTTAGTCCAAAAACAGAGTGTCCCCATGCTTAAGCAGAAACAGTAGCTGCTCCCAGAACCTTGATCCACAAAGGACCTTTACATCTGCCTAAAGAGTCAGGTCTTGAGTTTCTTGCGAAAGCAAGCCTCAGAATGTTCCTGTCTTATGTCAATCGGCAGGGACTTCCACATTTTAGACACCAAAAATCCAAAGGAGCTTTCTCCCAAACGTGCTCTCATTATCTTAGGGATGACTGCTTGAGAGGCTCCATCAGATCTAAGATCTCTATTTGGAACATATCTTTTCAACTAGGAGTGCAAGTAGTGGGGGGCCTCTCCCATTTAAGATTTTATGACAAAAGCACAACACCTCAAAGGGAACTCTCTAATTTATAGGTAGCCAGTGTAGCCTGGTGAGAGCTGCCCCAATAGAAGCTAGTCTAGGAGTGTTTAGGAGGGGGTGCGCCACCACATTTTTTACTCTGTAATTTGGCCAATCTACTTTGAGACACAGCCAGATACAACACATTGCAGTAGTCTAGCCTTGAGATAACTAAGGCCTGGACTACAGTTTTCCTGGATTTCACTGGAAGGAATCTGAAATTTTCCTCAGCATTTTCAAAATGCTAAAACACTTCCCTATCAAACAGGAAATCTGGCCATTAAAGGATAAATTGTCATCAAACCAGATACCAAGATTTTTCACTTTCGACTGAAGCACTGGTACAGGCCCTAGTACATCAGGCCACCAGGCAGACAACCAGATTGACGGCTGTTTTCCTACTAACAGTACCTCAGTCTTGCCATCATTGAGCTTAAGGCAGCTCCAAGACATCCATTCCGCTAGACCAACCAGGCAGGATTTAAGCCGGAAGGTGGATAGTCCACCATCCTGGATGAGGGTGACAATAAGCTGCATGTCATCCTCGTACAATATGATCTTAAATCCATGACACTCGATGACATCAGCAAGTGGGTACGTGTACAGATTGAACAAAGTGGTGCTCAGAGCTGAGCCTTGTGGCACCCCGTGCTGCAGTGGCATTGCCTCAGAAGCGACCGATTGTTGAACCACCTGGAAAGTACGATTCTGTTGGAAGGAAGCTAGCTACCGCACTTCCTGCTCCCCAACTCCACACATCCCCAGGCACCTGTCCAAAATGTCCCATCATGTAAAGTAACACAACCAGGCCATTATGTCAGGGTAGGATCAGAGCCGCTCATCCACACTGACCTACATCTCTATTATTTCCATGTTTTCAGTTTTTTCCAATTTGTTTTCTCTTACGCTATTCTCTTTCCAACTACAGGTCTAGCTCTGTTTACTGAGGTTCATATACAACAATAACATGTAAGAGTGTGTTATTACGGTTGCTGTTGTCGTCACAGATTCCGTAGTCGTTGGGCGAGCAGCCGGAAGACGTGTAGTTCTGGTTCCATGGTTGCTCAGGACGAGTATGGCTTCCTGAAGGTGAGTGTCTCCTTTTATACAGATGGTCTCCACCTGGGTTTCGGTGGTGGTGCGACCGCGGTGGAAGAGTTCGTCTCGATTCATACGGACTTAGGTCCACATAACTTAGGTCAGTGTCTCTTAACCTGCATTCCAGGGACTCCTGGGAGTCCGTGAAGCCTACTCAGGGGGTCCCTGATTGCTTAAAAAATTAAATAATATTGACAGATTAATAACGTGTATATAACTAAAAAGAAAAATGTACAAATGAAAATTTAAAAACATTCTGTAACTATGAAGGAACTTCAAAGTGGAAACTAAAAATTAAGTTAGTATCCTCAGTATGATTCGGGGGAGTGGTGTAGGTACATCAAACAGAATACAGCAGGGGCGATGAGTGGCCTCAATTGAATTTAGAAAAGCTCCAACTATACCATTAAATTATAATTTCGATGTTTTTATGTTTATTTGTGAATCAAATAAAATATTTCAACATTTGTATATTTGTCTGATTGTTGGAAATGACCCTTTTTGTAGGGTTAGGCTCAATTTTTTAGCTTCTGACCTGTTTTGATCCTGTGATGAATTTTGTTTTTGCTGGCTTTAGGACTCTGGGCACTATATCACTCGCGACCAGTGCTAAAGTGCAAGTGCTCCTTGTCTAAATGGCATTGGTGATTGGTTTATTCATGGAGGGCATATTTGATTTGCTAGTACGTCCCCAGTATAGTGCACCATGTGTGCCCAGGGCCTGTAAATCAAATGCTACGAGTGGGCCTGCAGCAATGATTGTCCCACCCACATGAGCAGCCCTGTAAACATGTCACAGACTTTCCACTGCAGTGTTTGTGTGGGCAGTTTTAAACTACCACTTCGACCTGCCAAGTGCACCCACTTCCCAGGCCCAAATTTTCCCCTTTATTACATGTAAGTCAACCCTAAAGTAGGACCAAGGCAGCCCGATGGGCAGGGTGCAGTGTATTTAAAAGATAGGACAAGCTATCAAGGGGGTGAGCAGGGGTTATCTTAGCTGTGTGACTTCCTATCCTGACTAGAGTGAGGGTCCCTACTTGGACTGGGTGCACACCACTGCCAACTAGAGACCTCATGTCTACACTGATGAGTGCTTGTTTCTGTATTTTATGGTATCTTTTTGAGGTTCAAATTATTGAAAATGATTAGGCGGGGTCCTTGGATTCCCTGGATTTCAATAATGATTCACTGGGGGTCCCTGGGTTCCAGTAATGATTAACTGGGGGTCCATATAAGTCAAAAGGTTAAGAACCACTGACTTAGGTCATGCAATGGACCTATGTATAGTTCTGTGTCTTGAAGTGGTTCCCTTCCTGTTTCTCTTTTCCTTGTTCTCTTAAGGTGTTTAATATGCTGTTTATTATTGATTCTCATTGTTCATGTGTGCTTGTTATTTTTACTGCATTGATACCCTTTTGTCTCCTACCTATCTTTGCTCTCATTTACATGTTATACGTGAGTCTGCTCCCCTGTCTGCTCTCTGTTTTATTCTTCTTTTGCTGATTGCTCATAAGTAATATTGAAGCTTTATATTTTGTTGACAACTTCCATTTGGTAAATATGTGTTCTCTGTGTCGTTTGTTAACCAATATCTTTATTATATATTTAATCTTTGACTATTATGCCGTTGGCTGTGCTCTTACTAGCCCAATGTTAGTTTACATGTTGATGACTGCTTCAAAAATTCTTTTCAAATCAATGCTTTGGGTCAGACTATATTGGATTAATTCCACTTGCGAAGTGTCGACAGGTTAAGCAGGAATGTTTATTATTGATTGATTATTGAAGTGACTGCCCACCTTCACTTGTCCGTCTTCACTTGTCTCGTGTTCATCACTAGGCCCCCCCCCGGTTTTGTTATTCTAATTACAGTCTTTTCATACCTATTTATGGCTGTGTAGTTCCTATTCCTTTCGCCTTTTAGCATCTATGTTTCCATGGGTTTCATGGATAGTTTTTCTTTTGTTATTCTTTTACCTCTTTTGAAATAGGTGTGTCTACTAGAGTGTACTTACCTTTATGTGTCATCTTTGAATTATAACATGGTATCTTAAGAACCCAGTCAAGAGGCAGAGGATGTTGGCACATCTTGCTAGGATTGATGCTCAGTTTGTGTCCTTGCAAGAAACACGTGTCATTAGATGGTATTGGGAAGCTAAAAAAGCAATGGGGGTGGGGGTGACGTTCTGTGTTCACCTGTGTTCACCTGTGTTTATCGGCCATCAGCAGTAATAATGGAGTAGCTGTTTTGTTCCATAAGAAGTTACACTCAGATGCTGTCTCTCAGGAGTCCAATACTGAGGCTAGATGGATTATGGCTGAAGTTAAACTTAATGGTATACCCATTTTTATAATGAATTTATATGGTCCTACTAATACAAGTAATGTTTTATTAAAGCAGTTTTGTCCAAACTACTGTGGTATCCTAATGACAGAGTTATAGTAAAGGCAATTGCAATCGCATTTTAGATCCCTTCATGGATAGCAACTCTTTTTCAAAGTATGTTCCAAATTCAGCTCAAAACCTTTGTTTTAAAACGCTTTCCCTCAGAGAACTTTATCTGATGCTTGTAGATGACTTAAATATGACTGTAGAGAATATGCATTTTTCTCTTCTGTGCAAGATACTCAATCCATTCTGCTTAGCAAGGGCAAACCTAGTGGATAGCACTTTAATAATTCACTATAATCTGATAGAATTTTCGAAATCCGACAAATTATTTGCTAACTACCTTAAAACCAAAAAATCTCAAATTAAACATATTTTCAACGAGTATGTTGTTAACATTTTTAACATCAAAGATATTTCGGATTGCTTTGTAGTTTACTATGAAAAGTTCTACTAACCTGAAGGGAACTCTTTAGTACCCAAACTAACCAAATATTTTGCTGCCTTCATTTATAATAGACATCGGACAACTGATTTCTCTGAGGTTGAGAAGAAGTTAGATATTACTGAAATTCCTGAAGTACTTACTAGTCTTCTGAAGAATAAGACCCCAGGACTAGATGGTTTCACAGTGGAATTTTCCTTACACTTTTCAAAACATCTAATTTATCATTTATTCGCCCCATAACAACCATTTTCTTTCATTGGGAAGAGTGCAGGATATGTTTACAAGGGCTATGTTGTGCCCAATCCCCCCCAAAAAAGATAAAGGGGCATATTTATACTCTGTTTGCGCCGGAATTGCGTCGTTTTTTTTGACGCAATTCCGACGCAAAACTAACTCCATATTTATACTTTGGCGTTAGACGCGTCTAGCGCCAAAGTCCATGGAGTTTGCGTCATTTTTTAGCGTGGACACCGACTTTGCGTTAATGATATGCAAAGTAGGCGTTCCCGTCTAAAAAATTTACTTCGAGGCATGTGCGCCGTATTTACACTCCCGGGCAAAATTCACGCCCGGGAGTGGGCGGGTCAAAAAAAATTACGGCCGGCCGCTTTTGCGCCGTTTTTTAGCGCCTGGTCAGGGCAGGCGTTAAGGGACCTGTGGGCTCGGAAGGAGCCCAGAGGTGCCCTCCCATGCCCCCAGGGACACCCCCTGCCACCCTTGCCCACCCCAGGAGGACACCCAAGGCTGGAGGGACCCATCCCAGGGACATTAAGGTAAGTTCAGGTAAGTTTTTATTTTTTATTTTTTGTGGCATAGGGGGGCCTGATTTGTGCCCCCCTACATGCCACTATGCCCAATGACCATGCCCAGGGGACAGAAGTCCCCTGGGCATGGCCATTGGGCAAGGGGGCATGACTCCTGTCTTTGCTAAGACAGGAGTCATTTCAATGGGGGTTGGGAGTCGAAAAAAATGGCGCAAATCGGGTTGAGGCGAAAAATTTGCCTCAGCCTGACTTGCCCCATTTTTTGGCGCCCAAGCTCCATATCCCCCTACGCCGGCGCTGCCTGGTGTACGTCGTTTTTTTTCACGCACACCAGGCAGCGCCGGCCGCTAACGCCGGCTAACGTAATTGAATAAATACGGCGCCCGCATGGCGCTTCAGAATGGCGTTAGCCGGCGCGAATTTTTTTGACGCAAAACTGCGTTAGCGCAGTTTTGCGTCAAAAAGTATAAATATGGCCCAAAGTACCCTCTTACTGTAAAGACTGTCACCTAATTTCACTCATAAATGTTGACTCATAGAGTAAACTGACTTCATTAAAGGCCAAATAATTTGTAATAATACACACATTTTTTTTAATGTTGTATGTTGGCTTCTAGGAGAAAAGAATCCATGGCTGCAATGTCCTGTGATGCTAAAAAAGCATCTGAATGTGTTAACTGGGTTTTTGCATAAAAGGCGTTCCAAAACCATGATTCTGGCCCCACTATACTGAGTTATATTTCTTTATTATACTGGTCCCCCAAAACCTAAATTTTCGTTAATGGTCTTCTTTCTCCACATTTTCTCTGCAAAGAGGTCTTCGGTCTCCTTAACTGTTTCTACTGGCTTTAGAACCTTTTGTGAAAATATCAGGCAAAATAATTCCATGTTTGGATGCACTTACCAATCTAACTAAATTAAATTGACAGCTTATACTGATGATATTCAATACATATTTCCAACACATACATCTTCCTACCAACTTTCTTTCTAGAATTGTCCTGGTTCTCTGTGGTATTGGATTATAAATTGAATATAGACAATTCTGAGGTTTTACCCCTTATTAAGAATTGTTTTAGATACAGGTTTCAACAGATAGGGCTAAGTTGGAATAGAACCAAGATAAAATCTTATGGAGTTGCTATTTCAACTCCATCTGTAGCACTCTTAGATTTAATCTGGAGGACAGAAGACTTAGAATCAAGGGTTTAGTAGAGAGATGGTTTCCTTTATGCCTTTCGTGGTGGGGTCAATTGGACATGATTAAGATGATGTATCTTCCCATTATTATTTTTTTTGTAATGTTGCCATTTAAAAAATCGCAAAATCTTTCTTTTCTAAAAAGGATAGTATATCCTCCACATTTTTATGGAAGTGGGAAGCCATAATGAGATGTGAATTTTCTATAAATTTACGCGATAACATTTGGGCTAAAGTTCATGCCACCTCTACAGGAAATGCTCAATTGTTTTTTTTTTATTCAAGATTATTCCTTAGTCCCCCACATCTTTCTTAAAATAAAATTTCTTCCACAGGACAGGTTAGTCATGTCACACTCAAACTGGAACTAGTATGCATATGTTTTTGAATGCCCTGCTGTTCATTAATTTTGGGTTTGAGTTTGACTAAGGATCAGACCTGTTTGTAATTTTGCTGTCCCTTTTTCTTATGTCAATATATATTGGCTGTCTCTTTTAATCATCAGAAATGTATGACCAAATTCATAGATATGTTGATTGTGAATGCTCTTCAAGTCATTATGTCAAACTGGAAAGATATGAGCAATATTTGTTCAAAGACTTGGTGAAATCTAGCATATAAAAGCAATAGATTAAATACATACCACACTACACCTTTAGAAATAGTGATAAAAAGAGACAAAACTTGGCAATCATTCATGGTCTACTTAGCTCATTCATTGTGCATAGCTCCGCTAACTAAAGCAAATATAGAGTACTGCCCCCATCCTCACCTGAATTGTGAACTGTTTATACTTGCAAATTGCGCCTAATTTCCAAAATATAACAGGATTAATTCACAACGGATTCTCCAGGGAGAAGAGAACGAATATATTTAAGTTGCTTAGTAGGCTCATTCCGCTATTTGAAAATAGAAGAGCGATTGTTTCACAACTTCAAATGAAATAAAAACAACCTTAGACAATACTTGTTATGTTTCTTGATTTTTATTTCTTTTGTCATATTTTTTGAGACTATAATCATTTATATTTGTATCTATTGATGAATTTCAACATACCTCTTTTCTGGGTTCCTTCTCAATTTTGACTTTTTTGCATGTATTTATTAAAAGATTGTCCATCCTTACACTCATTTGCCATCTTTTGTACACACTTAAGTTCAAATAATTTAATAAAATTATATTTGATTTTGTTTTATGTTTTTATCTTTTGATTTGTTCATTTTTGTATTCCATTATCATTATTATATATTTTATGATAAGTATAATATTTTTTAACTCCTGTTTTCTTTTTTCAAATTCAATAACTATTTTCACCTTAAAAAGAAAAATTATAACAGAAAATTGACATTCTACCAAAACATGCTCCAAAGACTCAATTTTAATGTAATAAAAATATAACAGAAAATTGATGTTCTGCCAAGACAGGTTCCAAAGATTCTGGTTGGTGTCAAGCTGCTGCTGCTGAGTGGCTGCACCATCGCCAGCTCCGGTTTCAAGCCCTCCTCCATTCACTGTCGAGGAGCAGGGGGAAAAGGGAGGCAGAGAGTCAGGCCTCTGGCAACGGGGATCCTGGACCCAGACAGCATTCAGACCTTCATCTTGATGTCTCTTGTATTTGCACACAAGCCAGCGGGGAGAGCTGGAGACAGGGTGAGCATGAGCTGCTGAGTGGTAGTCCCCGCCAGATAGAGATTTGTGTGGCCTGTCCTGAGAGAGTGCCTTAGAGCCCAGTGGGAAGCAAGGTTAGGCACTATGGAAAAATGGCAGGCTGCTTGTGTAGAGCTGGTTTGCTGCTTCTGCACGCAAAACTCTGCCCAATTTCACAGAGTTTTTAGATAATTCGACTGAATACTGCGAAGTAGAACTCCGTGAACTCCGCCCACCCCTACTTATTAGGCCTTGTCAAGTCAGGTGAGCTTGTTCCCTGTGGCACTGCCCACCCAAGGCTCCACTGAACCACCAGCAGCAAAGGTCAGAAATACATTTTGTCTTGTAAGTTGCACCAAGAAGATATTTAGAGGCAAGAGTCATTGTGCTCAGATATAAATTTTCCTTTATTATTGCTGTGCTTCAAAGAGGAACATCCTGTGCTCATAAAAAATTACCTTAAGCCCAGATAGAATACGAATTTGTGGTTGAAATGTCAATCGGCAAAAATCAGAAAAAAGTCTGTCTGGTCAATTATATGTTTTCATGTTTGGATATATACCAACGTCTGGTAGCGGTGGTTGGATCATTTTATATTTAAACGAGGTTCAAATTGTTGCATGCATTTGTGTACATCAACGTTCTGGGATTTGCAGCTGAAACATTTAATTGTTTGACTAAAAACGGAAGGAAAAGGAAGGGTCTGTGTACTAACTTATATACATCGATTAATCTTGGGAAAGCTTGGGGACTGGTTAAAATAGCTACCTTTTACAACAATAAAAAATTATGCACGTTTATGCTTGCAAAACAATACCAAATATGACAAACTTTTCACCTCCACTGTTCTCAGTTCGCCAGCATCCTCAGGCAGTCGGATAAATGTCAACAACAGAGGCACAGGCGGAGAGCTGTGAACAGCAGTGAGGGTAGCAGGTGACCAAAGACGAAAATTATTACTTATTCAGTTTTCCCCATCGTTTTCAATTACACTTTCAGCAAATATTATAGAGTACTGCCCCCATCCTCGCCTGAATTGTGAACTGTTTATACTTGCAAATTGCGCCTAATTTCCCAAATATAACAGGATTAATTCACAACGGATTCTCCAGGGAGAATAGAATGAATATATTTAAGTTGCTTAGTAGGCTCGTTCCGCAATTTAAAAATAGAAGAGCGATTGTTTCACAACTTCAAATAAAATAAAAACAAAGCGTCTTCGCCGTAATTCTACACTATGGGGGTCATTCTGACCTTGGCGGTCTTTTCGCAAGACCGCCGAGTTACCGCCGCGGTGAAGACAGCCGACCGCGGCGGTATGCCGCTGTGCGCATTCTGACCGCTGGGAGCGTTCCGCCGGAAAACCGCCAGCAGCCACACTGGCGGTCGGCGGGAAAGTGGAGACTGGTCAACCTCCACCGCCACGCCAGCAGAACACCGCCCACAGAATTACGACCCACATTTCTGTGTGGCGGTCTTCTGTTGGCGGTCTTCTGTTGGCGGTCACCTCCCCATGGCTCCTGTCACCTCCCGGAGGACCAACGCACAAGGTAAGTTGATCGTCCGTGAGGGGAGGGGGTGGGGGGGTGTTGTGTGATGTGTGCGTGCATGGGGGTGTGCGTGTGAGTGTGTAGAGGGGGTGTGTGAGTGCGTGCATGCGGGCGGGGAGTGCTGCTGTGCCTATGGGCAATGTGTGTAGTTCGGCGGGTGCGCATGTCGGCATGTATGTGTGCGGGTATGTGTCCCCGTTGTGTATGTGTGTGTGTAGGGGGTGTGTATATGTGCATGTTGGGGGTGTGTGCATGTCGGGGGGCGTGTATGTGCATGTCGGGGTGGGGGTGGGGAGGGGGTTCGTACCACCTCTGGGGGGTGGCAGGGGGGTGGAGGGTGTGGGGGGAGGACTCGGGGGGGCAGTGGGGGGTGGGGGAGACCCCTATCGGTGCCAGGGAAGGAATTCCCTGGCCCCGATAGTGCCTACCGCCATGGTTCGCATGGCGGTTCCCGAACGCCAGAAACCGCGGCGGTGAGCAGGGTCATGATACCGTTGGCGGTCTTGGGTCGACCGCCGGACCGGAGTGTGCAGACTCCAGCCCGTCGGTCATGACCGCCGTGGCTGTCGGAGTGGGGAAGTGGCGGTCGGTCGCGGCGGTGACCGCCGCGGTCAGAATGCCATTTTTAATACCGCCGGTCTGTTCGCGGTCCGACCGCCGCCTCTCCGCCGACCGCCAAGGTCAGAATGAGGGCCTATGTGTGGCTGAAAAGTCAATTAACTATATTGACTTAACATAATATATATATTAATGTAGAAATGTAAAGGTTTTATTATTCCACATGCAGCGGAATGAGCTTCTTTTAGGACTTAGGGTGTTCGGTTAAAGAGAAGATTAATGGCGTTGCTGATGGGAACCAGAGACCTTGGCATGCACTGCAAAGGGGGACACAAAACATGTGGATAGTAAAATAGTAAAAAAAAAAAACTTTAAGATTTATAAAGAGTGAAAAGGATAAGTGTACACACAGGGAAATGAACAAGGGTGAAACAAAGAAAATTAATGAGAAAAGCCATTTTAATTTCGAAAGGACAATTGTTTGGTTCTATTGGGTTAATAGAACCAAACAATTGTCCTTCGTTGCTGGTCCCCCTCTGTGCTGAGCTTTTTTTTGGCTCGCAGGAGTAGTTCGCTTAGGCCTCATGACTTTTTGTGCACATAAACTATCCACAGAATTCTAAAGGTGACCAGGGTTTGCGGATTCCACTGGTGTGCACTGAGAAAATAGGGAAAATATTACAAACTTTTGAGTTTTTGGAGAAAAGTAGGGAAAAAGTGCTACAGATAAAAGTGTCTGTTTTTTCCCCTAAAGATGGCATCCACAAACAGTTTGGTGTACTAACGTCACAATCTTTCCAGCTTTCAGGAACATGAGGAGCTGAATCAAAAAGCCAAGGCCCAGATTTAAGAGGATCTAGAGCCTCCTTGAGCCACATTAGTGTCATTTATTTTTACGCTAATGTGGAACAATGAGGCCAAAATCGCCACGCCATGTTTACAAAGTGGCGTGATGGATGCATTGCTCCACTTTGTAATTCATTGTGCCACATTATGCCTGCATTCCCTGTTGGGGGGGCGAAAAAATGGCCCAGAGAAAGCTAAAATATTCCTTTGCGCCATTTTATGCAGCATTTTTAATGCCTGCACAGAGCATGCATTCAAAGAAGGCACACCATTTTTGTAATGGGCCTCAATGTGCTTTGCAAGATTAACATTAACACTTTTGACGCTAATCCTGCAAAGCGCCAAACTAGCATAAAAAATGTTGAAGCTAGTTCCCTAACTACCGCCATGTGTGCGCCATATCTTAAATACGGAGCACACATGATGGCATTAGGAGGGCACTAAGGGACGCAAGAAAAGTGGCGCTAGATTAGATGCAGCGCCACTTTTCTTAAATCTGCCCCCAAATGTTGTACCAAAGTTGTAGCATTTTTCGAAGAGGTAGCTTTTTCCCTATTTTTCTGTGCTCTCATCCAACTTCCAGTTTGTGGTGGATACCAGTGTGAAACCCATGATTTTGTCGGTTCTTCAAGAACCAAAGGTGCCCAGAGCAAGCAGCTGAGCTGCACCGTACAATAATTTTTCATTGAGTACCAAGTATAGACCTATTCTTATAGTGAAATAGGCAGAGTTAAAAATGTGTATCAAGGAAACTTATGTATTTCTGAAATGGGCACACGATATAGAGTTTAGGAGAAATGGTTATTTCTACATCTCTGACTTTGTGGGTACCCAAACTAGCATATGAGTTGGAGTTTATTTGTCAGAATGTCATCTTTCTTACACACCAGCTTATGTTTGAAAAGCACAAATGCAGTGAAATCCAATTGGTAATGACAAATGTTCTACTATTGAATGCTCCCACAAGTATCCCCAAAAAATGGTACCTTACTTGTGTGGGTAGACCTAGTGCCTGTGATGGGAAATGGCCAAAAACGCAACCTGGACGCAAGCTGACTTGTGTGGCTTTCACTACAATTTTTTTACCCGAAATCCCTTGCAGACCTCAAACTTTGACTAAAAAAAAACACATTTCCGTCACATTTCTGTGATGGAAAGTTCTGGAATCTGTGGGAAACCACAAACATCCTTCCACCCAGCATTCCCCAAAGTCTCTTGATAAAAATGGCACCTCACTTGTGTGGGTAAACCAAGGGCCCGTGACAAGAAATGGCCCAAAACACAACATGGACACAGCTCATTTTTCCAATAAAAACTCAGCCTCCTTCACTGATGTGGGTAGTTCTAGATTTTGGACCCTAGCTCAGCCGGGCACCCAGGGTAACCTAGCCAACCTGTACATTTTAGACAATAGACACATAGGGAATGCAGGATGGCATGACTTGTGTGGATCCCATTAGGTTTTTTTTACCCACAATGCCCTGCAAACCTCCAACTTTGCCTGAAATCACACATTTTCCTTACATTTCTGTGATGGAAAATTCCGGAGTACGCAGGAATCTACAAAATACCTACCCTCCAGCATTGCTCACTTGTCCCAATAACAACACAACCCCACTTGTGTGACTGGGTCTAGTTCCACGCAGGCACAGATCAAACCAAGTACAATGGGAGCACTCGTGCAGAGACTCCTATTGACCATGGTTGAATCAGTTCCTGTCGCTGGCACTAGGCCCAGCCACACAGGTGGGGCAGAGTTTTTATCAGTACAGATGGGGCAATGCTGGGTGGTAGGGATCTTGTGGATTTCTGCAAAAGTTTCCATCACATAAATGTAGGGAAAATGTGTGACTTCAGGCAAAGTTGGAGGTTTGCAGGGCACTGTGGGTAAGAAAATGGTGTGGGGTGCATGTGAAGCACACCACCCTGGACTACCCCAGATGTCTAGTTTTCAGAAGTGTCTGGGTCTGGTAGGTTTTTCCAGGCAGCAGCCTACTCAAGCCCAAAAAGTGCAGCCACTTACTATTGGAAGTGGGACAATATTGGGAGTTAGCCAAGCTCTCCTGGCCCATATGTTTTATCAATACCCAAAAGAGTCAAATGTCCTCTTTCATGCAATTGTGATGAGATGCTTTAGTCCACAGTGTGGGCTGAAAGACTGTTGCCAACTTCAGTTGGGGATCGGCATAGCCATGCCCATGGTGGTGGGCAGCACTCACCCCTCTTTACAAACAAAAATATTACCTGGTCTCTAGTGGTCTTTCCCCAGGGGGCCCCCAGGGGGCAGATCGTCGGTAATTACCCCATCTGTCCCTAGGGAGGCAGTAAGACTGCGCCCCTTTTTTTGGGGGGGGGGGCATTGCCATGCCCATTCTGGGCAGCCCCCACCCCTAGACTTTTCTAATAAAAATAATTCCCAAAGGCTATTGCTTCAACTCACCCGGGGGGGGGGGCAGGAAGACTTTGGTCCCTATTTATGTGGGTTGGGGGCATGGTCATGGCCATTGTGGGCAGCCACCACCACAGGGGCGGCTCCTCCATGAGGGCGAAGGAGCGTCAGCCCCGGCCAGCAGCAACCGCTGCAAATCCTTTCACAAACTGTGTTTATTATTCCTTCCTTGTGAAAGGGGCGGGCCACAGGCTGTGATGAGCAGAGGGGAGTGCTCTGTGCAGTCCCCTCTGAGCGCATGTGTGTTTGGCTGGCCTGAGCCAGCCAGCCAAACACACATGCGCACAGGGCTCTCTCCGTGGGCTGGAGAGAGCCTGCACAGACTCCTAGTCTGCCTGGGAGCGCCCTAGCTGGGTCCTCCCAGCCAATTCTGATGCTGCTTTGAGGATTGACGCTCCATGCCTGTGCCTGCAGGCAGAGATGAGGAGCAGTGTGGCACCAACTGTTAAATTTATAAGCAAGTGCACAATTAGGTGTGGGCTCTATCTGGCGTGCATCTCGTGTGGTCCGGGACAAATTGGTTCACCATCTCGTTCCTTATTTCAAATATATATATTTAAAATGGTGAAGGCCTAAAACCAGTTGCAGGCTGATATTATAGGACCTATATAAAACTGGACTTTTGGCATTTCGATGAGCAGAATAAACACAACATGCACTTGCCCCAACGGTTGGAGTGCATTTAAGTGTTGGTTGAAAGGAAATATGTTAGCTTTTTTTCCTGAAGCTGCTCAGCTTTTTTTCATGCCTGATCTCTTCAGGTACCAAGTTCCAGGAGTGGGAACCGCACCCCCCAATGATTTATCTAGTGCTGGTGAAATGTGAATTTCTAAATAACCTGAGGCAATTATTTGCTCCTCAACTCTTTCACCCAGCACCAAGAGATGCAGGGCAATTATTGTGTGACCTATAGCCAGTCAAAGCAAAGAGCCTGACCAACGTATTATTAAGTATGCAGAATCTATTTCAGGTCTGAGGCCTGCCATAGAAACAGAAAGTAGGGCTGCCCTCAGCATCCATAATGGGAGAGAGAATTGAAAGAGAGGTGCACAGAAAGCATTGTATCAAAAAGAATGCTGGCAGAAACATTACCATAGTCATGTAGTGTTGAAAAGCCACCTGACCCGAGTCAATGCACGGAATTAATGTTAAACCCGCCTAGTAGTGCAGACGCCTTGCCTCGTTTTTTTCTCCTTTTTATAGCGCACAGCGTGGTGCACTGTGGTGAATGCTGAGCAGGTCCCTTTGTGCACACATAAGTTGGCCCCACACTGGAAATTGTCAGTGTCAGGATGTGGGAGCGCGGAAACCAGCAGATAAAGGTCTGAGTAGCTTCTGATAACAAGAGGTCAGGGTGGGAGGCTGCTGGCTGAAAGGATGCATCTTCAGAGCATGAATAACTGTAGCTTGGGGTTCGGCATGGACTGCAGTACAATACCCTGTCTAACTGCCCCGGCCCCACCAGCCTTTACCCCATATTTAAAACAGAACCAACAAACTGATGAAAAAAGTTATACTGTGACTTCTGTGGTGGACTTCTGTGGTAGCCTGTCTGACTCTGTCTCAGCCCTTCTAGCTTTTAGCTTGTCTTCAAACCTGCAAACAACAAAATGCCAAAAAGGACTGCACTGTAACCTGAGCCCATGAGCATGCAAACGTGTGGAAATAGGACTTCAGTCACACTTGAGAATTACCAAAAAGTGCTTTGTTTGTTCTTTCCTAACTGCTGATATATTTTGAAGTATTTATACAGTTGGTCCGGATTGTACAGAAGCAGCTGGTTTTGATGATGTAGTGGAACAGCAAGGGGAGCTAGTGAAGTTCCAGCAAGATCAGGATGGGGATGATGTGATCTTATTTCTTCATCACCTAAATGAGACATAAAGGGCCATATTTATACTTTTTGACGCAAAACTGCGCTAATGCAGTTTTGCGTCAAAACAATTAGCGCCGGCTAACGCCATTCTGAAGCGCCATGCGGGCGCCGTATTTAATCAATGACGTTAGCCGGCGTAAGCTGCCGGCGCTGCCTGGTGTGCGTGAAAAAAAACGACGTACACCAGGCAGCGCCGGCGTAGGGGGATATGGAGCTTGGGCGTCAAAAAATGGGGCAAGTCAGGCTGAGGCAAATTTTTCGCCTCAACCCGATTTGCGCCATTTCTTTCGACTCCCAACCCCAAAGAAATGACTCCTGTCTTAGCAAAGACAGGAGTCATGCCCCCTTGCCCAATGGCCATGCCCAGGGGACTTCTGTCCCCTGGGCATGGTCATTGGGCATAGTGGCATGTAGGGGGGCACAAATCAGGCCCCCCTATGCCACAATTTTTTTTTTTTTAAAGTACTTACCTGAACTTACCTTAATGTCCCTGGGATGGGTCCCTCCAGCCTTGGGTGTCCTCCTGGGGTGGGCAAGGGTGACAGGGGGTGTCCCTGGGGGCATGGGAGGGCACAGCCCACAGGTCCCTTAACGCCTGCCTTGTCCAGGCGCTAAAAAACGGCGCAAAAGCGGCTGGACGTCATTTTTTTTGAACCGCCCACTCCCGGGCGTGAATTTTGCCCGGGAGTGTAAATACGGCGCACATGCCTCGGAGTCCATTTTTTTAGACGGGAACGCCTACCTTGCATCTCATTAACGCAAAGTAGGTGTCCACGCTAAAAAATGACGCAAACTCCATGGACTTTGGCGCTAGACGCATCTAACGCCAAAGTATAAATATGGAGTTAGTTTTGCGTCGGAATTGCGTAAAAAAAAACGACGCAATTCCGGCGCAAACAGAGTATAAATATGCCCCAAAATGCCTTGTAGGGTGCCCTACTGCCTTTTAATGTTTATTCCTTGCTGTTGCATTGTGTCCAGTCCAACAAATCACAATAACTTATCTTTCCTCAGTAGATTTAATTTATAAAGGTATATAAATAAAAAAAAGAGAATCTGTGAGGTACTGACTGTAGTGTTATCTCAAAGTCTGCTATGAAGTTCTCTGGTTTACTGAATAAGCAGCTACCTACGTCATTATTGTATGAAATCTCTTTATTGATGTCATAACTAGACTTTCACAGTTGCTTTATTAACCTTCTTGCTTTCTCAAATTTTCTTGAAAATGCACCATTTGCCCACTCTTTTTTCAAAATTTCCCCAGCGGGAGAACAGCCCCCCACTCCCCAAACCCTCATTGTGGCAGTTGGGCACCCTTGCTACACTCGTTCACCACAGGGCACTCATTCCAAACTTTTACACCCCACCACTTTCAAATGTCACCAGCCGGCAGTGGGTGGTAATTTAGCACATTGGTAGCTCGCACTGTAAGTGGGATGAGAGGACAATGTGCCATCTCAAAGATTCCCAAGCACTCCTCCAGTAGTTGATAGGGAGGGTCTTCTTAGAGGAACTCATGATTCATAACCAAAAAATCATGTAGCACTGACCCCAGTTGACCAGTAACACAGCAGATAAATCAGTCACAAGTGAGCACCCGCAGGTGCAAATGTAAGGTAAGGATAAAGGTGTTTATGTGAATACCCCATGCTTACATGTCACCAGAGACATCATGCATGTCCCCATATTCATGGGTAGGGACAAATCAAAATCCAAAGCAGAGATTTTTCTGTGAAAAATCCTAGTTTTTCTACAAAAATGGAACACAGATTTCTATTTGTGCCTGACTGCAGATTAGAAAGTAAGGAGGAATGATTGGGGCCAAGTTAGCGGAGGTGTAGTGGCAGCTGTTAACAGACTAGCAACTCCTCGGGCACGGACTGAATTACTCATTGATTTTAACAGCAGCTCATTTGCAGCCAGGAGTGAGGGTGGTCATGGAAGTTGCACAGCCCAAGTCTCCTGTCCCCTGTAACTGAATGCATCAGAAAAGTCTACATTGTTAGGAGTACAGACATGCAAAAATGATGTGGGAAAGGTGTGTGCGGGTGCAGACAGCCACTGGACACAAACAGACTGCTAAGTGAGAGAGGACCGTGGATGTGTGGACTTCAGAACTCTCTAAGGATAGCTGAAGAACTAAACACATGGGGTGCAGCGACCCTACATGTTTCAATTTGCTTCTTTTTCAAACATTCCAGAGTGTCAGAAACAAATACAGCAACTGCTGTCTGGTGTAATTTCTTCATTTTATATGCTGTTGATGTAAGCATGATTTTTCACCATTGTTTCCGCAGTTACCTACTTTTCCCACATAAATTTGAATTTACACATATTTTGAAATCTCTTCCAAAGAATTTGGACTCCCTCTGGTCATAGGCCATCTTCTTTTATAAACTACTGTGATCCGACTCCTTCGGGAGAAGAAGTAACCAAGTGGCTAAGTCGCTTATCGTGGAACCTTGAGAACTGAATCACAGTTCCGGCTCTTGACCAACGATAATCAGATGCTGGGTAAAGATTCTCTGCAAATTGCTTTATCTCCCCATGTCTCAGATTGGAAACATTTGTAGTGAAAAGGGAAATGGGAAATTAAATGGGTTATGTAAAACAAACAGAAAAATGAGCATTGCATTATCCAAATTGCATGACCCTTTCCTTTTCACATTCCAGGTCTACAAACTGGTTTCAGCCGACTCCTGGAAAAATACTATTAAATTACCTCATGTTTGAGCTGCTTGTTCTCTGTAAAGTGGTGTTTTAGCTTTATCAAATGCATAAAGTCCCAGAATGCATTAGAATGATAAAGGAAAGGCACCAAAAAGGTTTCCTGGGTGATGTAGATTTATTTGATGACCTTATATATTAATAAGATTTAGGACGTCGATTGAAAAATCCTGTCTGCTTCTCTGTCCTTTTACAGAACAGCATCACAATGTACAATGAACACCTGCCATTTCTATATTATTGAAACTATTTTAAATGCATTTTCTATACAAGCCACATCAAAAGTAAGAGGAACTTAGCCGTGAGTTGCACGGTTATAATTAAAATCCCTAGCACTGAATCACAAAAACATCGTTAGCTAAAGTACTGTCTAAACTGGGTTACGCCAATGACCTCTACCATGGATCATCTCTATCTACTATGAAAAAACTACAACACATTCAGAACATGGCTGCCAGACAAACCCTACGTGTAAGTCACAAGCCCACATCTCCCCTGTCTTGAGGGCCCCACATTGGATATCAGTTGCCAGAAGACCACCTTCAACCTACTTTGTATCAACCACAAAGCAATACATGGAACAGGACCACTTTTCATCAGGAATAAAATCAACAAATACATTCTACAAAGAAACCTACGCTCAAGATTGGCACCCCGCCTTAAACCTCCCCATACAAGAAAAAGATATTAGGTGGTACAGCTTTCTCTGTTCATCCAGCCAAACTATGGAATTCCTTACCCCAAATATAAGATCCATGGAGAACTATCTTATCTTCAGAAGACTACTCAAGGGTTGGCTCTTTCCTACACAAATCACCATACCTAATTTGTAAACATTTATAATTTGATTATATGTATATATATAGATATGTGTATTTCTTTGTACACATATGTATAACTATATTTATCTTAAAATATATACATAATATATACATATCCATGCGTATGTAAACATTTATTATTTGATTTTATGTATAAATCTAGATATGTGTATCTCTTTCTAACAATATATGTGTATATATGTGTATGTATATACATATATGTATGTGTGTGTATATTATTCTATGCTTAACATGTTCATAGGTCATTACATAGTTTCTATATAAGTTGTTTAATTAGATGCTTATGAGTCTCTGTTTTATTGTATCTATCACAATAGGTAAATACTATCTTAGATGTTTATCTACAAGCGTTTCACTATTGAAATATTAAGAAAAGATACAATAATTTTATAAAAGTACACAAACAAATTAAGTTCAAGTACTGCAACACTTGAAAGTCTGTGTTTACACCATACAACTTTAAATCTCAATATATTATATTCCTTTTACATATATTCCCTTACTATGTAATCATATATCTATATATTTATTACTTTAGTCCTACTGTACAAGAGAAAAAAAAATCACTCTCTCGAAAACTTTACTCTGCCTCACCATCACCCTGTACCGCTATCAGTCTATCTTCCATCTCCCCTTTCTGACTCATCCCAAACCCATTTCACTACTATGATGTCCAAAATAACCCTTCCTGGACTCTTCCCCCTCTACCCCTCCTGGCTCACCCCAAACCTCAGATTACTACTATGATCTCCCAAACAACCCTACTAAGACGGTGAGCCAGGCAGAAACATTGTAATACACTTGGGGGGAATGTCACCACTATGAGGGTGACGTCCTCCTCGTGAGTTTGACGGTCCCGTGGTGGGACTGCCAAACTCATAATGAGGCCCTAAATTCTCCCTCATGTATCTCTCTTTTGGCTCATCCCAATCCTGATTTAACTACTATGATCTCCCAATTAACAAGTATGCCTTCTGGGTTCTTCCTTGTTCTATCCCTCCATTATTCTATTCAATCAAACTAACAGACTCACATGTCCTCCATTCAAATGAACGCATACCTCCTTATACTAATACTATACTCATATTTTCCTATACTAATCCACCATTTTGGGTTCTGGAGTAGCGTGCTACTCGCCGAAAAGCACTGAGAAGTCTCATCAGAGGTAGTAAGTGCTATATTAACACAATTAGAATGTGGACTTTGCACAGACAAAGATAAACAAGCACCGTCAAAGATAATAGACCTGGGTTTATTGTGCAAACCGTTGGCATATTAGAATGAAGCACATAGGAGGGACCCAGTAGGACAGGAGTGAGAGGAATATCGCTGGTAATAGTCCCTCCTGTAGTTCTGTGCAAGTACTTGAGTGGCGGTGGAGGGATACACCCAAACATCCAATAAGTTTATGTCAGAGAAATACACAATCCCAAATTCAACTGAGTCAATACCCTGAACAACCTAACAGTGGGGAAGTCAGAATCCATGTCCAGAGACAGTGGTATGGTCCAACTGTGTAATTGAGTCACAGGGGTAGCGCCAGGCCTGTATGTGCTAGCCAAACAGGATCAAATGCTTCAAACTTTCAAAGCAGTCCCCCATGAACATAGCATAATTAGGATTAGTTCCAAAACTACAGCACATTGTAATACCAGCCCAGGAATGGTACAGCTCATATAGTGGACTTTGTAGAATTCTGGGCCAAGATGATGTTTCCATGTGCTGGTGATGTCTGCAGGCCTCCCTGTCTGGCACTGACATGTTTCCCTTGCTTTATTAAAAGTTCACTGGGGTTCCAAGAGAGTGTGTTTGCCATGCTGACACTGATCTTGATGATCATTCAAAATCTTGGAGAGTTTAAGGGCGGTATGGTGAGTTATTCTCTTCTCATTGATCTAGCTAATCCTTTACTCTCAGTCAGCTATTCTTGGCAGTAGGCCGGGACAAAACAGCACAGCCATGGGTACACCTTCAGGCCTGGTCGTTCTTAAGGAGGGACAAGCAACATACAGTTCTTCTTTCAGGAAACACTGACAATCTAGTCAGGTCCAGTTTGGCTCCAAATCACTTCCAATTACTGTACTCAGTCTAGTTTGTATTCTCTGTTTCTCTCAGTTGCTAACAACTGGACCGTAGTCTACTGATCTCATGTCAGAGATCAACGATTTGCCGCCAGACAATCACACTGGCTGCCTATTTGCAGACTTTCTCCTGCCCTCGAAGACGCACATGTGAGTTATAGATGTCACATGATCGGCCTTTCGAGTTCGGGCATGTAGATCCTGGGCACACATGGCTCACTCGGCTTCTAGCATTCTTATCTGGTCTTGTTGCCTGATAAATCTCCTTCTCCTATTTTGCTGAAAGAATATCCTGCTGGGGATAGTTTCAGTATTCCCTAGAGAGTGAAGCTGGAAACGGGAAGAGGTGGGAACTACCCATGTTGGGCTGACAGCCACACCCACCATTTCTGACACACCACCCATTTTTTCACAGGGGACCATTCATGTCCCATACTACACTTCACACTGCCAGTTTGACGAAAACAGGGGTACATTTACTAAGGGATCATCGGCCTTTTTTGTTAAAACATTTTTGATTAAGGTATAAAATAATACATTGTAATCAGAGACAGCAATGAAAAGCACTCAGTTTTGTGGTCTCCCTTATTTCTTTCTTAAATAGACACGCGAAAAATATGAAAACCTGTAGGTGAAAAGAGTTAAAAAAAGAACGATGTAGCCATTGGAAAAAAACAATGTGAGCATGTGTCCCTATATCCATGCTCAAGTTTGCAACAACAAAAAAAATGATAGCACAGAGAGTTAAGAGAATGAGCCAAGGAGGATGATGCATTTGTCCAAGAGGAATTGAGTTCTGGAATAAATGTGAAGAACCACCCCACCCCATACAGATGAGCCGTTAACAATGTAAAGACAGCTTAATCTGAAAGGCCACTGGAGTCTACTGTACCTTAACCTAAGGGTGCTGTCAAACGTCTGTGCACCTAGACCTATAAAATGATTCTACACAAATATAAACATGGTTAGCACTCAATCTACTTCGGCACAAACCCCATATTTAAATCATCCCTCATACTCTGCAGCTTGTAGATAAAAATAAAAGCCCACAGAGGGTTTTGTGCAACTCCTGCATGCAGCCTAACGATCAGGAATGCTAATGCCAAGTCAAAGTACAATGCTGGGACATTTTTTATAACATGCAAGTCCAGAGTCTCCTCCACGTATCTTGCGCTAATGCACGACATTCAAACTGATTACATTTGCACCGTTCCTTTGTCTCGGCAGACAGGAATGGTAATTAGCAGAGCCTAAATATGCAGACCACAGCGAGGAAAACACCCCAAACACCTTGCGTGGACAGCGAAGATTGGAGTCCCGCTGTCTTGAGACAGTTCCTCAAGGTCAAGCCTGGACGGATGGACAGCAGGATGAGCAAGGAAAAACGGAACCTCAGTTCTGGGCGCCCACAACTTTAGCACTATTGGCCCATCCAACCATCAATCACATCAAGGCGGCGCTTCAGGTGCAGGAGGACCTTAAGCGAGGATCAGTAAAGGTATCAGTGTACGTTGTCAGCATGCACATGGCTTGCTCAGCGGATGCACCAGGCCGTAACAGGTTCCCTAGACATACTGATAAGGATGGAGCAAGAATGGAGCAATAATTGAACTAGTAAGACTGATACAGGGCCGGGCGCGAGGCTCATCCTCAAACACAATCTGACCCTCTCGGAACATCTGAACTAACTACAGGAAGCACCAGCAAGGACACCAACCACCATGCTGTCCCTCAATTTGCTAATGAAAGACCTATAGCCACACAAAAGGGAGTATCCAAGAAATCAAGAACGCCAGCAAACAACCACTGGCTCCCGGAAGTATGTGTGCAATAGTGAGTTAACAAGCTGGGCAATTTCTGCTATAGCAACTCACCATCAGCAGTGCGGACGAGGACTGCAAAGCACACATACCTTGCAAACAAAGAGCAAAGTGGTGATGAGCGACAGTCAACACCCATGGTTCAAGAGTATTGTTTTTTAATAACAGAGAAACAAAATTCACCTTAGGCAATCTGGAAAAATGCTATGTGCCAGAGAGATATCAATTTGCACTGGTGAGGGGATAGAGAGGAAAACGGTCGTACTTTTTTCTAGAAAGAAGAGAACTCCTTATATTTTCTTGCATTATAATTTTTTGCTTTATTACTTCTCACTTCATAACCTCTTGCCTTTGTCCTTCTTGTCCTTGACCGCTTGCCTTTTAGTTTTTGTTGCACTATAGTCTCTTTACTTCAAACTACTTTCCTTATAAACTGTTGTCTTCAAACCTTCAAACTTCTTTCCACGCAATTGTTTCTCTTCAAGTATTTTCCTGTACCATCTTGCCTTCATATCTCTTGCCCTATAAAGTTTTGCCCAGGCCCTATTACCCCGTAACCACTTGCCCTTGCTGAGCCTCGTGTTATTGAATCTCACGCCCCTTAAACTCTTGCCTTTGCGTTCCTAGCGTTGAACCTCTTTTCATGCTCTTCTACCTTCAAAGGTGTACACAGAGGGGGTGATTCTGACCGCGGCGGTCGGCGGTCGCCGCCCGCCAAGCGGTTCCCGCCGAAAGACCGTTCTGCGGTCAAAAGACCGCGGCGGTCATTCTGGCTTTCCCGCGGGGCCGGCGGGCGACCGCCAGAAGACCGCCGGCCGGCCCAGCGGGAAAGCCCCGTCAACAAGGAAGCCGGCTCAGAATTGAGCCAGCGGAGTTGAAGGGGTGCGACGGGTGCAGTGGCACCCGTCGCGATTTTCACTGTCTGCACAGCAGACAGTGAAAATCTTTGTGGGGCCCTCCTACGGGGGCCCCTGCAGTGCCCATGCCATTGGCATGGGCACTGCAGGGGCCCCCAGGGGCCCCTCGACACCCCATACCGCCATCCTGTTCCTGGCGGGTGAACCGCCAGGAACAGGATGGCGGTATGGGGTGTCAGAATCCCCATGGCGGTGCAGCAAGCTGCGCCGCCATGGCGGATTCCCATGGGCAGCGGAAAGTCGGCGGTACACCGCCGGCTTTCCGCTTCTGGCCGCGGCTGTACCGCCGCAGTCAGAATGCCCGGCGGAGCACCGCCAGCCTGTTGGCGGTGCTACCGCCAACCTCCGCCCTGGCGGTAATTACCGCCAGGGTCAGAATGACCCCCAGAGTCTCTTTCCTTTCACTTTTGCCATTAATTGTTTTGCTCATGGACCTCTTGCCCTGTAACCACATACCCTTGAACCACGTGCCCCCCAACTTCATGCCTTTGAGCTCTTGCCTTCAAAGCGATTGCCCTTCATCATCTTCCTCTAGAACCCCTTACATATTCATCTTCCTTCAAGTCACCTTCGAGCCCCTTATTTTAGGACCCTTTCTCTCTTGTTCACATCACTACACCTGGTATAAATATATATGCATACATATATATTTATAAAGCACAAACCTAGCTGGGAAGCAATTGCGTGTGAACAAATTCAGGGAAGGAGCCAGGTCCTTGCAACTGCTACAGGGCAGGTGGAGGTGGTCACTTCCTCCGGGGCTGGTGGACCTATGCAGACACGATGATGATGTTATGGAACTTACTGGTAGTTGAATGCGATGTGGCGGAAGGTGGGCGTGCAAGTCTTTTTTTCCAGTGTTAGATCTGAGGCCCCTTCTGCCTGTCTTTTGTTCTCTCTTTAGTCTCCTGGCCTTCATTTCATGAATAATTGAATATATTGGATTGGAAATCTCTGGCCCTCGGGGCTCTCCTACCTCCCCTGCCTCCTCCATCTGTGGCAGGTCGCTACCGCCCAGAGGAAGCCCCCCTGTCACACCCGCTTGCTTGCCCTGTCACACCGCCTGACATCGCATCTGCACCTGCCACCATGCATTAGGTGGCCAGCCGCTGATCTCTCTATTTACCGGTGTTCCTGGGGCGAGGCGGTGCTGTGGGGGGAGCATAGCTGGATCTGAAAGCTCAGGTGAGGAGTTTCTAATATACCAGTCCTTCCCTTGCTCGAATGTCTCAGTCTGTCCTCACCTGTATTATATCGCAGTGCTGGCCCCTTGAGCTTTGCACATTAGAAGTGGGGTACTTAGATGATTGATTCAAGACACTGGGGTCTCAGCTTTGGTTTAGGACCCAACAACCCCACAGACACGCTGTGTGATCTTCGGTACGTTATCTTTGATCCTGGAGGAACTGGCATATGTTCTGGCAGGTGGAAGCTAGTGTAACTCCTGTACAGAGCCTTATAAATATGCCCTTCCCCTTCCCGCCAGCCTTCATTCTGCTCATAGCTCCTGCCCCAGGTGAGCCTTTTTGCTGGAAAGACCCTTTCTGAGTGTGGGTGGGATTATATCTGTGTTTAGAATCTCATGTGAGGGGAGGATATTTGTGTGCACATGCAAAATAGGTTTTGGACTAAGTATGTGTTATGAACGAAATCATTATTTGTGCAGCACAACTCTCTGGAGTGAGCCCTCTGCGGTCCCTTTATGATATGCACATGAAAGAGGAAACCTAGAAAAAATGTCTCGATCCAGAATTGCCTAATTACCTGACACTAGCCACAGGGTCTTCCAGACGCCCACCCAGCGACTTTAGTAAGTTTACACTCAATGAGTGCATGGAGGGAGACTTATCTGGTGTCTGGCTCTAACCTTCCCCTGAAGAAAAGTTTACTTACTGGTCAGTGGTTAAAACAATAGGCTTCAACTGCCCACTCACTCGCCTCCCTTTTCTTGCTTCTTTTGCCTTTCTTGTGCAATCTTTTGATGCTTAGTCATATGACGTGTTGTGCGTCAGATTAAAGTTTTGAGAAACCCTTCCTCCTCAGATTTTGCTCTGCCTATATCGCCCTCCTCCAACTCTTAGTTGTGCTCTGTCCACACCCTCTTCCCTTTTCTTTCCATCTTCCGGTCACCAAACAATACCTGATTTGCCTTTGGCCCAGCAGAGCAATAAATGCACCAAAAAAAACAGTTCCTTTGTGTTTGGCAAATTAGGGCTAATGCTGCACAAAGAATACTGAAGATTTGGCTGATGAATAAGATGCACAGATCACTCCAAATGTAGCTCTAGGCATCATGTGGTTTCCAATGGGCACCGTTTCCTATTCTTAACATAATGCTCTGCCTGGATTTGAACCAATAAAGGGATTAAATGCTTTGAGTGAGCAGGACTATTCTTTACAAGCACTCACAGAGACAAAGTTCTTTGGTGGGTTGAATATGATGATGTATGGCGTGGCAAGCTTTGTAAGACTATGTCTGAAGAGGATGCTTTAACTTGATGATGATCTCAGCTTGGGAAGAATACAAATGAGGTCTGAAATATGGGTATTTAAGGTTACAAAGTTTTTTTTTTTTAACCTTCACAAAGGGCTACACCATCACAAACGTGACGGATAGCCCATCAATTATATTACAAGTGCAATAATCCCTTCTGCCGAGCTGTAAATAAGGCTCAAAGTTCTATGTAAAATGTTTTAATTGTTTCGCTTTGACACATTTAAATGAAAATAGCAACCTTAGTGATAACTTTTTATAATTAAATTATTTATTTATTTAAAACTGTATTTTTCATTTATTTATGTTTCACCCTACAACAGCTTTGTCACAACTTTAAATCTGGTCTCATAATGACCAGATCAATGGGATCAATGGGAAATCAATGATCAATGGGAAATATATAATTTTTGTACCATAGCCATGCACATTATGTAGTCACACTGTGAATCCACTTTCATTGCAGTGGGTCTCATTGCCTGCGTGTCCCCCATACAGATTTTGGGGGTCATTACAACATTGGCGGTAAAAGCCGCTTACCGCCGTGCAGAAGACCGCCAATACACCGCCGCAGCCGCAGAATTCCGCCACAGCTATTATGACCCACATCTCGGAATCTGCCGAAATTCAGACACCCACACAAGTCCGCCACACCAAATGTCAGTGATAAACTGGCGAAAACAAAACCTCCACCGTCACGCCAACAGAAACACGCCCATGCTATTACGACCCACGAATCCACACGGCGGTCTTTCAACCGCGGTATTCCATTGGCGGTACACACCGCCGCGCTCCAAATGCACACACATCTCCAAAACACCGCCACATTGGACAATTCAAAATACACACACCTGATTCACATACAAACACCACTCCCACACACCCAATACTATATAAAACACACAACCACATCACCCACAAACCCCTATGACCAAAAATTATAGACGAAGGCGAGAGAGAGAGAGCACAGCAATAGACAACCCCACCACACAGAGGCACACAACACCATCACCCACACAACATCCACGCACAAAACAACCCACACCACTACACATCACCACACTCATCACCACATACACCACCCCACACATCACCTACACCACCCCATGGCACGCCAAAGACACCCCAGGTTTTCGGAGGAGGAGCTCAGGGTCATGGTGGAGGAAATCGTACGGGTAGAGCCACAGCTATTTGGATCACAGGTGCAGCACACCTCCATAGCTAGGACATCAGGAAGAGGTGGAACGACCTACGGGGGAAGGTGCGTTCCGTGGTCTTCAGGCACAACATCGTGGTTCAGCGGACTGGCGGCGGACCCCCACCTCCTCCCCCACAACTAACAACATGGGAGGAGCAGGTCTTGACCATTATGCATCCAGAGGGCCTCGGAGGAGTCGGTGGAGGAATGGACACTGGTAAGTCAAATCTTAACTATCATATCCCCCACCCTACCAGCATGCTATCACACACACACACACACACCCTCACCCCCTCCCCTATCACTCCAACTCCTCACTAATGTACTAATAACACAAACCACCCATCCCAAAACCAAGCCCTGCACGACACAACAAAGCATGGTCACCCCTCACTAAAGCATGGCCACTGCACATACCCATAACACCCCCCCAACCATCCTCACACAAGCCCCCACACAGGAATGCTAGCACTGGGGTACACGCTCACCCACCCATTGCACACCACGACACACACAGATGCAATAATCATGTTTTTACACCCCTGCAGGACCACTACCTAACGTCACCAGACAGGAGGGTCCAGACATCTCTACCCCATCCACAGAAGAGGCCCACAGTGATGACAGCAGCTCTGGCCAACTGGATCCAGATGACCAGACCGGACCATCGTGGGCCTCGGGACAGTCGGTTCCCATCGCACAGCCACAGCCCAACACTGACCTTCCACCCTCTGGAAACACCAGTACAGCACCCACCCAGCGGGCCCATACCTCCGTCCCCAGGACACGTCAATCAGTTGTGTGTCCACCACTACAGGGAACCCAGGATAACCCACCACCCCAGCAACAACAGGGACCTGGGGGCAGTGGTAGTGGGCACACGGTCCAGGGGACGGAGGCCCAGGAACACAGGGGAACTGGGAGGGCTGCTGTGCGACAGGGGGCGGACAGGCCAAGGGAACCCACTCTCCACGAGGCCCTCTCCTCCATCATGGGAGCATAACACCACTCCCAGGAGACGATGGCTATGGTCCTGGCCAAGTTTCAGGAGACCCAGCGCCTGCAGGAGGAACAGTATTTGGGGTTCAGGGAGGAACTCAGAACCATCAGCTCTGCCCTGGGCACCATCGTAGGGGTGCTGAAGGACATACAGAACATCATGAGGGACACCGTGGCACTCCAAGGGGCCCCTGACACTAGCCTGGACGATGAACTGCCCACCACCTCCGCCGGTGCTAGTGGACAGGACGCCCCGCCACAGGACCATCACACCAGCACCCCACCCCCTGCAGACAGAGAACCACCCCGCAAGCGGTCCCTGAGATCCAGGAACAGGACAGAGCACGATGGCAAGACCCCCGCCAAGAAATGAGACCACCCTGATAGTCATCCCACTGTCCCACTTTGTAACCCTGTCCATATTGGAATAGCTCCACTTCCTATGCCCATATGGGCAGTGCACCTGTGCGAATAATAGACTGGACTCTGCCATGGACATTCCTCCACCATCCCCCCTCTCCATTTTACCACCCCCTCCAATAATTAGCACTTCAATAAACACCCTTGAAGCACTAAACAATCTGGAGTCAGTCTGTGATTTTGAAAATCTGTATTAGCTATGACAATTACAAAATCCGTTTGAAAATATAATGTCAACATACCTATGTCACACATCACAAGTCCATGAAGGATGCAAGCAGATGACAGACGTTGGTAACCACACCTGTGAAACCGTAATGGAAATGTACAACTCAGTTACCAAAAAGCTTGAAATTGACAGACAGGATAGAGGTAGAAGTGTGAAAGTACTTGTAGTAGTGAAGAAAGTGTTCTCACCTGTGTGTCACTGGAAATATTGCTGTATGACAGAGTCCCTGTTGTCAATGTCTTCTTCCTCTGCTTCCTCCTCATCACTGTCCACAGGCTCCACAGCTGCCACAACACCGTCATCTGGACCATCCTCCTGCAGAAAAGGTACCTGTCGTCGCAAAGCAAGATTGTGAAGCATAGAGCAGGCTATGATGATCTGGCTCACCTTCCTTGGTGAGTAGAATAGGGAACCACCTGTCATATGGAGGCACCTGAACCTGGCCTTCAGGAGGCCGAAGGTGCGTTCGATCACCCTCCTAGTCCGCCCATGGGCCTCATTGTAGCGTTCCTCTGCCCTGGTCCTGGGATTCCTCACTGGGGTCAATAGCCATGACAGGTTGGGGTAACCAGAGTCCCCTAATAGCCACACCCTGTGCCTCTGGAGTTGACCCATCACATAAGGGATGCTGCTATTCCGCAGGATGTAGGCGTCATGCACTGAGCCAGGGAACATAGCATTTACCTGGGAGATGTACTGGTCTGCCAAACATACCATCTGTACATTCATCGAATGATAACTCTTCTGGTTCCTGTACACCTGTTCACTCCTGTGGGGGGGACCAAAGCCACATGGGTCCCATCAATGGCACCTATAATGTTCGGGATATGTCCAAGGGCATAGAAGTCACCTTTAACAGTAGCCAAATCCTCCACCTGAGGGAAAACAATGTAGCTCCTCATGTGTTTCAGCAGGGCAGACAACACTCTGGACAACACGTTGGAAAACATAGGCTGGGACATCCCTGATGCCATGGCCACTGTTGTTTGAAATGACCCACTTGCTAAGAAATGGAGCACTGATAGCACCTGCACTTGAGGGGGGATTCCTGTGGGATGGCGGATTGGTGACATAAGGTCTGGCTCCAACTGGGTACACAGTTCCTGGATTGTGGCACGGTCAAACCTGTAGGTGATGATTAAATGTCGCTCCTCCAGTGTCAACAGGTCCACCAGCGGTCGGTACACCGGAGGATTCCGCCATCTCCTCAAATGTCCCAGCTGACGGTGCCTAGGAAGGACAACAACGACCACAGAGTCAAGCAACTCAGAGGTATGTACCCACAGCTACACAGAACACGAAACAAAATCCAAAAAGTTGTCTGTATGTGTGTTGAATCCAGGCCTAGGTATGTGTGTCGCAGTTGAAAATGAAGCCATGTGGGCCCCTGAAATGGCAGCTGTCTGACCTCTAAAGTGGGACAATGGGATGTGAGGTAACTGCGCTGGCGTTGTACACCGTCGCGGTAGGCGGTCGAAGACCGCTGCGCAATGCTGCATTGGTTAACATTGGACCCTATGGGTCCCAGGAGCCAATGACGAAGTGCGCCAGAGGTGATGATACGCACCGCCGCGGACGTCACCGCCGCGGACGTGACCGCCATTTTCTATCTGTTCAATCACTCGATACCTGATCTTCGACAGGAGAGGACCTACACTGCAAGTGCTGCTGTGACCTCGGTCTGGAAGAGACAATGGCACGTGCGTCTGGGGAAAGCCCCTGCCTTCACTGCACAGGAGTTGGAGAAGCTCGTGGATGGGGTCCTCCCCCAGTACACGCTACTCTACTGTCCTCCAGACCAACAGGTGAGTACATAGGGTGCAAGTTGTATGGGCTATGCCTGGGTGGAGAGGGCTGGATGTAAGAAGGAAGGGGGCAGAGTTTTGCGAGCATGAAGGACTGTGAATGCATGTGCCACATGGCAAGGGTAGGGATGTGGGCCACTCACTTCGACGGTGCAGTTGGTAATGACTTCTCTTCTTCCCCTGTACATGTCATGTAGGTCAGCGCCCACCAGAAGAAGGATATTTGGCGTGCCATCGCCAAGGACTCCGGACCCTAGGGGTCCACCAGAGACGGAGCACCCACTGCCGTAAAAGATGGGAGGACATTCGCCGCTGGAGCAAGAAGACGGTGGAGGCTCAGCTGGGGATGGCCTCCCAATGTGGGAGGGGTGCCCGTCGCACCATGACCCCCCTGATGTTCCTGGATCCTGGCGGTGGCCTACCCTGAGTTGGTTGGGCGCATGAGGGCATCACAGCAGACACAAGGGGGTGAGTACACTCTCATTCTGCTGACTTTGCACGCAGTGGAGGGGTCTGGGTGGGGGAGGAGGGCTGTGGGTTTCCCTAGGCCAGGGCAAGTTCCGTAGGCTAGGCCCCTCCGTAATGCAGGCCATGTGGCACTCCACCCCACTTCTGTAGAGTGCCAAGTACAGGTATACATGCCGCTGTCTCATCTATGTGTGCAGATGTCCACCATAGCCATGTAGGCCATATCCCAGGAACTGCATCTGTAGAGCCCAACAGCGCGGCGTAGTGCAGGGGGCTGCTGTGTCTGTATTGTCCGCCAACGGAAGCGGTAAGCCATGCACTCAACCTGTCTTTCTTCTGTCATCCCCCCCCCTTTTTGTGCTCTCCCTGTTCTTGTGTGCATCAGCATCATCAGGCGGAGGTACAGTGGCACCGGAGCATGAGGGGGCTGCATCCCACATGGCCATGGAGGGCCACACCACGGACTCTGAACACACCAGTGGGACGGAGGGCGAGGAGAGCTTCACGGCGGTCACCGGATCAGCAACCAGCGACACGGACTCGTCCTCCGATGGGAGCTCCCTTGTGGTGGCGGCAACATCTGTGCCCCCCACTTCTACAGGTACAGCTGCCACCCCCCCCTACCAGCACTGCCCTCCCAGCAGCCCCTAAGCCTTCGCCCCGTGCCCGCTCACCCAGGAGGGTGGGCATCACGTTCGTATCAGACACCTCAGCCCCTACCCCAGTCACCCCTGCTGCCCTCAGTGAGGAGGCCATTGACCTCCTCAGGTCACTCACTGTTGGGCAGTATACCATTGTGAATGCCATCTAGGGTGTAGAAAGGGAGTTGCAACACACTAATGCATTCCTGGAGGGCATTCATTCTGGTCAGGCTGCCCATCATCGAAAACTGCAATCTCTGGCCTCAGCACTGATGGCAGCCATTGTCCCTGTGTCTAGCCTCCCCCATCCAACTTCCTCCACCCAGACCCAATCCCCTGTACCTCTGCCTATCCCAAACACACCATCAGACCAGCCTGCACACACCTCAACACACAAGGGCAGCTCAGGCAAACATAGGCACCACACATCCCACAGGCACTCACACAACCATCACCCACATACAGACACAGCAACATCCACTGCCTCCACTGTGTCCCCCTCCTCGTCGTCTCCATCCTCCCTCCCAGTGTCGTCTACACTCTCACCTGCATGTACTACCACTACAGCCACTAGGACTCGCACCAGAACACCCACCACCACACCCCGCTCACCTGCACTCACCACCCCCACTACCATTTACACATCCCCTGTGTCCTCTCCCAGTGTGTCTGTGACGCCCCCTCCCAAAGTACACAAACGCAGGCACACACACACCCAACATCCATCCACCTCACGACAGCCTCCAGAACATGCACCTGCACCCAAATCATCAAAAGTTACACCTCCTACAACCACCTCCTCTTCCTCCACTCCCAGACCCCCTCCAGCTACCCGTCCCAGTGTTCATCAGATACTTTTCTTGAACAACGTTGACCTCTTTCCCACCACCCCCCCTCCAATTCATAGGTCCCGTAGTAGCACCTCAGCCAAAAAAACTCCGGTACCAGTGGTGCCTGTTAGAGGTATGTGGAGTGCACCGGGCACCAGGGCAGCCAGTGTGACACAGAGCCAAAGCACAGCCATTCCCCCCCCCTGTGAAGCACCAGAAGTTGGACAGTGCCCGACGGGAGAGGGGGAAGACTTCTGCCGGCAAAGCCGCTCACAAGGGTCCCGGGGGGAGTGTCGAGTCAGCTGTGACTCCTCCCAAGGTGGGGAAGGGGCAGAAGAAAGCGCCAAAATCTGGGAAGAGCAGCACGGCGGAGAAGCCCGCCATCATCCCCTCTGTCCAGGACGCCACCGCCAGCCCCATCGTCACTGGTCAGGAGACCACCGCCAGAGTCAGTGCCCAGGAGGGCAGCCCAATCGTCAGTGGTCAGGAAACCACCGCCAGAGTCAGTGCTCAGGAGGGCCCCGGCAGCCACAGCCCGCTGGGCAATGAGGGACTGCCATGGCAAACACCGCTGCACAGGTCCCAGACAGCAAAGTCAAGCACCGCTGCACAGGGCAAAGACCGCCATGGCAAGCACCGCTGAACAGGTCAGAAACTGCTAAGTCAAGCACCGCAGAACAGGGCAAGCACCGCTGCACAGGGCAAAGACCGCCATGGCAAGCACCGCTAGCCCATGTGCGGCAGGGGCAGTGACGGAACTGAGACCGTCACGGGGAGAGTGATGCACTCTGGGCACCAATCCCCCTCCAGAACCAGTGAAGAACAGCATCCACTACCTCAGTCCATAACAGGATGAAGCACTCTGGGCACCAGTCCCCCTCCAGAACCAGTGGAGAACAGCATCCACTACCTCAGTCCTCAACAGGATGAAGCACTCTGGGCACCAGTCCCCCTCCAGAACCAGTGGAGAGATCCATCCACTACCTCAGTCCTTAACAGGATGAAGCACTCTGGGCACCAGTCCCCCTCCAGAACCAGTGGAGAACAGCATCCACTACCTCTGTCCTTAACAGGATGAAGCACTCTGGGCACCAGTCCCCCTCCAGAACCAGTGGAGAACAGCATCCACTACCTCTGTTCTTAACAGGATGAAGCACTCTGGGCACCAGTCCCCCTCCAGAACCAGTGGAGAGATCCATCCACTACCTCAGTCCTTAACAGGATGAAGCACTCTGGGCACCAGTCCCCCTCCAGAACCAGTGGAGACTGTTATCCACTTGAGAGACTGTGGGGCATATTTATACTCTGTTTGCGCCGGAATTGCGTCGTTTTTTTTAACGCAATTTCGACGTAAAACTAACTCCATATTTATACTTTGGCGTTAGACGCGTCTAGCGCCAAAGTCCATGGAGTTAGCGTCATTTTTTAGCGTGGACACCTACTTTGCGTTAATTATATGCAAGGTAGGCGTTCCCTTCTAAAAAATCGACTCCGAGGCATGTGCGTCGGATTTATACTCCCGGGCAAAAATCACGCCCGGGAGTGGGCGGGTCAAAAAAAATGACGTACGGCCGCTTTTGCGCCGTTTTTAGGGCGTTAAGGGACCTGTGGGCTCTGAAGGAGCCCAGAGGTGCCCTCCCATGCCCCCAGGGACACCCCCTGTCACCCATGCCCACCCCAGGAGGACACCCAAGGATGGAGGGACCCATCCCAGGGACATTAAGGTAAGTTCAGGTAAGTGATTTTTTTCATTTTTTTTTGTGGCGTAGGGGGGCCTGATTTGTGCCCCCCTACATGCCACTATGCCCAATGACCATGCCCAGGGGACATAAGTCCCCTGGGCATGGCCATTGGGCAAGGGGACATGACTCCTGTCTTTGCTAAGACAGGAGTAATTTCTATGGGGGTTGGGAGTCGAAAAAAATGGCGCAAATCGGGTTGAGGCGAAAAAATTGCCTCAACCTGACTTGCCCCATTTCTTGACGCCCAAGCTCCATTTTCCCACGCCGGCGCTGCCTGGTGTACGTCGTTTTTTTTAACGCACACCAGACGGCGCCGGCGGCTAACACCGGCTAACGTCATTCAATAAATACGGCGCCCGCATGGCGCTTCAGAATGGCGTTAGCCGGCGCTAATTTTTTTGACGCAAAACTGCGTTAGCGCAGTTTTGCGTCAAAAAGTATAAATATGGGCCTGTGGCTTTGCACTCCCCAGGATGGTACAGTGGGCAAACCACCCACTGCAAAGACTTGTGAGACTGTGGCTTTGCACTCCCCAGGATGGTACAGTGGGCAAACCACCCACTGCAAAGACTTGTGAGACTGTGGCTTTGCCCTCCCCAGGATGGTACAGTGGGCAAACCACCCACTGAAAAGACTTGTGAGACTGTGGCTTTGCACTCCCCAGGATGGTACAGTGGGCAAACCACCCACTGAAAAGACTTGTGAGACTGTGGCTTTGCACTCCCCAGGATGGTACAGTGGGCAAACCACCCACTGCAAAGACTTGTGAGACTGTGGCTTTGCACTCCCCAGGATACATCAATGGGCATGGAGCCCCGTCGTGGATCTGGCGTGGTGCTGTCATCCGGCTGAGGTGCCCCCCCTTCCCTTCCCCCTGAGGTGCCTGTTGTATTTCGATCTGATGCCCCAGCAGTGTTCGCTCCGTTTCTGGACAGGTATCTGATGTGGGCCTCGCCCATGCATTTTTGGCCCAGTGGTCCACGGACATTGAATGGTGCATAGCTGCACTACTAATCGTGATGTATAATTTTTTTACTGTGTATATATATATCTGTATATATTAGCTTACTGTATTTTGATACATTACAATGGTTGAACTCATTTCGTTTTGTCTTTGCATTCTTCCGGGCGGTTTGGGGGTTGTTACTGTGATGTTTGGAAATGCACTGGTGTGTGTGTGTTGTAGTGGGTGAGGGTCGGGGTGGGGGTGTTGCGTGTGTGTGTCCCTGACTTTTGCCTCCCCCCTCCCCTATGTCGTAGGCGCAGTACTCACCGTTGTCTTCGGCGCCGGCGTTGCTGGTGATCGTAGAGGAGCAAGAAGACTTTCGCAGGGAGTATTTGGAGTTCCGGCTCCATGGTGCCCTCCTTCCTCGTGGAGTGTGTTAAGGTGAGTGTTTTCCCATTGAAATGGCTGTTTCCGCTGTGTTTTTATCCACGGTGAATCCGCCCCGGAAAAGGTGGCGGATTGGCCTGTTGTAATACTGTGGGCGGTACTTTGTCTCCCACCTGTCTGTTGGCGCTGACCGCCGCGCTGCTTGTCTGTACCGCCGTGGCGGTCGGAGTGTTAAAGTGGCTGTCTTTGTTGGTGGTTTCCGCCACGGTCATAATTCCCTTTTTTTTTCGCCGGCCTGTTAGCGGTATTACCGCCGCTTTAACACCATCCGCCAGGGTTGTAATGACCCCCTTTGTGCCAATTCATGTTGCGCATTTCCTTAGTTAACACTATCAGCGTAGTTCTCCATAAGAGGCGCATCACGGTAAGTACTGTTTTCTTGTTAAACAATGCCACCCCGTAGTAAAAAGCTTTGCAGATAGTAAAGTTGCAAAGAAAAATTCTGAAAACATTTGCCATTGTGCGAAGAAAAGCTTTGCAAAAGGTAAACAGGAAAGAAACAAGCATTTGCTATGTAACGGGTCATTCATTTGCTTGAGTTAGAGCCATTACCGTTGTAAACTCCTAACCTGACTTTTCTTGCCACATAAAATGAAATTAAAAAGTAAAACAGTTTCACATAAGCGAGCCAATACACAGTGCCACGGCCGCCATGAGCATCGCCGTGAACAGACACACAAAAGGAAAAAGAAGTTTGCCTGCAGTGAAACTTATCGGCAAAAGTGCAATCAGCGATGTAACAGGGGCGATGGCCAAGGCAGTAACAAAACCTCCGTAAAAACGTAAGCCCATTTACCAATGTCATCAAAAGATTTTTGAAGGGCAAGCCCACGAACGAGTGGTAGTGATGGGCATGATGTAGGCGTTGTTAAAAGCCAAGGTACATACCAACACGTCAGAAAAGCAGCGCTTGCACGCTGCTATGCTCAATCTAAAAATGTACATAAATTTTCCTGATTTGCCGTTTTTGATGCAGAAAAACAGGCTCAGGTGAAGACTAAGATAAAATAGTAAACTTTACCATCTTCCCAAAAAGTAAATATAAAGCGCTTGGTTGGTGAAAAAAACTTTGCCTATGCCTAGACTGAATAGATGTTTACCTTCCTGAGCAGATATAGCTCAAAGTCACAGGATCAATCATTAGATTTATAAATCATTAGATTTATAAAGCGCGCTATGTACCCGTCAGGGTTTCGAGGCGCTAGGGGAGGGGGGTAGGGGGGGGAGCTGCTATCGTTCGAAGAGCCATGTCTTGAGGAGTCTCCTGAAGGTGAGGAGGTCCTGGGTCTGGCGTAGCGAGGTCGGGAGTGAGTTCCAGGTCTTGGCGGCGAGGTAGGAGAAGGATCTGCCGCCAGAGGTCTTGCGCTGGATTCGGGGGACGATGGCGAGGTTGGCAGAGCGTAGTTGGCGTGAGGGAACGTAGAAGTTGAGTCTGGTGTTCAGGTAGGTGTGTCCGGTGTTGTGTAGTGCCTTGTGTGCGTGGGTGAGGAGTTTAAAGGTGATCCTCTTGTTTACGGGGAGCCAGTGGAGGTCCTTCAGGTGGTGGGAGATGTGACATCGGCGGGGTATATCGAGGATCAGGCGGGCGGATGCGTTCTGGATGCGTTGGAGTCGTTGGATGTCTTTAGTTGGGATGCCTGTGTAGAGTGTGTTGCCGTAGTCGAGTCTGCTACTGACGAGGGCTTGGGTCACCGTCTTTCTGGTTCCTGTTGGAATCCACTTGAAGATTCTGCAGAGCATGCAGAGGGTGTTGAAGCAGGAGGAGGAGACTGCGTTGACCTGTTTCGACATGGTGAGAGCTGAGTCGAGGATGACGCAGAGGTTTTGTGCGTGGCTGGCTGGGGTGGGTGGGGGGCCCAGTGCGGTGGGCCACCAAGAGTCATTCCAGGCCGATGGGGAGCGGCCGAGGATGAGGACTTCCGTCTTGTCGGAGTTTAGTTTCAGGCGGCTGTTGCTCATCCACTCAGCGATGGATTTCAGTCCCTCGTGGAGGTTGGCTTTGGCGGTGTGAGGATCTTTGGTCAGGGAGAGGATGAGCTGGGTGTCGTCGGCGTAGGAGAGGATGCTGAGGTTGTGCTGACGGGCCAGTTGTGCGAGGGGGGCCATGTAGACGTTGAACAGCGTTAAGCTTAGCGAGGAGCCTTGGGGGACGCCGCAGATGAGGTTGGTGGCTTCGGAGCGGAAGGGTGAGAGTCGGACTCTCTGGGTTCTGCCGGAGAGAAAAGAGGAGATCCAGTTGAGGGCTTTGTCTTGGATACCGGCTTCGTGGAGGCGATTAAGTAGGGTGCGGTGGCAGACCGTGTCGAAGGCAGCGGAGAGGTCCAGGAGGATGAGGGCTGAAGTTTCGCCGTTGTCCATTTGTTGTCTGATGTCATCTGTGGCGGCGAGGAGTGCAGTCTCTGTGCTGTGGTTGCGTCTGAAACCGGATTGGGAAGGGTCTAGGATGGAGTTGTCTTCGAGGTAGTGGGAGAGCTGTGCGTTGACGATCTTCTCGATGACTTTCGCTGGGAAAGGGAGGAGGGAGATCGGACGGAAGTTTTTGAGATCGTTGAGGTCAGCCTTAGGTTTTTTGAGGAGGGGTTGGATTTCTGCGTGCTTCCAGCTGTCCGGGAAGGTAGCGGTGTTGAAGGAAAGGTTGATGATCTTGCGGAGTTTGGGGGCGATGGTGACGTCGGCTATGTTGAAGACGTGATGTGGGCAGGGGTCTGAGGGAGATCCTGAGTGGATGGAGTTCATGGTCTTTAGGGTTTCGGCGTCATCTACGTGGGTCCAAGTGGTGAGGCGGTCGGCGTGGGAGGAGTTGTTGGGGGTGGGGTCGGGCGGAGGTGCGGTGTTGAAGCTGTCGTGGATGTCTGCGATTTTCTGGTAGAAGAAGGTGGAGAGATCGTCGCAGAGTTTCTGGGATGGTGGGACGTCGTTGATGCTGGCGTTGGGGTTGGAGAGCTCCTTCACAATGCAGAAGAGTTCCTTGCAGTCGTGTGCGTTGTTGTTAAGGCGTTCTGTGAAGTGGGAGCGTTTGGCGAGTCGGATCAGTTGGTACTGTTCGCGGTTGGCTTCCTTGAGGGTAGCAAGGTAGTCGGGTGTTCGCTCGAGGATCCATTTTTTCTTGAGTTTCTGGCAGGTGCGTTTGGAGGTGGTCAGTTCGTCTGTGAACCAGGCTGTTTTTTTCTTTTCTTGGTTGACGGTGGGTCTCTTGAGTGGTGCTAGGATGTTGGCGCAGTTGAGGATCCATTGTTGGAGGTTGATGGCGGCGGAGTCCGGGTCGGTGGGGTCGGGTGGTGGGTTTTTGGCGAGGGTGCTGGCTAGTTGGTCTTTGGTGATTTTTCCCCAGCGGCGGTGAGGCGGTAGTGGGGTGCGGTGGTGTTCGGTGTTTTTCTTGAAGGAAAAGTGGACGCAGTGGTGGTCGGTCCAGTGGAGTTCGGAGGTGTGGCCGAATGAGATGTGGTTGCTTGCAGTGAAGAGTGGGTCAAGGGTGTGGCCGGCGATGTGGGTGGGTGTGTTGACCAGTTGACGGAGTCCGAGGTTGGAGAGGTTGGTGGTCAGTGATGCGGTGTTCGCGTCATTGTTGTTCTCCAGGTGGAAGTTGAGGTCTCCCAGGAGGATGTAGTCTGAAGAGGCGAGGGCGTGGGTGCTTGCGAGGTCGGAGATGGTGTCGCTGAAGGGGGATCTTGGTCCTGGAGGACGGTATATGAGGGTTCCTCTGAGGTTAGTGTTGGGGTCCGTGTGGATCTGGAAGTGGAGGTGTTCGGCTGTCTTGAGGGTGTCGTCCGTGTGGGTGTGGATCTTGAGGGTGGATTTGTGGGCGATGGCTATTCCTCCGCCGATTCCGTTGGTGCGATCTCTTCTGGTGATCTTGTACCCGTCAGGGATGGCGATGGCGATGTCTAGGGCTGAGGAGTCGTTCCACCAGGTTTCGGTTAGGAAGGCAACATCTGGGGCGGTGGTGTCGAGCAGGTCCCAGAGCTCGATGGCGTGCTTTCGTGTGGAGCGTGTGTTAAGGAGGATGCAGTGCAGGTGGTTTCTGTTGGTTGTTGCAGGCTTCGTTGTTCTGTTGCAGGTGAATTTGCAGTTGCGGCAGGAAAAAGGTCCTTTGGTGTGCTTCGGGGTGGCTTGGCAGCAGGCAGTCGAGGAGCCAGGGTTGAGTGCGTGGAGTTCGCTGGCTGAGTAGCGAAGGCTGGTGGCGCGGGGGGCGTGAGGACCAGGGGGGCTGGCGCTGGGCGCAGTCCAGGCGCGGACAGGTGCAGACGGGCTTGCCATTAATAAGGGAGGGGGGAGGAGGGAGAGGGGAGGGAGGAGCAGCTGGGAGGCGGGAGGCGGGAGGGAGCGGCGAATGGGGGCGCAAGGGGGGCGGGCCGCGGGGAGGCAGCGGTAGGGGGAGAACGGTGAGGGGGGAGCGCACAAGGGGTGAAAAAGCCGGAAACAAGGCAAAATAACACGAGTAAAGGCACAATACAGAAACAGTCACAAAAATACGCTAAAAGGTACAAGTACAATTGGAATACAGCAGTCAGAAGGGGCACAAAAATACGCTAAATGGCACAGTCCAATTGGAATACAGCAGTCAGAAAGGGCACAAAAAGGGGGCTAGAGCGCAAGGGGGCGAGGCGCTGAAAAAATAGAACAAACACTTACAGGACGGCGAAAAGCGGCACACGGGCCTCGAACACGCTAGCATCAGCATGGGTGGGGGTCAGGGGCACGAGTCAGCTGGGTGGTGCTGCGGACGTGGGGGGCGAGCTCTAGACCTAAATCAGGTCAGAGGTCGCTCACTCGGGACGCACAGCGCCAGCCATTAAGAAGGGAGAGGGGAGGGAGGAGCAGCTGGGAGGCGGGAGGCGGGAGGGAGCGGCGAATGGGGGCGTGAGGGGGGCGGGGCCACTGGGAGGCAGCGGCAGGGAGAGAACGGCGAGGGGGGAGCGCACAAGGGGCGAAAAAGCCGGAAACAAGGCAAAATAACACGAGTAAAGGCACAATACAGAAACAGACACAAAAATACGCTAAAAGGGCCTCGAACACGCTAGCAACAGCTGGGTGGTGCTGCGGACGTGGGGGGCGAGCTCTAGACCTAAATCAGGTCAGAGGTCGCTCACTCGCGACGCGCAGCGCCAGCCATTAAGAAGGGAGGGGGAGGGAGGAGCAGCTGGGAGGCGGGAGGCGGGAGGGAGCGGCGAATGGGGGTGCGAGGGGGGCGGGGCCGCGGGGAGGCAGCGGCAGGGGGAGAACGGCGAGGGGGGAGCGCACAAGGGGCGAAAAAGCCAGAAACAATGCAAAATAACACAAGTAAAGGCACAATACAGAAACAGTCACAAAAATACGCTAAAAGGTACAAGTACAATTGGAATACAGCAGTCAGAAAGGGCACAAAAATACGCTAAATGGTACAGTACAATTGGAATACAGCAGTCAGAAAGGGCACAAAAAGGGGGCTAGAGCGCAAGGGGGCGAGGCGCTGAAAAAATAGAACAAACACTTACAGGACGGCGAAAAGCGGCACACGGGCCTCGAACACGCTAGCAGCAGCGTGGGCGGGGGTCAGGGGCACAAGACAGCTGGGTGGTGCTGCGGACGTGGGGGGCGAGCTGTAGACCTAAATCAGGTCAGAGGTCGCTCACTCGCGACGCGCAGCGCCAGCCATTAAGAAGGGAGGGGGGAGGGAGGAGCAGCTGGGAGGCGGGAGGCGGGAGGGAGCGGCGAATGGGGGCACGAGGGGGTCGGGCCGCGGGGAGGCAGCGGCAGGGGGAGAACGGCGAGGGGGTAGCGCACAAGGGGCGAAAAAGCCAGAAACAAGGCAAAATAACACGAGTAAAGGCCCAATACAGAAACAGTCACAAAAATACGCTAAAAGGTACAAGTACAATTGGAATACAGCAGTCAGAAAGGGCACAAAAAGGGGGCCAGAGCGCAAGGGGCGAGGCGCTGAAAAAATACAACAAACACTTACAGGACGGCGAAAAGCGGAACACGGGCCTCGAACACGCTAGCATCAGCGTGGGCGGGGGTCAGGGGCACGAGACAGCTGGGTGGTGCTGCGGACGTGGGGGGCGAGCTCTAGACCTAAATCAGGTCAGAGGTCGCTCACTCGCGACGCGCAGCACCAGCCATTAGGAAGAGAGGGGGAGGGAGGAGCAGCTGGGAGGCGGGAGGCGGGAGGGAGCGGCGAATGGGGGCGCAAGGGGGGCGGGGCCGCGGGGAGGCAGCGGCAGGGGGGAGAACGACGAGGGGGGAGCGCATAAGGGGCGAAAAAGCCGGAAACAAGGCAAAATAACACGAGTAAAGGCACAATACAGAAACAGTCACAAAAATACGCTAAAAGGTACAAGTACAATTGGAATACAGCAGTCAGAAGGGGCACAAAAAGGGGGCTAGAGCGCAAGGGGGCGAGGTGCTGAAAAAATAGAACAAACACTTACAGGACGGCGAAAAGCGGAACACGGGCCTCGAACACGCTAGCAGCAGCGTGGGCAGGGGTCAGGGGCACGAGACAGGTGGGTGGTGCTGCGGACGTGGGGGGCGAGCTCTAGACCTAAAACAGGTCAGAGGTCGCTCACTCGCGACGCGCAGCGCCAGCCATTAAGAAGGGAGGAGCAGCTGGGAGGCGGGAGGCGGGAGGCGGGAGGCGGGAGGGAGCGGCAAATGGGGGCGTGAGGGGGGCGGGCCGCTGGGAGGCAGCGGCAGGGAGAGAACGGCGAGGGGGGAGCGCACAAGGGGCGAAAAAGCCGGAAACAAGGCAAAATAACACGAGTAAAGGCACAATACAGAAACAGTCACAAAAATACGCTAAAAGGTACAAGTACAATTGGAATACAGCAGTCAGAAGGGGCACAAAAATACGCTAAATGGCACAGTACAATTGGAATACAGCAGTCAGAAAGGGCACAAAAAGGGGGCTAGAGCGCAAGGGGGCGAGGCGCTGAAAAAATAGAACAAACACTTACAGGACGGCGAAAAGCGGCACACGGGCCTCCAACACGCTAGCATCAGCGTGGGCGGGGGTCAGGGGCACGAGACAGCTGGGTGGTGCTGTGGACGTGGGGGGCAAGCTGTAGACCTAAATCAGGTCAGAGGTCGCTCACTCGCGACGCGCAGCGCCAGCCATTAAGAAGGGAGGGGGGAGGGAGGAGCAGCTGGGAGGCGGGAGGCGGGAGGGAGCGGCGAATGGGGGCACGAGGGGGTCGGGCCGCGGGGAGGCAGCGGCAGGGGGAGAACGGCGAGGGGGGTAGCGCACAAGGGGCGAAAAAGCCAGAAACAAGGCAAAATAACACGAGTAAAGGCCCAATACAGAAACAGTCACAAAAATACGCTAAAAGGTACAAGTACAATTGGAATACAGCAGTCAGAAAGGGCACAAAAAGGGGGCCAGAGCGCAAGGGGCGAGGCGCTGAAAAAATACAACAAACACTTACAGGACGGCGAAAAGCGGAACACGGGCCTCGAACACGCTAGCATCAGCGTGGGCGGGGGTCAGGGGCACGAGACAGCTGGGTGGTGCTGCGGACGTGGGGGGCGAGCTCTAGACCTAAATCAGGTCAGAGGTCGCTCACTCGCGACGCGCAGCACCAGCCATTAGGAAGAGAGGGGGAGGGAGGAGCAGCTGGGAGGCGGGAGGCGGGAGGGAGCGGCGAATGGGGGCGCAAGGGGGGCGGGGCCGCGGGGAGGCAGCGGCAGGGGGAGAACGACGAGGGGGGAGCGCATAAGGGGCGAAAAAGCCGGAAACAAGGCAAAATAACACGAGTAAAGGCACAATACAGAAACAGTCACAAAAATACGCTAAAAGGTACAAGTACAATTGGAATACAGCAGTCAGAAGGGGCACAAAAAGGGGGCTAGAGCGCAAGGGGGCGAGGTGCTGAAAAAATAGAACAAACACTTACAGGACGGCGAAAAGCGGAACACGGGCCTCGAACACGCTAGCAGCAGCGTGGGCAGGGGTCAGGGGCACGAGACAGGTGGGTGGTGCTGCGGACGTGGGGGGCGAGCTCTAGACCTAAAACAGGTCAGAGGTCGCTCACTCGCGACGCGCAGCGCCAGCCATTAAGAAGGGAGGAGCAGCTGGGAGGCGGGAGGCGGGAGGCGGGAGGCGGGAGGGAGCGGCAAATGGGGGCGTGAGGGGGGCGGGCCGCTGGGAGGCAGCGGCAGGGAGAGAACGGCGAGGGGGGAGCGCACAAGGGGCGAAAAAGCCGGAAACAAGGCAAAATAACACGAGTAAAGGCACAATACAGAAACAGTCACAAAAATACGCTAAAAGGTACAAGTACAATTGGAATACAGCAGTCAGAAGGGGCACAAAAATACGCTAAATGGCACAGTACAATTGGATTACAGCAGTCAGAAAGGGCACAAAAAGGGGGCTAGAGCGCAAGGGGGCGAGGCGCTGAAAAAATAGAACAAACACTTACAGGACGGCGAAAAGCGGCACACGGGCCTCCAACACGCTAGCATCAGCGTGGGCGGGGGTCAGGGGCACGAGACAGCTGGGTGGTGCTGTGGACGTGGGGGGCAAGCTCTAGACCTAAATCAGGTCAGAGGTCGCTCACTCGCGACGCGCAGTGCCAGCCATTAGGAAGGGAGGGGGGAGGGAGGAGCAGCTGGGAGGCGGGAGGCGGGAGGGAGCGGCGAATGGGGCGCGAGGGGGGCGGGGCCGCGGGGAGGCAGCGGCAGGGGGAGAACGGCGAGGGGGGAGCGTACAAGGGGTGAAAAAGCCGGAAACAAGGCAAAATAACACGAGTAAAGGCACAATACAGAAACAGTCACAAAAATACGCTAAAAGGTACAAGTACAATTGGAATACAGCAGTCAGAAGGGGCACAAAAAGGGGGCTAGAGCGCAAGGGGGCGAGGCGCTGAAAAAATAGAACAAACACTTACAGGACGGCGAAAAGCGGCACACGGGCCTCGAACACGCTAGCAGCAGCGTGGGCGGGGGTCAGGGGCACGAGACAGCTGGGTGGTGCTGCGGACGTGGGGGCGAGCTCTAGACCTAAATCAGGTCAGAGGTCGCTCACTCGCGACGTGCAGCGCCAGCCATTAAGAAGGGAGGGGGGAGGGAGGAGCAGCCTGGAGGCGGGAGGGAGCGGCGAATGGGGGTGCGAGGGGGGCGGGGCCGCAGGGAGGCAGCGGCAGGGGGAGAACGGCGAGGGGGGAGCGCACAAGGGGCGAAAAAGCCAGAAACAAGGCAAAATAACACGAGTAAAGGCACAATACAGAAACAGTCACAAAAATACGCTAAAAGGTACAAGTACAATTGGAATACAGCAGTCAGAAGGGGCACAAAAAGGGGGCTAGAGCGCAAGGGGGCGGGGCGCTGAAAAAATAGAACAAACACTTACAGGATGGCGAAAAGCGGCACACGGGCCTCGAACACGCTAGCAGCAGCGTGGGCGGGGGTCAGGAGCACGAGACAGCTGGGTGGTGCTGCGGACGGGGGGGCGAGCTCTAGACCTAAATCAGGTCAGAGGTCGCTCACTCGCAACGCGCAGCGCCAGCCATTAAGAAGGGGGGGGAGGGAGGAACAGCTGGGAGGTGGGAGGGAGCGGCGAATGGGGGCGCGAGGGGGGCGGGGCTGCGGGGAGGCAGCGGCAGGGGGAGAACGGCGAGGGCGGAGCGCACAAGGGGCGAAAAAGCCGGAAACAAGGCAAAATAACACGAGTAAAGGCACAATACAGAAACAGTCACAAAAATACGCTAAAAGGTACAAGTACAATTGGAATACAGCAGTCAGAAGGGGCACAAAAATACGCTAAATGGCACAGTACAATTGGAATACAGCAGTCAGAAAGGGCACAAAAAGGGGGCTAGAGCGCAAGGGGGCGAGGCGCTGAAAAAATAGAACAAACACTTACAGGGTGGCGAAAAGCGGCACACGGGCCTCGAACACGCTAGCAGCAGCGTGGGCGGGGGTCAGGGGCACGAGACAGCTGGGTGGTGCTGCGGACGTGAGGGGCGAGCTCTAGACCTAAATCAGGTCAGAGGTCGCTCAGGAAGGTGAGAAGTTGTCTTCTCTTCTCAGGGGCTTTATGCACTTTCATGGTTTAACAACAATGCCACTCAACAAGGCCGCCTTAATATCAACTGAGCTATGAATTCTCAGCATCGCTGCTGTACCTTGCATCAGACAGTACCAACACTTCACAGCACAGGTTGTGCTTTAAATCGGAAAGAAATACAGTTTCTCACTAAAACTGGAATTATGCGATACAGTGGCTGTGGTATTTTCCACTGAATTGTTGATTTGCCTCATTTGCCGTACAATCCACAATCTGCTCACAGGTGTAGGAAGGGTGTGATGTTTCCTAAGGCAAGGAAGGAAATTGGGCCCCCATGCCCTAGTTTTTTTTCCCCAGAAAAAACGGCCTGTAATTGAGGGGAAGTGGACCCCTCACACACCTGGGCTACAGTGACACTACACCTGCTGCACTATTTAAAGCATCCAGTCACGGCTCGTAGGGGCTACAGGGGCCAGGCAGGGCGTGGAGGGAAGATTGATACAATGAAATAAATAAAAAAATAAAAAACTTACCGCCGTGCCGCCGATCCTTGTCATTTCAGCAGCAGGCAGGCACAGGCTCCCAGCCTGCTCTGCGGCCAATCCTGACGCTGCTCAAAGCACCATTAGGATTGGCTGGGAGCGCCCAGCCAAGGAGCTCCCAGGCAGACTGGGAGTCTGTGCCTCCTCTCTCCAATCTGGCAACACAGTGCTGGGCTGGAGAGAGCACAGTTCACCTGTGTGTTTGGCCAGCCCAAGACAGCCAGCTAAATATACATGCGCACTGAGGAGTATGTACAGTGCACCCCCCTCAGTGCTTGTCATCCCCAATGCCCGCCTCTTTAACAATGAAAGGATAATAAACTTAGTTGCTTGGGGGGTGGGGGCAACGCTCCTCCGCCATAGCAGAGGAGTGTCCACTGAAAGCACCTTGTTATAAGCAGTGAATTAAGAGGACACTGTCTATCAATGTAAATATGTGTATATATTTCACATGTAGGTCAGTTTAACATAGGAACACAGGTTGCTGTCAATTTATACATAATTTAAGCCACAAGTAGTAATAATAGTACGTTCCGTTCTCCCTAGAATGTTGAGAGATTAGAATCTCCGGGAGCTTGAGGTAGAATGTTGAAGTGGGTTTCTGTGAGTGGCTTGTGAGGAGTTGAGAATTAAACATCTTTCCTGCAGTACCTGTGAGTTGTCTGTGTGGTTACTACAGATAACTTAAATTGGCGACGAGGATGGGATGGCTAATCCAAAAGTAAAGAACTGCGCAGGGGCAGTGTGACGCCTCACCCCTGTACCTGTTAATTGACCACTCTTCCGCCTGGTGATGGTGCATTGTGACGTCCATCGTGAGCAGATTAAACATTTCCCTCTGATCAGCAGTCAAGTCGGGGTGAGTTTTAGATCGTCTCACTGTCGTGAACTTTTGTAGTATACCAGTCTCTGAGTTGCAGGAAGTGCACCGTCAGGACTGTGAAGGGAAAGACAGCAGGAGGTGTCTTACCTGTGGAAGGAAGAAAGTTGTGGAAACGTGGTTGCTGAACCGGAGCACCCCAAGTGCTTCGGAAGCGCTCTGTGTACAGAGGAAGTTCGGCGGGGCAGTTCGCAAATCGCAGCGCCGTCATTTGCGAGAACTTCTCAGCGACTAGAGACGCGCTTGTAACGTGCTCATAATCGCGTCAGGGAAACACGGCAGGAAACCTTCGGAGCAGCGCGATTTGAGGGAGTCATCAGAAGGCAGTCCCCAGCGGCAAACTCCAGGGCAACGGTTGCGTACATCTCAACGACTAGAGACACGATTGTAACGCGTTCATATTCGCGTCAGGAACGCACGGCAGGAAATCTTCGGAGCAGCGCGATTTGAGGGAGTCATTGGAAGGCAGTTCCTAGCGGCTAACTCCAGGGAAACGTTTTGGTCTTAATTTGCATGACAGCAAGCTTTCTCTTTGCGGCAAGAACTTAAAAAAAAAAGAAAAACTACATAGCCAGCAGGTTTGATGTATATCGAATGTGTTAAAATAAAGACAAATTGTTGACGTTATTGCATTTATGTGAAGAACTGCATATTTTCTTAGTGTTCCGAAGAATAAAAAAAAAAAAGACATAAGGTATTTCGTATCGTGACAGTGTGTAGTTAAGCAATATCTAGCCAATTGTTAAAGTATATGTAAACACAAGAGAGTGTGATAAGTACGAATATATTGGTCATAAAATTTTAATAGTGCAATCCCGGTAGGCATAATACACAGTGTAGACCTTGCATGAATAGGAGAACCTGTTGGGAACATGGCTGCAGCCAGTATGAATCAACCTCCTCCCTTCCTAAATGATGCAGGTGAACCCCGCCTATTATGGAAGGACTGGAGAAGATTATTTGAGTCCTACTTAATAGCGATTGGTGGAGAAAGGTTTTCCCCACTAAGGAAACAGCACATTTTACTGCACAATTTAGGTGTACATGGGCGCAAAGTGTATGACAACTTAACGGATTTCGAGGAGGAGGAGGATGAGGATGAAGAACTTGATGTATATGACAAAACTCTTAAAAAGTTAGAAGGACATTTTGGAGTGAAAGTAAATATCGTGTTAGAAAGGCACAAGTTTTTCAGTAGAATCCAAGGGAGGGAAGAGAGAGTGTCAAGTTACATAGCTTGTCTAAGAGGTCTGGCTGCGACCTGTGATTTTGGACACTTGGAAGACTCGCTCATTAGAGACCAACTAGTGAGATGTACAAATAATAGCAAAGTTCAGGAAAGACTTTTAACTACAAGCCCTTCCTTGAAGGAAGCTATAGAAGTAGCAAAAAGCATTGAGCAAACAACAGAATGTATAAAGGCTTTTAAAAATTCTTCTATGAAGGAAGATGTAATGGAAGTGAAGCCTACACCCAGTCAAGATAGTAGGGAACATAATGATTTGGAGGAACACAAGGTGCATGAAATCACCAATAAGAAAAGTGTTATGGGGAACTGTAAGAATAGGTGTTTCAGGTGTGGCAGTGTGAAACATTTGCCCAACAGTCCAGAGTGCCCAGCTCAGAATTGCATATGAAGGAAGTGTGGTTATAAAGGGCACTATGCAAGAGCTTGTAGGGGAGAGAAAAGTGAGAACTATGGTAGGAAAATGGTACATAAAGTGGAAGAGACCCAAGATAATCACAACAAATTTGTACTGCAAGTAGTAGAGAATGACACAAGCATGAAGTCCCGGTATCCATCATGTGAAATAGATCTTGATGGAGAACGAATAAAAATGTACGCGGATTCTTGTTCACCATACACATTTATAAACTTTGACACCTATGTGAGTAAATTCAAAGATAAAGGGTATGAGTTGCAACCGGCGGACATTAGTCCAGGAGGATACAATAGTGATCCGATACCACTGAAGGGAATGAGGTCTATGCAGATAACCTTTAAGGGTAGATCGACTAGGGCAAAAGTGTACTTCACCAGCAAGGGCTCGAATATTTTAGGATGGGAACACCAACGTGATCCTGGGATACGTTTAGACCCTAACAGAAAGGAACCAGTTTGGTTAGTGGGAAACCCAGTGAATGATTATATTGTATGTGATGAGTTTCCTAACCTTTTTGAAGATAAACTGGGCAGGTTATTAATTATCAGCACAAAATCATACTTAAAGAAGGTGCAGTTCCTGTCGCACATAGGGCCAGGCCGGTGCCACTAATGCTGAGAGAGCCTTTAAAACAAGAATTGATTCGGTTAGAACAGCTAGGAGTCATCGAACCAATTGACAGTGCATTATGGGTTGCTCCAGTCGTGATCACCAAGAAATCAAGTGGTCAGGGTTTGCGTGTGTGTATTGATCTCAGGGATTTAAATGCAAACATGTGGATAGAGAGGTTTCCACTGCCAAAAATAAATGAAATGCTAAGCACCATGGGTCCAGCAATTTTTTTTAGTGTACTGGATCTTTCGTCAGCGTATCATCAAGTGGAGCTTCATCCATCATCACGCTCCCTCACTTCATTTATTACACCGTTTGGAGCCTACCGATATCGCAGGATGCCTTTTGGGTTGGCTTCGGCGGCAGCGGTATTTCAACGCATCATGCAAAATATTTTGAGAGATGTGGAACACGTGTTGTGCTTCCAAGATGATGTGTTGATTTATGGGAATTGCAAATATGAGCATGACAACACTCTAAAGAGTGTCCTTCAAGCTTTAGATAAGGCTGGAATGACAATAAAAAAAGACAAATGTCGATTTGGGTTGTCATCAGTAGAATACCTAGGTCATAATATATCGGAGGAGGGGATCAAGCCTAAAAATGATCTGGTAAAAGCAGTCAAAGAAGCCTTTGCCCCCTCCAACAAACAGGAACTCAGATCCTTTTTAGGTCTTGCAAAGTACATGGCGAAATGTGTAAAGAATTTTGCAATGATTACTACTCCTTTGAGATCACTCTTGAGGAAAAACACTCAATTTGAATGGAATCAGGAGTGTCAGCAAGCATTCGGTGATATAAAAGAAGCCAAAATTAATTAACCTCATCTAGGAAAATTTGATCCTAAACTAAAGACTTATGTATCGACAGATGCTAGCGGGCAAGGGTTAGGAGCCATGATATGTCAGAAGGCCAATGGGCAAGAGAGAATTGTAGCCTTTGCATCAAAAGCATTAAATAATGCAGAAAAGAAATACTCAACCATCGAGAGGGAAACATTAGCTTGTTTCTGGGCAATGACACACTTTAAATTCTTTTTATGGGGTCTACCATTTGTAATCAAAACTGACCACAAACCTTTAATTAACGTATTCACCACTCAGGGCAGGGAACGTGCCACCCCACGTATAGCCAAATGGCTATTGGGCTTGGAGGGATATAATTTTAGCGTGGAATATGTACCGGGAAGTAAAAACAATGTAGCCAATTTTTTGTCCAGATCCACAGGAGATAACGAAATAGAGGGGAAGGTAGGAGAACAGGAAGAGGCAGAATCCATTTTGTGGGTAGATCTGACTTGTCTCACTAAGAAGGAATGGATTAAAGAAACAGAAAAAGATCAAATATAGCAGTTAATAAAAAGCAAGATTATAAATGGCTGGCCGGATAGAGCAAAGGATGTAGAAGAACCTTTAAAGGATTACTGGAATGTCAGGTTTGAACTTCACTTATCAAATAATTTAATTATGAGAGGTGAAATAATAATACCTCCTAGTGCACTGAGGACCAAGTTAGTCGAATTGGCACACAAGGGACATTTAGGGCGTAGTCTCACAAAAAATAAATTACGGGCTTTGTACTGGTTCCCCCAGATGGATAACGAAGTTGAGAGAGTAGTGAAAGATTGTTGGCCATGTGCTGCAAGTGACAAGTCTCATGTGACACGCAAAGTTCCACTGTCTCCAGTAGAAATTCCTTTGAAACCGTGGGATAAACTGGGTCTTGAAATCTTGGGTCCTATGAATCATCTGGGGAACAAAGGGCAGTATGTGTTCGTATTAGTAGACTATCACTCACACTGGACTATGTACAAAATAGTTAACCAAATAACCACAAGTGAAACTATAAAATTTCTGACAGAAGCTTTCATGAGAGAGGGAATCCCAAGCACTTTAGTGACGGACAATGGGGTTCAGTTCACGTCGGATAACATGAAAGAGTTCTTCAAGAATTGGGGAGTGCAACATTTCAGAACGGCGTTATACAATCCGAAAGCTAACGGGTTAGTAGAAAGAATGAATAGAGTAATAAAAGAATGTACTCAAAGGGCCAGAATATCAGGAGTTCCTGGAGATCGAGCAATAAATGAGATGCTCTGGTCATATCATAACACGCCAAATTTGGTCACGGGTCTGTCACCGTTTCAATCGTTGAAGGGCAGACAACCCGGTACTAAATTGAATCCCAATTGGCTAAAGGGTGGAGAACAAATACATGAACAAAGAAATGTATCGGTAGAGTGCTTCAAACGTAAACAGAACAAGTATGCAGAGTGGTACGACAGGAAATTTGGAACCAAGAACAAACAATGGTGTGCAGGCCAATGGGTAAGAATCCGACTTCCCAGATATAATCCAAACGACGGAAGCAAATTTTCTGATCCCATTAAAATAAAGGAAGTGTATCGGAATGTAGTTAAACTACAGAATGGTAAGGTATGGAGCATGGATCGAATCGTACCTTGCTATGAAGGAGAAAACAGGCTTGAAGATGAGACTGGAACAATGAACAATGACGGACAAGTTCCAAATGCATCTCGAAGAAGGACAAGTACATGTGACCGAAGTGTCCCAAGATGGCAGAGACACTATGTTTTCTTTCCGTGAGGAAAGGAGATATGTGTTATAAGCAGTGAATTAAGAGGACACTGTCTATCAATGTAAATATGTATATATATTTCACACGTAGGTCAGTTTAACATAGGAACAAAGGTTGTTGTCAATTTATACATAATTTAAGCCACAAGTAGTAATAATAGTACGTTCCGTTCTCCCTAGAATGTTGAGAGATTAGAATCTCCGGGAGCTTGAGGTAGAATGTTGAAGTGGGTTTCTGTGAGTGGCTTGTGAGGAGTTGAGAATTAAACATCTTTCCTGCAGTACCCGTGAGTTGTCTGTGTGGTTACTACTACACACCTGCTATGTTATTTGTATAAATTACAAAAATAAATATTATTTCTAGCTCAAATTGGTAGGTTACCAAAATGAATTTCCCAAAACATGGTTCCTCACAATGACAGATCCTTTACAAAGGTTACCTTGTGACTTTTAAGTTCCTGACTGCTGTATTCTGGGTATAACATGGTACCAATGAAGTACAACTTTGCCCAGACAGTACTACTATGTGTTAAAATGACAACATAATGAAATAATACTGTCATGCACATTATATTGCAAAATTTACCTTTTCATGTGCCATAATATTTTCAATGCTGCTGCATAATTTGGCTGCATAATTCCTTCTTACAGGGCTGTTGTATTTTAACTGGGACAGTAGCTGCACTTTTTATCAGGGCTGTTATGTTTTAATTAGGATGATCTTGGCAATTCTAAGGAGGGCTTCTTGATATCATGTAGGGCAGTACCTGCATTTCACTGCGCCACTGATACTGTCTTTTGCCAGTGGAGGATGTTGCAGCTCCACGCGGCGAAGCAGTTTTCGAGGGGGCAGGTGCGTCCGCGTCTCAGGCAATTGTCAGTGGTGTGGTCATGGGAGCCAGCAAAAGCCAACATGGTCACGAAGGGGGATGGGCCTGTTCCTTCAGCCCAATTGCAACCTGGGCCCCCGGCTACATTCAATCAATCAATCAATCATGGAATTTGTAAAGCGCACTACTCACCCGTGAGGGTCTCAAGGTGCTGAGGCGGAGCTGCTACTGCTCGAACAGCCGTGTCCTGATATGTCTATTATTCCAGCTAACCAAACACCCACACTTCCATGTTAATTCGAGCCTCCTTTTCTGCTGAACTGTAGGCAGAAGAGGCCCATCAAGAACTCTACACCGGCTTAGTTGCTAAAGCGGCGGAGACGGGGGTTCACGACGCCCTTGGGAGGAGGGCATCATGGGACTTGGCCACAATAAGCAATACAATCCCCCATACAGTTAAACAAGCATTTGCAATGGAATAGGTCTCGCAATAAGTCTCGCATTTGCTTGAGTTAGAGCTACTGGTGTTGTAAATGCATGACTGGACTTTTTTTGCCACATAAATTGGCCATAATTTGTCTCTCCCTCCACATAATTCCAGTGGCCCTGCATATAACTAAAGCACTTCCTCACTCTGCAACAAAAAATGATAAGATTGCTAATATTTATTATATTTATTTATATTATTATTTTGATCCAGCCCAACATAGTGTGGGGACCCAGAGATGACCTAGACAGAAAGAGCACGTTCCGTTTTGATGGTGGTCCCATTGTCCTAGGATCACCACACGGCGAGTTACGGAAAAATGTTTTTCAAAAGGAATGCCCTGCAAAGCATTATGGGGCAAGTTTCTGAGTGCAGCGCATATTGTAGAATCTTGACTGTAACACTCAGAACAGCCCCTTGAGGGCACCACAATAAAAAAAGCATTTGTAAGAAACATGGGTGGTCATTACAACCCTGGCGGACGGTGTTAAAGCGGCGGTAAGACCGCCAACAGGCCGGCGGTTAAAAAAATTGCAATTACGACCGTGGTGGAAACTGCTAACAAAGACAGCCACTTTAACACTCCGACCACCACAGCGGTACAAACAAACAGCGCGGCGGTCACCGCCAACAGACAGGCGGGAGACAATGTACCGCCCACACTATTATGACAGGCCAATCCGCCACCTTTTCTGGGGCGGATTCACTGCGGATAAAAACACAGCGGAAACAGGAATTGCGAAGGGAAAACGCTCACCTCTACACACCCCACGAGGAACGAGGACACCATGGACCCGGAACTCCAAATTCTACCTGCGATTGTCTTCCTGTTCCTCTACCAGGAGCACGAACGCCGGCGGCGAAGACCACGTGAGTACTGCACCTACGACCCCACCCTCACCCACTACAACACACACACTAATGCATATTAATACATCACAGTTACACCCCCCAACCCCTCCGGAAGAATGCAAAGACAATAGAAAATGAGTGTAACCATTGTAATATATTAAAATCAAGTAGGCACAAATATATATATATACACCATTTACAAAATATATACCAAGCATAGTAGTCCAGGTAGTGCTCCAATTAAGTCCGTGGAACACTGGGCCCACACGGTATGGGCGAGGCCCACACAAGATCACCGACCCTGACGGAGAGAACACTGCAGGGGCATCAGACAGCCACTAAACAGGCACCTCAGGGGGAAGGAAAGGGGGGGCACCTCAGCCGCTTGAGTGCACGACGCCAAATCCACGAGGGGGCCACATGCCCACTGTTCCATCCTGGGGAGTGCAAAGCCACAGTCTCTCAAGTCTCTACTGTGGGTGGGTTGCCCACTGCTGCATCCTGGGGAGTGCAAAGCCACAGTCTCTCAAGTCTCTACAGTGGGTGGTCAGCCCACTGCTGTATCCTGGGGAATGCAAAGCCACAGTCTCTCAAGTCTCTCAAGTGGGTGGGATGCCCACTGTTCAATCCTGGGGAGTGCAAAGCCACAGTCTCTCAAGTCTCTACAGTGGGTGGCTTGCCCACTGTTCAATCCTGGGGAGAGGGAAGCCACAGTCTCTCAAGTGGATAACAGTCTCCACTGGGTCTGGAGGGGGCCTTGTGCCCAGAGTGCGTCATCCTGCTAAGGACAGAGGTAGTGGATGGATCTCTCCACTGGTTCTGGAGGGGGCCTTGTGCCCAGAGTGCTTCATACTGCTAAGGACAGAGGTAGTGGATGGATCTCTCCACTGGTTCTGGAGGGGGCATGGTGCCCAGAGTGCTTCATCCTGCTAAGGACAGAGGTAGTGGATGGATCTCTCCACTGGTTCTGGAGGGGGCCTTGTGCCCAGAGTGCTTCATCCTGCTAAGGACAGAGGTAGTGGATGGATCTCTCCACTGGTTCTGGAGGGGGCATGGTGCCCAGAGTGCTTAATTCTGCCCGTGACGGACTCAGTGGCGTCAGTGCCCTTGGCGCTCATGGGCCAGCGGTGCTTGAGGCGGCAGTGCCCTGTTCAGTGGTGCTTGAGACGGCGGTGCACTGTTCAGCGGTGCTTGAGGCGGCGGTGCCCTGTTCAGCAGTGCTTGAGGAGGCGGTGCCCTGTTCAGCGGTGCTTGATACGACGGTGCCCTGTTCAGCGGTGCTTGAGGCGGCGGTGCCCTGTTGAGCGGTGCTTGAGGCGGCGGTGCCCTGTTCAGCGGTGCTTGAGGCGGCGGTGCCCTGTTCAGCGGTGCTTGAGGCGGCGGTGCCCTGTTCGGCGGTGCTTGTGGCGGCGGTGCCCTGTTCAGCGGTGCTTGAGATGGCGGTGCCCTGTTCAGCGGTGCTTGAGACGGCGGTGCCCTGTTCAGTGGGGCTTGAGACGGCGGTGCCCTGTTCAGTGGTGCTTGAGTCGGCGGTCTCTATTGCAGGGACTCAGCTGCTGGCAGTCCTTCATGGCCCAGCGGGGCTTGTGCTGGCGGTCCTACATGGCCCAGCGGGGCTTATGCTGGCGGTCCTTCATGTCCCAGCGGGGCTTATGCTGGTGTTCCTTCATGGCCCAGCGGGGCTTATGCTGGCGGTCCTTGATGGTCCAGCGGGGCTTTTGCTGGCGGTCCTTCATGGCCCAGCGGGGCTTATGCTGGCGGTCCTTCATGGCCCAGTGGGGCTTGTGCTGGCGGTCCTTCTTGGCCCAGCGGGGCTGGTGCTGGCAGTCCTTCATGGCCCAGCGGGGCTTTTGCAGGCGGTGGCCTCCTGGGCAGCTGGGCTTGTGCTGGCGGTGGCCTCCTGGGCAGCTGGGCTGGTACTGGCGGTGGCCTCCTGGGCAGCTGGGCTGGTGCTGGCGGTGGCCTCCTGGGCAGCTGGGCTGGTGCTGGCGGTGGCCTCCTGGGCAGCTGGGCTTGTGCTGGGGATGGCCTCTTGGGCAGCTGGGCTGGTGCTGGCGGTGGCTTCCTGGGCAGCTGGGCTGGTGCTGGCCTCCTGGGCAGCGGGGATGATGCTGGCGGTGGCCTCCTGGGCAGCGGGGATGATACTGGTGGTGGCCTCCTGGGCAGCGGGGATGATGGCGGTGGCCTCCTGGGCAGCGGGGATGATGCTGGCGGTGGCCTCCTGGGCAGCGGGGATGATGGCGGTCTTCTCCGCCGTGCTGCTCTTCCCAGACTTGCCGGGTTTCTTGTGGCCCTTCCCCACCTTGGAAGGTGTCACAGCTGACTCCACACTCCCACCGGGACCCCTGGGAGCGACTTTGGTGGCTGGAGTCTTCCCCCTCTCCCGCTGGGCACTGGCCAACTTCTGATGCTTCACAGGTGGGGGACTGTCTGTGCTGTGGCTCCGTGCCACACTGGCTGCCTTGGTGGCTGGTGCACTCCAGATTCCAGTGACTACAGGCACCACTTGTCCCGGAGATGTTGTGGCTAAGGTGCTAGTTCGGGACCTATGAGACAGACGGGGTGGGGGAGGTGTGGGAAAGAGGTCAAGGTTGGACAGGAAAAGTTTTTTGACACACTGGGACGGGTAGCTGGAGGGGGTTTGGGAGTGGAGGAAGAGGTTGTGGTTGTAGGAGGTGTTCTTTGCTGACTTTGGGTGAAGGTGTATGCGCTGGAGGCTGTCGTGAGGTGGATGGCTGTTGGGTGGGTGTGTGCCTGCATTTGTGTATCTTCGGAGGGGGCATCACAGACACACTGGGAGAGGACACAGGGGACGTGTGAATGGTAGTGGGGGTGGTGACTGCACGTAAGCGGGGTGTGGTGGTGGGTGTACTGGAGAGGGACGTAGTGGCTGTAGAGGTAGTGCATGCAGGTGTGAGTGTAGACGAGACAGGGAGGGAGGAAGGAGACGAGAAGGAGGGGGACACAGTGGAGGCAGTGGCTGTTGGTGTGTTTGCATGTGTGTGATGCTTGCGTGAGTGCCTGTGGGATGTGTGGTGCTTATGTTTGCCTGAGCTTCCCTTGTGTGTTGACGTGTGTGTCTGCGGGTCTGTAGGTGTGCTTGGGATAGGCTGAGGTACAGGGGATTTGGTTGGGTGGAGGGAGTTGGAGAGGGGAGGCTAGACACAGGGACAATGGCTGCCATCAGTGCTGAGGCCAGAGTCTGAAAAGCTCGCTGAAGGGCCGCCTGACCAGAATGAATGCCCTCCAGGAATGCATTGGTGTGTTGCAACTGCCATTCTACACCCTGGATGGCATTCAAAATGGTAGACTGCCCAACAGTGAGGGACCTGAGGAGGTCAATGGCCTCCTCACTGAGGGCAGCAGGGGTGACTGGGGCAGGGCCAGAGGTGCCTGAGGCGAAGGTGATGCCCACCCTCCCGGGTGAGCGGGCACAGGGCGAAGGCTGAGGGGCTGCTGGGAGGGCGGTGCTGGAAGGGGGGGGTGGCGGCTGTACCTGTAGATGGGGGGGGCGCAGATGTTGCCGCCACCACAAGGGAGCTCCCAACAGAGGACGAGTCCGTGCCACTGGTCTCAGCTCCTGTCCCCGCCGTGGAGCTCCCCTCGCCCTCCGTCCCACTGGTGAACTCCGAGTCCGTAGTGTGGCCCTCCATGGCCATGTGGGATGCAGCTCCCTCGTGCTCCGGTGCCACTGCTCCTCCGCCTGGTGATGCTAATGCACACAAGAACAGGAAGACCACAAAAAGGGGGGGGACGACAGAAGAAAGACATGTTGAGTGCATGCATTACCGCTACCGTTGGCGGACACGACAGACGCAGAAGCCCCCTACACTACGCCGCGCTCTTGGGCTCCACTGTTCAATTCCTGGGAAATGGCCTACTAGGCTATGGACGACATCTGCACACATAGATGACACAGGGGCATGACTAAGTGTACTTGGCACTCTACAGAGGTGGGCTGGGGTGCCACATGGCCTGCCTTACGGAGGGACCTTGCCTACGGAACTCGCCCTGGCCTAGGGAAACCCACAGCCCACCTCCCCCACCCAGACCCCTCCACTGCACGCAAAGTCAGCAGAATGCGAGTGTACTCACCCCCTTGTGGCTGCTGTGATGCCCTCAAGCGCCCATCCAACTCCGGGTACGCCACCGCCAGGATCCTGAACATCAGGGGGGTCATGGTGCGACGGGCACCCCTCCCACGTTGGGAGGCCATCCCCAGCTGAGCCTCCGCCGTCTTCTTGCTCCAGCGGCGAATGTCCTCCCATCTTTTCCGGCAGTGGGTGCTCTGTCTGTGGTAGACCCCCAGGGTCCGGACGTCCTTGGCGATGGCACGCCAAATATCTTTTTTTGGTGGGCGCTGATCTACATGATTTGTACAGGGGGAAGAGAAAGTTATTACCAACTGCACCGTCAAAGTGATTGGCCCCCATCCCTACCCTTGCTATGGGGCACATGCACTCGCCGTTGTTTCATGCACGCCTAAATCTACCCCCCCATCTTTCATGCACCCCACTCCACACAGGCATAGCCCATACAGCATGCTCCCAGTGTATTTACCTGTTTGTCTGGAGGACTGTAGAGTAGCGCGTACTGGGGAGGACCCCATCCACGAGTTTCTCCAACTCCTCCGATGTGAAGGCAGGGGCCCTTTCCCCAGACACTCGAGCCATTGTCTCTTCCAGACGAGGTCACAGCAGCACTTGCAGTGTAGGTCCTCTCCTATCGAAGATCAAGTATCGAGTGATTGAACAGATAGAAAATGGCGGTCACGTCTGCGGCGATGCGTACCGTCACCGCCGGCGTACATCGTCATTGGCTCCTGGGACCCATAGGGTCCAATGTTAACCAATGCAGCATTGCGCCGTGGTCTTCGACCGCCTACCGCGACGGTGTACAACGCCAGCGCAGTTACCTCACATCACATTGTCCCACTTTAGAGGTCAGGCAGCCGCCATTTCAGGGGCCCACATGGCTTCATTTTCAACTGCTTCACACATACCTAGGCCTAGACTCTACACACATACAGGCCACTTTTTAGATTATGAAAGGTGTTCTGTGTAAGCTGTGGGTACGTACCTCTGAGTTGTTTGACTCTGTGCTCGCTGTTGTCCTTCATAGGCACGTCCGCTGGGACATGTGAGGAGATGGCGGCATCCTCCGGTGTACCGACTGTGGACCTGTCGACAATGGAGGAAAGACACGTGATAATCACATACAGGCTTGACCGTGCCACAGTCCAGGAACTGTGTACCCAGCTGGAGCCAGACCTGATGTTAGCTATCCGCCAACCCACAGGAATCCCCCCTCAAGTGCAGGTGCTGTCAGTGCTCCATTTCCCTGCAAGTGGGTCATTTCAAACAACAGTGGCCATAGCATCAGGGATGTCCCAGCCTATGTTTTCCAACGTGTTGTCAAGAGTGTTGTCTGCCCTGCTGAAACACATGCAGAGCTACATCGTTTTCCCTCAGGTTGACGATTTGCCTACAGTGAAAGGTGATTTCTATGCCCTGGGACATATATCCCCAACATCATAGGTGCCATTTATGGGACCCATGTGGCTTTGGTCCCCCCCCACAGGAGTGAACAGGTGTACAGAAACCGGAAGAGTTATCATCCGATGAATGTACAGATGGAATGTTTGGCAGACCAGTACATCTCCCATGTGAATGCCATGTTTCCTGGCTCAGTGCATGACGCTTACATCCTGCGGAATAGCAGCATCCCTTATGTGATGGGTCAGCTCCAGAGGCACAGTGTGGGGCTATTAGGTGAGCACCTGGAAGCAAGTCAGTGGGAATGGTTGTCTGGGGATATCCCTACAGGTTAGTGTGTGTCTAACAGTTGTCCCTTGCCATTTGCAGGTGACCCCAGTGAGGAATTCCAGGACAAGGGCAGAGGAACGCTACAATGAGGCCCATGGGCGAACTAGGAGGGTGATCGAACGCACCTTCGGCCTCCTGAAGGCGAGGTTCAGGTGCCTCCATATGACAGGTGGATCCCTTTTCTACTCACCAAAAGAAGGTGTGCCAGATCATCGTGGCCTGCTGTATGCTTCACAACTTGGCTTTGTGCCCTTTCTGCAGGAGGATGGTCCAGATGACGGTGTTGTTGCAGCTGTGGAGCCTGTGGACAGTGAAGACAAGGAAGCAGAGGAAGAAGACATGGACAACAGGGACTCAGTGATCCAGCAATATTTCCAATGAGACACAGGTAAGAACACAAACCTGCCTACTACATGTACTTAAACACTACTACCTCTCTACTGCCTGTCACTTTCACCCAGTGTATGATCACTGAGTTGACACTTTCCCTTACGATTTCACAGATGTGGGTCCCACTGTGTGACATCTGCTTTGTTTCCTCATGGACTAGACATAGGTATGTTGACATTACAAATGAAAGAGCTTTTTGCCACAGTTATTGCTAATTCAGTATTCCGAAATCACTGACAGACTCCAGATTGTTTTGTGCTTTAAGGGTGTTTATTTTAGTGCTCAAAATTGGAGGGGGTAGCAAAATGGTGAGGGTTGATGGCGGAGGAATGTCCATGGCAGAGTCCAGTCTATTAGTCTCACAGGTGCATTGCCCAAATGGGCATAGGAAGTGGAGCTGGGGCAGTTTAAGGATGGACAGGGTGACAAAGTGGGACAGTAGGATGACAATCAGGGTGGTCTCATTTCTTGGCGGGAGTCTTGGCATCGTTCTCTGTCTTGTTCCTGGATCTCAGGGACCGTTTGCGAGGTGGTTCTCCCTCTGCAGGGGGTGGGGTGCTGGTGTGGTGGTCCTGTGGCAGTACCTCCTGTCCACTAGCGCCGGCGGATCTGGTGGGCAGTTCATCGTCCAGGCTAGTGTCAGGGGCCCCTTGTAGTGCCACAGTGTCCCTCCTGGTGTTGAGTACTTCCTTCAGCACCCCTACGATGGTGCCCAGGGTGGAATTGATGATTCTGAGCTCCTCCCTGAAGCCCATATAATGTTCCTCCTGCAGGCGCTGGGTCTCCTGAAACTTGGCCAGTACCGTTGCCATCGTCTCCTGGGAGTGGTAGTATGCTCCCATGATGGAGGAGAGGGCCTCGTGGAGAGTGGGTTCCCTGGGCCTGTCCGTCCCCTGTCGCACAGCAGCCCTCCCAGTTTCCCTGTGTTCCTGGGCCTCCGTCCCCTGGACCGTGTGGCCACTGCCACTGCCCCCAGGTCCCTGTTGTTGTTGGGGTGGTGGGTTAGCCTGGGTTCCCTGTAGTGGTGGACACACTGCTGATTGACGTGTCCTGGGGACGGAGGTATGGGCCCACTGGGTGGGTGCTGTGCTGGTGTTTTCAGAGGGGGGAAGCTCTGAAGTGGCCTGTGACTGTGTGATGGGAACCGACTGTCCCGAGGTCCCCGATGGGCCGGGCTGGTCATCTAGATCCAGTTGGACAGAGGTGCTGTCATCACTGTGGGCCTATTCTTTTGGTGGTGTGGACATGTGTGGACCCTCCTGTCCGGTGACGTTGGGTAGGGGTCCTGCAGGGGTATAAAGGCATGATTATTGCATTTGTGTGTGTCAAGGTGTGCAATGGGTGGGTGACCGTGTACCCCAGTACTTGCATTCCTGTGTGGGACCTTGTGTGATGGTGGTTTAGGGGGGTATATGGGTATGTGCAGTGGGCATGCTTTAGTGATGGGTGTCCATGCTTTGTTTTTGCATGCAGGGCCTGGTGTTGGGATGTGTGGTTTGTGATAGTGGGACATTTGTGAGGAGTAGGAGTGATGGGGGTGAGGGCGAGGGTGGGGGTAGGTGATAGCATGCAGGTGGGTGGGGGATGAAGTAGTTAAAGGTTTGACTTACCAGAGTGCAGTCCTCCACCTACTCCTGCGAGGCCCTCAGGATGCAGAATCGCAAAGACCTGCTCCTCCCATGTTGTTAGCTGTGGGGGAGGAGGTGGGGGTCTGCCGCCAGTCCGCTGAACCGACAGGTGGTGTCTGGAGACCACGGAATGCACCTTCCCCCGTAGGTCGTTCCACCTCTTCCTGATGTCCTCCCGATTTCTTGGGTGCTGTCCCACTGCGTTGACCCTGTCCACTATTCTTCCCCATAGCTCCATCTTCCTTGCAATGGAGGTGTGCTGCACCTGTGATCCGAAGAGCTGTGGCTCTACCCGGACGATTTCCTCCACCATGACCCTGAGCTCCTCCCCCGAGAATCTGGGGTGTCTTTGCCGTGCCATGGGGTGGTGTAGGTGATGTGTGGGGTTGTATGTGTGGTGATAGGTGTGCTGATATGTAGTAGGGTGTTGTGTGAGGTGGGTGGAAGTTATGTGGGTGATGGTGTTGTGTGCCTGTGGATGCTAGTGTTGTTGCTGGTGGTGTCTCTCTCTGGCTTTCGTTCGTGATTTGTTGTCGTAAGGGTTTGTGGGTGATGTGGGTGTGTGTTTTATAGTGTATTGAGTGTGTGGGAGTGGTGTGTGTATGTGTATCAGGTGTGTGTATTTTGAATTGTCCAATGTGGCTGTGTTTTGTAAAAGTGTGTGTATTTTGAGAGCGGCAGTGTGTACCGCCAATGGAATACCGCGGTTGAAAGACCGCTGCGTGGATTCGTGTGTCGTGATAGTGTGGGCGTATTTCTGTTGGCATGACGGTGGAGGTTTTATTTTCGCCAGTTTATCACTGACCTTTGGTGTGGCGGACTTGTGTGGGTGTCTGAATTTTGGCAGATTCCGAACTGTGGGTCATAATAGCTGTGGCGGAATTCCGCGGCCGCGGCGGTGTGTTGGCGGTCTTCTGCACGGCAGTAAGCGGCTTTTACCGCCAATGTTGTAATGAGGGCCATGGTCATGTAACCATATAGTCAGCGCCTAGAGAGCATAACCACATGAAAATAGAATGGCAGAACATAATGCAGTGTAACCATATAATTAGCCACTAGAGGGTGACATGCACTACACATTTTCATGCCTAGCAGGATAGTAGAATAATATTACAAACAAGGCCCTTAAAACACAAACTACTCCCAGCTGTAAAACAAAGATTTTAGCCAGGAGAAAACTTAAAAAGACACTGAGTGGTAAAAGGTGTTATTATTTTGCCCCTCCCCACCTAGGGTGGGGACCCAGACATGACCTAGAAAGAAGGGGAGCGGTGAGTTTTGGGCAAAGAATATTGTAGTATCTTGACTGTAATGCTCAGAGCAGCCTCTAAAAGGCACCACAATAAAGATAGCAACATTATGGGGCAAGAGTACAGTGAATATTGTAGTATCTTGACTGTAATGCCCAGAACAGCCTCTAGAGGCACCACAATAAAGAAAGCATTTGTAGCAAACATGGTCATGTAACCATCTGAAAAGAAAATGGCAGAAAGTAATGCTGTGTAACCATATATTTAGCCCTTATAGATCATAGTGCCATACACTTTTTCAGACCCAGCAGGCCTACTGCAATAATATTACAAACAAGGCCGTTAAACACCCAAACTACTCCCAACCATATGAGAGCTTAGAAAGACTTTGACTGGTGGGAGAGTTTACTATTTTGGGGTCCCATCTAACATAGTGTGGTGGCCCAGAGATGACCTAGAAAGAAGGGGAGGGTTGTGCTGAACAGTTTGGTGGTGGTCCCCTTTGTTGTAACACCACAGGCTGAGTTATGGGTCAAAATGTTTTGTAAAAGAAATGCCCTGCAAAGCCTTATGGGGCGAGTTTCAAGAGTGCAGTGAATATTGTAGTGTCAGCTCTCTGGGAGATCTGCTGAGGATTTCTGTGTTTTTATCTATTTAAAATAAGCCAGTTTGTATATTTTTCAACTGCTAAACTGTGTCATGTAAAGTGCTCCTCCGATCGAGTTTGCGCTAAATGAAACTTTCAGACATACGTTAGTGAGTCCCTCTTTCTTTTCAACTTCTTTCCCGTATTCAAGTTTCCACTGTGCTGAGTACAGTTTATCGTGCCAAGAATTCATTTCCAGTAGTTACAAAGAACTATCAAGACATATTTTAAAGTTCTTAATAGCCATCAGAAAACATGTTCTGAAGCTTCCAGTGGGTATCAGTTTCACTTTCAACCTCACAGAAAAAAGAGGTTAATTTTGGGGGGAAAAAACCCACTGAAAATAGCACATTACGTGATCAAGAAAAACGGCTTTATTTGATACAATTTCTGTGTGCAGTGGCCAACCAACAGAATGTAATTTTAAGATGACAGGCTTGGTTAAAACTTCCGGTTCCCGCACTCCTTTTTTTCATGCCCTTCTCCCATGACTCACTACCAGCCAGTGAACTTGCATTATGCTTGAGAGATTTAGGGGATTGCATGGTTTAACTTTGTTTAGGTCGTTTTGGAACGGTGTTTGAAATTTGTTAGCGCATGGGGATATGCTAATTTAGTCAAATATGGTGATACTTTTGATTCTGTTTTGTGAAGTTTAGAGGACAGGTATCAAAAACAGTATCAGTAATTGAGTGCACGTTCTTCTTGCGCAAGTGAGACTATGCATGTGTTCAAATAAAAACACACACTGTAAACTGGGGTGATGTTAAAGTATCCTTCAAACCTTGACGCATTTCAAAGAATCAACCACTACATTTTCTAAAAATATAGGCTGATCGTGTTGGGTGCGTGCAGCTGTGTCGGGTCTTTAAGTGAACACATTCTGTATTCTTTCACATCAGAATCTGCCGCGGTCCCCTTGTTTCGCGAGGCACCACTACAGCACCACATACAGCACGTATGTAGTTCTGCAGTTTTGAGAGCGAGAACTGACATGAAGGAAAGTTGATTTACGAGACTGTGCTTAATGTCACCATCATAAATCTGCAACCAGCATGAAAAATGGGCAAAATGATTGCTGAGCAAACGCGAACCTGGCAGGACCGGAAAATCCTTCTCAGCCTCACTTTACCGGGCAGAGCCGCCCCTTACGTTGTTTTTAATGAAGAGCAATGCCCCGTGATATGCACAGTGTGGTATCTTGCAGTGTTCAGCACATTTTAAACACTTCATATGTTTACGCCCTTCATATGTTTGCGTGCTACATACCCGAATTTGTAGATTGTTTACCTTCATTTGAAGTTCCTCCTAAGAACGCATGCTGCTGTTATAGGATGAACAGAAAGAGCGAACGGAGAGAACACCAAATAGTAGGGTGGAAGCTGAAATAAAAGGTGGTTCTTTCCTGTTTTGTGCTACTAAATTAATCTGCGCAACATGTGTAAATGAATGCAATTGAGGACTGCTTTAGTGATGTAGTGGGGGTGTAAGGCACGCTGCCAATGCGTCGCGCAGATCAGTTAAATGAATACACTGGAAAAGTAAGGTTATGGTTACTTGTGGTGGAAAGGGCGGTCACTCACCACTCCGGCCTCCGTGCCTTTTCCCCACATCTTTTATTATCTCCATCATGTGACCTAAGGAGTAACCCACCGGGCTACTCTCATACACGGGTCTTTCTCTCAGACCCACATGAGTCCGTCCCAAGTGGTAGCGTCAACAGCTCCAGTTACGTCACTGGGCTGCGATGCTACAAGCAACAAATGGCAGTGCATGCCGTCAGTGATGCGCTTGCTCATGTTTGGACGATGAATATCAATCTTAAATGCAGAATGCAATGTCTGTTGTGCATCATTTGCCGTTCTCTTCAGTTGCACTGCTTTAAACGTGAATACACTGTGCTTAGTTGTTAGCTGACCATCATGCCAAGCATGACACCTTGAGTCATTCCTGGATGTCCCCTGTGCAGCGTTGCATTGCAGACCTTGTAGTTTCACTTTGTAGTTAAAGGCATGAGTCCATAAGATCTGCAAATAAAGCCCTGGGGCTGAAAGTCTGGAGTGACAGGTGGGATCACATGACATGGATCCACTTGGCAGACAAGAACTTTCAGTTTTAGTTTAGTGGCCATTACGACATGAAACATTTAACTGAGCCTCACTGTAGTCCTCCTGTCGGACTGCACAAAACATGTACTGACAAATAGCAACAAAAGAAATCTGGCAGAGACTCGTCTTCACAGTGCAGAGCATCCATGCTGGTAATTCTCTGACTTTCCACGCTCTTTCCTAAGCAGGGTCCTGCGGAGAGCAGACACGGTCTAGTCTCTCCGCAGGAACATTAGGGGGAGGAAGTGACGGAGGCGGACGGGATTGGTTTAAGGTAAGTGGGGGTGGAACATAGGGAGGGGGTTTATAGGGTTGAGGGGGAGGGACGAGCCTCTTCCACGCTAGCTCACCGCGCGGTTTGGAAGTTGGCCGGTCCCTGGGGAAACTAGCGGCAGGCAAGTGTATTTTTGTTGAAGCCTCGGTGCCATGGCAACAGGCCACGATGCAGAGGCTATCTGAGCTGCGCTTCACGTTTTGGGTGAAGCCGGCCGAGCCGACCTGCTCAGGCCTGGTGTTTTGGACCAGGCCTGGGTCGGCATGACGCACTCGACGTGGGCCGCGTCGGGGCGAGTGGAGGCGGCAATTGCCATGTGTGGGTCGCTGGAGCGGCCCAAAAACAAAAAATCTACAGGGGGGAGGGCACGCAGCGTGTCTAACCCCCAATTGGCAAAAAACAAGGTTCTGGAAGTGCAGGATGGGGGAATGCAGCTGAAGAGGGGGAGGGGAAGGCCTACATGGGGGAACCAGAACAAGGCCCGAGGAGCAGGCTGAGGTAGTTGAGGCCATGGGGGATGCAGGTAGACAGGTGACGAGGAAGCGGGCCCAGTGCTGGATTTTGCCACTGGACCTTTTGTTGCCCAAGGGTGGGAATAACATGGGCAAGGCAGGGCGGGCCCTACAAGAGAAAAAGCAAAATTGCAGGCAGGGCAGCGGGAGGGACAGCTAAGAGCAAGGTACAGGAGGTTGGGGGATCGTGCACCCTAGGGTTTTGAGTGGGGAGGCGGAGCAGGTTGGGGGCATGCCGGGGGGCAGCACAGGAGGGCACAGTGGGTAGCAGGGCAGGGCAGGGCAGCATATGTTTGCAGATGGGGATCCTTGGGATTTGGAGGCCAGGATACCGGAACAGAGGCAAAATGTCCTACTTTGGTGAGGGTGTATTCTTGTGGGAAAGAGTGGCGCTCAAGGCTAAGAGGTAACTATAAGTAATGGCATCGGTTCTCATACGGTGCACTCTTAGAGGACCACACCCCTGATCCCCAACTGTGTGGCAAACCAAACAGATAATCAATAGAAAAACAACAAGAGGCACTCGTTAAATCAGCATAAGTATACTAGAAAGTACAATAGTATCCGCCAAAGTAACTGGAACTGTCCTTTGAAATACCATACACTATGGGGGTCATTACAACTCTGGCGTTACAGGACCGCCAGGGCTGAAATGACGGAAGCACCGCCAACAGGCTGGCGGTGCTCCCCTGGTCATTACGACCACAGCGGAAGCACCGCGGTCGCACAGCCGGGGCTGTCGGTTTCCCGCCACAATGGCCCCGGCGGTAGTAATCCGCCAGGGCAGCGCTGCTAGCAGCTCTGCCCAGGGGATTACGAGTCCCCCTACCGCCAGCCTTTTCCTGGCAGTTTGAACCGCCAGGAAAAGGTTGGCGGTACGGGGAGTCGTGGGGCCCCTGGGGGCCCCTGCACGGCCCATGCCACTGGCATGGCCCCATGCGCTTGACAGGGCCCCATGCGGCTTTTCACTGTCTTCTATGCAGACAGTGAAAAGTGCGACAGGTGCAACTGCACCCGTCGCACGGCCGCAACACCGCCGGCTCCATTTGTAGCCGGCTCCCATGTTGCGGCCCACATCCCCGCCGGCCCAGCGGGGATGTCATAATGGGCACCGCGGGAGTGCGGCCGCATTGGTGGCCGCACGGCGGTTACAAGTGCCGCCCGCCAATGTTGTAATTACCCCCTATGTGTTTGGGATGGTGTGAAATACAAACACTTCAATCAAGAGGCGAGACAATCTTCAGTACGGTTCCAAAAATTCTTGGGCTTTACTTTCAATGTCCATAATCAATCCAGGATAAAGAATGTCCAAGTTTAATCCAGTATGTTTATTCAGCAGCAAATGCCTTGAGTAATGTTCCAATCCTGACCCCACAGCCAACCCCGACTTCGTCAGGGCTGAAACTTACCAAAAATAGACCTAGTAACCAAATTTGAACAATCTACAATAGCTTAGACCCGTCACCATATCAAAAAGAAACGTGGGATGGATAGTTGTGAATTCAGTGTGAGACAGGTGTTGTGAAACAAAGCACACTCCGTAGTATACAACCCGTGAAGGTGATATCAAACGTGGTTACTGTTAAAATTCCCAAGACAAACCTACTAATGCAGATTCAATCATATGACAAATAATTGTGGTGAAAAAAAGACAAAATAATCCAATTGAAGATAAATCATAAAGAAAAACTCATTGTCACTAAGGACTAAGATGCCTCAATCTCCAATAGAAATCAAGGAATGAGTGTATAGAGCCTCATAAAATATGTGGTCTGCCATTAGACTTATGAACTGGCAAGCATGTGGATTGTAGAAAGACCAGTGAATTCGGTAAAACAAATGACCGCAAAAATAGAAAAAGGACTATAATTACAAAATGCGCGGCCATCTTGTAGGCTGTTTTTATCTCATTCCCTATAGATATACCCAAAGAGAAACTAAAAATAGACACAGTAAATTCTCCCTTATGCTAACGTGACTCATTAGGTGAATAATTAGAATCCGGAACGAGAGTAAATGGACGAGTAACTTGTAAAAAATGAACTATTAGGTAGAACTACTGACAGTGTTGTGACAAAAATGAATTAGAGCGTGATTCAATAGGAAAATAGCTATCTTGACCATGCTGGTTCATGAACATACAAAGGAAAAAAAGGGTGTCCACCAAAGGAATAAGTGTTAGAGAATAATGTATACATGCATCTATTCCATGTTTATAATATTATTAGTGGCTAGCAAAGGTATTAAATAGAAAAAGAGAACAGTATCAATGTGAGTCGAAGGTTCTAATCCTTTCTGTGACGTGATCATAGATATTTGTTAATGCAAAGAATCAGTAATATACCCAATCTGTCACAGCCAATATGTGAGCCATCAAACATAAATATGGGGCATCAATAAAGTCATAAACGGTACAAAGATACTAGAGTGAAATTACATAGACGTAGTTAACAATTGTCAGTGCTGGTCAGCATAATTTACATAGATTATCTTGTTCACAGTCTTTTGGTGTGCATTGTTCAATCATTAACAGTAACTCGATAAAAATACAAACAACGAGACTGGTCATGTTCTTTTTCTTATTGACATACCATGCCATCATGTACTTTTACAGCATTCCAGAGTTTTACATTCTTTCTTAGGGCAACCAATATCATATCTGACTGACCTTAATCTCCTAAAAAATATTCTAATTCCCGATCTGTATTGAGACCTACTTTTACTGCTCTAAGACGTAATATCCACAATGCTTCTTTTCTACGTAGAGCTAATTCTCGATTACCCCCCCTGGGGTCCATTGCTACATGTTCAATGCCAAAGAATTCAAAGGTTTTACGGGCATCTTGTGATTCACATGTCATTATGTGTGCCACCAATGGGTATCTGAAATCTTCGTGTAAAAGTGCCCTAGCATGTTCCCCAATCCTCACTCTGAGTGGACGAATTGTACTGCCCACATAAAAACAATTGCATTTGCAGGAAACAATGTAGACCACAAATGAAGTGCTGCAGTTAATGTTTGATCTAATTTTGAAAGTCTGGCCTGTGATATCAGTGAATTCCTTCTTACCCTGGCAGGCCCATTTGCACAAACCACAGTGCCCACAACTGAAGAAACCCACTCTATGGGCAGATAACCAATCCTCTCTATTGTGTGTTATAGGAAAGCTGGGGCTGAGAAGACTTCTAAGGGATTTTCCCCTGCGATATGTGATTTCCGGTTTGCTATTAATAATATCCCTCAAAGTATCATCTTGTTGTAGAATGTGCCAGTGCTTGTGGACATATTTTCGCAGCATCTTTGAAGTTTCTGTATATTCTGTGACCAGTCTCACCTTGCCATGATCCTCTCGTGCTGTGTGCTCTCTGGGTTTGAGTGTATCACCCCTTCTAATGTGTTTGATTCTGCGCTGTGCTTTATCAATAATATGCCTCTGATATCCTCGTTGTTCAAATCTTCGCTCATTTCTACAATACATGTCTTGAATTCTTCATGCTTACTGCAGTTGCGTCTTGCCCTAGTCATCTCCCCAAAGGGTACTGAAGTGATTTGATGTTGTGGATGAGCACTTTCAGCGTGTAGGATCGAATTGCACGCAGTTGACTTCCTGTATAGTCTGCTATGTATTCTATTGTTTTCTGTAAACAGTTGTACATCAAGAAATTCAATACGATTAGCACTGTATTGGTAAGTAAATCTCACATTCATATCATTTAGATTAAGAAATTCACAGAATTTGAGCAATTACTCTACACTGCCCGTCCAGATCATGAGGCAGTCATCAATGTAACGGCCCCAGTATAGTATATCCGTGTGCCACTGGGCGGCATCAGGGCCCCAGAACCACCTCTCCTCAAACCAACCCATGAATAGGTTGGCGTAAGAAGGAGAAAATCTTGAGCCCATCGCCACCCCCTGCTTTTGTCTGTACCAATCCTTTTTGAAGAGGAAGAAATTATTATTAAGAATCAGGTCAATCATTTCCAATATCATCCTTGTGTGTTCCCATAAAGTAGCTGATCTCCTATTAAGAAACAATTCCACCCCTTTGAGACCCAAATCGTGTTTTATACATGTGTACAATGAAACAACATCCAAGGTAACTAATAGCATGTTGGTGTCCCACTCAATATTACTTAATATACTCAAGATGTGTGTTGTATTTGTAATATATGAAGGAAGATTGTTAACTATTCGTTGAAGGAACACATCCACATATTCTGACATCTTTTCGGTGGGTCCAGAGATACCCAAAATAATGGGTCTCCCTGGAGGAAAGGGTAACTCCTTGTGTATTTTTGGCACAGTATATAAACATGGGAACCTGGGATGATCCACCAAGAGATATTGATATTCATCTTTATTTAATAGTTTGTGCTCATACCACTTTTTAATTTTTTTGTGAATAATATTAGACAACCCAGATATAGGATTGTATGTTAGTTTTTCATAACATTGGACATCATTCAATTGTGTAAGAATTTCGTTCTCATAGTCAGATTTGTTCATGATCACCACATTGCCTCCTTTGTCTGCTTGCCTTATCATAATATGATCGCTTTGTTGGAGTTCCCTAAGAGCTCTCCGTTCCGCATAGTTTAAATTGGAGGTAGTGTTGTGTGATTTAACTTTGGAATTGTAATTATCTAGGTCCCTACAAACTAGATCAAAAAAAGTATCCAAGTTACTGTTACCCAAAAACCTGGGAACCCATTGTGACTTCTTTCTGAGACCACTACTGACACTAGTGTCATGCGTTATATTTAGATCCTCCAAAACCTGCGAAAACATTATTGGGATCTCCTCGTGTTCAGCAATAGATAATAATGTAGCAGTGTCATGAATATCTTTGATTGATAAAGCATTCAAGTTTAGACCTTGTGTTGTTGGACTATCTGTCCTTTGCATATATGTTGGATTCAGTGTAAAGTACTTTTTTAATTTCAATCTACGTATAAATTTGTAGAGGTCTATCTTAGATCTGCATTTATCACCTCGATTCGTAGGGCAAAAGTTCAAGCCCTTCTCTAAGAGCGATTTCATTTAATTCGAGAGACTCATGTCAGGCAAGTTTACAACATTTATTGAATGCATTTTATTATGATTTAGACTCGTTTGTCCCAAGATCTCGTTTTCATGCCTGCTTTTTCTGTTGTGTTGTCCCCCTCTCCTTCCCCTTCTAGTCTTCCAGTATTTAATCTCTTTTTGTTTTGATCACAATTGTTCTCTTTGGTTATATCTTTAGGGAATGAGATAAAAACAGCCTACAAGATGGCCGCGCATTTTGTAAGTATAGTCCTTTTTCTATTTTTGCGGTAATTTGTTTTACCGAATTTGATCAATATTCAAGACAGGAATTATTTACATTCACTCTTTTGTTGAACACCTTACAAGATGGCCGCGTTTATTGTATCATAGTCCTTTTTCTGTTTTGCTATCTCGCAGTCACACATTGCGCATTTACAACATCTTTTGCAATTGAGCTCTTAGTCCTTCTTTTATTTTAGTCATTAAGATAAGGTCCCAGCGGGAAATTATTCCGAATCGTACTCGCGATCGGAAAAAACGTTTCTGTAACGACGGTCTGCACACCGACATATACTCAGGTGGGTTCCCCCCCCCTTTTTGTTGAGGTAATGTTATTAATGTCTTTGGCATTTGGGCCTATCTGGCACTCGCCTCAATAATATTATTAAATAGAGATACGTTATGGAATAGCAGTATTATCACTAAGGGCCAGATGTAGCAAAATTTTGTGAGTCGCAAATGGCCCGAATCGCAATTTGCGACCCCGCAAAACCAGAAATGGGATGCAAAAACCCCATTTCCGAATCGCAAATTGCGCCACGAGCCATTACCGACTCGCAAAAATTGCGACACTATTGTGCGACCCGCAAATAGGAAGTCACAATTTGCGAGTCGCAAACCATATGCAATAGCCACTCGCAAATTGCGACTAGTCGCAAAAAGCCCATTTTGCAATTCCAATTTACCACTAACTCAGAGCAGGTGGTAACCAGAACCAAAGTATAAAAGGAGACCCAGAAGGCACCTGGGTAACTCAAGATGGCGGAGATATATGTGATAGCAAGGAGGAGAAGAGCCCACGCCGCGCAGCAGATGAGGAGGAGGAGCCAGAGACAGGAGAAGATATACATAACCAGACAGACACTTTTCCAACAAACTGAGGAGGAGATCTATGATAAATACAGACTCAGCAGTGCAGCAATATTAGAATTAATAGATCTGCTCAATCCGCAGCTTCAACGCCAGACTGTGCGCGGCAGCGCCATCCCCACAGATGTGCAAGTGCTATGCTCACTGCACCTCTTGGCCTCGGGTAGCTATCAGGGGGTCATTGCTGTGGCAGGTGGGGTATCCCAAAGTGCACTCTCACGGTTCTTCAGCTCATTCCTAGATGCCATACTCACACACATGTCCAGATACATATACCTACCCAGGAATGAGGCAGAAATCAACAGCACCAAGTTGGAATTCTACAGGATTGCCAACTTCCCGCATGTAATAGGGTGTGTAGACGGGACACATATACAAATATGCCCTCCTGCAAATCTGGAATATCTGTTCCGCAACCAGAAGTGTACCACTCACTGAACTTCCAGGTAGTATGTGACGCCCATTATGTTATAACTGACATGGTAGCCAAATTTCCAGGGAGTACACATGACTCTTACATTTTCAGGCACCGTGGGATACACCAACGCCTAGAACGTGGGGAGTTTGGAGACGGATATCTCCTAGGTATAGCTGAATACACCTTGCAGACATACACACAGGTAAATGTGGAACCCATCCATGCCCAGCTAGCATTGTTCATTTTTGCCCAACAGGTGACAGTGCATATGCACTACGACCATGGATACTTACCCCGTACTTAACACCCAGCAATTAGACAGAGAGGCGATACAACAGTGCACATAGGAGGACCAGAAATATTATAGAGAGGACCTTTGGACTGTTGAAGGCAAGATTCAGATGCCTCCACAGAAGTGGAGGTGCCCTCCAGTAGGCCCCAATAACGGCCTTCAAGATCGTTGGCGCATGCGCTATACTGCACAACATTGCCACCAGACGTGGGCTACATCTCACCCCTGAAGACCCAGATTGGGAGGATGACGAGCAAGAGCTACCACATCGCCATCATGGGGATAGAAGCATTGCTAATCAAGGCAGACAGAGACGGGACCACATTGCAAACCAATACTTTGGAAGGTACGTGCTAACTGTCACCACACACACTAATGTCACACACAAAGAGCCCAGGTGTGAAGTGGAACAAACAAGAACTTTAATGAAGTGAACCAAAAAACTATAGAAATTAACTATTGATCAGGGGCTGTAAAAGTCAACCTGCTATGAGGACACATTAACCTCATGTGCCTCCATTGTTTGTCAGTACGTAGCTCACATCCTACGCCTGGGACGCCCAGCATGGCTGGTGCCTGGAGCGTCTGCAGACCCCTGCCGTGCACTTCCACTACGCAAGACCCTGGCGTCTGTGGCTGAAGCACTATTGATTGTAGAGCTCTCCTCACTGTCTTGCGGCGTGTCTGCCACGCCCCTAGCCACCTGTCGTGCCTCCATCATGTCCACAGCATGGCTTATGCGTCCCAGGCCGCGAGCCACATCGCTGGCAAAGTGGCCCATGTCGACCTGTAGGCTGACTGTGCGGCGTGACAGCCCTGTGGTATTTACAGCCAGGCGGACGATGGAGGCAGCCATGCGGTCTAGTCGGTGGATTAGTTGGCGGTCACAGCGCCTTGCACTCTCTCTCTCCGTGACAAGTTCAGCCACTAGTTGCCTGATGGAGAGTGCAAGGTCACCTACATTACTGTTCAGGTGTTGTAGCTCTGGGTGGACCTGTGCCAGCCCTGTTGTCTGATTCCTCTCCATTCTCCGCATGGCCCCTGAAATCAGTCTCATTTGTCTTGTCTGCATGCGCTGACCTTCGATGAGTGCAGCCTCGGCGGCGGACATGGAGGAGTCCCCTACATCTCCCTGTGACACTGCAGGGACAAGAACACGTCGCCTGCGATGCGGTGGTGCATCTGTGTCCTGTTGGCTGGCACTGTGGCTGGGACCGGGTGCTGGGTCTATCTCTATTATGGCCACTGGTGCATCTGGAGGGGACTGTGGTCGGGTGGTGCAGGTCCCTGTGGTGGCTGCTCCTGGGTTCTGTGCTGTCTGGTGGCTGACCTCTGACTCCTGGACGGTGTGGCTGGTGGTGGTGTCTTGTGGGAGACCTGTGGGACATAGGGAACACACTGTCAGTATCTACCATCTGTTGTATGCTTCCTAATAAACTGTTGCCTATCAGCTGCCTACTGGACTACATTGCCCACAATGCACCATTCTGGTGGTTGCTACTCTGAAATGGAGCTATTTTGGTTGTGTGTGCTGCTGTGTACTAGGTGGGTGGGGGTTTGGCAGATATTGGTGTACATGCATGTTTCATGGTACTCACTGGTTGATGGTCCTGGTGCTGACGTGTCCAGCTCTCCTATTCCAGACACTGCCTCTGGCTCCAGGGTCTCTTGCACTCTTTCCTCCATGGGTGTGGGTGGTGGGACGGTAGATGGGCCTCCTCCAGTGCCCCTCATCTCCCAGAGGCACTCTGCCACCCTCTCCTTGGTCCTGGAGCGCAGGTCATACCATCTTTTCTTAAGTTCATCAATGTTCCTGGGGCTCACCCCCATTGAATTCACCTTCTCCTGGATTTCCATCCAAATCCTCCTTTTCTCCAGCTCAGGCACACTGAGGGCTGCTCTTCCAAAGAGTTGATCATGGTGCTGGCAGCATTCATCCGACAGCACCTCTAGTTCCTTTTCAGAAAATTTGATCTTCCTCTTTCTGGCTGATTCCTCCATTGTAGCTGCTGTTCCTCCTGTTGGCTGTTCAGCAGTTGGAAATGGGTGTGGTCCTCCCTCCTTCCAGGTGTATTAGTAAACTGCCTGGCTGTGATGTCATCATCAAGAGCCAGGAAGTGTTTTCCAGAGTGTTCTGCTGCACCTGCATGCAATTTGCGGCACAGTCGCAATTTGCGACACCCACTCGCAATTTGCGTGTTCGTTTTTAGCGGGGTCGCAAAAAGCGACCTCGCAAACAGCGGACTCGCAATCTGCGGTGCGACTTCATTTGCAAGTCGCAAAATGAAGTCGCTTCTTCTTGCTGGATACCTGTTTGTGAGTCGGAAATTGCGAGTCGCAAAGACTCGCAATTTCCGACTCGCAATTTTTTTCCTACCTACATCTGGCCCTAAGTTCTTATATATACATATTATCTAGCAGATTTACACGGATATTACAACGAAGGCAACGCTGGCACGGAGCATGAACTTGGCTCTAAAGCAGACGACCTACCTTTACAGCAGCATAAGTTTTTTGTGATATATGGCAGATTTGTACATGCAGATAACTCGGTCAATGGTCTTTATACAATCCACGTGCTTGTCAGTTCATAAGTCTAATGGCAGACCACATATTTTATTAGGCTCTATACACTCATTCCTTGATTTCTATTGGAGATTTAGGTATCTTAGGGCCAGATGTATCAAGCCTTTTTGCATTCTCAAACGGTGCGAATGCCCGTTTGCGAATGCAAAAATGCCTTTCAGTATTTATTAAAGGAATTTGCAACTCAAATTTAAGGAATCGCTAAAATAGCGATTCCTTAAATTTGCAAGCCTGTTTAGAGAATCGCAAATTGCGATTCTCTAAATAAGAAATCGCAAATAAGGAATCCTTATTTGCGATTTCTAAACCACATGTAACAAGCAATACCTTAATGCGAATTGGGCATTAAGGAATCGCTATTACCACCAAGTTGAACTTGGAGGTAACCATGGGCAAATTTAAAAAATGCATTAAAAATGCATTTTTAAAATTGACATGTAACGCACACATGCCCCTTTGGCATGTGTGCGCCTTACATGTCCTGAATTATTTTTTGGGGGTGCAGCAGAGGGGGCCTTACGCCCACAGCACCCTGGGTTTTTGCATTTCCTAAACTGCGAATTCCAGTTAGGAATTCACAATTTGGGAAATGCAAAAAAATTGCAAATATGGGCCTACAGGCCCACAGGTGCGAATGGGGTCTGTATCGCAATTTGCGATTCGGTAATAGCATTTGCGATTTTTAAGAAATCGCTGTTACCGAATCGCAAATATGATACATTGCATTTTGCGAATCAGAAATAGCGATTTCTTAAAATCCGAATCGCAAATGTCTTTTTTGTTACATCTGGCCCCTAGTCCTTAGTACAATGAGTTCTTCTTTATGATTTATCTTCAATTGGATTGTTTTGTCTTTTTTTCACCACAATTATTTGTCATATGATTGAATCCACATTAGTAGGTTTCTCTTGGGAATTTTAATAGTAACCACGTTTGATATCACCTTCACGGGTTGTATACTACGGAGTGTGCTTTGTTTCACAACACCTGTCTCACACTGAATTCACAACTATCCATCCCACGTTTCTTTTTGATATGGTGACGGGTCTAAACTATTGTAGATTGTTCAAATTTAGTTACTAGGTCTATTTTTGGTAATTTTCAGCCCTGACGAAGTCGATGGGGTATCCCCCAGACAAAACATGTGTTGGCTGTGGGGTCAGGATTGAACATTACCCAAGGCATTTACTGCTGAATAAACCTACTGGATTAAACTTGGACATTGCTTTCCCTGGATTGATTATGGACATTGAAAGTAAAGCCCAAGAATTTTTGGAACCGTTCTGAAGATTGTCTCGCCTCTTGATTGAAGTTTTTGTATTTCACACCATCCCAAAGACATAGGGGGTCATTACAACATTGGCGGGTGGCAAGCGCAAGTTGTAGCCGCACTCCTGCGGTGCCCATTTCGACATCCCCGCTGTGCCGGCGGGGATGTGGGCCGCAACATGGGAGCCGGCTCCAAATGAAGCCGGCGGTGTTGCGGCCGTGCGACAAGTGCTGTTGCACCCGTCGCGCTTTTCACTGCCTGCATAGCAGACAGTGAAAAGCCACATGGGGCCCTGTTAGGGGGCCCCTGCACTGCCCATGGCAGTGGCATGGGCAGTGCAGGGGCCCCAAGGGGCCCGCGACTCCCCGTACCGCCAGCCTTTTCCTGGCAGTTAAAACCGCCAGGAAAAGGTTGGCAGTCGGGGACTCGTAATCCCCTGGGCAGCGCTGCCCTGGCGGATTACTACCGCCGGGACCATTGTGGCGGAAAACCGCCGGCCCCTGCGGTGCGACCGCGGCGCTTCCGCCGCGGTCGTAATGACACAGGAAGCACCGCCAGCCTGTTGGCGGTGCTTCCGTCATTTTAGCCATGGCGGTCATGTACCGCCAGGGTCAAAATGACCCCCATAGTGTATGGTATTTCAAAGGACAGTTCCAGTTACTTCGGCGGATACTATTGTACTTTCCAGTATACTTATGCTGATTTAACCAGTGCCTCTTGTTGTTTTTCTACCAGAACAGAGGCGCATAGTGGCAGAAACAGTGGAGAGGTGGGCGCAGTTGTGCAGAGACAGGAAAGGGTCATGGGAAAGAGGAAGGCAGCTGAAGAGGCCATTGGAGGTAAGGGAACTGGCGGGACCATCGGTCCAGGCACCAGGGCGAGGCAGCTGGGTATGGGTGCCCCAAGTAGAGACAGGGAGGGATCAAGAGGCTTGTGTGGCCAGGGGGGTCTGGTGGCGCGATGAGCACGAGTGGCGGACACGGCCTTGAAGGGCGCAGAGAGTCAATGCCAGTAACGGAGACTGGCAGAAAGAAGGTGATGCCAATGGGACACAACACAGTCTCAGGACGTTGGCCTGAAGCATTAGAGGGGTCTTCGGCATCCTCCTCTACGACGCAGGAATGGGGTCTTCACAGAAATGGTTTGTACCATGGGGGACAAGTGTCGGATCTGTTATCCAATGTGCTGGTGACTGGTGGAGATGACGGCAAGTGGGAGATGGGTGAGGGTGATATGGTGGAGCTCGATTATGAGGAAAAGATGGATGAGTGGGAGGACAGGGAGATTCGTGATGCTGAGGTGAGTGGGAGTAAAGGGAGGGGGAACGGGAGCAGGAGCGGCGCAACTCCCTCTTCTGTTTCTGTATTGCAGGAAAATAAGGCCGGTGGGGAGACACAGGAGGTGTTTCGTGGACTGGCGCGTGGTCACGGGGCAAGGAGAGGAACGCGGCCCTTGGTGTCACGTGGCAAAGGTAAGTGTTACATCTACTCGCCTTCGTCCGGAATAATACACGATGCAGTTCTTCATCAATGGAAGTTTATTTTCGTAAGTACAATTGATATTAAAACCCCTGACCCAGCTCCGTCCTTTCCAACCGCCTTCTCTCTCCTCACGCTTCGCTTTTTTCTCCCGAATCGCCGTTACCGGGATACCGCTAGGTTCTATCCTCTTAACATTCTCTTCCTTAAAGCCCTATTACCACTATACTACAACATAACACATCCCCAATTCTATATAACAATTGAGTAGAGCCCATAATAAATATAAAATAACAAAATCCTAAAACTAACATTAGTGCTTATATCTGTAACCCTAATAACACACATAGGGGGTCATTACGACCTCGGCGGTCTTTTCAAAAGACCGCCGAGGCCGCGGGAGACAGAATACCGCCATTGCCGGCGGTATTTCTGTCTCCCTATTATGACATTTCCGCTGGGCCAGCGGACGGTAACAGGAAATGTCACATCAACATTGCAGCCGGCTCATAATTGAGCCGGCGGCAATGCTGATGTGCAGCGGGTGCAGTAGCACCCGTCGCACATTTCACTGCCCGAAATTCGGGCAGTGAAATGCGCGACGGGGCTATGCCTGGAGGCCCCTGCACTGCCCATGCCAAGTGCCCATGGGCAGTGCAGGGGCCCCCAGGGGCACCCCAAGTCCCCTTACCGCCGGCCTTTCCATGGCGGTGTGTGTCGCCATGGAGAGGCCGGCGGTCGGGGACTCATAATCCCCAGGGCAGCGGTGCATGCACCGCTGCCCTGGGGATTATGACCGCCAGGCGGAATCCTGGCGGCAAAGTGGAGGGGCCGGCGGTATGGCCGTGGCTTTTCCACCACGGTCATAATTGCTGGCGGAACACCGCCAACATACCGCCGGCTGCCAGGGTCATAATGACCCCCATAGTCTTCCAATTTCCTTGGTCTTTCCTTAACTCTGTCACTAGACTTTTTACTCATACTATCTTCAATCTGTACTTCCTTCATTTCCTTTCTCCTGAGCCACTCATCCTTCTCCACCTCCGTACACTTCACTATCCTCCTCACATTCCACCAGTTACCATCCGACAACTTAACACAGTTTCCCTTGACTTCAATCACGCACCTAGGCTCTGATAATTTAGATTCACCCTTCCTTACCATGTTGCCTGTGCTAGCTCTTACCCACATTCCCTTTTCATACACCTCCTGTTTTCCTTTAATCTTATTGTTGTGCCTTGACACATACTGCTGCTGATACTTCTTCACCCTTTGGCAGATCTCTTCAGAATTTACTACAGTTTTCCTATTCTTTACCACCCATGCTGGTACCGCCACCGTACAAGGCACTCTCCCTTTTAACAACAAAAACGGCGTTTCACCAGTCACACTGTGTGGTGTTGTCCTATAATTCCACAACATATCTCTAATCTGAGTTTTCCATGAAGAGTTACTGCCCACAGCCAACTGGATGTTTTCCCCCAACATTTGATTAAATCGTTCAACCATACCATTTCCCCTAGGATGGTACACCGAAGTCCTGTGGTGCTTAATTCCCCATTTCTTGAGAAAATTCTCAAACTCACAAAAAATAAATTGTGGCCCATTGTCACTGACTATTTCTCCAGGACAACCTTCTCTCCTAAAAATTTCCTCGCAGAACGTTATCACATTACCCGCTTTCACCTCCCTCATAAACGCCACTTCCGGCCATTTGGAATAATAATCAATCATAACAATAGCAAATCTGTCCGTCCACCCCAAACTTTCAAAGGGACCACATATGTCAATGGCAACCTTTTCCCACGCTCTCTCCGGTAATTCATTCGATTTAATGGTTGTTTCCGACAACACATGTGACTTATCGCTGCATGCGCACACCACACAGGGGGTGATTCTAACCCTGGCGGTCGGTGTTAAAGCGGCGGCCAACCCGCCAACAGGCTGGCGGTAAAAAAAATGGGATTCTGAGCCTGGCGGGAACCGCCAACACAGACAGCCACCTTAACACTCCGACCGCCACGGCGGTACAAACAAACAGCGCGGCGGTCACCGCCAACAGACAGGCGGCAGACAATGTACCGCCCACACTATTCCAACTCACCAATACGCCACCTTTTCCGGGGCGGGAGCACCACCGATAAAAACACGGCGGAAACAGACTACGGACGGGAAAACGCTCACCACTACGCACTCCACGAGGAAGGAGGACAGCATGGAACTCGAATTAAACATCCTACCTGCTCTCGTCTACCTTCTCATCTACCACGAGTACGAAGTCCGGCGCAGACGACAACGGTGAGTACTGCACCTACGACACACGGGAGGGGGAGGACGAAAGGTTACGGGCACACACATATGCGACCCCCCCCCCCAACTATGTACTCACCAATGCAGAGCACCAAGTCACAGTGACACCACCCAAACACCCCTGAAAAATGCTAGGACATAATCATATTTGGAATAAATATTTAGGTACCAAAAAGCTCCAGAAAATTATCGTACAACCATGAAAGATATTCACAACAAAACTAATGACATACACATCAGTGTATAACTGAAGTACCAAGTCCTGCACATCCTACGAATTCAGCATGTCCGTGGGCCAAAGTCTTGAGAAATAAGGGCAAAGCCCACACAGGAGACCTGAGTCCTTTGGAGAGAACACTGCAGGGGCATCAGATGTAAAAACTACAGGCACCTCAGGGGGAAGGGAAGGGGGGGGCACCACAGCCACGAGTCCACGACGCCAGATCCACGAGGAGCCACCATGCCCACTGGACCATCCTGGGGAGTGCAAAGCCACAGTCTCTCAATGTCTCTACAGTGGGTGGGCTGCCCACTGGACCATCCTGGGGAGTGCAAAGCCACAGTCTCTCAATGTCTCTACAGTGGGTGGGCTGCCCACTGGACCATCCTGGGGAGTGCAAAGCCACAGTCTCTCAATGTCTCTACAGTGGGTGGGCTGCCCACTGGACCATCCTGGGGAGTGCAAAGCCACAGTCCATCAGGTGGATGACAGTCTCCACTGGTCAAGGAGGAGGCATGGTGGGCACAGTGAACCATAAACGGTGCTTGAGACGGCGGTGCCCAGCGGAGCGGTGCTTGAGATGGCGGTGCCCAGCGGAGCGGTGCTTGAGAGGAAGGGCCCAGCAGAGCGGTGCTTGAGAGGAATGGCCCAGCGGAGCGGTGCTTGAGACGGCGGTGCCCAGCGGAGCGGTGCTTGAGAGGAAGGGCCCAGCGGAGAGCGGTGCTTGAGACGGCGATGCCCAGCGGAGCGGTGCTTGAGAGGAAGGGCCCAGCGGAGCGGTGCTTGAGAGGAAGGGCCCAGTGGAGCGGTGCTTGAGACGGCGGTGCCCAGCGGAGCGGTGCTTGAGAGGAAGGGCCCAGCGGAGCGGTGCTTGAGATGAAGGGCCCAGCGGATCGGTGCTTGAGACGGCGGTGCCCAGCGTAGCGGTGCATGAGAGGAATGGCCCAGAGTAGCGGTGCTTGAGAGGAAGGGCCCAGCGGAGCGGTGCTTGAGACGGCGGTGCCCAGCGGAGCGGTGCTTGAGAGGAAGGGCCCAGCGGAGCGGTGCTTGAGAGGAAGGGCCCAGCGGAGCGGTGCTTGAGACGGCGGTGCCCAGCGTAGCGGTGCTTGAGAGGAATGGCCCAGCGGAGCGGTGCTTGAGAGGAAGGGCCCAGCGGAGCGGTGCTTGAGAGGAAGGGCCCAGCGGAGCGGTGGTTGAGATGAAGGGCCCAGCGGAGCGGTGCTTGAGAGGAATGGCCCTGTGGAGCGGTGCTTGAGACGGCGGTGCCCAGCGGAGCGGTGCTTGAGAGGAAGGGCCCAGCGGAGCGGTGCTTGAGACGGCGATGCCCAGCGGAGCGGTGCTTGAGAGGAAGGGCCCAGCGGAGCGGTGCTTGAGATGAAGGGCCCAGCGGAGCGGTGCTTGAGAGGAAGGGCCCAGCGGAGCGGTGCTTGAGACGGCGGTGCCCAGCGGAGCGGTGCTTGAGAGGAAGGGCCCAGCGGAGCGATGCTTGAGAGGAAGGGCCCAGCGGAGCGGTGCTTGAGAGGAAGGGCCCAGCGGAGCAGTGCTTGAGAGGAAGGGCCCAGCGGAGCGGTGATTGAGAGGAAGGGCCCAGCGGAGCGGTGCTTGAGACGGCGGTGCCCAGCGGAGCGGTGCTTGAGAGGAAGGGCCCAGCGGAGCGGTGCTTGAGAGGAAGGGCCCAGCGGAGCGGTACTTGAGAGGAAGGGCCCAGCGGAGCGGTGCTTGAGAAGGCGGGGCCCTGTTCAGCGGTGCTCTTCTCCACGGCGGGGCCCTGTTCAGCGGTGCTCTTCTCCACGCCGGGGCCCTGTTCAGCGGTGCTCTTCTCCACGGCGGGCCCTGTTCAGCGGTGCTCTTCTCCACGGCGGGGCCCTGTTCAGCGGTGCTCTTCTGCACCGCGGGCCCTGTTCAGCGGTGCCTATCTCCACGGCGGGCCCTGTTCAGCGGTGCTCTTCTGCACCGCGGGCCCTGTTCAGCGGTGCTCTTCTCCACGGCGGGGCCCTGTTCAGCGGTGCTCTTCTCCACGGCGGGGCCCTGTTCAGCGGTGCTCTTCTCCATGGCGGGGCCCTGTTCAGCGGTGCTCTTCTCCACGGCGGGCCCTGTTCAGCGGTGCTCTTCTCCACGGCGGGGCCCTGTTCAGCGGTGCTCTTCTGCACCGCGGGCCCTGTTTAGCGGTGCCTATCTCCACGGCGGGCCCTGTTCAGCGGTGCTCTTCTGCACCGCGGGCCCTGTTCAGCGGTGCTCTTCTCCACGGCGGGGCCCTGTTCAGCGGTGCTCTTCTCCACGGCGGGGCCCTGTTCAGCGGTGCTCTTCTCCACGGCGGGCCCTGTTCAGCGGTGCTCTTCTCCATGGCGGGGCCCTGTTCAGCGGTGCTCTTCTCCACGGCGGGGCCCTGTTCAGCGGTGCTCTTCTGCACCGCGGGCCCTGATCAGCGGTGCCTATCTCCACGGCGGGCCCTGTTCAGCGGTGCTCTTCTGCACCGCGGGCCCTGTTCAGCGGTGCCTATCTCCACGGCGGGCCCTGTTCAGCGGTGCTCTTCTGCACCGCGGGCCCTGTTCAGCGGTGCTCATCCAGCAGGTCAAGAGAGCCAGACCTGGCCTGGAGTCCCTGCTCAGTCGCCCTCGGACCGTGACGTTTCTGGACCCTTCGGGGACGGACTCCTGGCCTCCTTAGTGTCCTCCTTCCCAGCTGGGATGTGGCATGTGGGGTCCACCTTCTCCGCGCTCCTGCTGCCCTTCCGCTCCTTTGATGGGGCTCTCGGGCCCTTGCCTCCCCTAGATGGTGTGGGTGGTGAAGTGGCCGCACATTGCTCCTTGGGGGCAGCCCTGTCGGTCCTCGCACGGCGGCCCTTGTTTTTGCGGGTCCTCTTGCCGGGGGGGGGGCTGGACGTGTCCTTGCTGCTGATCGATGTGTCACTGCTGGCAAAGGGTGGGCTCCAGAACCCAGGCACAACAGTGACACCCGAAGCTGGGCTGGTGGTGGCTGCGGTGCTCTTGGGACTCTTTGAAGATGGATGGGGGAGCTCATCAGGGGGAAAGAGGTTAAGGTTAGCCAGGAAAAGTTTTTTAGGGCCAAGGTAAAGGGTAGGAGAAGTGGAGATGGAAGTGGAGGTAGAGGAGGTGGTTGTAGGAGAGTCAGGTGTGCTGTCATTGGGTGAAGGTGCTGGTGCTGTAGGCTGTCGTGAGGTGGATGGCTGTTGGGTGGGTGTCTGCCTGCGTTTGTGTGTCTTGGAAGAGGGGGTGACAGACACAGTGGGAGAGGACACAGGGGACGTGTAAATGGCAGTGGGGGTGGTGACTGCACGAGTGTGGACTGTACTGGAGGGTGAGGTGGTGATGGAAGCACTGGCTGATGTTGGGGTGCATGCAGGTGTGAGTGTAGACGTCACAGGGAGGCAGGAGGGAGACGAGGAGGAGGGGGACACAGGGGTGGCAGTGGCTGTTGGCATGTCTGCATCTGGGTGTTGCTTGGGTGAGTGTTTGTGGGATCTGTGGTGCTTGTGTTTGGATGAGCTGCTCTTGGGTGTTGAGGTGTGTGCAGGCTGGTCTGATGGTGTGGATGGGATAGGCTGAGGAACAGGAGACAGAGAAAGGCTGGAGGCAGTAAGAAGAGGGAGGCTGGAAACAGGGACAATGGCTGCCGTCAGTGCTGAGGCCAGAGCAGTGAACGCTCGTTGATGGGCAGCCTGACCCGAATGAATGCCCTCCAGGTACGCATTGCTCTGTTGCACCTCCCTTTGCACACCCTGGATGGCATTCAAAAGGGTCGTCTGCCCAACAATGAGCGTCCTTACCAGGTCAATGAGCTCCGCACTGAGGGCAGCAGGGGCAACAGGGGCAGGGGCTGAGGTGCCTGGGGCGAAGGAGACGCGCGCCTTCCTGGGCGAACCAGCACGGAGCGAAGACTGAGGGGCTGCTGGGAGGGCGGGTCTGGTGCGCTGGGTGGCGGCTGTACCTGTAGAGGCGGGGGGCACGGATGTTGCCGCCACCCCTAGGGAGCTCCCATCCGAGGACGTGTCGCTTTCGCTGCTCTCACCAGCGGTCCCCGTCGTGGTGCTCCCCTCGCCCTCCGGATCACTGGTGCCCTCGGTGTCTGTTCCTGGGCCCACCGGGGCCTTGTGTCCTGCAGCTCCCTCGTGCTCCGATGCCAAATCTCCTCCGCCTGATGATGCTAATGCACACATGCACAAGAAGATGAAGAGAAAGGGTGGGGGGAGAAAAAAGAAGACCAGGTTGAGTGCATGCAATGTCAACACCGTTGGCGGAGAGGACAGACACAGGTGCCTAATGCACTAAGCCGCGCATTCGGGGTACACTACTCAGTACTACTGACTAAGACAACAGGCCAAGAGACGTCAAACGCGCACATGGGAGATGCTGGACCTTCAATGGCTGTACTTGTCACCCTACCGAGGTGGGGGCCGGGGGCACAGGGCCATGCCTAAGGGAGAGGACTACACTACAGAAAGCGCCCTGGCCTAATGTCACCCACAGCCCTCCTCCCCCACCCAGACGCCTCCACTGCGCAGAAAGATAGGAGAATGTGCTGATACTCACCCCCTTGTGTCTGCTGTGATGTCTTACAGCGCCCATCCAATTCAGGGTAGGCCACCGCCAGGATCCGGGACATCAGGGGGGTCATGGTGCGACTGGCACCCCTCCTAGGTTGGGAGGCCATCCCCAGCAGTGTTTCTGCGGTCTTCCTTGTTCCGCGGCGGAGGTCCTCCCACCTCTTGCGGCAGTGGGTGCACCGTCTGTTGTGGACCCCCAAGTTCCGGACTTCCTTGGCGATGGCACGCCAAATCTCGATCTTCTGATGGGCGCTGACCTATTTGACATGTACAGGGTGGAAAGGAGGAAATCATGAATGACCTGCATGTTAGATGTGATTGGCCCCCCCCACCAACTTTGCCATATGGCACATGCTCTTATCTGTCGGGCGTTGCACTCCTCATTCGCCCCCCACCCCACCAACTTACATCCACCCCAATCCACACAGGCATAGCCCATTCCATGTGCACCCGGTGTACTCACTTGTTGGTCTGGAGGACCGTAGAGTAGCGCATACTGGGGGAGGACCCCATCCACGAGCTTCTCCAACTCTTCAGATGTGAAGGCAGGGGCCCTTTCCCCAGTCGCAGCAGCCATTGTATCTTGCAGACCGAGGTCACAGCAGCACTTGCAGTATAGGTCCTCTCCTGTGGATGATCAGGTCTCGAGTGATTAAGCAGATAGAAAATGGCGGTCACGCCGGCGCACTTCGTCATTGGCTCCTGAAACCCATAGGCTTCAATGTTAACCAATGCGGCTTTGCGCCGCGGTCTTCGACCGCCTACCGCCACGGTGTGCCCCGCCAGCGCATTGACCTCACATCCCATTGTCCCACTTCACAGGTCAGGCAGCCGCCATTTCAAGGGCCTACATGGCTTAATTTTGACTGCGACACACAGGCCTAGGCCTTGCATTGCCACACATACACGCCTTTCAACCCATTGCCATTCTTTAACTGTGCAAGCTGTCTGTACGTACCTGTGGTTTGGCTGACTCTCTGCTCCATGTTGTCCTTCCTAGGCACCGTCCGCTGGGACTTGCGATGAGAAGGAGGAATCCTCGCGTGTACCGACCGCTGGTGGACCTGTCGACAATGGAAGAACGCCATATATTACTTCGATACAGACTTGACCGTGCCACTATCCATGAACTGTGTGCCCAGCTGGAGCCAGCCCTGATGTCCCCCATCCGCCAACCCACAGGGATTCCCCCTCTGGTGCAGGTTTTGTCAGTCCTCCATTTTTTGGCCAGTGGGTCATTCCAGACCACAGTGGCCATGTCATCTGGAATGTCTCAGCCTATGTTTTCTAAGATTTTGAGCAGAGTGTTGTCTGCCCTGATGAAACTCATGCGGAGCTACATCATTTTCCCAGAGGAGGGTGACTTGCCTACAGTGAAGGGTGATTTCTATGCCCTTGGACATATCCCCAACATCATTGGTGCCATTGATGGGACCCATGTGGCTTTGGTACCCCCAAAAGACGATGAGCAGGTGTACCGAAACAGAAAAAGTTATAATTCGATGAATGTCCAGGTGGTCTGTTTGGCTGACCAGTACATCTCCCATGTAAATGCCAAGTTCCCAGGGTCAGTGCATGACGCGTATGTGATGCGAAATAGCAGCATCCCCTATGTGATGGAGCAGCTACAGAGACAACGTGTGTGGCTAATAGGTGACTCTGGTTACCCCAACCTGCCGTGGCTACTGACCCCAGTGAGGAATCCCCGGACAAGGGCAGAGGAACGGTACAATGAGGCCCATGGGCGTACTAGGAGGATGATTGAGCGAACCTTTGGCCTCCTGAAGGCCAGGTTTAGGTGCCTGCATATGACAGGTGGATCCCTAATGTACTCACCAAAGAAGGTGTGCCATATCATCGTGGCGTGCTGTATGCTTCACAACCTGGCTTTGCGACGCCAGGTGCCTTTCCTGCAGGAGGATGGTCCAGATGGTGGTGTTGTAGAAGCCGTGGAGCCTGTGGAGAGTGAAGAGGAGGAAGACTCAGAGGACGACACAGACAATAGGGACAGAGTGATACAACAGTATTTCCAGTAACACCCAGGTAAGAATCACCCACGCCATTTCACAATTGGTTCTAGCCTCCTGCATCTGTACTTTCTGTAGTTCCCACCAGATCTTTTTGGGTAATTTTGATTTTTCCCTTCTCTTCTCAGTGCTGTATGACTCAGTGCCTGACTTCTGCTTGGTTTGCCCATGAACTACAGCGTATTGACATTGGTATGTTGTCATCACTAATTGACAGAACAGATATTGAACAGTAATATGTAATACATTTGCTAATAATACAGCATGACTCCAAACTGATTTGTGTGCAATATGTGATTTATTTACAGGGCTAGATATTGGTACATGTGATTATAAGGGTGATGGGTGGGGGTGGAGTAATGTCCATGGCAGAGTCCAGTTCTCAGTCTCACAGGTGCATTGTCCTTTTGCCTGTGGAAGGATGGAGCAGAGGCGGTTCATGGTTGGACAGGGTGGCAATGTGGGACAGTGGGAAGAGTTCAGGGGGTATGTCCTGCTGGCGGGGGTCTTGACATCCTACTCTGTCTTTTTTTTGGATCTCAGGCTCCTCTTACGGGGTGGTTGTTCTTCAGCAGGAGGTGGGGTTCTGGTGGCCTGCCGTGGTGTTGGGGCCTCCTGTCCACTAGCGCCGGCGGAGGTGGTAGGCTGTTCCTGGTCCGGGCTAGTGACAGGGGCCCTGTGTGGTGCCACATGGTCCCGCAACGCGTCTTCTATCCTGTTGAGGGCCAGGACGATGGTCCCCATTGCGGTCCCGATGATTCTCAGCTCCTCCCTGAACCCCATGTAGCGTTCCTCCTGCTGTGCCTGGATCTCTGTGAACCTGGCCAGTACCGTCGCCATCGTCTCTTGGGAGTGGTGGTAGGCCCCCATGATGGTGGTGAGGGCCTCTTGGAGAGTGGGTTCCCTGGGCCTCTCCTCCCCCCCCTGTCGCACAGCAGCCCTCCGAGCTGCCCGGGTTCCCCCGGCCTCTGTCTCCTGGACGGTGTGCCCGCTCCCACTGCCCCCAGGTCCCTGTTGTTGTTGGGGTGTTGGGTTAGCCTGGGTGCCCTGTAGTGGCAGACACACCGCTGATTGACGTGTCCTAGAGACAGAGGCATGGGCCCGCTGGGTGGGAGCTGTGCTGGTGTTGGCAGAGGGGGTCGGGTCTGGTGTGGCCTGTGTCTGGGTGAGGGGAAGCGACTGCCCAGAGGTCCCCGATGGTCCGGGCTGGTCATCAGGTTCAGTGTCGACAGAGCTGCTGTCCTCACTGTGGGCCTGTTCCGGGGGTGGGATGGACATTTCTGGACCCTCCTGGCTGGTGTTTTGGCGTTCGGGTCCTGCATGGGGTATTGGTTATTGTTTCTGTGTGTGAAATAGCGTGCGTGTTATGGGTGCCCTCGTCCCCCAGTGCAGGCATTCCCTTGAGGGAGGTGTTGTGAGGGTAGTTAGTGGGGGGGGGGTAAGTGCAGTGGTCATGCTTGGGTGATGGGTGTCCATGGATTGTGTTGGCATGCAGGAGTTGGTGTTGGGATGGGTGGGTTGTGCTGGTGAGACATTGTCAGGGAGGATGTGTGCTGGGGGGTTGGGGGGGAGGATGGGGGTGTGGGTTGGCATGCTGGTGGGGTGGGGGGGATCTAGTAGTTGAGATTGGACTTACCAGAGTCCATTCCTCCGGCTACTCCTGCGAGGCCCTGAGGATGCAGGATGTTGAAGACCTCTTGCTCCCAGGATGTAAATTCGGGAGGGGTGGGTGGGGGTCCGCCGCCAGTCTTCTGGACCACGATGTTGTGCCTGGAGACCATCGATCGGACCTTCCCCCGTAGGTCGTTCCATCGTTTGCGGATGTCCTCCCTATTCCTGGGATGCTGTCCCACCGCGTTGACCCTGTCCACGATCCGCTGCCATAGCTCCGCCTTCCTAGCTATACTGGTGTGCTGCACCTGTGAGCCGAAGAGCTGGGGTTCCACTCTTAGGATTTCCTCCACCATGACCCGGAGTTCTTGGTCCGAAAAGCGTGGGTGCCTTTGGGGTGCCATGGGGTGGTGTGGGTGAGGTGTGGGGTGGTGTATGTGATGATGAGTATGTTGGTGTGTGGTGCTTTGTGCTACTATGTGGTGTGTGTGATGGTGTAGTGTGCCTCAGTGTGTATTGCTATGGATTGTCTGCTGTGTCTCTCTCTCCTTCTCTCAGTAATTGTGGTCATAGGGGTTTGTGGGTGATGTGGGGGTGTGTTTTATAGTTGATTGATTGTGTGGGAGTGGGTTGTGTATGTGTATCAGGTGTGTGTATTTGTAATTGTCCAATGTGCCTGTGTTTTGGTGCTGTGTGTGTATTTTGACCGCGGCGGTGTGTACCGCCAATGGAATACCGCGTTGGAAAGCCCGCCGCGTTGATTCGTGGGTCGTAATGGCATGGGCGTTTTTCTGTTGGCGTGACGGTGGTTTGGTCATCTCCAGTTTATCGCTGCCCGCTGATGTGGCGGCCTGCAGTGGAGGTCGGATTTTTGGAGGTTTGGCCGTTGTGGGTCAGAATGACCGTGGCGGCTTTCCGCAGCCGCGGCGGTGTTATGGCGGTCTTCTGACCGGCGGTAAGCGCCTTTTACCGCCGAGGTCAGAATGACCCCCACAATCTCTTACATACCTCTCAACATGTTTGTCCCTTCCTGGCCACCAATAATCTGCCCGAACTTTCCTCTTCATGGCGGATATGCCCCCGTGTCCTTCATGCATTAATTTCAACACTCTTTCTCTTAAGCTATCTGGTACAACCAATTTGTCCCCCCTTCTCAGTATACCATTAATCACAGACAATTCCTCCCACACATTCTTATATTCAGCCAAATCGATATTCAATTGTCTTTTTTTTTTATCTCCGGTAACTGTTCTATTATCTTATTCAACACTATGGGGTTCATTACGACCCTGGCGGTATAAGACGCTTACCGCCGTGCAGAAGACCGGCAATACACCGCGGCGGTAGACCGCCACAGCTATTATGACACACATCACGGAATCCGCTGAAATTCAGACACCCACACAATACTGCCACACCAAAGGTCAGCGATAAACATGCGGAAACAAATCCTCCACCTCCACGCCAACAGAAACACACCCATGCTATTACGACCCACGAATCCACGCGGCGGTCTTTCAACCGCGGTATTCCATTGGCGGTACACACCACTGCGCTCAAAATACACACACATCTCCAAAACACCGCCACATTGGACATTTCAAAATACACACACCTGAGACACATACACACACCACACCCACACATCCAATACAATACAAAACACACACCCACATCACCCACAAACCCCTACAACCAGAAATTCTGAGAGAAGGCCAGAGAGAGAGCACAGAATAGACAACCCCATCACACAGAGGCACACAACACCATCACCCACACAACATCCAAGCACAAAATACCACATACCACTACACTCACCACACTCATCACCACATACACCACCCCACACTTCACACACACCACCCCATGTCACACCAAAGACACCCCCACTTCTCCGAGGAGGAGCTCAGGGTCATGGTGGAGGAAATCGTACGGGTAGAGCCACAGCTATTTGGCTCACAGGTACAGCACACATCAATTGCAAGGAAGATGGAGCTATGGCAAAGAATAGTGGACAGGGTTAACGCAGTGGGACAGCACCCAAGAAATAGGGAGGACACCAGGAAGAGGTGGAACGACCTACGGGGGAAGGTGCGTTCAACGGTATCCAGGCACCACATCGCGGTACAGCAGACTGGCGGCGGACCCCCACCTCCTCCCCCTCAACTAACAACATGGGAGGAGCAAGTCTTGACCATCTTGCATCCTGAGGGCCTCGGAGGAGTCGTTGCAGGAACGGACACTGGTAAGTCAAATCTTAACTATCACATCCCCCGCCCTACCTGCATGCTATCACACCCCCCCCCCTCACACCCTCCCCTATCACCCAAACTCCTCACTAATGTACTAATAACACCAACTACACATCCCAACCCCAAGACCTGCATGACACAACTAACCATTGACACCCATCACTAAAGCATGCCCACTGCACATACCCAGAACACCCCCCAACCATCAGCACACAACCCCACACACAGGAATGCCTGCACTGGGGTTCACGCACACCCAACCATTGCACACCATTACACACACACATGCAATAATCATGTACTTATACCCCCGCAGTAACCCGCAGGAACCCGAAGGAACGTCACCACACCAGAGGGTCCAGACAACACCACTCCACCCCCAGAAGAGGCCCACAGTGACGACAGCAGCTCTGCCCTACTGGATCTTGATGACCAGCCCAGACCATCATGGGCCTCAGGACAGTCGGTTCCCCTTGCCCAGCCACAGCCCAACACCGAACTTCCACCCTCTGCTAACACCAGCACAGCACCCACCCAGCGGGCCCAAACCTCCCTACCCAGGACAGGTCAATCAGCGCTGTGTCCACCACTACAGGGCACCCAGGCTAACCCACCACCCCAACAACAACAGGGACTTGGGGGCAGTGGTAGTGGGCACACGGTCCAGGGGACGGAGGCACAGGAACACAGGGGAACTGGGAGGGCTGCTGTGCGACAGAGGGAGGACAGGCCAAGGGAACCAACTCTCCACGAGGCCCTCTCCTCCATCATGGGAGCATACCACCACTCCCAGGAGACGATGGCCACGGTCCTGGACAAATTGCAGGAGACCCTGCGTCTGCAGGAGGAGCAGTATTTGGGGTTCAGGGAGGAGCTCAGGACCATCGGCTCCGCCCTGGGCACCATCGTAGGGGTGCTAACGGACATTCAAAAGACCTTGAGGGACACCGTGGCACTCCAAGGGGCCCCTGACACTAGCCACGACAATGAACTGCCTACCACCTCCGCCGGCGCTAGTGGACAGGGCGCCCCGCCACAGGACCACCACACCAGCACCCCATCCCCTGCAGACGGGCAACCACCACGCAAGCGGGCCCTGAGATCCAGGAACAGGACAGAGCAAGATGGCAAGACCCCTGCCAGGAAATGAGACCACCCTGATTGTCACCCCACTGTCCCACTTTGTTACTCTGTCCAAATCGGAACTGCCCCAGCTCCACTTCCAATGGGCAGATGTGCAATGTACCTGTGAGACTAATAGACTGAACTCTGCCATGGACATTCCTCCACCATCACCCGTCACCATTTTACAACCCCCCTTCATTTTTAGCACTTAAATAAACACCCTTGAAACACTAAAAAAACTGGAGTCAGTCTATTATTTGTAATTTTGTATTATCAATGACAGTGTCATAATGGCTTACCCATTGGAAGGCTAACATACCAATGTCACACATCACAAGCCCTTCAAGGATGCAAGCAGTTGACACGTAGGTAACCACATTTGTGAAACTGAAATGGAAGGGGAGAACTCAGTTAACAACTAGTGAGTGAAATGTCAGTACAGGATAGAGGTAGACGTGTGAAAGTTAATGTAATGTTAAACCTGAAAATGTACTCACCTGAGTTTCACTGGAAATATTGCTGTATGACTGACTCCCTGTTGTCGTTTTCTTCTTCCTCAGCTTCATCCTCATCACTGTCCACAGGCTCCACAGACTCCACAGCTGCTACAACACCGTCATCTGGACCATCCTCCTGCAGAAAAGGCACCTGGCGTCGCAATGCTAAATTATGGAGCATGGAGCAGGCGATGATGATGTCGCACACCTTCTTCGGTGAGTAGAATAGGGACCCACCTGCCATATGGAGGCACCTGAACCTGGCCTTAAGAAGGCCGAAGGTGCGTTCGATCACCCTCCTAGTCCGCCCATGGGCATCATTGTACCGTTCCTCTGCCCTGGTCCTGGGATTCCTCACTGGGGTCAATAGCCAGGAAAGGTTGGGGTAACCAGAGTCCCCCAATAGCCATACACGGTGCCTCTGGAGTTGACCCATCATATCAGGGATGCTGCTATTGCGCAGGATGTAGGCGTCATGCACAGAGCCAGGGAACATAGCATTTACCTGCGAGATGTACTGGTCTGCCAAACAGACCATCTGGACATTCATAGAATGATAACTCTTCCGGTTCCTGTACACCTGTTCACTCCTGCGGGGGGACCAGAGCTACATGAGTCCCATCAGTGGCACCTATGATGTTGGGGATATGTCCAAGGGCATAGAAGTCACCTTTCACTGTAGGCAAATCCTCCACCTCAGGGAAAATGATGTATCTCCTTACGTGTTTCAGCAGGGCAGACAACACTCTGGACAACACGTTGGAAAACATAGGCTGGGACATCCCTGATGCAATGGCCACAGTTGTCTGAAAAGACCCACTTGCAAGGAAATGGAGCACTGACAGCACCTGCACTTGAGGGGGGATTCCAGTCGGATGGCGGATTGGTGACATCAGGTCTGGCTCCAACTGGCTACATAGTTCCTGGATTGTGGCACGGTCAAACCTGTAGGTGACGATTAAGGGGGTCATTCTGACCCCGGCGGGCGGCGGGAGGCGCCCGCCTGGAGGAAACCGCCAGAATACCGCTGCGCGGTCAAAAGACCGCCGCGGGTATTCTGGGTTTCCCACTGGGCTGGCGGGCGACCGCCAAAAGGCCGCCCGCCAGCCCAGTGGGAAACACCCCTCCATGAGGATGCCGGCTCCGAATGGAGCCGGCGGAGTGGAGGATGTGCGACGGGTGCAGTGGCACCCGTCGCGTATTTCAGTGTCTGCAAAGCAGACACTGAAATACAAAGTGGGGCCCTCTTACGGGGGCCCCTCGACACCCCTCACCACCATCCTGTTCCTGGCGGTCGGAACCGCCAGGAACAGGATGGCGGTGAGGGGGTCGGAATCCCCCATGGCGGCGCAGCAAGCTGCGCCGCCATGGGGGATTCCCAGGGCAGCGGAAAACCGGCGGGACACCGCCGGTTTTCCTGTTCTGACCGCAGCCGAACCGCCGCGGTCAGAATGCCCTGCGGGGCACTGCCAGCCTGTTGGCGGTGCTCCCGCATCCCCGGCCCCGGCGGTCCTTGACCGCCGGGGTCGGAATGACCACCTAAATGTCTCTCTTCCATTGTCAACAGGTCCACCAGCGGTTGGTACACCGGAGGCCTAAGAAGGACAACAGCGAAGAAACAGTCACTATTCCTCCAGGTATGTACCCACAGTCACACACAAGACTACACCAGACAATGAACCCTTCCTGTATGTGTGTTGAGTGTAGGCCTCAGTATGTGTGACGCAGTTGAAAAAGAATCCATGTGGGCCCCTGAAATGGCGGCTGCCTGACCTCTAAACTGGGACAATGGGATTGTGGGGTAACAGCGCTGGTGTTGCACACCGTCGCGGTAGGCGGTTGTAGACCGCGGCGCACTGCTGCATTGGTTAACATTGGACCCTATGGGTCCCAGGAGCGAATGAACAGGTGCGCTGGCGGTGATGATGCGCACCGCGGCGGACGTCACCGTCGCGGACGTCACCGCCATTTTCTATCTGTTCAATCACTAGATACCTGACCTTCGACAGGAGAGGACCTACACTGCTAGTGCTGCTGTGACCTCGGTCTGGAAGCGACGATGGCTGCTGCGTCTGGGGAAAGGGCCCCTGCCTTCACTGCACAGGAGTTGGAGAAACTTGTGGATGGGGTCCTCCCCCAGTACATGCTACTCTACGGTCCTCCAGACCAGCAGGTTAGTACACAGGGAGCACGTTGTATGGGCTAGGCCTGGGTGGACAGGGCTGGGTGGAAGAGGGAAGGGGGCAGAGTTCATACTACAGTAAAGCATTGGAATAAATGGGCCACATGGTCAGAGTAGGGAGGGGGCCACTCACATTGATGGTGCAGTTGGTAATGACTGTTCCTCTTCCCTTGTGCATGTCATGTAGGTCAGCGCCCACCAGAAGAGCGACATTTGGCGTGCCATCGCCAAGGAGGTCCGGACCCTGGGGGCCCACCAGAGACGGGGCACCCACTGCTGGAAGAGATGGGAGGACATTCGCCGCTGCAGCAAGAAGACGGCGGAGGCTCAGCTGGCGATGGCCTCCCAACGTGGGAGGGGTGCCCGTCGCACCATGACCCCCCTGATGTTCCGGATCCTGGCGGTGGCCTACCCGGAGTTGGATGGGCGCTTGAGGACATCACAGCAGACACAAGGGGGTGAGTACAACCTCATTCTGCGGACTTTGCGTGCAGTGAAGGGGTCTGGGTGGGGGAGGTGGGCTGTGGGTGTCCCTAGGCCAGGGCGAGTTAGGTAGGCAAGGCCCCTCCGTAATGTAGGCCATGTGGCACTCTACCCCACCTCAGAAGAGTGCCAAGTTGAGGTATAGTTGCCCCTGTGGCATCCATGTGCACAGATGTCCACCATTGCCATGTAGGCCATATCCCAGAAATTGCATGTGCAGAGGCCAGGAGCACGGCGTAATGCATGGGGCTGCTGCGTCTGTCTTGTCCGCCAATGGTAGCGGTATGCCATGCACTAAAACTCTCTTACTTCTGTCTCCCCCACATTTTCTGCTCTCCCTGTCCTTTTGTACATCAGCATCATCAGGCGGAGGTACAGTGGCACCGGAGCACGAGGGAGCTGCATCCCACATGGCCATGGAGGGCCACACCACAGACTCTGAATGCACCAGTGGGACGGAGGGCGAGGGGAGCTTCACGTCGGCCACCGGATCAGCAACCAGCGACACGGACTCGTCCTCCGATGGGAGCTCCCTTGTGGTGGCGGCACCATCTGTGCCCCCCACTTCTACAGGTACAGCCGCCACCTCCCCTACCAGCACCGCCCTCCCAGCAGCCCCTCAGCGTTCGCCCCGTGCCCGCTCACCCAGAAGGGTGGGCATCACCTTCGCCCCAGGCACCTCAGGCCCTGCCCCAGTCACCCCTGCTGCCCTCAGTGAGGAGGCCATTGACCTCCTCAGGTCACTCACTGTTGGGCAGTCTACCATTGTGAATGCCATCCAGGGTGTAGAACGAGAGTTGCAACACGATAATGCATTCCTGGAGGGCATTCATTCTGGTCAGGCTGCCCTTCAGCGAACCCTGCAATCTCTGGCCTCAGCACTGATGGCAGCCATTGTCCCTGTGTCTAGCCTCCCCCCTCCAACTTCCTCCACCCAGACCCAATCCCCTGTACCCCAGCCCATCCCAAGCACACCTACAGACCAGCATGCACACAAGTCAACACACCCAAGTAGCTCAAGCAAACATAGGCACCACACACACCACAGGCACTCACACAAGCATCACACACATACAGATACAGCAACATCCAATGTCTCCACTGTGTCCCCCTCCTCCTCTTCTCCCTCCTCCCTCCCAGTCTCGTCTACACACACACCTGCATGCACCACATCTACAGGCACTAGGACTCGCACCAGGACACCCAGCACCACAACCCGCTCTCCTGCACTCACCACCTCCACTGCCATTTACACGTCCCCTGTGTCCTCTCCCAGTGTGTCTTTGTCGCCCCCTCCCAAAGTACCCAAACGCCGGCAATCACTCACCCAACATCCATCCACCTCACGACAGCCTCCAGTACCTGCACCTGCACCCAAAACACCTAAAGTGACACCTCCGACAACCACCTCCTCTTCCTCCACTCCCAGACCCCCTCCAGCTACCCATCCCAGTGTCCGTCAGAAACTGTCCCTATGTCAAATTGACCTTTTTGCCCCCACCCCCCCCTCCAATTCATCAGTCCCGTCGTAGCGCCTCAGCCAAAAAGCCTCCAGTACCAGTGGTGCGTGTTCCAGGTTTTTGGAGTGCACCGTCCACCAGGGCAGGCAGTAGGACCCGGAGCCAAGGCACTGGCAGCCCACCCCCTGTAAAGGCTCTGAAATTGGAGAGTGGACGACGGGACCGTGTCAAGACTCCTGGTGGGACAACAAGTGAAATGGGATCGAAGGCGATTGGTGAGTCAGCTGTAACTCCAAAAAAGGTGGGGAAGGTCCAGAGGAAGTCTGCCCAGCCTGTTGTGAGTGTCACGGCGGAGAAGTGCGCCATCTTTTCCGGCGGTCCAGACACAACCGCCATCACCGTCGTCACTGGTCCAGAGACCACCGCCAGAGTCACAGCCCAGGAGGGCCCAAGTATTGTCACTGGTCCAGAGACCACCGCCAGAGTCACAGCCCAGGAGGGCCCAAGTATCGTCACTGGTCAGGAGACCACCGCCGGAGTCACAGCCCAGGAGGGCCCAAGTATCGTCACTGGTCCAGAGACCACCGCCAGAGTCACAGCCCAGGAGGGCCCAAGTATCGTCACTGGTCCGGAGACCACCGCCGGAGTCACAGCCCAGGAGGGCCCAAGTATCGTCACTGGTCCAGAGACCACCGCCGGAGTCACAGCCCAGGAGGGCCCAAGTATCGTCACTGGTCAGGAGACCACCGCCGGAGTCACAGCCCAGGAGGGCCCAAGTATCGTCACTGGTCCAGAGACCACCGCCGGAGTCACAGCCCAGGAGGGCCCAAGTATCGTCACTGGTCCAGAGACCACCGCCGGAGTCACAGCCCAGGAGGGCCCAAGTATCGTCACTGGTCCAGAGACCACCGCCAGAGTCACAGCCCAGGAGGGCCCAAGTATCGTCACTGGTCAGGAGACCACTGCCGGAGTCACAGCCCAGGAGGGCCCAAGTATCGTCACTGGTCCAGAGATCACCGCCAGTGTCACAGCCCAGGAGGGCCCAAGTATCGTCACTGGTCCAGAGACCACCGCCAGAGTCACAGCCCAGGAGAGCCCAAGTATCGTCACTGGTCAGGAGACCACCGCCGGAGTCACAGCCCAGGAGGGCCCAAGTATCGTCACTGGTCCAGAGACCACCGCCAGAGTCACAGCCCAGGAGGGGATAGGATGCCACAGCCCCGCTGGCCAATGATGGAACGTCATGCCACACACCAATGCCCAGTGTAGAGATCGTCATGCCACACACCAATGCCCGGTGTAGAGATCGTCATGCCACACACCAATGTCAGTATCAGGACCGCCATGGCAAAGCACCGCTGAACAGTCCTGAAACTCAATGGCAAAGCACCGCTGAACAGGGCAAAGACCGCCATGGCAAAGCACCGCTGAACAGGACAAAGACCGCCATGGCAAAGCACCGCTGAACAGGGCAAAGACCGCCATGGCAAAGCACAGCTGAACAGTCCTGAACCTCAATGGCAAAGCACCGCTGAACAGGGCAAAGACCGCCATGTCAAAGCACCGCTGAACAGTCCTGAACCTCAATGGCAAAGCACCGCTGAACAGGGCAAACACCACCATGGCAAAGCACCGCTGAACAGTCCTGAACCTCAATGGCAAAGCACCGCTGAACAGGGCAAAGACCGCCATGGCAAAGTACCGCTGAACAGGGCAAAGACCGCCATGGCAAAGCACTGCTGAACAGTCCTGAACCTCAATGGCAAAGCACCGCTGAACAGGGCAAAGACCGCCATGGCAAAGCACTGCTGAACAGTCCTGAACCTCAATGGCAAAGCACCGCTGAACAGGGCAAAGGCCGCCATGGCAAAGCACCGCTGAACAGGGCAAAGACCGTCATGGCAAAGCACCGCTGAACAGTCCTGAACCTCAATGGCAAAGCACCGCTGAACAGGGCAAAGACCACCATGGCAAAGCACCGCTGAACAGTCCTGAACCCCAATGGCAAAGCACCGCTGAACAGGGCAAAGACCGTGTAGGAATGAATGGTCCGCCACATCAGGCATCCTTATCCCATGTGCAGCTGGGACAGTGACAGGACAGGAACTTTCACGGGGAGACGCATCCAGTCTGGGCACCAGTCCCCCTCCAGAACAAGTGGAGACCTACATCTACTTGAGAGACTGTGGCTTTGCACTCCCCAGGATGGCACAGTGGGCAAACCACCCACTGTAGAGACTTGAGAGACTGTGGCTTTGCACTCCCCAGGATGGCACAGTGGGCAGCCCACCCACTGTAGAGACTTGATAGACTATGGCTTTACACTCCCCAGGATGGCACAGTGGGCAAACCACCCACTGTAGAGACTTGAGAGACTGTGGCTTTGCACTCCCCAGATACATCAATGGGCATGGAGCCCCGTCGTGGATCTGGCTTCGCATTCATCTGGCGGAGGTGCCCCCCCTTCCCTTCCCCCTGAGGTGCCTGTTTTATTTCTATCTGATGCCCCGGCAGTGTTCTCTCCGATTTTGGTCAGGTATCGTTTGTGGGCCTCGCCCATGCATTTTTGGACTGTTGGTGCACGGACATTGTTGTGTACATATCTGCACTACTTCTTGTATTGTATATATAATTATGAGTGATTTAGACATATATATCTGTATATTTTTGTTTGACATGTATATTGGCACATTACAATGTTTGACCGAAATTCGCTTTGTGTTTTCATTCTTCCGGGGGTGATTGTGGGTTGTTAATGTGATATTTTTGACTGCATTGGTGTGTATGTTGTACTATGCGAGGGTGGGGGTGGGGATGTTTGGTGGGTTTCCCCCTAACTTTTGCCTCCCCCATCCCCTGTGTAGTAGATGCAGTACTCACCGGTATCTTCTGCGCCTACTTTGCTGTTGGTCGTAAAGGAGCAGAAAGACAAGGGCAGGTAGTATTTGGAGTTCGGGGTCCATGGAGTCGTTGTGCCTCGTGGGATATGTTCAGGTGAGCGTTTTCCCATAGCAAAAGCAGTTTCCGCCGTGTTTTTATCCACGGTGAATCCGCCCCGGAAAAGGTGGCGGATTGGCGGGTTGTAATAGTGTGGGCGGTACATTGTCTCCCGCCTGCCTGTTGGCGGTGACCGCTGCGCTGCTTGTCTGTACCGCCGTGGCGGGCGGTGTGTTAAAGTGGCTGTCTTTGTTGGCGGTTTCTGCCAGGGTCATAATTCCCTTTTCTGGTCCGTCGGCCTGTTTGCGGTATTACCGCACCTTTTACACCGTCCGCCAGGGTCGTAATGACCCCCTATGTCTTCTTTCATGGCAGCTTCCCACTCCTCCTTATCTATGGCTCCGTCCATGTCTGATACATCTGCCACCATCCACTCGTCTTCTTCAATCTTCTCACCATCATCCACTGGCAATCTAGACATACAGGCCCTCATTCCAACCCTGGCAGTCTCTGACCGCCAGGGCGGAGGGCAGCGGAAGCACCGCCAACAGGCTGGCGGTGCTTCCAGGGATATTCTGTTTCCCGCCGGTTTTCCCCAGGGATGGGGATTCCGACCCCCTTCCCGCCAGCCTGTTTCTGGCGGTTTTCACCGCCAGAACCAGGATGGCGGGAACGGGTCACTGGCATGGCATGGGCAGTGCAGGGGCCCCCTAACAGGGCCCCATAAAGATTTTCACTGTCTGCTTTGCTCCTCCGCCAGATGATGCTAATGCACGCAAGAACAGGGTGACAAAACAAAAAGGGGGGGGAAGACAGAAGAAACACATGTTCAGTGCATGCAACACCACTACCGTTGGCGGACACAACACACAGGGAGCAGCCCTATGCACTAAGCCATGCACTAACAGTTCTTAGGAAATTCACATGCCCATGGGGGACAATGCCTAAGCCCAATTGCTGCACACCTGGAAGCCACAGGAGCCTGATTAGGTGTAGATGGCTATTACCAGTAGCGGGGTAGGGGTGCTACAGAGCCTGCCTAACTAGGGATCTAGCCTACCAAGTTCGCCCTGGCCTAGGGGAACCCACAGCCCATTTCCCCCACCCAGACACCTCGTAAAGCACGCCGAGTCAGCTGAATGAGAGTGTACTCACCCCCTTTTGGCTGCTGTGATGCCCTCAAGAACCCGTCCTACTCCGGATAGGCCTCTGCCAGGATCCGGTACATCAGGGGGGTCATGGTGCGACGGGCACCCCTTCCACGTTGGGAGGCCATCCCCAGCTGGGCCTCCGCCATCTTCTTGCTCCAGCGGCGCAGGTCCTCCCATCATTTCCTGCAGTGGGTGCTCTGTCTATGGTAGACCCCCAGGGTCCAGACGTCCTTGGCGATGGCATGCCAAATACCCTTCTTCTGGTGGGTGCTGACCTAGAGGAAAAGTGAAGTTAGAATGTATGTTACTATCCCGTACATTTCATCTCACGCATTGCCAAACACCTCCCAAGCTGGGCCAGACATACATACACACACACTATACTGACATGCTGGCCTGTCCCCCTCCTCACCCTCTTCCACCCACAACACTCCATACAATCATGTGCCATCCACCATGCTCACAGTGTACTCACCTGTTTGTCTGGAAGACCGTACAGTTGCGTGTACTATGGGAGGAACCCATCCACCAGTTTCTCCAACTCCTCCAAAGTGAAGCCAGGGGCCCTTTCCCCAGACACTGTAGCCATCATTGCTTCCAGACACAGGTCACAGCAGCACTTGCAGTGTAGGTCCTCTCCTGTTGAAGGTCAGGTATCAAGTGAGGGAGGAGTTAGAAAATGGCGGCCACGTCCGCGGCGGTGCGTACCGTCACCGCCGGCATACATACTCATTGGCTCCTGGGACCCATAGGGCCCAATGTTAACCAATGCTGAATTGCACAGCGGTCTTCGACGGCCTACCGCAACAGTGTACTACGCCAGCGCAGTTACCTCATTTCCCCTTGTCCCACCTTACAGGTCAGGCAGCCGCCATTTCAGGGGGCCACATGGCACGGAAAAAAACTGCGTCACACCTATTTAGGCCTGGAATACGGACAGATAAAGGCACATTGCGAATTTCCAACATTTTAGCAAATAACACATTGTGATACCTAAGTGTTGGATGACCCTCTGCTCACTGTTCTCCTCTATAGGGCACGTCTGCTGGGGCAGGTGATGAGATGGCAGCAGCCTCCGGTGTACAGACCCATGGTGGACCTGTCGACAATGGAAGAGAGACACATCATTATCACAGACTTGATCGTGCAACAATCCTGGAACTGTGTGCCCAGTTGGAGCCAGACCTGATGTCAGCTATCCGCCAAACCACAGGGATCCCCCCTCTAGTGCAGGTTCTGTCTGTACTCCATTTCCTGGCCAGTGGGTCTTTTCAAACAACAGTGGCCATGGCATCAGGGATGTCACAGCCAATGTTCTCTAACGTGTTGTCCAGAGTGTTGTCTGCCCTGCTGAAACACATGCGCAGCTACATCGTTTTCCCTCAAGTGGAGGATTTGCCAACAGTGAAAGGTGACTTCTATGCCCTGGGATATATCCCCAACATCATTGGTGCCATTGATGGTACACATGTGGCATTTGCCCCCCCGCAGGAATGAACAGGTGTACAGAAACCAGAAAAGCTACCATTCAATGAATGTGCAGAGGGTGTGTTTGGCAGACCAGTACATCTCCCATGTGAATGCCAAGTATACTGGCTCAGTGCATGACGCTTACATTTTGAGGAATAGCAGCATCCCTTATGTGATGGGGCAACTCCAGAGGCACCGTGTGTGGCTAATAGGTGAGCCCAAGGTCCCAACACAGTTGACATAGGTGTCTGGGTATGGGGTTGTCCCTAATGGTTAGTGTCTGTCTAACAGTTGTCCCTCGACATTTGCAGGTGACTCTGGTTACCCCAACCTGTCATGGCCACTGACCCCATTGAGGAATCCCAGGACAAGGGCAGAGGAACGCTACAATGAGGAACATGGGCAAACTAGGAGGATTATAGAACGCACCTTTGGCCTCCTGAAGGCCAGATTCCGGTGCCTCCATCTTGCAGGTGGCTCCCTATACTACTCACCGATGAAGGTGTGCCAGATAATCGTGGCCTGCTGTATGTTACACAACCTGGCTTTGAGACGCCAGGTGCCTTTTCTGCAGGAGGATGGGCCTGATGGTGGTCTTGTGGCAGCTGTGGAGCCTGTGGACAGTGAAGAAGAGGAGGCAGAAGAAGAAGAAGATGTAGACAACCGAAACAACATCATCATGCAATACTTCCAGTGAGAAACAGGTAAAAAGATGGAACTGCTTCCCATATCTCATACTATTGTTGGAGCTAGCATAAGTCTGCCATTTTCACTCAGTGTATGGACCCTGACTTGTTACTTTGCCTTTCCATTTCACAGATCTGGGTCCCACTTCGTGCCCTCTTCTATGTTTACTGCTGGCCAACAGCTGTGTTACATTGGTATGTGAACAAGTACATTAAATTGCTATGTTCCAGAGGTTTTGCAATTACACATTTGTGAAAGCACAGACTGACTCCAGATTGTTTTGTGATTCAAGGGTGTTTATTTCTGTGCAAATAAGTGGAGGGGGTTGTGAAATGGGCTGGGGTGATGGTGGAGGAATGTCCATGGCAGAGTCCAGTCTATTTGTATCACAGGTGCATTGTCCAATGGGGCATAGGAAGTGGAGCAATGGCAGTTTAAGGTGGACAGGGTGACAAAGTGGGACAGAAGGGTGACATTCAGGGGGGTCTTATTTCCTGGCAGGGGTCTTGGCAATGTTCTCTGTCTTGTTCCTGGATCTCAGGGACCGTTTGCGGGCTGGTTCTCCTTCCACAGGGGGTGGGGTGCTGGTGGCCTGGTGTTCCTGTGGTGGTGCCTCCTGTCCACTAGCGCCGGCGGAGGTGGAGGGCTGTTCATCGTCCAGGCTAGTGTCAGGGGCCCGTTGGTGTGCCTCTGTGTCCCTCCTGGTGTTGACAAGGTCTGCCAGCACCCCTGCAATGGTGACCAGGGTGGTGTTAATGGACTTCAAGTCCTCCCTGATCCCCAGGTACTGTTCCTCCTGCAGCCGCTGGGTCTCCTGAAACTTGGCCAGTACCGTGCCCATGGTCTCCTGGGAATGGTGGTAAGCTCCCATGATGTTGGAGAGTGCCTCGTGGAGAGTGGGTTCCCTGGGCCTGTCCTCCCCCTGCTGCACAGCAGTCCTCCCAGCTTCCCTGTTATCCTGTGCCTCTGTCCCCTGAACCGTGTGCCCACTGCCACTGACCCCAGGTCCCTGATTTTCTTGGGTTGGTGGGTTTGCCTGGGTTCCCTGTAGTGGTGGACACACTGCTGATTGACGTGTCCTGGGGACAGAGGGATGGGCCCATGGATGGGTGCTGTGGTGGTGTTTCCTGAGGGGGAGGTTTTGTGATAGTTTGTGACTGTGTCAGGAGAACAGACTATCCCGAGGTCCCTGATGGGCCAGGCTGGTCATCTTGATCAAGGTGTGCAGAGCTGCTGTCATCACTGTGGGCCTCTTCTGTGGGGGGACTGGATATGTCTGGCACCTCCTGTCCGGTGACGTTGGGTATGGGTCCTGTTGGGGTGTGAATGCATAATCTTAGTATCTGTGTGTGCCATCTTGTGCAATGGGTGAGTTAACCTCTACTCCTGTGCTTGCATTATTGCTGTGGCCCTTGTGTGATTTTGGGGCATGAGTGAGTCTCTCTACTGGACATGCTTTGGTGATGGGTGTCCACGCATTGGTGTTACATGCAGGGCTTGGTTTTGGGATGTGTGGGTTGTGGTAGTAGGGTGTCTGTGGGGTGTTGGGGAGATGGGTGTGAGGGTGAGGGTGGGAGTATGTGATGGCATGCAGGTAGGGTGGGGGATATAGTAGTAAAGATTTGCCTTACCAGAGTCCAGTCCTCCTGCTACTCCTGCGAGGCCTTCAGGATGCATGATCGCCAAGACTTGCTCCTCCCATGTTGTTATTTGTGGGGGAGGAGGTGGGGGTCCACCGCCAGTCCTCTGTACAGCAATCTGGTGTCTAGATACCACGAAACGTACCTTCCCCGTAGGTCGTTCCACCTCTTTCTGATGTCAACCCGTGTTCTTGGATGCTGTCCCACGGCGTTGACCCTGTCAACGATTCTCCGCCATAGCTCCATCTTCCTAGCAATGGATGTCTGCTGCACCTGTGATCCGAAAAGCTGTGGCTCTACCAGGATGATTTCCTCCACCATGACCCTGAGCTCCCCCTCAGAAAACCTGGGGTGTCTTTGAGGTGCCATGATGTGGTGTGGGTGATGTGTGAGGTGCTGTCTGTTGTGATGTGTGAGGGGATGAGTTGGTGTGTGTTGAGGTGCGTGGATGTTGTATAAGTGATGGTGTTGTGTGTCTGTGGATGCTGGTGTTGTGTTAGCTAATCTCTCTCTCTGGCCTTCTTTCAAATTTTTGGTTGTAAGGGTTTGTGGCTGATGTGCGTGTGTACTTTATATTGGATTGGGTGTGTGGGTGTGGTGTGTGTATGTGTATCAGGTGTGTGTATTTCGAATTGTCCAATGTGGTAGTGTTTTGTAAATGTGTGTGTATTTTGAGCGCGGGGGTGTGTACCGCCAAAGGATTACCGCGGTTGAATGACCGCCGCGTTCATTGTGGGTCATGATAGTGTGGGCGTATTCTTGTTGGCGTGACAGTGTGGGTTTTGGTATCGCCAGTTTATCACTGACCTTTGGTGTGGCGGACTTGTGTGGGTGTCTGTATTGTGGTGGATTCCAAGCTGTGAGTCGTAATACCTGTAGCGGAATTCCGCTGCCGCAACGGTATGTTGGCGGTCTTCCCGCAGATTTACCGCCAGGGTTGTAATGAGGGCCAATGTCCCTCAATGTGTCCAGATGCTTGTATGTTCAGCAGCGATGTAGCAACTTTTTAAACATTCAGATAGTTTGTTTTTATGAACTAAAGGGTTAAGTGGGAATGAATGGGGCACACATACTACAGTGTGCAGGTCTGGTGACACAGAGGCCCATCAGGGTGCGGGCTGCTCTGGTGATAGGAAAGCACACCTCTTCCCTTCATAAAGTGTGCAACTCACAGAGGCCTCCCATTGTGTTCGGCCACTTGGGCTGCCTGTATTGCGGGCAGCAAAGAGATGTTTCCTCCCTGACACAGCTTCATGCCTTGATTTATGAACCATTTGCTCAGATCTCTCCGTTGTTATTGCACCAGCGCAAAAATAAATGCCATCTTCTCTGGAGCAAATGTTAACGCCAGGACAGAAGCAATTTGTTAGTCATGCCCTTAAATGATAGGGGTACAAAATCATGCATGTAATGCCATACCATTCTCTGTTGTTTTCACCGCGTGTCATGGGCTAAACAAAACAAACACCAGAGCAGCCAGCCAGTGACATCAGGATGGAAGCGAGTCAGTGCTGGGCACGATGGAGCATGTAGCCCCTACCGCACTGGTATCACAAAAGAAACGCAGTGATAACAGACTGAACTGCATGTCCCAGCCAGCAGTGCACACGACACTTAACAGGGCAGCAGGGGCGGCTCGGTACTTGAAAGCAGCAGTGTGTGTGCGTGTGGGGGAGGTGGCAGACAGGCACTCTCGGAAATTGCCTCTAATGTTTCACTTACATCTTTCAATGCACAACAAATCTAACCAGATAAGAACATGATTTATAGCCCTGTATACAGAAAGTGACCTGGAAAGTGACCTGGAGTGATGTCAAATGCTACTAGAGAAAGAGAAAAGTAGTCCCTAAACAGATTATACAATGGGATAGGTGGAAGGGTGCAAGTACTGGGGGCATGCTCCATGGGAGTAGACAAAAGAGGAGAAGGTGGGACAAATAGGAAAGGTTAACCACTTAGCACCTGCACCAGCCTCCACGCCGATGACCCATCCACCAAGGCAGGACGCAACCATCTCAGATGCATTCTACTCAACACCTGCTCCGTCCACAAACACGGCGTCGAACTTTGGAATCTACTCAACTCAGCTTCCCCAGACGTCGACTTCCTGACCTAGACCTGGATAAACCCCTCCTCAGCGCCCAACATCGTCATAGCCATCCCGGACAGGTACAAGATCACCCGCAGGGACCGCTCCAACAAACCAGTAGGAGCCATCGCTATCGTCCACAAGAACAGCCTCAGAATCACGACCACCGAACACCTGCGCTTCCAGTTCCACACCGACCCAAACACCCCCTCAGAGGGACCCTCGCTTACAGACCCCCACCCGGCCCCTAACAGCAGTTCAGCAACTCCAACACCGACGTCATCAGCACGCACGCTCTCGCATCCACAGACTTAGGGACTTGAACTTCCACCTCGAGAACACCAACGACAATAACTCTACCACCCTGCTCAACAACCTCTCCAACCTCAGCCTCAAGCAGCTCATCACAACACCCACCCACTCAGCAGGACACAAGCTTGACCCCATTTTCTCCTCCAGCAAACACGTCTCCTTCAGCCATACCACCAAACTCCACTGGACCGACCACCGCTGCATCCACTTCTCCTTCGAGAAACACACCATCACCCGCAACAGATTCCCCACCGCAGATGGAACAAGGTCACCAAAGACCAAGTGATCGCTACCCTCTCCTGGAACCCCCTATCATCACCACTGACACAGCAGCCCGCAGCCTCAGGCAATGGATCGACGACTGTGCCAACACTCTTGCGCCGATCCAAAATCCTTCCAACAGACGTACCGACAGAAAGGCCTTCTGGTTCACTGCCGACCGCCTAGAATCTATGCAAACATGCCGAAGACTCGCAAAGAAGTGGCGCCAAGATCAGATACTGGACAACCACACAGCTTTCAAGAATGCCATCTGCAGACACCACCAACTCATCTGAACTGTCAAGAGAACCACCTTCAAAGAACACATTGACAACAACGTACACAGCCACAAGGAGCTCTCGAACATCGTGAAGGAGCTCTCCAGCCCTGGCTCCAACATCAATGGCATCCTGGCATCACAAGACCTCTGTGACTCCCTAGCCACCTTCTTCTACCGCAAGATCGCAGACATACATGACAGCTTCAGCACTCAGACCCCCTGTCAACCACCGACACCACAGACTCACCACCCACCAGCCTCCTGCTCTCCTGGACCCACGTCAATGACAACTACACCATTGAAATCATGAACACCATCCACTCCGGCTCACCATCCGACCCCTGCCCTCACCACATCTTCAACAAAACAAGCGCTGTCATCACACCCCAACTCCGGAAGATCATCAACAGTTCCTTTGAGTCTGCCACCTTCCCGGAGAGCTGGAAACACGCCGAGATCAACACTCTCCTCAAGAAACCCAAGGCGGACCCAAAGGACCTCAAGAACTTCCGGCCCATCCCCCTGCTCCCCTTCCCAGCAAAAGCCATAGAGAAAATTGTCAACAAACAATTGACCCGTTTCCTCTAGGAGAACAACACTCTGGACCCATCCCAATCCGGATTCTGCAGCAACCACAGCACCAAAACCGCCCTTATCGCCGCCACCGACAACATGAGGACCATACTGGACAACGGCGAAGCCTCGGCTCTCATCCTCCTGGACCTCTCAGCCGTGTTCGACACCCTCTGCCACCACACCCTACGCACACGCCTCAATGACGCAGGTGTCCGTGACAGAGCCCTGGACCGGGTCACCTCCTTCCTCACCGGCAGAATTCAGAGAGTCCGCATCCCTCATTCTGCTATGAAGCCACCAAAATCATCTGCAGCGTACCCCAAGGTGCGTCCCTCAGCCCAACCCTCTTCACCATCTACATGGCTCCGCTCGCTAACCTTGCCCGATCTCACAACCTCAACGTCATCTCATACACCGATGACACCCATCTGATCCTCTCCCTCACCAAGGACCCTGCCAAGACCAACCTCCATGAAGGAATGATGGCCATCGCCGAAAAGATGAAGAACAGCTGCCTGAAAATGAATTCCGACAAGACTGAGGTCCTCATCTTCGGCTCCATCCCCTCTGCATGGGAGGAATCCTGGTGGCCTGCCACACTGGAAACCGCACCGACACCCACCGACCACGCACGCCACCTGCGATTCATCCTGGACTCTTCACTATCTATGACCCCGCAAATCAACCCCATCTCCTCCTCCTGCTTCAACACCCCCGCATGCTTCAGAAGATCTACAAATGGATCTCCACTGAAACCAGAAGAACAGTTACCCAAGCCCTCGTAAGAAGCAAACTGGACTATGGCAATACCCTCTGCAATGGAACCACTGGCAAACTCCACAAAAGACTGCAACGCATCCAGGACGACCGCACATGCCTCATCCTGGACATCCCCCGCCACTGCCACATACCAGCCCACCTGAGAGACCTACACTGGCTCCCCTTCAACAAGAGAATCACATTCAAACTCCTCAACCACGCTCACAAGGCACTGCACAACACTGGACCAGAATACCTCAACAGATGGCTCTCCTTATCCCCGACCCGACAGCTTCGCTCCACCGACCTTGCCCTCGCCACCATCCCATGCATTTGTAGAACAACCGCCGCCGGCAGATCATTCTCCGACCTTGTCGTCAAGACGTGGAACACTCTTCCCATCCACCTGCATCAGACCAAGGACCTACTTACCTTCAGGAGACATCTCAAGGTATGGCTGTTCGAGCAGTAGCAGCCCCCCCTTCAGCGCCTTGAGACCCTCACGGGTGAGTAGTGCGCTTTGCAAATCCCCTGATTGATTGATTGATTGATTAGAAGCAAGGATTTTCAAAGGACACTGACATAAACTAATGAGAAGCAGTGGGCGGAATTGAAGCCCTCAAAGAAGTATATAATAAAGTATATACAAGAAGTCTTGAATGCTCGACCTAAAAAACACCCATTGAAGGAAACACATAGTAAACAGTTGACATAAAGGCCCGGATAAAGAAACAAAGGTTGTAGTTACCACAATATGAGGTGGAATGGGAGCGATTATGCAGGTGCAGTGAGGGTAGGACAGAACATGCAAAGAGTAAGACTCCTATTTTGAAGCAGAAAGAGATAAGGAAGGCGGTAACTTTTCAGAGGACACAGAAGGATAGTTCTCTTAGCAAAGAAAAATGGATTTGGGTCCCAGACAACTTAGAGGAGAAGTCAGATTTAGTGATAGTTGGGGCGGCTCATGAGATTCGTGGTGAAAGGGGATCTTCAGACTGGAGCAGCCTGGAGCGTGACATTTCTGCCAGTCCAATAGGAGAGATTGTCGAACAGGTGGGGAAACCAACAGAGCTTAAAACAGCTTTTGGACATTGGCCTGAAGAACTGGGAGGGTGGGGGGACATCAGAAGCCCTGCCCAATTCACAGGATAATTTATACAGAGATTGTGGTTTGAATTTGAATACATCATGCAGGAAGCATTTTGTTGAGGGGGGAGGTGAGGCTGAATGTTTGGGTACCCGTGAGATTTGCCTGGTGAGGATGAATTGGTTTTGGATTACGGGGATGAGAGTGATGAATGGGAGGAGGGAAAGCTAAGGGAAGATGTGGGGCAGGCACAGTTTGTGTTTGCACCGCCAAAAGGACTTAAAAGGGAGGGATGAAGTTGAGCTAACAAACAAGGAGAGGAGTATTGGTGCTTTTCAGAGGTCGCAAGCGGACAAAGGAAGTATCAGGATGTCTTGTGTGAAGGAAGGAAGGAATCTGTCTGAATCTAAAGAACACAGAGGCAGTCAAACACGACTTGAGGTGAAGGTGAAGTTGGTAAAAAAAAGAAGTAAATCAGTTGGTGTGGGGGGCGGAGTTATTGAAAAGTTGGGTACAAGCAGAAGGGCAATGAGAGTGCAAAGTTGGAAGGGTCAAGTCAGGAAAATTCAAAACAGTTGTCTACAATAATGTGTGACAAAGAAATGAAGTGAATCTGTAGAGGATAACAAGTCTGAGGAGACACAGAAGGGGAAGAAAGTAAGAATTAACTGCATCATAGGAAGAAATGACCATATATGGATTAGCAATGCCTTTAGGTTCACACCTACCAGAGAAAACAAAAAACAAATTGAGAAGCATCAATATGTGTATTTTTAAAGTGTTACATAAGAACATTCAGTCTAAGGAGGTATCTAAGGAAGTAGGAGTGGGAGTTGGCAAGGCATCCTAGAATGCCAATCAATATGGAAAACTGGATATCAGCACTTTTATTATATGCCAGTGCATACTGTGAAAAACACATAGAAAGAGCATTAGGGAATTTTAAGTATATGGATATCATTAGGAAGGCACAAATGCTTTATAGGGGATATGCTTGGCTTAGACATGATGAGGAGTTATGGCACAGTTGAATTTTAACCCAAATAAACCAGGTGGGCATGTGGACTTGGAGTTATGGCTCCAGTGGATCCCCTCTACACACCTGCCAGTAACAAACCACATGGCAAGTGGCCTCCCGGGGACCTACCGCCCCTTTCAGAACTGCCCCGCCCAACAAGGTGTGGGGGCTTATGCAAGAAGACAAGGTCCCACTGTGGGGGCATGCTGGAATTTTAACATTTAACAAAGGTTTTTGCTCAAGGCAGCTCTGCAAATGTAAACATGAATGTTCAAAATGTGACGGGAGACACCTGATTTCACAATGTTTCTCAATCAGCAATCCGAGAGAACAAGCAAGAGGTAGGGGATATCAGGCACAGCCTATTCTAAAAGGCTCATACACCAGTTAATGTGACAAGATTAAATGAACTACTAAGGGCATCCCTGGACATGGAAGCAGCTGTTAAGCTTGAATGGGGTTCCAAGGAAGGTTTCAGATAAGGATATCAAGCTCTTAGGATTCAAAGGTGGGCTGACAATTTACAGTCTGCAAAATCGTTGGCATGGGTGGTAGCACAGAAAATTGAAAAAGAGTTGAAGGAAGGGAGGGTAGCAGGTCCATTTTATGAATGGCTTATCCCAGTTTTGATAATTTCCCATTTGGGAGTAGTTTCCAAGAAGACTGCAGGGGATTTCAGACTAATTTACCACTTATCCTGGCCTGAGGAGCCATCAGTTAATGATTTCACCTCTCTGGAAGACAGAGGGGTAGTTTATGCATCCGTGGATGATGCTTTGAAGCCGGTAAAGATGTGTGAAAAAGGGACAGAGCTAGTGAAATGTGATGTAAAATCTGCTTTTAGATTTTTACAATACACTCAGCTGTTTCCCCCTTTTAGGCATGCAACTTGAAGGGGCTATTTCTGGGGATAGAGTCCTGCCCCTGAAATGTGCTATATCTTGTTTGCAATTTGAAATGTTTAGTACTTTTTTGCAGTGGGCCTTTTCATGAAAAAGTGGGCACAAAGTGGTATTGCATTATTTGGATTATTTCCTGTTCATTGGAAGGCAGGATATGGGAAAACATAGGAGAGCTTTAACACATTTTGAGGACATGCCAATGGGGTTAGGAGAACCTTAAGTCCTGGAAATAATGGAAGGGCTTGGTACAGTGCGGATATTTTTGGGCATTAAAATGGACATAGAAGAGTTGATAGCAAAGCTGCCACAGACAAAGGTTGTGGAACTAAGTGAATTTTTGGATGGCATGATTGGCTTGTGGAGGATAGAGTTGAGGCAGGTTCAAAAGCTTCTGAGTTTCCTTAATTTTGCTTGTAAAGTAGTGAGGAGAGGTAGAACATTTTGTAGGAGATTGGGCATGACCATGTCAGGTCCGACTTTGCTACACCACAAAGTAAAGATTTATATGGCAGTTAGAGTTGGTATATGCCTTTGGAGACGTGTTTTTAAAAATGCAATGGAGTATCTATAGTTTTATTTGAAAAGAAAACCCTTTGGCATGTTCAGAGTTTTTAGATGCTTCAGGGTCACATGGTTTTGGCCTCTTTTGGGAAGAAAGGTGATGTGCTGAGAAATGGGCAGAACACTGGATCAGACAAGGCAGGAGCATTGCCTTTTTAGAATTGTTTCCCTTAGTGGTAGCTCTAGTACTTTGAAGAAAAGAATTATCAAACGGATCAGTTATGTTCGATGTGGATAACACAGCAGTGGAGGAGTTGTGAACAGACAGAAAACACATGACCTTCAGGTGTTGCATTAGCTGAGACAATTTATGCTAATATGTTTACAGTTAAATATTGTATTTCAGTCTAAGCATGTGGCAGGAGTGAACAATAATATAGTGGATGCTTCATTTAGTTTGCAGTGGCAGCAATTTTGAAAGTTAGCACCAGGAGCAGAAGACATGAAGACACAGTCACCACAAAACATTTGAGCTTGTGGGGGAGGGGGGCCAAGAGTTGTTGAGCTAGTTGATAAGTCAGCTGCAGAATCCACAAGGACAAGTTACCAGCAGGCATGGCAGGAGCTTTGGAGTTTTGTTTCAACTGGGAAGTTGTTTACTAATGATAATTACAAGAACTTGGAAGGTCAAGTGATATGCTGTGTGCTAGAACTAACAAACTTGGGCCTATAGCTTGCAAATTAGCAGGTGTGTCAATCTATGGGAAATTATACTTGGGATCTGACCCAGTAAAAGGCGGGTTGGTGCAATTTTGGGAGGTTGGGCTGAACAGCAGGGTTCAGTTGCCTGGTTGAGAGATCAAGTGACATTCGGCTTGTTACAGAAAATATTCTGACTTTTACCAGAATGTTGCTATGATTTATTTGACGTTACTATTTTCAGACTATGTATGTATGTATGTTTTTGGCACCTTCAGGGTTTCTGAGCTGCTGGGCTCCAATTTGAAAGAGGGTGTCCGACATAATGAAGTTCATTTGGAAGGTGGAAAGTTGAGGATTTGGCTACAGAGTTCAAAAACTGGCCAGCTAGGTAAGAGAAAATTTAAATGGCTTAGCAAAAGGGAGAAGTACAGGGGCGTGCCCGTTGAGGGAAAGGGAAAGATTTATGGTAAGACAGGATGACATTTTTTTTACATGAAAAGGGAGTAAGAGTTACGACATCTAACTTGTTATCAGTGTTGAGAATTGTTTTGATTAAATTGGGGTTAGCTCCTGGCTGTTATGGGGCACATTCATTCAGGATTGGAGCAGCCACAGAAGCAGCAAACTTGGGTTGGGATTGGGACCATATTAGAAGGATAAGAGATGGAAATCATAATGTTGTGAGTGTTATGTAAGAAAAAAGGGCAGAAGGGACAGTTGTAAGAATTTTCTAAATCTAATGCTGCACTTGTTCTTTTACTGTAGATTGTGTGCATGGCCCCTTGAGCAGTGAAATGGTAACTTGGATAATAGAATGCATTGGGCAGCTAAGAATGCAGATCAGCAAATCTACGACCGAAGTGTCGGATTACGTAGTAGCAGGCATGAGGTGATATGGTAGGGAAATGTGGTATGTGTTGGAGCAGTTCATTACCCTTTTTAGTCACCTCTGTGACTGAGAGAGGCTGCTCTGATATGTTGTTGATACATTTGGGAGAGAGAATGATTTGGTCAAGTGATCAGGTTAAACACTTTGAAAACAGATGAAAGAAGATTTGCAGCTGATAATTAAAACGTTTTCTGGGACATGTTTAATCTGGATGGAATTTGTACCCAGGAGAAATTGGAAAGGAGCTTCAAAACATGCCCCTATCGACAAAACAAGGAGGAAATTGAACAGAGCAAGGAGGGTTTTCTGCATGTCAGTTGACATTCATGTTTTATCACATGGTTGTGTTAAGGAAGAACATATGTTTTTGTTTTGGGATGACGGGGTCTGTTTATCTCAGTATGGCAATGGATAATCATTGATGGACTGAGGGAGTTGGTAGGGAAATTGTGGTGAAAAAAAGTTTGGTACAAGGGAGTCCATCAGTAAAGAATGGTTTGCACAAGTCCACAGGTCGGTGTGGCAGTAAAACACCCTTTGGGGTTTTCCTAGATGGATGTAGTTTGGGAGATGGTGGTTCAGGTGTGGGTGTATCCACCCCCGGGGACAGGTGGGGGACAGGGAAGTGGGAGACAAAGCTCAGGGTGTTGGAACAGGACAAGGAGGTTTCACTCTGGGATTCTTGGTAGGGTGTGAGAGAGAGACAGTGGTGCATATGAGGGAAGGTAGATGAATGAAAGAAGCAAGAATGAGGTTCAGGGTAGAGGGACTTGGTTGGTGAACTGTGTGCGCACTCTGGGAAGTCATCTAAGGGAGGGAGGCTTGTCAGGAATTTGATGTATTAGTGAGGTTGTAACTATCTTATATTTGTGTTTGAATCAATTTATCCAACAGCAAACCGGTCCTAATAAATTGCCTTTTTATGGTATATACTGGTTGTGGAATATATTTATTGCACACAAAAAACAGCTACTCATAATAAGGGCCTCAGTGTTAAGGACTGAAACATTAACTGAAAGGATTATCAACTGCTCCTTCTACCCTCCATTGCCAAGCATTGTTCAAGGATTCACTGTTCAAAACACAATACAAATCCATCACCATTTAGGGTATTGGCACCCCCTCTTCTATTTCTGTAAACCACAATGGAAATAAAGGAAAGTCTGTTGGTTTCTCTTCCAGATTACGCGCATGCTGCTCTCTGACCAGGCTAATAAAAAAGTCGACCAGTGTGCAAGTTTCATAGGCAGTAGGGGCACTGGGCCAGTATGCTGCCCTTATGTGATGTGCATGATGTACAAACAGCAGGGAAACCCGCACACTTGACAAGCTGCAGCAGCAGCATGCTTAAAAGCTATCCAAAATATTTCTGCACTATAAAACAGGAAATAACCATCATATAGGCACTGCTGACTATCCTCTCAAACCTCTTTTAGTTTCTGCTTTAACCTGCACTTACACATACCCATCCACCATGTATAATGCCTTCCCAGCACAAATACACACAGTTTTCTCTCCACTGGTTCTCACTCCCCCAGCATATATATAAAAATATTTCTGCATGCACCCCACAACTGTGTCACCCAACCATGCCTCCACACATGTCGCACAACTCATACTGCGAGCTACCATGCACACTACTATCTACAACTTGATTACCTCGGACAGTACCCTACCCTATTACAGATGTAGCCTCCAGTCGCAGCTGTTCTGAGGTCTCCATGAATATAACTCACCCACACCACCCGTTCACTCTCCAACAAAGCTCATCCACAAACACATCTACATCTCCATCAACAAAACACGGGCCATTTCAGAGTTACCTTATGTGCTCCCTTCCACCATCATTACCCCACAGCACTAAAATACACTCCTCTTCCTCAAAACAAAGACACTCCTTTGTTTCCACTATTACAGCTCTTCATATAATCCAGACTTCCAACATCTTCCACTCACCACCTCATACTCCAGCTACCAACACACTTGGGTACTCAGCCCAGCTGTCATTCGCCATCACAATCCTCCTACAATCACCAACATATATTGTCCCATCTACTCACTCGTTCATCACCTCCCTTTTTCTCAGCCTACTATGAGGTAAGAACAATCATAGATATTGGTAACAACACACATGGCTGAAAGCTAGGTTCTGCCAGCTCTTCTCATGTCCATAATTCCCCACCACAACTCATGTCTCCTTCCCAAACATCAGACAAGGCCTAGAGCAAGCATCCCATGCACCAATCAGGCCCATAGACTGATACCCAACAGAATTCTATTGTAAGAAATCCCACCAAGCACAACTGAGAAAGGCGGGAAAATGGAAGACATCACAGACAGTAAAGTATATGGAAATCAGGTGCAATTTTTCACTAGCTCATAATTTGCAGCTCAGGCTTAGCTCAATTGACAGCCCTCCATCTGAAGACAAACATCTTACTCCACCATCAAGACACAAAAAACTACATATGCTTTCCATTAAGATGACACTAACACCATAAGAGCTCACCCCATGCATAAAAGATGTGGCCAAGAGTGAAGGAAAATCCCAAACACATCCACCACAACAGAACCCCAGAAGCCTTGCCAAGCACACCCAACTGGTAAAAGGTCTTTTTTGGATTCTACTGCATGGAAACTGATTGACACAGCACCATGCAGAACATCCTGGGATCCCAACAAACATGCACCAAACCACATGACTGTAATATGATAACATCATAAACATGCCGCCTATATTAACAACTCTACAGCAGTCCCACATCAAAACTAAAGTCACCACAAAACCCACAGCCCCCTCCAGTGCCCCTAATCAATAGCCTCAAACCCCTGTTCATACAAAACAACAAATCTAACCCTGTTCCATACAGCAAAGTGCATCACCCAGTCTCCCGAGACTGCCACTACTGAAAGCTGTCAGCAAATTTTTACCTTCTCTATAGGCTAATACAATTTGTGTCACATATCTGCCTTCCCACAAACCCAATCACTAGACAGACAACACTGATTATGCCAGAGGCAGATCCACTGAAACACTTAGGGAGCTGATTACAAGTTTGGTGATCTGACCGTCGGACCACGAAACCCATAGGGATGAGGCCGTCATCAAGCCCAAAGCCTCACCACCCTCGTATTACGATGTTTCTACCGGGCTGACCGGCGGAAACATCATATTATTTCATTTCTGCCGGTCAGCCTGGCCGAAACAGTGCAGTGAAGGGAGCCCAGGCCAATGCCGTCGCACACCAGCATCCTCAGAATTGTCACTGTCTGCATAGCAGACAGTGCACATTCTGAGGGTGCTGGCAAGGGGGCCCCCTTGTTGGTGCTGGCAAGGGGGCGGTTGTGGGCAGTGCAGGATCCCACTGTGGCCCCCAGCAGTGGCTTTCCATCAGCCTTTTCATGGCAGGGAACTCAGCACCGCCATGGCAGACCATGACTCCGACTGCCGCCAACCCATCGGGACCTATGATCCTGGGGGTGACAGTGGTCTTCTGGTGATCTGACCATCAGGACCGCTGGGAGTCCTCAAACTGCCAAACTCATAATTAGGCCCTTAATCATTTTCCTCCTTGAGCTACATGTAAAGCTTTCTAACCACATCCACACCACTACCAACTCATGCAGTTCTAGGGATGGGTACAACCAGTCACAAACAACCAACAGCACCCCTACCATGCAATGTCAATCACAGATGATCCAAAACCCTTGCGCCCATTCTCTACTTGCAAACAAACACACACATCATTGTCAGCATACCTTTTAACACCTGCTCTGCATCCACATACCTTTTTACACCTGCTCTGCAACCAAACACAACATTGGCAGTTTCAAATTAGTGGAAAGAGTGACAAGCTGCTCCTAGCAGAGACATGGTTAGCAGAGGACAGTAAGGGCCTCATTACGACTTTGACGGTCCTAAAAGCGGACCACCAAAGCCGTGTGGAGGACGCCACCATTCTACCAGTGGCATCCCCCCCAACGTATTATAATGTTCCAGCCGTAACACTGTAATACCCGTTCCCGCCGGGCTGACTGGTGGGAAGGGAGCCAAGGCCAATATCATAGCACTTCAGCACCCTCAGATTACGCACTGTCTGCAATGCTGGGCACCACAAGGCTAGTGGTCCTTGCACCACCAGCCTCATAATCATGGCCAAAATCTCTAGTGCCTTATTTTATAAAATGGTCCTCCAAAACCTCCTCAGTCTAACAGGTATCCATTACAATCGCCCATGAATAATATCTACTCCAAACATCAAAATGCTTCCAATGTTCACGCATGAGTACAAGTCCCTCCTCTTCCACTGTTCCATGTATATAATTATTTCCAATTTATTTAGGAAAATATCATTACGGACTTCCACAGAAGTAAAATGTATACACATTTTACAATTTGACATTATTAAACATATCATATTTTAGATACATGTATATATATATATATATATATATATATATATATATATATATATATATATAGCTTACTAACACCCTGACAAAGTGTTGAAGCGCTTTTCGAAGAGTAGCACGCTACTAAGGAACCCAAAAGGATTAGTGGTGGATTAGTATAAGGAAATTTAAGTATAGTATTATTTTCAGTATAGGGAAATGTGTTAATTTGAGTGATGGACATGTGAGTCTGTTAGTTGGATTGAATAGAATAATGGAGAGATGAAAGAGGGAAGAATCCAGAAAGTGTTAATTGGTAGGTCATAGTAGTAAGGTGAGGTTTGGGATGAGTAAAGGAGAGATGGAGGAGAGAAGAGTCTGTAGAAAGGGATAAGGGAGATCATACTAATAAAATGAGGTTTAGGGTGAGTTAAAACATTGGGCCTCATTTTGAGTTTGGCGTACGGGAAAACCCGTCCGCCTAACTCCTGACAGGGTGGCCGCTGCCTTTGTGGTGACCACCCTGCCGAACCTATAAGGAGTTTACCGCTAGGCTGGCAGGCAGAAAGCTCAGTTTCTACCCACCTACCTAGTGGGAAACAGGCTACAGCATTGTCTCCGACTTGTAATCGAGCCGGCGGCAATGATGTAGCCCGCAGGATGTACCAGCACCCTCGCCTGTTCTCTGCAAGCCTTTTCATGGTGAAACCGGCATGAAAAGGCTGGCGGAGAACAAGGTCATAATCCACAGGGCAGCGCCGCCCTGGTGGTTTATGATCTCCGTCACCGCCAGGCCGTTGGGATCATGGATCCCGGCGGTGCTGGCGGAACCCTGGCGGTCTGACTACCAGGGTCTTTATGTGGCGGTCCTACCACGACAGCACTGGCGGTCCTGACCGCCACTGCGGGGCTTGTGGTTGAAGACCGCCACCTTTGTAATAAGGCCCATTATCTTTTCCTCAATATTTCAATAGTGAAATGCTTGTAGAGAAATAGTTAAGATAATATTTAGCTGTTGTGATACATGAATAAAACATACTCATAAGCATCTAATCAAAATAACTCATATAGAAACTATGCAATGATCTAAGAGTATGGTAAGCATAGAATTTTATATATATATATATATATATATATATATATATATATATATATATTTTTTACCACTTTCTTCTCTCCACATACAAAGAAGGACAGCACTCAGAGATAGCCGTGCAGAAATTTAATCAGAATTGCAACTGAGAACGCGTTTCGGCACCAAGTGCCTTTGTCAACTACCAAGGTGCCATCTTGCCTCTGTTTTTACCTTAGTCACATGGTTAGTCCCACCAATCCAGTGAAAATAACATTAACCAAATGATTTTTCACATCACTTGTAATCTTTACATAACAGTAATACTTTGGTTTCCCACCGTTGTTTTCCCAATACAACCAAGTTAACAGAGAAAAAATACATGTAAAATACATTGCAGCATTACCCTATAAGATCAACCTTAAAAATAGACCAAAAAATCAAATCCAACCACCATGTACAAGCTGTCAGGAAAGGACAGTATAAAGGGAGATACTTACCTGCAGACAACCTTAAACATCCGGTGCCACCAGAGTCCTTCACAGATGTCATGCCGCTGCTGATGATCATCGAAAGACAACTAAATCTAGCCGCCATGGATGCCAACAACCGTATGTACACACACACCTACCTGTATCATTAACTTTAAAAACAGCTTGTAGAGCCAGCTTACACAGCATAGGGGGGGATATGCAATGGGAAGCAGGTAGACGTCTCAACCTATACACACTCAGTAACGTATGTCTACATGGACACATACACAGTCACAATACGTCCCTTTTGGGCAGTACCTCCACATTGCATTACAACACTACATGAATACACATGACCACACAGCTCAGGCACAGGGTGACTGAGGGCTACATAACATTGTCACACACATCAACAACACACCTACATAACATATACAAATACAACTCACACACTAACATTCCACACTGGCCAGGGACTGTCCTCACATACAACACACATATGTATCGATGTGGCATGGAACACAAACAACACCACCATTAAACAGCCCTGCAGTGGGGGGACACACATCGCAGCACAATGGAAGGACAATGGCATGCACAAAGCACAGAGAGACAAATAGACAAAGAACACTATGCCAACTATACCTGCACAATTGTCAGCCATCTGGGACGTCCAGGGAGCCATCTGGGACACCCAGGGAAGGAGACTGCACTGGGACATAGATCACTTTGAACAGGCCGCTCAAAAAACACGTGCAGAGGAAATGGCCCTACATGGGTCTCTGGGGCAAACAATACTAAACCCAAATGACATGCACATCAGCACAATGGGGAAGGGCAAGTCAACAATGCACATACAACTCCTACTGCATGAGGCATACACCTACAGGAAATATCTTCAAGGGACACACACCTAAATGGACACATGCACAGTCTAATGCAAACACAGCTAGCACAAATTAACACACTCTGGTGGTCATTATGACATTGGCAGTGACTGTTAAAGTGGCGGTAATACCACCAACAGTCTGGTGGTAATTACCGCCAAATTAAGACCATGGCAGTGATAACTCCCATAGACAGCCAATATACACTATCCGCCAGAGCGTTAACACCACTCACCATGGCAGTAGCCATCAACAGCCAAGCGGAAGGCAAGGTAGCGCCCACCATATTATGACACAGCAAACCGCCATGATTTCTGGGGCGGTACCAAACACCATCAAAAGCCTGACGGAAACACAACACAGAAGACCAAAGACTCACCATCAGAGACACAGAGAAGATCAATGCCGCCATGGAACCAGAACTGCAAGTCTTCCCGATGCTTTTCCACGCCACGCTCCCCCTGGAACACCAATGCCGACGAAGACAACGACGGTGAGTACAGCTGCCTAGCACACAAGGGAGGGAGGGAGGAAAAGGAGAATGACTCACACACACACACACACACACAACACACACCATTCACACACACACCATACACACAACCAGCTGCAGACTAAAAACAATGTCATAGGACACACCTCATAACAATGCAAGGACAACAGTAAGGCAGAATTGAAAATGTATTTGCATGCCAACAACCACAAGCACCGAAGTGACAAAAAATATACATGAACAATTTTCCAGAAAGGGCCAATGCCCAGTCCAAAGTACAAAAGGCCCACATGGCCACAGGGCACCGTCCAAGCTCCAACTTGATCCTGACCTTCTCCGCACCAAACTGTGCAGGAGCAACATGTTGGAAGTGGGCAGGCACCTCAGGGGGAAAGTGGGTGGAGGGCACCTAACCGAAGTGGGGAACACACCCACTGGTTCTGGAGGGGGCTCCATGCCCATTTCCCAATGCTGTGGAGTCCAAGGTCACAGTCTCTGAGGTGGGGAACCCGCCCACTGGTTCTGGAGGGCGCTCCATGCCCATTTCCCAATGCTGGGGAGTGCAAGGTCACAGTCTCTGAGGTGGGGAACTCACCCACTGCTTCTGGATGTACAACAGTCCTTGGAGGATGGCCTTCATGCCTTCTGCTGGAGGTGAGGGCTACATTGTCTCTGCTGGGGAGGTTTCCTCTGGGCAGTCTCTGCTGGAGGTGAGGGCTGCATTATCTCTGCTGGGGGAGGTATCCCCTGGGCGGCGTCTGCTGAAGGTGAGGGCTGCTGTGTCTCTGCTGGGGGAGGTGTCCCTTGGGCAGCCTCTGCTGGAGGTGAGGGCTGCATTGTCTCTGCTGGGGGAGGTGTCTCCTGGGCAGACTCTGCTGGAGATGAGGGCTCCTGTGTCACAGCTGGAGGTGAAGGCTTCTTGCCTTTCATTGGTGGTTGAGTGGGAACCTCTTCTGTCATTGGTGGTTGAGTGGGAACCGCTCCTGTCATTGGTGGTTAAATGGGAACCTTTCCCTTCCTGGCTGGTGGAGTGGGATCCTTCCCTTTCCTGGCTGGTAGAGTGGGATCCTTCCTTTTCCTGGCTGGTGGAATGGGATCCTTCCCTTTCCTGGCTCGTGGAGTGGGATCCTTCCCTTCCCTGGCTGGTGGAGTGGGATCCTTCCCTTTCCTGGCTGGTGGATTGGGATCCTTGCCTTTCCTGGCTGATGGAATGGGATCCTCCCCTCTCCTGGCTGGTGGAGTGGGATCCTTCACTTTCTTGCCTCCACGACTAGGAGGTGCCTCCACTGTCCCGTGGACTGTTTGGCTGAGGTGCTGGGCTGGGTTGTTGGGATACTTCTCTTACGGGCAGGACGGGGGTTAGAGGGGTAGGGAAGAGGTCAAGTTGGGCACAGAAAAACTTCTTAGGGATGGTGGGGCGGGATGAGGAGGAGGGATGGGAGTGGAGGTTGAGGGAGTGGTTGTTGAAGGTGTATGTCTGCTGGACTTGGGTGCAGGTGGATGGGAAGTGTGCTGATGTGAGGTGGATGGCTGCTGGGTGTCTCAGTGGGTGCGTTTGTGTCCCTTGGGAGGGGGGGAGACAGACAGGGTGGGGGAGGACACCGGGGACGCATGGATGGATGTTGTGGAGGTGTCTGCTAGTGAGGTGGGAGTGCTGCTTGGTGTGGTGATGGTGGTGCTGTCTGCTGAAGCAGTGCATGCAGGTGTGAGTGCGGATGTGACTGTGAGGGAGGAGGAAGAGGAGGAGGAGGAGACAGTGGATGTTGTTGTGTGTGCAACTGTCTGTTGTTTCTGTGTGTGCTTGTGGCCTGACGTGTGCTGCCTGTGTTTGACTATGCTACTCTTGTGTGATGTTTTGTGTGCATGCTTGTCTGTATGTTTGCATGGGATGGGTTGGAGTTGAGGAGACTGGGACTGGGAAGTGGTAGTTGGAGGGACAATGGCTGCCATCAGAGAGGAGGCCAGAGCCTGAACCGATCTCTGTTGGGCCGCCAATCCACTGTGGATGCCCCCTAGGAATGCATTGCATTGCTGCATCTGGGATGCTGGCCCATGGACTGCATTCACTATGGTTGACTGCCCTACAGAGACGGTTCTCAGGAGGTCAATAGCCTCCTCACTAAGGGCAGCAGGGCTCACTGGGGCAGGGCCTGAGGTGCCTGGGGTGAAGGAGATGCCCACCCTCCTGGGTGAGCGGGCATGGGCAACTCAGTGAGGGGCAACCGGGAGGGCGGTGCTGGTACGGGGGTGGTGGCTGTACCTGGAGCTGGGGTGGTCCCAGAGGTGTCCACCACCACCAGGGAGCTCCCATCGGAGGAGGAATCAGAGTCATTGCTGTCACCTCCTGTCCCTGCCGTGGTGCTCCTCTCGCCCCTAGTCCCACTGGTTCCCTCAGTGTCGGTGGACTCTGCCTCCTGGGTCCTGTGGGATGCAGCTCCCTCTGTCACCCGTGCCCCTGCTCCTCTGCCAGATGATGCTAATGCACACATGGACAGGATGACAGAAGAAAAAAGGGGGGGAAGAGAGAAAGGGAACACTGGGTCAATTACAGCACGAACACCACAGTTGGCATACACATTACCATCACACACAGGGTTCAGGATTGAGCACTATGCACCACACTAGCAATCAATTGGCGAGATGCCACAGTAAGATGAGGGCCACACACCGCCAACTGCAGCCCTCCTGGGACCCACTAAGCCCTGTCTGACATGGAATACAACCTAGCTAGGTTACCTGAATTTGCTATACACCCATTACCCTTGAGCTGAGTCACGCTGCAATGTCTGACCTGGGTACCCACTGACTCACACCCACCACCCGGATTCCACACCACCTACCAATGATTGTAGTTACGCCCACTGTACTCACCCCCTTGTGGCTGCTGTGATGCCCTCAAGCGCCCATCCAGATCTGGGTAGGCCACTGCCAGTATGCAGGCCATCAGGGGGGTCAGGTTCCGACAGTCACCCCTTCCTCATTGGGAGGCCATCCCCAGCTGGGCCTCCGCGGTCTTCCGTGCCCAGCATCTCAGGTCCTCCCACCTTTTCCTCTTTTCCTACAGTGGGTGCTCTGCCTGCTGTAGACCCCCAGGGTCCCCACGTCCTTGGCGATGGCACGCCACAATCCCTTCTTCTGATGGGCGCTGACCTGCAGAGGTAGGACACCATTACACATACAATCCAGCATGTCACACATATGGCTCACAAATCCCATCTCCATCTTCATTGGCACACACATCACCCAGCGCCACCATATACACTACCAACAGACATACTACTCCACCAAATTACATGATTCTTGCACACACATCTCCATGCAACCTTGTCACATGCATCGTGCCCGAGGTGTACTCACCTGTTGGTTTGGAGGCCCATACAGCAGTCCATACTGGGGTAGGACCCCTTCCACCAAACGCTCCAGCTCCTCTGAAGTGAAGGCAGGGGCCCTTTCCCCGGTCACATGGGCCATGGTAGGTTCCAGACACAGGTCACAGCAGCACACGCAGTGTAGGTGTTGTCCTGTGGAAAGTCAGGAATCAAGTGAGGATTTAGATAGAAAATGGCGGTCATGTCCGCGGCGGTAGACACAGTCACCGCTGATCCCCATTGGCCACTGTACTCCATAGAGCCCCATATTAGCCAATAAGGAATTGCACGGCGGTGCGAGACCATCTTCCGCCACGACACCCAACGTCGGCGAAGTTACCTCACTTCCACCTGTCCTTAGATACAGGACAGGCGGTCGCCATTAAATGGTGGTGGACAACATTCAGATAATCCATAACTGCGACATTGCTAAAGATTGCATGTGCATTGCCATTCCCACTGTCCCATCACATTAATGCTCTATGTACACTGAGGTGGTGGTTCCATTGTTCAAATTGTGACAGCCTACTCACTCTTGTGTCCCTTAGATACCTACCACTGTGAAGGAATAGGAGGAGACAAGCCCCTGTGTGCAGACCCCTTGTGGACTTGGCTACACTGGAGGACAGGCACATAATACTCACCTATCGACTGGACAGGGCCACAATCAGAGAGCTGTGTGCCCAATTGGAGCCTGATCTGATATCTGCTATCCATCATCCCACTGGGATCCCCCCTCTTGTGCAAGTTCTATCAGTGCTGGGTTTCCTGGCAACTGATTCTTTCCTAGTGACAGTGGGCTTGGAAGCCGGAATGTCACAGCCAGTGTTCCAAATTGTGCTGGTAAGGGTTCTGTCTGCCTTGGTCAAACACATGTGCAGTTACATTGCTTTCCCCCAGGTGGATGATTTGGGCACTGTGAAGGCAGGATTCTATTAAATGGGACATATTCCCAATATTATTGGGGCGACTGACAGAACACATATTGCGTCTGTCCCCACCTCCGCCAGAATGGACAGGTGATCATGAATCCGAAGAGTTTGCACTCACTCCATGTGCCAATGGTGTGCCTGGCAGACCAGTACATCTCCCACGTCACTGCCAAGTATCCTGGATCGGTGCATGACGCCTTTGTTCTGAGGAATAGCAGCATCCCAAATGTGATGGCACAACTAGAGAGGCACAGAGTGTAGCTAATAGGTGAGCCTGAGTGCCAACCCAGTGTATGTCAGTGTATGCCTTCTGGTGTTAACCCCGTACCATTGTGTAAGGCTAATGTTTATCCCTCAATACTTGCAGATGACTCAGGCTACCCAAACCTATCGTGGCTCCTGACCCCTGTGGGGAATGCCAGGACAGGGGCTGAGATCATTACAATGATGCACATGGGTGAACCATGAGAATCATCGAAAGGACCTTCGGCCCCCTGAAGGCCAGGTTCAGAGGCCTGCATCTGACAGGTGGATCCCTGTGCTACCCACCCGAGAAGGTTTGCCAGATAGTAGTGGCATGCTGCATGTTGCACAACCTGGCCCTCAGACGACATGTGCCTTATCTGCAGAAGGAGGAGACTGGAAATGCTCCTGTGGCAGCAGTGGACCCTGAGGACAGTGAGGATGAGGAGGATGAGGATGTGAACAACTGAACATCAGTTATACGTCAATACTTCCAATGACACACAGGTGAGACAGTGTAACTGACCACTCCTCTGACTATTGTTTTATCTGTGTGGCTGTAGCAGGATGGCATTCACTTCCTTTGCATCTCAACTTACTGTCACCTCTGGCTTTTCTTTTTGCATATGCTGGTGATTTTACAACAGTGTACCGATGTGATGACTACAGACAGCTACAGGTCATTAATTGTATGCTATCACAGTTTTCAGATCATTTGCACATGTGACTGTTTCCATAAATGCACATTTTTATCACATAAAACACTATCAGTCAAGTTGTTATAAGGGGTGCTTATTGTAGTGCAAATGATTGACAGAAAAGTGCAATGGAATGGGGTGATGGTAGAGGAAAGTCAAGGGTATTGTTCCATTTTGTTTGTAGCACATGTCCAGTGTCCAAGGGGCCACAGGAAAGGGAGCAAAGGCAGTTCAAAGTGGACAAGGTGACAGGGTGGGACACAAGGGGGACATTCAGGAGGGTCATATTTCCCGGCGGTGGTCTTGGTCTTGGCACATGTCTCTTGCTTCTGTCTGGGTCGCAGGGAAAGTTTGCGGGGTGGTTCACCTTCTGCAGGGGGAAGGGTGCTAGTGGCCTGTGGGTCCTGCGGCAGGGCCGCCTGCCCACTAACTGCAGAGGAAGTGGAGGGCTGGTCAGTAGGCTGGCTAGTGGTAAGGGCCCGCTGGTGTGCTGTCCATTATCTCATGATGTTGGCCATGTCTGCCAGCACCCTGCAATGGAGATCATGGTGGTGTTGAGGGCCTGCAAATCCTCCCTGATCTCCTGAGGGTATTCCTCCTGCAGCCGCTTGTTCTCCTGCATGTTGGTAAGGATCTAGCCCATCGTGTCCTGGGATTGTTGGTAAGCCCCCAGGACATTGGTGAGTGCCTCCTGGAGAGTCGGTTCCTGGGCCTGTCCTCCCCCTGGTGCACAGCGGCCCTTCCAGTGTCCCTGTTTCCCTGTGCCTGTGTCCCCTGAATGGTGTGCTCACTGCCACTGACCACAGGTCCCTGATTGTCCTGGGAGTGAGGTGTGGACTGGGGTCCCTGTACAGGGGGGCACACTGCTGATTGACATGTCCTGGGGACAGAGGTGTGGGGATGTTGGTTGGGTGCTGTGGTGTTGGATACTGATGGGGGAGGTGCTGTGGTGGACTGTGAGTGGGCTGGGGTGGCCGACTGACCAGTGGTCCCTGATGGGCCAGGTAGTTCATCCAGATCCAGAAGTCCAGAGTTACTGTCATCACTGGGGACATCTTCTGTTGGGGGACTGGTTAGACGTGTCACCTCCTATCCGCTGAGATTGGCAGGGGCACCTGTGGGGATGTAAGTGATGTATTATGCTACATGTCTGTGACAAATTGTACATCCCTACCTTCCCCTCTATTGTTGTTGTTGCCCTGCCACCTTTGTTTGTGTATGGTGATGTATTGTGGGATTGTTAGTTCTCCATGCTGTGCATGCTTTTGTGATGGGTGTACATACAGGGCTGGGAGGGCTGCCCATGTATTGATATATCATGCAGGGCTAGGCATTGTGGTTAGTCATATGTGTAGGTGAAGTGTGTGGGGTGGAGTGGAGTGATGGGAGTGAGGGTGAGGGGGTGTGATGGCATGCAGGTATGGGGTAATAAGTAGTAAATATTGACTCACCAGTGTCCAGTCCTCCGGCTACTCCAGTGAGTCCCTCAGGATGCAGTATTGCCAAGACATGCTTCTCCCATGCTGTCAGCTGTGGGGGAGGAGGTGGGAGGCCCACCGCCAGTCCTCTGGATGGCGAGCTGGTGCCTTTCTGCCACAGAACATAACTTCCCCCGTAGGTCATTCCACCTCTTCCTGATGTCGACCCTTGTTCTTGGATGCTGTCCCACGGCATTCACCCTGTTCACAATTCTCCGGCATAGCTCCATCTTCCTGGCAATGGATATTTGCTGGACCTGTGCACCAAACAGCAGAGGCTCTAATCTGACTATTTCCTCCACCATGACCCGCAACACCTCATCAGTGAAACGGGGGTGCCTTAGTGGGGACACGGGTGTTGTGTGGTGTGTGTTGGTGGCAGGGTGTTGAGTAATGTGGTGGGGTGTGTGATGTGGGGTGCGTGACAGATGTATGGGTGTCTGTGGTGTGTGTGTCTAAGTGTCTCAGTGGTCTTGGTTTCAGTCTGGTGGCAATAATTGGTGTTCGTAAATGGTTGTGGGTTATGTGGGTGTGTGTTTTATAGTGCTGTGGGTGGGTGTGGTGTGTGTATCAGTGTCAGGTGTGTGATTTCGTTTTTGGCCAATGTACTGTTGTTTTGTATTTGGGTGTCCATTCTGAGTGCACCGGTGTGTACCGCCAGTTGTTTACCGCCATTAAATGTCCGCCCTGGTGATTCGTGGGTCATAATGTGGTGGGCACTGTATTGTTGGCATAACGGTATGGGTGTTGGTACCAACACTTTAACACTGACATTTGGGCTGGTGGATTTGTGTATGTGGCAGTATTCTGTTGGACTGGTATGTGTGTGTCATAATATGGCTAACGGATATCCGCCACCACTTCGGTATGTTGGCGGTCGTCACTGTGGCGGTAAGTGGGATTTACCACCAATGTCATGATGAGGGCCTCTATGTCTGCACAAACAAAGCTCAAGATGACACACAGCACAACCAAAGCCACTCAGGAACAACATAATGCTAGAAATGGAGTTGAAGGACAAATGTGTACCCAAAACAAAACAACTCTTTGGGTTTATTCCAAAATCAAATTGGAAATGTCCAAGGCCATTGGCATTCTGTCTGCTTTTAAAGTGCACAGTACTGTGCCAACACTTGACTCCTTTTACTGCCAGGGAGCTTCCACATGAAGGGGCATCAAGGTGGCAGGGAAGCACCCCAGGGATTATCTGGGATTTGGGGGGGTCGGATTTGGGAGACGGGTTTGGGCTTGCGCTTGTGAGGGGTGGTCTTCTTCTTGGGAAGGGTGAGCTTCTTCTGGGGGAAGGTATGGCTACTTGCAGGGGAGGCCTCTGAGGTGGAAAGGACGGCCTGGGAGCTGGGTGGGGTCCTTCTGGGTCTGGGACCAGTGGGGGTGGTGGTAACAGGGCAAAGGTCAAGGTCACACAAAAATAGTTTTTTTGATACATTGGGATGGTATTCAGAACGGGGTCAGGATTTGGAGGTTGAGGGAGTGGTTGTAGGCTGTGTTGGTGTGGATGTCATGGGTGCGTGCTTCTGCAAGGTATGCTTGTGTGTAGTGGGTATCTGATGGGTGGGTGATTGTGGGCATTTGTGTGTCCTGGGGAAGGTGGAGGTTTTGGGGGATGTGGGAGTAGCAGATGTATGTGTGTCTGGTGACTGGCTGCCGTCAATGAGGAGGCCAGAGCCTGAAAAGATCTCTGTAGGCCAGCCATTGCACCATGCTGCCTTCCAGGAATGTGTGGGTTTGTTGGAGGTGTGTGGCCAAACCCTGGATGGCATTCACAATAGCTAACTGATCCACAGAGATCTTCCTCAGGAGGTCAGTAGCATCCTCACTGAGGGCAGCAGGGGTAACAAGGGTTGGGGCGTAGGTGCCTGCGGCAAAAGAGACGCCCAACCTCAAGTTGGCACAGCCAACTTGGTGGGAAGCAACAGGGAGGGCGGTGATAGAACGGGGGTGATGGACAAGGATGGCACTGGGGGTGCCCCGATGAGTCTACCACCACTAGTGATTGGCCACTGGAGGAAGATGGCGATGATGAAGACGATGTTCCGGTCTCCCCCATTGCACTCCCCTTGCTCTCCGGGTCACTGGGTCCCTCTATGTCAGTTGTGTTTTGACCTGAGGTCCTGTGGCCAGATGCTTCCCCACTTGGCTCAGCCCCTTCTCCTACGCTTGCCGATGCTGATGCTGCAAAGACAGAGGAAGAGGGTCATCACATGTCCATGATAACACTTGAACCACAACTCTGATTGACAAACAATACCATTATGTCAAGTAGGCCTCAGCAACAAACTCCACCTAAGTGGCCCATACATGTGCCATAACATATGCATGCATTCCATCTGAATTTTCTAAAGTTGCCCACAGGAAAATCTGGATTTCATACAACTACAATTGCATAGCTGAAGTCGTGCAACCACAATAACCATACAACTAGAAGTCCTCTTCAACATCATAGCTGTTCCCCATTCAGCAGACCTCAGTTATCTATTGGCAAACAATAGTATCCCAATGTGAAGTCAATTCCCACATATCCCATAATAGGTCATGCACACACCTATTTGGCACATACATAATGAACCAACAATGAGAAATGATGCCCTGAAATCCTACTATGTTACTTACAAAAGTACAATATCCTGGAGTAGGTGACATGAAAAAACCCATGTCACATTGTAAACATATCAACAAAAATGAGCACTTTTGACGTCATGTCCAATATGTCAGGGAGGGATGTCCCCAGAATACATAAAACAATGAGTCAGCAAGCCCCAAGATAGTCAACACTACTGTCTGACACCCATAACAATTACATTTTCTGAGTGTTTCTATAGAAGCCATCTGTCCTTTGCATGTTGGAGAGACACAGAACTTGCAAGGGCTAAAAAAGGCCCTCAACCTGTTGCCCAATGAGAAGCAACATCACTATCCACATCTTGGACATGCCAACCCTGGTGTCTGTCTGTGGATGAATGCCTGTACCTAAGCACATGTGATGTCAACATCACTGCAAGTCACTCCATGATGCATGCCAACAGTCAGGGCACAATCCTTAACCATTACACATGTGCAGTGCGCTTTTCCATATGATTCCACATCAATGGCATCGATAAACACAAAGTGGTTCCACACTCTGGGCCTACTTGTCATATCCCTCATTGCTACTGCAGTTCTACATACCAAATGACATACTATGACGCATGAAGGTATCTGTCAGACAATAAACAATGGTGACACACTCCTGTCTGTGGCATAACATGAAATGTACCCACATTGTAAATGTACTATTCCACAAACAGTTTGCTATGCACATATATAAGAGGGAATACAGACATCATCCCATCAAAAGAGGTCGACCACGCATGGAACTGCAGCCTACAAATGCCTACCTAAGAGAAAGGAATGCATGCTGACATGTAGGCACAAGGAATGTTGGCAACAGTGATGGCACATCATTCATGTCAATAGACATTTCCCACTTTCAAAGGGAAAGTAGTTTTCTATAGCTGCAAACAATTAGCCATGTTTGCCATGCCACATGTATGATGGACACCTATCATCACATACTGCAGTGAGGCACCAGCACCAACCATACACTGAAGATAACTTGCTTCTGGGTGGCAGGTGTCTACATACACATATACCCAGACTCATAGCAGAGGCCAGTGATCCATAACCTACTTACCTTTGGCCTGTAACATTTAGGAATAGTGATCTTTTGGATAGAAATTACACCCACTCCAACAACAAACAGTACATAAATGATCACTATACACAGCCATTTGTGGTCCCTGCAGAGCAAGTGGTTTGAGGATTCCTCCCAGTTTTGTCCTAGGTCCCAGGTCCAAAAGGGAAGGTACATCAGTTTGATCCTCATAACATGTCGACACAATCTCCCAACTACTGTGTGATACATGGCTCATCCCTAATTATCAGGGGGAGCAGTCAGAACTTCACTCAGTCACCTGGCAATGGGACAGGCAGGACTTTGTGTGCACTGACCCCCTTGTGGCTGCTGTGCTGCTCTCAAACACCCATCAAGCTCCAGATAGGCCACTGCCAGAATGCAGGCCAATCAGGGAGGTTATTGTCCAATGGGTACCCCACTCATGTTGGGAGGACAGCCCCAGCTAGTCCTCCGCGATCTTCTGGCCTCAACGTCTCAAGTCCTCCCACCTCTTGCGATAGTGGGCGCTCCGCCAACTGTATACCCCCAGGGTCTGCATCTTCTTGCCGATGGCTCTCCATATCCCTTTCTTCTGATGGGGGTTGACCTGCAAGGATGTAAAAGACAAAACAAGAAATTATGTCCACAAGTCTCATCCAAAATAGCTGAGTCACATACATGTCAATACACCAAGCTAAGAACATTCTGTTTTGCCCATACTGCCCAGGTGTGGCACATACTAGACATTGAGTACAGGGACATAACTACAAACACTTCCCAATCTGCAAACCAACCCACAACCCTGCACGGGCCCTGCACTGACTAGGTAGGTCAACTCACATCTTGTGGGACATGCAATAGCAATCTGACTGAGATCTGAGAAACTATGAGACACATCACACCTCTGTTTCTTCTGAAGGGTAGACTCCTTAGACATGAATGCAGCAAATCACTCACACTATGTGAGATGATTTTCTGCCTACTATCCCTACAGGCTACTGCCAGATTACAAACTCAAAATTTACACATGGGCAATAATGAAGGGACAGGCATGGTGGGTACAAAAAGAGTCTAATTTGCCCATGTGTGGACATATGCAAATGCAGACTCATGCCACTTCAGGGGGTGGGGTTCTGTGTGACATATCATTTACACAGAAGACACGTTTAAACATATGTGTCCATACTACATAGATTGCATTCAAAATAACATAGGCAAAATAATTTCTGCAATGTGACTTAACTACTGAGTCACATATCATGGGTTCCCTGGAAACAACACCGCCGGTGGACATAGCCATTGACCTGCAACCACCACTGGCAACAACGTTAGCCTATGGCTGTGTCCGCCAGGGTTGCAACTGCCTACCACCATGACAACTTCCACCGGCGGTCGCAGGCGGTTCCTAATGTCCAGTGGAATAGGTCAGGCAGCTGCCATTTTAGAGGCCTGAAATGCATTATATGGATCCTAAAATGTCACACACCTCCAAAAATGTTGATTTTTAGCATTAGAAACTACTTGTCTTGTCTTTATCATGTAGGTCCTACTACTCAAACACCATTGTTATTCCTTGCTATGGATATATGGCAGTTTGCATTGGGGCATAGCCCCCTCCCAGACAAAGATAATTTTCATGCTTAGGACATCTAGTCACAGTCCGAGTGGCATTTATAATGCACAAGTTGTTGACGTCCCGATACATGATGTGTAAACAAATGTGGCAAAGCCCCTGTTTGATTATCAGCTGTGATGTGTACTGTATATCATGTCATGTCCACACCTTACTACATGCCTTGTCACATTTTATCATTGACATGCATATTGTATGTTGCAAGGGACACAATGAAAAATGTCAATACTCATTTCTTGTCATACATAGGAACCCAGGGAGGGGGAGGCTCAGACAACCTCCTTTCTATCGTACACTGCCAGACCTTCAGACCATGGAAGAATGCCACACATTCCTGATCTACCGTCTGAATTGGCAAACAATTGTGGGCCTATGTCATCAGCTGGAGCCAGATCTGTTGCCTGCCATTAGTTATCCAAAAAAGCACTCCACCTATTGCACAAGTAATGGCAGTGTTGCACTTCCTGGCCACAGGGTCCTTCTAAAATACAGTGGCCTTATGTGCTGGGATGTCCCAGCCTATGTTGAGTCTGGTTTTGAAGGATGTTCTCTCAGCAGTGTTGAAACACCTGGTCAGCTATATTCGGTTTCCTCTACGTGAGAATTTCGCCCATGTGAAGGCTGACTTCTATGGTTTGGCACACATCCCATATGTGATGGGTGCCATTGATGGCACACATGTAGCCTTGGTCCCACCGCATGGCAATGAACAACTGAACTGCAACAGAAAGAGCTTAAATTCCACCAATGTCCAAGTTATTTGTTTGGGGGACCTCTACACTTCAGAGGTCTGTGCCCGTTATCCGGGTTCAGTCCATAATGCCTTCATTTTGTTGAACAGCGCAATCCCCCAGCTGATGTCATGACTGTACCCAGAGAGGGCCTGGCTGGTTGATAAGTCACATATGTCCTGTTTGTGTGTGTGCAATGTCTGCTATAAATGATGAGAAGGATTCATAGATGCACATATGTCCCATTCCTTAGCAGGGGACTCTGCATACCCAAACCATCCATGCTTGTTGACGCCACTGAGGAATTCAGCTACGCCAGGGGAAGTCCAGTTCAACGATGCCCATGGAAGAACACAGCGTTTCGTACAGTGGGATCTTAGGCTCCTGAAAGCCAGATTTAGGTGTCTGGAAAAGACATGTGGAGCCCTCCTCTACTCACCCGGAAAAGTGTGTAAGATCACTGTGGCCTGCTGCATGCTCCACAACATTGCCCTGCGGAGGAATATCCAGTACTTCCCAGAAGAGGGGGGCTAGCAGTGCCACTGGGTGAGAATCCTGAAATTCCAAGTGATGATAACAGTGATGAAGAAGAAGGTGAAGACTTGCGGGCAGATCTCATCAATCACTACTTTACCTGAGTGTAAGTATGGAATGTGATATAATTACTGTGACTGAATGAGGAACTATAGTTGTCAGGATGTGAGGAGTAGGGTGTTTTTCCAAAACACTGGGGATCTAATGCCTTGCAGTAAACAGCCAACAGTTGCTCACTAAGTCAGACTTGAACATTTCACTATCTTGATTTGCTGCTTTGTTTGTGTCAGTCTCATTGCAATTTAAGTGGCTCTGCTGATATTTGAAATGATGTTTTGGTCAAAGGTATCATTTCAGACCTAAACTCCTTGTGTTGTTTTTATCCAGGTACCTTAACCATGACATCCTCATGTGGGCATTTCAGAGTTGTGAAATTGACAGGTATCTGATGCTGTTCTGACATAGCAAGTGTATTTCTATGATCCGGGTAATGTTGGTCACAGATTTGGGGTGTATGAGTCCTATGTTAAAGAAGCTTGGACAGTGTGTGGGTGGAAGTCTGAAGTGCACAATACACATGTTTGAAGTGGTGTGTTGGACAAATTGTCTCATGCGTCTGATCATGTGGCCTTGAAATATGTTGTCATTAAATGCGGTGAAGCCGCCATGAAAAAGCTGAAGGAGAACCAGGTTCAGACCGCCATGAGTGGATGGCCTCCACTGCAACTTGTAATTCGGTCAGTGGTTGGTCGATGGGCTTTTGGTGCTGGAGGTCAGACCGCCTATTTCCAGCCCTCCACAGTACTGGTGGTCTAGCTTTCTTGGCTGGAGGTCAGTGGTCCTGCCTGTGTAACTTGTAATACAGCGGTCTGTAAGACTGTTTTGGCAACTGCCACTATGGAGGTCTGGCGGTCTGACTGCCAAACTCGAAATGAGGCCCACAGTTATTATGCATATTTGTTAAAAGAAATACATATGTTTAGATATATACATATAATCAAATTATACATGTTTACATATACAGGGATATGCAGTACATTGTTGTTTGAGTATGCTGGTTATGTAGAAAAGAGACAACACTTGAGCAGTCTTCTGAAGATCAGATAGTTATCCGTGGATCTCATATTTGGGGGTAAAGAATTCCATAGTTTGGCCGCTTGAACAGAGAAACAGAGGTGGTCATTACAACACTGGCGGACGGTGTTAAAGCGGTGGTAAGACCGCCAACAGGCCGGCGGAATTTTTTTTGCAATTACGACCGTGGCGGAAACCGCCAACAAAGACAGCCACTTTAACACTCCGACCGCCACGGTGGTACAAACAAACAGCGCACCGGTCACCGCCAACAGACAGGCGAGAGACAATGTACCGCCCACACTATTATGACAGGCCAATCTGCCACCTTTTCCGGGGCGGATTCACTGCGGATAAAAACACGGCGGAAACAGGAATTTTGAAGGGAAAACGCTCACCTCATCACACTCCACGAGGAACGAGGACACCATAGAACCGGAACTCCAAATCTTACCTGCGATAGTCTTCCTGCTCCTGTACCAGGAGCACGAACGCCGGCGGCAAAGAGCATGGTGAGTACTGCACCTACGACACAGGGGAGGGGGAGGCAAAAAACAGGGACAAGCAACACGCAACACCCCCAACCCCACCCACACCCACTACAACACACACACTAATACATATCTATACATTATAGTTACACCCCCAACCCCTCCGGAAGAATGCAAAGACAAAAGGAAAGGAGTGTAACCATTGTAATCTATTAAAATGCAGTATGCAAAAATATACATATTTACACTATTAACAAAATATACACCAAGAATAGTAGTCCAGGTATTGCACCATTTATAGTCCGTGGACCACTGGGCCCAAAATGCATGGGCGAGGCCCACACTCGATACCAGATCAAAACAGAGAGAAGACTGCAGGGGCATCAGATAGAAAAACAACAGGCACCTCAGGGGGAAGGGAAGGTGGGGCACCTCAGCCGGATGAGTGCACAGCGCCAGATCCACCAGGGGGCTCAATGCCCACTGTTCAATCCTGGGGAGTGCAAAGCCACAGTTTCTCAAGTCTCTACAATGGGTGGTTTGCCCACTGCATTATCCTGGGGAGTGCAAAGCCACAGTCTCTCAAGTCTCTACAGTGGGTGGGTTGCCCACTGCATTATCCTGGGGAGTGCAAAGCCACAGTCTCTCAAGTCTCTCCAGTGGGAGGGTTGCCCACTGCATTATCCTGGGGAGTGCAAAGCCACAGTCTCTCAAGTCTCTCCAGTGGGTGGGTTGCCCACTGCATTATCCTGGGGAGTGCAAAGCCACAGTCTCTCAAGTCTCTCCAGTGGGAGGGTTGTCCACTGCTTTATCCTGGGGAGTGCAAAGCCACAGTCTCTCAAGTGGATAACAGTCTCCACTGGTTCTGGAGGGGGACTGGTGCACAGAGTGCTTCATCCTGTGAAGGACAGACGGGGTGGATGCATGTCTCCACTGGTTCAGAAGGGGGACTGGTGCCCAGAGTGCTTCATTCTGTGAAGGACAGATGTAGTGGATAACAGTCTCCACTGATTCTGGAGGGGGACTGGTGCCCAGAGTGCTTCATCCTGTGAAGGACAGACAGAGTGGATGACAGTCTCCACTGGTTCTGGAGGGGGACTGGTGCCAAGAGTGCTTCATCCTGTGAAGGACAGAGGTAGTGGATGCATGTCTCCACTGGTTCTGGAGGGGGACTGGTGCCCAGAGTGCTTCATCCTGTGAAGGACAGACGGAGTGGATGCATGTCTCTACTGGTTTTGGAGGGGGACTGGTGCCCAGAGTGCATCACTCACCCCGTGACGGTCCCAGTTGCGTCAGTGCCCCTGCCGCTCATGGGCTAGCGGTGCTTGAGTTGGCGGTGCCCTGTTCAGCGGTGCTTGAGTTGACGGTGCCCTGTTCAGCAGTGCTTGAGTTGGCGGTGCACTGTTCAGCGGTGCTTGAGTTGGCGGTGCCCTGTTCAGCAGTGCTTGAGTTGGCGGTGTCCTGTTCAGCGGTGCTTGAGTTGGCAGTCCTTCATGGCCAGGCGGGTCTTGTGCTGGCGGTCCTTCATGGCCCAGCGGGTCTTGTGCTGGCGGTCCTTCATGGCCCAGCTGGGCTGGGTCTGGCGGTCCTTCATGGCCCATCTGGGCTGGGGCTGGCAGGGCCCTCCTGGGCAGCTGGGCTGGGGCTGGCGGGGCCTTCCTGGGCAGCTGGGCTGGGGCTGGCGGGGCCCTCCTGGGCAGCTGGGCTGGGGCTGGCGGGGCCCTCCTGGGCAGCTGGGCTGAGGCTGGCGGGGCCTTCCTGGGCAGCTGGGCTGGCGGGGCCGTCCTGGGCAGCTGGGCTGGGGCTGGCGGGCCCTCCTGGGCAGCTGGGCTGGGGCTGGCGGGGCCCTCCTGGGCAGCTGGGCTGGGGCTGGCGGGGCCCTCCTGGGCAGCGGGGATGATGGCGGTCTTCTCCGCCGTGCTGCTCTTCCCAGACTTGCCGGGTTTCTTGTGGCCCTTCCCCACCTTGGGAGGTGTCACAGCTGAGACCACACTCCCACCGGGACCACTGGGAGCGGCTTGGGTGGCTGGAGTCTTCCCCCTCTCCCGCCGGGCACTGGCCAACCGTTGATGCTTCAAGGGGGGACTGGCTGTGCTGTGGCTCCGTGCCACACTGGCTCTCCTGGTGGCCGGTGCACTCCACATACCTGTGACTACAGGCACCACTGGTCCCGAAGATGTTGTGGCTGAGGTGCTACTTCGGGACCTATGAGATGGACGGGGTGGGGAGGTGTGGGAAAAAGGTCAAGGCTGGACATGAAAAAAAAATTGGACACACTGGGATGGGTAGCTGGAGGGGGTTTGGGAGTGGAGGAAGAGGTGGTGGTTGTAGGAGGTGTACGTTTGGTGACTTTGGGTGAAGGTGCATGCGCTGGAGGCTGTCGTGAGGTGGATGGCTGTTGGGTGGGTGTGTGCCTGCGTTTGTGTATCTTGGGAGGGGGCGTCACAGACACACTGGGAGAGGACACAGGGGACGTGTGAATGGTAGTGGGGGTGGTGACTGCACATGAGCGGGGTGTGCTGGTGGGTGTGCTGGTGAGGGACGTAGTGGCTGTAGAGGTAGTGCATGCAGGTGTGTGTGTAGACGAGACTGGGAGGGAGGAGGGAGACGACGAGGAGGGGGACACAGTGGAGGCAGTGGATGTTGGTGTGTCTGCATGTGTGTGATGCTTGCGTGAGTGCCTGTGGGATGTGTGGTGCTTATGTTTGCCTGAGCTTCCCTAGTGTGGTGAGTTGTGTGCAGGCTGGTCTGATGGTGTGCTTGGGATAGGCAGAGGTACAGGGGATTGGGTCTGGGTGGAGGAAGTTGGAGGGGGGAGGATAGACACAAGGACAATGGCTGCCATCAAGGCTCGGTGAAGGTCCACCTGACCAGAATGAATGCCCTCCAGGAATGCATTAGTTTGTTGCAACTGCCTTTTTACACCAGGGATGGCATTCAAAATGGTAGACTGCCCAACAGTGAGGGACCTGAGGAGGTCAATGGCCTCCTCACTGAGGGCAGCAGGGGTGACTGGGGCAGGGCCTGAGGTGCCTGGGGCGAAGGTGATGCCCACCCTCCTGGGTGAGCGGGCACGGGGCGAAGGCTGAGGGGCTGCTGGGAGGGCGGTGCTGGTACGGGGGGTGACGGCTGTACCTGTAGATGTGGGGGGCACAGATGTTGCCGCCACCACAAGGGAGCTCCCATCAGAGGACGAGTCCGTGTCGCTGGTGTCAGCTCCTGTCCCCGCTGTGGAGCTCCCCTCGCCCTCCGTCCCACTGGTGAATTCTGAGTCCGTAGTGTGGCCCTCCATGGCCATGTGGGATGCAGCTCCCTCGTGCTCCGGTGCCACTGCTCCTCCGCCTGATGATGCTAATGCACACAAGAACAGGGAAACCACAATAAGGGGGGGAACGGCAGAAGAAAGACATGTTGAGTGCATGGATTACCGCTACCGTTGGCGGACAAGACAGACACAGGAGCCCCTTGCACTACGCCGCGCTCTTGGGCTCTACAATGCAATTCCTGGGAAATGGCCTACAAGGCTATGGACGACATCTGCACACATAGATGACACAGGGGCATGTATAGCTGTACTTGGCACTCTACAGAGGTGGGGTGGGGGGCCACAAGGCCATGCCTTACGGAGGGGCCTATCCTACGGAACTCGCCCCGGCCTAGGGAAACCCACAGCCCTCCTCCCCCACCCAGACAACTCCACTGCGTGCAAAGTCAGCTGAATGAGAGTGTACTTACCCCCTTGTGTCTGCTGTGATGCCCTCAAGTGCCCATCCAACTCCGGGTTGGCCACCGCCAGGATCCTGCACATCAGGGGGGTCAAGGTTCAACGGGCACCCCTCCCACGTTGGGAGGCCATCCCCAGCTGAGCCTCCACCGTCTTCTTGCTCCAGCGGCGAATGTCCTCCCATCTTTTCCGGCAGTGGGTGCTCCGTCTGTGTTAGACCCCCAGGGTCCGGACATCGTTGGCGATGGCACTCCAAATATCTTTCTTCTGGTGGGCGCTAACCTCCATGAAATGTACAGGGGAAGAAGAGAAGTCATTACCAACTGCACTGTCAAAGTGATTGGCCCCCATCCCTACCCTTGCCATGTGGCACATGCACCCACCGTCTTTCATGCACGCAGAACTCTGCCCCCTTCCTTCTTACATCCAGCCCTCTCCACACAGGCATAGCCCATATGACATGCTCCCTGTGTACTTACCTGTTTTTGTACTGGGGGAGGACCCCATCAACGAGCTTCTCCAACTCCTCCGATGTGAAGGCAGGGGCCCTTTCCCCAGACGCACGAGCCGTTGTCTCTTCCAGACCGAGGTCACAGCAGCACTTGCAGTGTAGGTCCTCTCCTGTCGAAGATCAGGTATCGAGTGATTGAACAGATAGAAAATGGCAGTCACGTCCGCGGCGGTGCGTACCGTCACCGCCGGCGTACATCGTCATTGGCTCCTAGGACCCATAGGGTCCAATGTTAACCAATGTTCGACCGCCTACCGCGACGGTGTACAACGCCAGCGCAGTTACCTCACATCCCATTGTCCCACTTTGGAGGTCAGGCAGCCACCATTTCAGGGGCCCACATGTCCTAATATCCAACTGCAGTACACATACCTAGGCCTAGTCTCAACACACATACAGGCCACCTGTTGTGTATGATTGGTGTTCTGGGTAAACTGTGTCTACGTACCTCTGAGTTGTTTGACTCTGTGGTCGCTGTTGTCCTTCATAGGCACCGTCCTCTGGGACATGTGAGGAGATGGCGGAATCCTCCGGTGTACCGACCGCTGGTGGACCTGTCGACAATGGAGGAAAGACATTTGATAATCACCTACAGGTTTGACCGTGCCACAATCCAGGAACTGTGTACCCAGTTGGAGCCAGACCTGATGTCAGCAATCCGCCATCCCACAGGAATCCTCCCTCAAGTGCAGGTGCTATCAGTGCTCCATTTCCTTGCAAGTGGGTCTTTTCAAACAACAGTGGCCATGGCATCATGGCATCAGGGATGTCCCAGCCTATGTTTTCCAACGTATTGTCCAGAGTGTTGTCTGCCCTGCTGAAACACATGCGGAGCTACATTGTTTTCCCTCAGGTGGAGGATTTGCCTACAGTGAAAGGTGACTTCTATGCCCTTGGACATATCCCTAACATCATAGGTGCCATTGATGGGACTCATGTGGCTTTGGTCCCCCCCCCCTGATTGAACAGGAGTACAGAACCCGGAAGCGTTATCATTCCATGAATGTACAGATGGTATGTTTGGCAGACCAGTACATCTCCCATGTGAATGCCATGTTCCCTGGCTCAGTGCATGACGCCTACATCCTGCAGAATAGTAGCATCCCTTATGTGATGGGTCAACTCCAAAGGCACTGTGTGTGGCTATTAGGTGAGCCCCTGGAAGCAAGACAGTGGGAATGGTTGTCTGGGGTTATCCCTACGGGTTAGTGTGTGTCTAATAGTTGTCCCTCGCCATTTGCAGGTGACTCTGGTTACCCCAACCTGTCATGGCTACTGACCCCAGTGAGGAATCCCAGGACCAGGGCAGAGGAACGCTACAATGAGGCCCATGGGCGAACTAGGAGGGTGATCGAGCGGACGTTTGGCCTCCTGAAGGCCAGGTTCAGGTGCCTGCATATGACAGGTGGATCCCTATTCTACTCACCAAAGAAGGTGTGCCAGATCATCGTGGCCTGCTGCATGCTTCACAACTTGGCTTTGCAACGACAGGTGCCTTTTCTGCAGGAGGATGGTCCAGATGGCGGTGTTGTGGCAGCTGTGGAGCCTGTGGACAGTGATGAGGATGAAGCAGAGGAAGAAGACATGCAGAACAGGGACTCAGTGATCCAGCAATATTTCCAGTGAAACACAGGTGAGAATACATTCCTGCCTACTACATGTACTTTTCAACTACTACCTCTCTACTGTCTGTCGTTTTCACCCAGTGTATGGTCACTGAGTTGTCACTTTCCCTTACGGTTTCACAGATGTGGGCCCCAACGTGTGTCATCTGCTTAGATTCCTCATGGACTAGAGCTGTGTGACATAGGTATGTTGACATTACTATTTCAAGAACATTTTGTCACTGTAATTGCAAATACACTATTTCGAAATCACAGACAGACTCCAGATCATTTTGTGCTTTAGGTGTGTTTATTTAAATGCAAAATATTGGAGGGGGAAGTTAAATGGTGAGGGGTGATGGCGGAGGAGTGTCCATGGCAGAGTCCAGTCTATTAGTCTCACAGGTGCATTGCCCATATGGGCATTGGAAGTGGAGCTGGGGCAGTTTAATTATGGACAGGGTGACAAAGTGGGACAGTGGGATGACAATCAGGGTGGTCTCATTTCTTGGCGGGGGTCTTGGCATCGTGCTCTGTCTTGTTCCTGGTTCTCAGGGACAGGTTGCGGGGTGGTTCTCCATCTGCAGGGGGTGGGGTGCTGGTGTGGTGGTCCTGTGGCGGGGCGTCCTGTCCACTAGCGCCGGCGGAGGTGGTAGGCAGTTCATTGTCCATGCTAGTGTCAGGGGCCCCTTGTAGTGCCACAGTGTCCCTCCTGGTGTTAAGTAGTTCCTTCAGCACCCCTACGATGGTGCCCAGGGCGGAGCTGATGGTTCTGAGTTCCTCCCTGAAGCATATATACTGTTCCTCCTGCATGCGCTGGGTCTCCTGAAACTTGGCCAGTACCGTTGCCATCGTCTCCTGTGAGTGGTGGTATGCTCCCTTGATGGAGGTGAGGGCCTCGTGGAGAGTGGTTTTTTTGGCCTGTCCGCCCCCTGTCGCACAGCAGCCCTCCCAGTTCCCCTGTGTTCCTGGGCCTCCGTCCCCTGGACCGTGTGCCCACTGCCACTGCCCCCAGGTCCCTGTTGTTGTTGGGGTGGTGGGTCATCCTGGGTTCCCTGTAGTGGTGGACACACAGCTGATTGACGTGTCCTGGGGACGGAGGTATGGGCCCGCTGGGTAGGTGCTGTGCTGGTGTTTCCAGAGGGGGGAAGGTCTGTGGTGGCCTGTGCCTGTGTGAGGGGAACCGACTGTCCAGAGGTCCCCGATGGTCCGGGCTGGTCATCTAGATCCAGTTGGACAGAGCTGCTGTCATCACTGTGGGCCTCTTCTGTGGGTGGAGTGGACATGTCTGGACCCTCCTGTCTGGTGATGTTGGGTAGTGGTCCTGCAGGGGTGGAAAGGCATGATTATTGCATCTGTGTGTGTCATGGTGTGCAATGGGTGGGTGACCGTGTACCCCAGTGCTAGCATTCCTGTGTGGGACCTTGTGTGATGATGGTTTAGGGGGTTGTATGGGTATGTGCAGTGGGCATGCTTTAGTGATGGGTGTCCATGCTTTGTTGTTGCATGCAGGGCTTGGTGTTGGGATGGGTGGTTTGTGATATTGGTACATTTGTGAGGAGTTGAGTGATAGGGGTGAGGGCGAGGGTGGGGGTATGTGATAGCATGCAGGTAGGGTGGGAGATGTAATAGTTAAGATTTGACTTACCAGATCCATTCCTCCACCAACTCTTGCGAGGCCCTCAGGATGCAGAATCGCCAAGACCTGCTCCTCCCATGTTGTTAGTTGTGGGGGAGGAGGTGGGGGTCCGCCGCCAGTCCGCTGAACCGCCAGGTGGTGTCTTGAGACCACAGAACGCACCTTCCCCGTAGGTCGTTCCACCTTTTCCTGATGTCCTCCCGATTTCTTGGGTGTTGTCCCACTGCGTTGACCCTGTCGACTATTCTTCGCCATAGCTCCATCTTCCTTGCAATTGAGGTGTGCTGAACCTGTGATCCAAATAGCTGTGTCTCTACCCGGACGATTTCCTCCACCATGACCCTGAGCTCCTCCTCCAAGAACCTGAGGTGTCTTTGCCGTGCCATGGGGTGGTGGGGGTGATGTGTGGGGTGGTGTGTGTGGTGATAAGTGTGGTGATATGTAGTGGTGTGTTGTGTGAGGTGCGTGGAAGTTGTGTGGTTGATGGTGTTATGTGCCTGTGGATGCTTGCTGGTGGTGTCTCTCTCTGTGCTTCGTTCTCAATTTTTGGTAGTAGGGGTTTGTGTGTGATGTGGGTGTGTGTTTTATATTGTATTGGATGTGTGGAAGTGGTGTGTGTATATGTGTATCAGGTGTGTGTATTTCGAATTGTCCAATGTGGCTGTGTTTTGTATGTGTGTGTGTATTTTGAGCGCAGCGGTGTGTACCGCCAATGGAATACCGCGGTTGAAAGACCACCGTGTGGATTCGTGTGTCGTGATAGTGTGGGCGTATTTCTGTTGGCGTGACGGTGGAGGTTTTGTTTTCGCTAGTTTATCACTGACCTTTGGTGTGGTGGACGTGTGTGGGTGTCTGAATTTTGGCGGATTCCGAAATGTGGGTCATAATAGCTGTGGCGGAATTCCGCGACCGCGGCGGTGTGTTGGCGGTCTTCTGCACGGCGGTAAGCGGCTTTTACCGCCAATGTTGTAATGACCGCCACAGTCTTTTTCTTGTGTGGTGGGGTCTTGAGGCGAGGTACCAATCATGAGCAGAGGTTCCTTTGTTGAATGTATTTGGTGATTTTATTCCTGATGGAAAGCAGTCCAGTTTCATGAACTGCTTTGTGGGTGATACAAAGTAGTTTGAAGGTGGATCTTCTGACAATATATATATATATATACGCACATACATATACACACATTTAAATATCCAATTGATCATAACATCGGAACATGGATTATAAGGCGAGACACTATGTGCAAGTCACTGAAGAATTTCTCCACTATACAAGATGACTTTTGTTATTTACAAATAACATTTGAAAGAGATGAGCTGATAGTTATCTAGTGATTAAAGGTAGGTCCAACATTTTCAATAAAATTAGACTTTGAGCTCATAGGTTAAATTGATTTTGTGCCCCTTAAAGGTTTGAAGATTTACACTGTGTGTTGTAGTGTATTGTATTGCAGCATCATACAGCGCTAACTACCACTATGTGGGGCACTAAAACCCTTGCCTACATGGGCAGCAAACTATGCCATGTAAGGTGTGTGCTAGGAAGGGTGTTTTCCTGTATCAGAAGTGTTTCAATGCTATGCATGATGAACAAGAGGTGTGGTTGTCCTGTTATGGGATGCAGAATTTAGCAGTGTGGTGGATGAAGAGGTATGAGAAACAGAATTTCACAGTTTATGGCTTTCAGATGGCTGGTCGCTTTGAGTATCTCTTTGGTTCCCGTTATGGTATTTCTTATGATCATAGTCAACTTAGCTCGTTACTGCACTGGGTTATCCAACCTGATCTTATGTTTAACGTTTTTGGTCCTGAGCAGCTAGCCAAATGGTATTGTGAGGTCCATAGAGGTAGTCATGGTGACTAGCTACTTGGTACCTGCAGTGGTGGACTAGACTGGAGATTGGAGGCAAGACCCATGGAAAATAGGCCTTATGTGAGTTTAAAATTATTAATCTATCCTTAGCTGCCAACTGTTGAGCTGTTATTGTTACTACTGTGGGCTCAAAGGGTTGTATATGACTTAATATTAATTCATAATACCCAGACTGCCCATAGGCCATCTCTTCTTATTTTACCTGGGTATTCAAAGTAGTGCGGTGGTTGGGTTGTTCCATATATGTGGACTGTAAAGGGTAGACTGAGGTTAAAGGTGTGATTATCTTTCTGGGTTCAGTTCCAGGGTTGTGGGATGCTGTAGTGATCTTGGAAAGAACCATGTTTTCAGTTGTCTTCTGAAGTGCTGACATTATTGAATTTTCTGTGAATTTTAAAAGTTGAGTAAGTACTACTCTTTCAACTATTTCTCCTCAGAATGGTCCACTTGATGTAGACCTGTAGTTTGCTGGGTTGAATGGGTGGATGTTTTCTTTTGAGGAGTGGTCTAATGTAGGAGGTTTTCAGCTCAGTGGGAATGAACCTCATTTGAGGGGTTTGTTGAATAAGCATCTATCTACCTTCCCTGCACAGGTTATGTGAAGGATATCTTTAAAGAATTTTGGAGGTGCCAAGTCAAAGTAGGGATGAGTGTAATTTGCATAATTCTCTCTATCGTAATCCAGTGGAATTACCTAACAATTCTGCAAGATTACTGTTGCATTAGGCTGGAAGAGTAATTTTGCGTTTAGTGCAATTTCTTACTGCAAAATGCAACCTCCCGTAGAAAATGGATGCAAGGATCAATTTTGTGCTAAGAAATAGAGCTAAATGCAACAGAACACGAATAGCAAGCATGCAGAGCGACTTGCGATCGTTAAATGTACTCTTGCTGTAGGATTTTCCACCAAGTTAATACCACCATGCAGCACAATATTCCTTGTGCAAAATGCACTCCCAACGTGGACGAAAGGATGCATTTTGCACTAAGAAAGAGTGCTATTTGGGCATAATCAAAATTGAAAGTAGAACTATTTTGTCAGTAGCCCTATACAATTTCTTTAATGGCCAGTTCATTTGGTTAGATCTTCACATGGTGCTCAGATCAACCCGTAGCAAATTAAAAATCTAAAAATCAATAATCAATATTTCCAAGATGGTTATGTGCAAATCATGCAAAAGATGTACATAAAATATAAAAAAGACATACAACTGAGAGGCACAAAACTTCAGCACTAAACAGAAAATCACGTGCAAGTTCTTTATCAGCCATTTCATTCAGTTAACTTATCAAAAGGTGCTTTAATAAGCCCATAGCAGATTTAACAGTTCTGGAGTCATTATTAAGAATTTCCAAAGTGGTTATATGCAAATCTTGCAAGAAAATATGAAAAAACAAGGTGACCTGCAGTCTAGAAAATACTAGCTTAAAGAGCATGACATGACAATCCTAAAACTGATCCAAAGGAGACACATATGAAGGAAGCTTCAAGGGTGCTACCGACCTAAGGCACCTTCCCCATTCAGTACTGATAACAGTAAGTTACTTCTTAACTTAAAAACTCAGGTGGCACCGTTAAGACCAAGATCATTAATAATACTGTTTATAGAACACTACTTGCCACAACGCTTAGCCAGGTGATATGTCCAGATCAAGAGACACTATTGCACTGTAGGTAATGTGTCATGGCAATTATTATATTACTGCTAAAGTCTTTTGATGTATATGTGCTCCTAATTTCCATGCCTCTGAAATGTATGCGGAAATATTCTTCACAGTATCTATGTCATCAGGTCATCTACACAAAGCTTCAGCCTCCTTGCATTTCCTACCACTAAGCTTTTGGAAAATTGGACGTAGATACAGCTTGCAGTTATGGAGCGTGAAATGGCATTGCAAGAGGAAATGAGCTAATGTCTCTTGGCCACCCAAATTACAGGGGCAGCAGTCAGGCCCTCCCAAAGGATCTGAAGACCAACTTTTAGTCACTGAGGCCACCAGCAATGTACCTATACAAAATTTTATATCAAGAGATCTTTCCGCTGAAATAAACGTTATCAATAAAAATGGCCGGTGTGTGATCTTGATTAAATGATAAGTAACATTTTAGCAAGGGGCCAGGTTGGTTGCAAGTCATCAGATTTTTATAATCCCAGTATGCCTTTATGACCACAGATGAACTGGCTTTCGTGATTTTTTCAGGATGAAGCCAGAGTTCTTCTAGGCCAATGGCAACCAGAACATTTGACACATACATGAACCATGGCAACTTTTGATACTTTTATAGTTTCAAAAGATCTGCTAACCCCGCCCTATATAATGGCAATTCCTCCTTGGACCAGATGCGGAGCCAATATTTTATTGGTGCCAATGCGATGTAGTCTTTGAATTTTCCTGTGTGCAGATCTAATCATATGGCGTCCATCGGTGTGCCGCAGCCCAAGTGAAGCAATCGTCTTATGAAATTATTTTTGTTGTTTGCATTGCCGGGATCTTTTTGAATCCCCAGATCTCGGTGCCGTACAGCGCAGCCGCCCTTGCTTTCATTTTGTAGGACAGTAATGTCGATCTCACAGAGTGGTTGCCAGTAGATTTTGCAAATCTTAACACCGCTGTTTGGAGTAGTGTTTTTTTTGGTTCTGATAGCTCTTCTGTGGGCTCTTGATAGTGGCCCAGAGTGATTGTGTCTTGTTCATCTCTTGATTTTCTCTACATGCGTTGCAGTATGTTGAGTTGTGTTTTGATTCTTTTGATATGGTTATTCATCCATATGGTGGCCTTGTTATGATTAACACCGGGTGTTCTCTTTATTGGTATTTGTTTGTCCAGTGCAGTGGAGATCTAGTTGTAGAAGGTATATATATTTTGAGGTAGCATTTTAGTTGGGTTTTATTGAGATGGAAGTTGAATTTGTGAAGGTCTAGTTTTTCCAGTGCCTGTATAAGTGGTTATTGCTGGTGTATTTTTTCTGTCTTTGTATTGTTGTCAATGATAGATGTGCTGCTTATGAAGGTGATGATGTTGTGGTTGCTCTAACTACAGGGGAATTGTCTGTTACAGTGGTCTGACCCAAGGAGTGGGGGGGCAAATATGACATCCAATGTGTCAAAGAGAGTGAGTTGGCCCAGAAACATTAGTTGGAGTTTGAAGACCACAAGGTTGGTTGTAGTAGCTATGATTGTGGTTAGGTTCTTCTTGTAAACCATTATGTTAAAATCTCCTAGAATGCATAGTTTTAGTGGGTTAAATGGGTCGAGGTCACTGCATCAAGTAAGACATCTTTAAAGTTTGCATTGCTGTGTGTTTTGGAGTTTGAGTGGAATAACATCTTATCATCAAGGATTCACAGCCATCGATGGTGTGGTGTATGAGGGCTGGGCCTCCTCCAACTTTGCCAAAATGATTTTTGTTGATGATGTGAAATTATGGTGGAATGCTTTCATGTCATGTGAGGGCAAATCTTTGCTGAGCCATGTTTCTGTAATAAAGATGAGATCTGATGTGGCTTCTGAGAGTAGAATGGCATGTATGAGAGGAGGACCAGGGGCACGGGCGATTTTGGTGTGGAAGGATTGGGGCTAGTCTGCTTTATGCTGTATGATGAATTATTAATGTCCCTTTCCTCAAACTGGGACAGGAGGCACGTTTCAAGCAACTAGAAGCATGCACCCATGAGGCTGTTTACTGTTAAAACCCCAAATACATGGTAAAAACAAGAAGTTAGGACATCAATCCCCTAATGGGATTGTTGCCAGGGTTGTATGATGGAACAATACATGCCATTACCACCCATGCCTTAAAAACACATCTTTCACAATGCATCTACCACTACAATGCAAGTCTTTGCCACGCATGTCATTACCACGCACACGTGTAGTGGTACATTATAAGTACCATTACCACGCATACTATTGCCACAATACCATTTACTATTCAACTATTTAATATATTGAAAATGTTACTCTAGTAGAATAAAATGTACTATAAATGGATGCAACACAGAGAAAAACAAAGCACTACAGGAGATTTTCGTAAACATTTTCTAAAATAAATTCATATTAAAAAAGACATACAAGTCCACTGGGTATTTATCTCAGGCAAGATGCTGGACAGTGTCTGGGGGGGCAAAATTGCTATTCTGACTCCGCCAGGTACTTCCCTCTGCGAAGGTACTGTGCAGTGACTTTGGGGCAAATTTACTATTCTAAATCCCCCAAATACTTACCTCAGGGAAGGTGCTGGAGGGCAACATTACTATTCAAACTCTGCTGGATGCTTACCTCAGGGTAAGTGCTGGACAGTCTCTGAGGGATAAAATTACTATTCTAACTCCACCGGGTACTTACCTCAGGGAAGGTGCTGGACTGTGAATGGGGGGCAAACTCACTAATGTTACACCACCACCAAATATTTATGTTTTTTTCCCCAACAGATTCTATAATCCATGATAATTTTAGGAAAAACACCATTTGGACATAAAAAAAAGTTGATCAGGTCTATTAGGACATATAATACAAAGATAAAAGCATTTTCAGGTACATATTCTATTAAAATATATAAATAATCAAATATTGAAACTTTCTTTCTACAGGCTTCAAAGAATAAAACCTAAGATATTGTCATTTTTCTCATGATTAATACCAACAGTTTTACAAATAACCATAAAAAACTATTTAAAAAATATTTTCTTTTAGCAGGTGCATTGGCGAAAAATATAAAAACACAATTTTGCAGAATAACAATCAACAAACCTCTCTTTTTTTCAAATGTGTCATCAGATCCAATAGGAAAACACTGAAAACCAACAATCCAGGAACTGCAAAAAACTGAAAAAGTCCCGAACCGACGAAAAACTAGTTTAAGAAGCCATAAACACAATCTCAGGTAAGGACACTATAAAATGCTATTCCTAACCAACTATAACACCTTTTTTCCTAGAGGCAATAAGCAATAGCATTAAAAATTATTTCATTTTTCACAGGAAGAATAATATTCTTTTAGCCATACGACAGTGTTTCAAATAATCAATCAAGTATTTTTCTTATAGCAGGGACATTGTTAACATACAAAACAAAGCACACTTTTAGAATATAACATTCACAAAACTTCTTTTTAAAAAAAATATTTTAACAGATCACGAAACCATGGCAATCAGAAACTAGGCTAGCTATGTCCAGTCTGGAAGAGGGCTATGCTGCTGAAATATGGTGGCTATCTTTATTGTAAGAAGAGGTTTACTGAGCTTGGGAGTCATTGGAGGTGTGTGCAGTATTTTTAATTTCATTGCAAAGGCAGAATGGTTACTCTCCGCAACACTGTGGAGAAGACCACAGAGCATAGCCACTCTGTCTCTGCAGTGGAGTTTGGAGTCAGAGAAAATGTGCAGCAGATAAAAAAAAATGCTAGCATCCACCTCCAATGAACTCTTTAGCTCAGTTTAGAGGGAGGCAGCCCAAAACATCCCCATGCATGTAGCAAGTAGTATGCACACAATACCCAATTTGAGGAGACTGGTGCACAGGCAAAACAGGCAAGTAATCCCCAAAGACATCACAATCCTATTCTGAAATTACCATCCCCCAAACTAACAGTTTCTTATAATAATGAACCTTTCCTCCTCCATGACAACAAAAAGCCTCTCATAAGAATACTGATATATAGAACAACCCATCACTAGGGCCTAATTACGAGTTTGGCGGTCACTAGACTGCTGCCTCAAGGTGGTGGTCTGGACTGCCGCTGCTGTGGTGGTCTGACCACCATAAAACAACCCTGGTGGTCTGACTGCCAGGGTACCACCATCTCCTCCGGTATTGGTGATCCCAACGGGATGATGGTGGGTGCAGGTTGCAATCAGCCAGGGCAGTGCTGCACACAGCACCGCCCTTTTGATTACAACCTGGTTCTGCCAGCCTTTTCGTAGCGTTACCACCACCATGAAAAGGCTGGTGCAGAACAGGTGCAGGGGGCCACATGGGGGCACCTGCACAGCCCATGCCCATGGCATGGGCAGTGCAGGGCTCCCCCTGCCCAGCACCCTCATAATGCGCACTGTCAGCTGTGCAGAGAGTATGCATTATGAGGGTACTGGTGCCCCTTGCGGGCGGCAGCATTGCTGCCGGCTTGATTACAAGCCAACGACAATGCCGCTGCCACTTTTCTGCTGGGCTGACAGGTGGAAAGCTCGGTTTCCGCTAGTCAGCCCAGTGGGAAACTCGTAATCGGGCTTGTGGGGAGGTCGACCGCAAGGCGGCGACCATCCCGTCAGGAGTTTGGCGGATGGGTGTTTCCATCCACCCGACTCTTAATCAGCCTCCAAATCGTCTAAATGAAATTCCCAAATTTCCAGAAAATGTTCAGTAGAAATCCATTCACAAATCTCAAGTTGCTACAAAAAAAACACAGCCTTTATCTTGAAAATACGGTTCATTAAACCTTTTTTTTTTTTTTTTTATAAAAAAAGCTCCAAAGCTCCAAAGATTGGGAATCCACAAAAGTTAAAATACAAAAGCATTTCCAAAACAAATTTCCCAAATGTAAGCAAGCACATCCAATCTCCAAAACAAAATTCCCAGAAAAAGTTCAATAGAAATCCATCCAGAAATTCCGAGTTTCCTCAGCAATAACGTGGTCTTTGTCTTGAAAATCCTTGAAACTTTTAAAAAGAAATGAAATTCAAAAAAAAGTTAAATGTTACTTTTTTCCAAATAGGTTTAAAAAACGTTCTAACCATTTATTTTCAACTTTTTAAAAACATTATTTAAAACAAAAAAAAACGTCCTAATGTGAGCATACAAACAATACCTGCACAGGGATGTAAAAGGGGTAAAAGCAACAATAAAACACAACTCTATAGTTCACAACAAGTACCTACCTCCCCACCTCTTCTTACAATAAATGTAACCACTAATATCTTTAAAAAAAACAATAAACTTTCCTTACCTGATCGCAGCTCTTCCTTGCATCTGATCAACACAGCAACACTCCACTAACTGTAGAAACAGAGGCAAAACCACCACTGTCATGCCTGAAAGTAAGAAAAAAATGTCAATTTTTTCCAATTTAATTCATTAGGAAACTATTGGAAAATACTTTAAAAATATATAAAAATTTAATGTTTTGCAAAAGAAGAAATATGTTGTGCTATTTAATAAAATTATTTTGAAAAATGTATCAATTATATTATTAAATGTTTGCAATTATTACCATGGTGTGTTTTTTATCTTTTTAATGTTTCATCATTTTATTTTTAATGTTGTTTTACTTATTAGAAAAATCTTAGATTTTTACAGACTGATCTCACTCATTGTATAATTAAATATGTTATTTAATAAATATTCATTTATTTTTAAACATTAATACTCATTATAAATGTGTGTAAATTAATACTCCGGTAGTAAAATTAATACCTGAGTATTAATACACTCCCCCGCTCAATACCCCTATATCCCTTACATCCTGTCTCTAAAGGTGTATGTGTTACAGCCCTAAAAATATTTAAATAGATAATTATATTACTTTAAATAATATATTTCATTATTTAGAAATTAATTCAGGTATTAAAAATAATACTTGAGTATCAATACACTTCCCCACCCAATACTCTAATATCTCTTGCATCCCGTTCCTAAAAGGGTGTGTTTCACCCATAGAAATAGTTACAAAAATAATACTATCACTCAAAATCATATATTTCATTATATATAAATAAATACTCAGGTACTAAAATTAACACCTTAGTGGTAATACACTTCCCTACTGATACCTCTATATACCTGGCATCCCATCCCTAACGGTCTGTGTTACACCCTTAAAAATATTTTAAATAAATTATTATGTTACTTTAAATTGTATCTTTTAATGTCTATAAATTAAAAGTCAGGTACTAAAATTAATACCGAAGTATGAATGCACTTCACCACCCAATACTCCTAAATCTCTAGCATCCCGTATCTAAAGAGGTGTGTTTCACCTTTAAAAATATTTTATTTAAATAATTATATTACTTTAAATCATACATCCCTTGCATCCCATCACTAAAATATATATATATTGATATTAATAAAATAAAATATATATATTAATATTTAAACATCAATACTCAGGTATTAAAACTAATGTTTAATTTTAAATAATCTTATTCCAGAAATAAATATAACATATACTTACCCACATGCTCACCTATATAAGTATAATGCATTTTAAAGGCATGCGTGAGAAGTGTACATAGCTATAATAATACGTGGTTAAGACATGCAGGTAATAACATGCAGGTAATAACATGCGTGGTAAAGGCATTTGTGGCTATGCCAGATAACAACTGTGCGGTAAATGTATTGCATGGTTAAGACTGCATACTAATGGTTGTTTCTTGATAGCCAGAAGGTTCATGCTGCATAATTTGAGCCAACATTATGCTTGATTCTAGTGCTTAGAGAGGCAGAAACAAGCTTGTCAGGTTAGCACATCTTGTTGTGTGATGGGGTCTTGACCACACCCGGTAAATTTAAGGATATGCCAGTATATCATCCTTCCATTTAGAATTGGGAAAACAGACATGTTGTATCTCATGAAACTCCAGCAAATTTACCCAGAGGGTATTAGATTTAGGAACGTAACAATACCTGCCAATCAATCAATCAATCGATTAGATTTGTAAAGCGCAGCTTCTCACGCAGGTGGTATCTAGGCTCTGTGGGTTGTCGCTGCAAACTGGTAGCTTCTTGTCAAAGAGCCATGTCTTGAGCTTCCTCCTGAAGTCGAGGAGTGTAAGTGGTATGCAGGTGGAGGGGAGGTTGTTCCAGATCTTGGCAGCGAGGTAGGAGAAGGAGTGCCCAATGCAGCATGGAACTCTCTGGACTTGAGCGAGGGCTGTAGAATGGAATTCCCTGATGGGCTGGTGAAGGAAGAGTCTGTGGTTGATGATATTGGGTCCAATCAGAGAAATAGATATTTAAGAGTGTTCCCTTCACTCTTTTGCCCAAGATAGTACAAGAAATCTGTACTAGCATTTTATATAGGGGATAAAGTATCACGTTATTCAGTATAAAGATACTGCAAGTCACCAAGGAACACTGTCACAATGTATAGGAATGAGGCTGAAGCTCAAGTTCCGTTATAAGATCGTGGAACTCTGAGGTTGTGGGCAATATTCTTTTAATGTATGACAAAGGATTTTATTCCTTATAAAACATGGTCAGTCCATCACCCTTCTCCAAACCACTTAAATTCTTGGGGCCCTATTATGAGTTTGGAGGACAGCAACACCCGTCTGCCAAACTCCTGACGGGGTGGTCATTGCCATGCTGGCGACCTCCCCACCGGCCCATTAAGATTTTCCTGCTGGGCTGACCGGCGGACACCTGAATGTTAATGAACAAATAAACCCAGCTACTCATAGCTGTCCCAACTGAATACAACTCCTCAAGAAAGAGGACAGATGTTGTTGAATGAAAAGAAAGCCACTGGAGATGGTGACATAAGAATGCCAAACATTATCTCCAGGGATAGCCTATGTCTATGATTGCAGATAAAAGTGATCTCTGTTCTGAAAAGATTCCGAGGCTAAAGTACCTTCAATGGCCATAATCTGAGTCTCACAGAAGTTCAAACAATACTCACACAATCCTACACAGACATATTCCTTTACCTGAACCACCAAGTCTTCAAATGTTCACAACTCTTCACCCGTTTGCTAGTCTGGGCTCCTTTTCCCATCATACAATGGAATCCTCAAACTACAGAAAGGAATCACTGAACTTGAATGCTTTTAGTGGGAGGGCCCAGAGTTCGGAATGGTCTTCCCAGCACAATCCAACCACCGCCAAACCTCACCCAGTTATACTTTTATTTGTAATCACTGCAAAGGTAATGGTTTGCATGCACCCATCTATTAACTCAAAATAATACCAACTCACGACCTAGGAAGATTTACACTATACTGTTTTTTAAAGTACAATGACAGTTTCAAATTCAATGTTCTCTTAGCTTACAATCAACCAAGAATCTCTGGAAGATTGCTCTTAGAAAAAACAATAGATATTCTGTATGGGTTTGATTCAGTTTGGGAAATGACATGTTGAGGGAAATTTAGGCCTAATTACAAGTGTTACTCACGGTGGCAGTCGGACCACCGCACTCCTGGCGGTCCAACCATTAATTTACGACCTTAGTGGTCAGGAACATGGTTTCTGACAGAGTACCGGAGGTCGGAGTCGTGGTCAGCCATGGCGGAGGTAAGTTCAGCACCGCTGTGCTCATCACAAGTACAGTTTCCACCAGCCTTTTCATGGTGGGGACCCCGCCGTGAAAAGGCTGGTGGAAAGCCAATGCTGGGGGCCACAATGGGGCCCCTATACTGCCCATGACCATGTAGTGTGCAGTAGAGGGACCCCCCTGCCCAGCATCCTCGGAATGCACACTGCCTGCTATGGTGTATTCCGAGGGTGCTGGGAGCACCCTCTGTGAGACGCCATTAGCCTCGGCTCCATGAGCAGAAAAGGCCAATGCCACTACACTGTTTCCACTGGGCTGACTGACGGAAACCTCTGATTTTGGAGGTTTCTGCTGGTCAGCCAAGTGGAAACCTGGCAAATCGGTCCAGGGGGAGACTGCCAGCTCTGGAGCAGTCTCCTCTCCATGGGGTTGGTGGGCCGACGGTTGGCCCATCAACCTTGTAATGAGACCCTTAATATCTAACATGCAGTCCTGCAAAAGTGGCTGGCAGTTTATGAGAACACCTCAATATGTGCCATTGGTGCTGTAGTAGATGGGAAAGCCATGAGCCACTACAAGATCTTCCAGTGGCTGCATATGTATGTTAAAAATCAGGGTCCAAGATTAATCCGTGGGAACTTCACTTGCAGTTAGGAAAAAAGACTACTTGAACCACTAGTCTGCGCGTGCAGTGACCCTTCAGCCAAAAATGAGGCAAGCTATTCAAGGACCACCTCACAGCAGAGCTGCAATTGAAACTGGTCTGGAGTCAGCAAGATTTTCTGTTCGTCTGTTGCCTGAAACAAATTTGTATATAGGAATACTACTGTTAATTTGCTGTCATAAATTCTAATCTGTGAATTTGGAAGCATCTTATCTGAAATGCGTTCACAATAATATGTTCTATTGAATTTGTCCACAGCTGAAGTTGCTCATTCTTTAATATTGAATTTTACATTGATTGGTTCATGTGGCTTGCATTGTTTGCCAGAACGTGTACTTCTTTTGTTTTTCCTCAATTACCTCCCTCCTGCCAAGTGATAGGGACTTGGGAGATCTGCTTCATGCAATGTATTTCTTGTGATTGCTTTAATCAGAAAGAGGGGACACTATGTTTCCTTTTTTGGTATTAGACTGACCTATTATCACACTGGGCCTCATTACACGTGTGACGGTCAGAGGCGCCACCACACTCCCGGTAATGGTTGGACCGCCACACTCCAGGCGGTCTGACTGCCACATTACAACCCTGGCAGGCGGACCCACCTGGGGACTGCCATCACCGCCGGGAACATCGTTCTTGAAGGGCTGACGGCGGTCTGAGTTGTACACAGCTATGGCGGTGCTGCCGTGCCACCGTGCTGATTACAACTCAGCTTTCCTCTTAATGGTGGGGACCCCGTCATGAAGAGGCTGGCAGAAAGCCAGGGCCCCCCCTGCGTTGCAGACAGTGCGCATTCCAATGGTGCTGTTGTGCTATGGTATTGGCTTCAGCTACCTTAAGGGAGCCGAGACCAGTACCGTGGCACTGTTTCTGCCAGGCAGCCTGGCGGGAACCTCATAATATAATGTTCCCACTAGTCAGCCAGGAAGGTACATTGTAATATGAGCAGGGGGAATACCACTGGCATTGGCGGTCTCCTGCGAGTTTGGTGGTTGACTCGTCCAACTGCCAAACTCCAGAGGCCCTTTGTTTCTTGTGCAGTGCTGTCAAAGAGCTAAAATGGGGCCACATCAAACAACTGTAAAGTCATTCTCTGAGTCAGTCACTGTCAATCCAGGCTGTCCCTGGGGGATATGGTGCCAGAATATCAAAGGCAAAATATTGTCTGACAGTATTATTGTGTCCCAAATATTGTTTAGAAAACTATGGCTCATTGGAGTTGATAGAAAATCTATATTCAATTGGGACAATATTTTTGTAAAATGATATTTAGGACACACTATTTCTATCAGACAATATTTTCACTAAAAACTACATGTATCCCCTGATGCTCTTCCCCTTTTATTCAACATAGAAGGTCTCATCCCCTGCTCCTTTTCCCCAAAAATAGACAGCTCCTGCCTTCATGTCTTCCTTAGAGAGTTCAGCCTCTCCTGCCATCTTTCATCTGACAACATTGTACTCTACCTTAAAGTTTCGGGTTGCAAGATCACTTTGCAAAAGCAGGCCGAGTGGGCTCAAGGCTGATCTTAGAATTTGGCTTGAACTTGGAAACCCTAACACACCGATTACATGTTTGGTGGTAACGGCATGGTTGTCCCTGACTGCCAAATCGGCGGTCCACCTGCCGAATTAAGAGTTAAGCAGGTGCACGAAGGAAAGACTGCTGCAGCAACGCCGTCACCACCAGGCAATACGGACAGTGATGGCGGCGGTTGAGGCCAATACACATGTCTGAGAGTGGACCTCTAGTCCTACCGCTGGTCCAATCACGATGCACATTGACATGGACATGACTGTGGGGGCAATACCACCACACCTAAGCTAGCGTAAATGGGGGGATAAAAGGCAGAAACACACCTTCACTCACATGTACACGTACCCTGACATCATAGAGCTGATAGTACAGGTCCTGCCGCTGCTGCTGGATGGCCGCCAAAGCCCACACTGTCGTGGACACAACTGACGGGAAGTCCTCATCTCACCCATTTACATTTGTTTTCCACTTCACAGATGCACAGACAGATGCAGTACATGGTCCAGGGTGGCCCTTGGACAAACAAATGTGTGTGTCCCTGTCTGGAAAAGCCAACAATGTTTGCACCTAAGTCACCTCTTTGATGCCCTCATGGTCAGCTCAATGACACAGCACAGGGACACTCCTCCAATATCAAAATGTGTGCCACAATAAGCAACAAGGATAGTGATGTTTGTCCACAATACACTAACACAACAGCGGGTCTACGCTAACATCACTGCAAATAATCACTGTGACACCAGACAACATCCAGTAATGATAGACAACAAACTTAAGTAGGGATGTAGCATTAAAATCAGACACACCTTCTATGCTGTAGTATTTCATTAGACCCTCACACATCAGGCACATCAATCACATTTGGAAAATGATATCCTAAACAATACACCTAAGCACTAATGCAAGCCTACCATGGAAATACCCTCTGCAGAACAGGCTTGTTACAATGAGGGGGCCACCTGAAAGTCTGGGTCCCTAGGTCGCAACCCACTTTGCCCATGCCCCTAAACGTCTCTGTACACAGGCCCGAGGCTCAAGGTATAGTCAGGACATACAATAGCATCACCAAGTGCCATGTATACGTGTGCAATGTGGAAGTGCAAGATATTTGAACAAACACATCAGTAACTGCATTACTCACATACAACTAAAGTAGGTGTAAACAACCCATTAACAATGGACACATGTCACAAAAAGAAGCCAAAAGTCATTACAACCAACCACCCAACAGGAGTGGAGAAATAACTAACTAACTTGCACACAGTTAACACATATCCAACATACATCATAGGGAGAAGTGCAAGCCAAATGAGGATGACAATACACAAGACTAGCTGAACACTTTACCATTTGAAATAACACACAAAATCTTTTTCAGGCCCAATTCAGATACATCACACATTTACATCCATGCAACAGTGCCCTGTAACCTATGTAAGTCCTGTACTGGTCACAAAAATCAAATATAAACACCTGGTCACATTGATCACCATCAAGGGGGAAATATGATACCTGCAATCCCACACCCTAGTGTCACAAAGCAGAGAACTTAGGTGGGCCAAGTGCTCACCACCATGATGAATGCCTTCCCAGAAAAGCCCACCCCAACACATTCCATCAAAATATGTGCATGTACATAAAAAAGCACACCATAAACATATGAGGAGCAGAACCTACCATAATGTGTAGACCCAATGACATTGTGTCACATTAACAATATTAAAACATTTGGATGTTCACAGAAGTAGCTAGGGAAAAGTATAACAAGGACCAAGGTGTTCAAGATGAAGAAAACACACACACACAGATAAATATATATATATATATATACACACATATTGGGTGTCCAAACAAAAAACAAAGGCCAATTTTTTTTTTTTTATTTATGTTTGGTGTACACAGTGCTGTGTACAAAACGTGCCCCTTTAGACACTGCCAGGTAACATCCTCACAAAGGAGCAGCCATTGGGCAGGGCAGGCACATCTGGGACATCATTTGGGTGGGGGACATTTGGGTTTGGAGGGCTGGACTTAGCATGGGAAGTGGTGGGTTTGAAAGAGGAAGTTTGGAACTTAGGAAGGGGTGTATGGGAGGGGGAAGGGGTAGAAAGTCTTATGGAAGGGGTAGCTGGTGACCTAGAAGGGGTGGATGCATGGATAACAGATGTGGGTTGGGAGGTGGGAGAGGTGGTCTTGGGTGTGGAAGTGATCGTATCCTTATTTGTAGTTGGGATAGGAGGTTTGGGAGGGTTCAGGGCCAGGGAAAAGGATGGGTCCTCTACAGGGAACTAAGGAGTGGGTTTGGGAAGGGGTGTGGTTTTGGAGGGAGTGACTGTCTCTGATGTGCCTGGAAGTGTTGTTGCAGCAGGTGCAGGAGTGTCTGGGGAATGAGCTTCAAGTATGAATATGTCAACTAAAGGTGGGATGTGTTGGGTGCTTGCTTGTGTGTGCCTGTGCTTTTTGTGCGTGTGTATGAGCTGAATGTGGTGTCAGTGGTGCTTGCTGATGTGGAAGTGGTAGGAGTGGGTGTGGTAAATGTTGCTGTGGTGGTGACTGGGGGTATGGTTACCTGTGGTGTGTGAATGGATGTGACTGAGAGGAGTGCATGTGGGTGTGGTGTTGTCAGCACTGGATGTAGTGGTGGGTGTATGTTGTGTGCATGTGTATGTAGTGTCTGATATGTTGTGTGTGGATGTGATTGGGGAGTGGTGTCTGTAAGCGGATGTTGTGTTGTCTGTGGGGTGAGGATGTAATGCATGTGATGGAGTTTGTGGTGGTGTGTGTAGTGTCAGTGTATTTGGATTCTTGTCTGTTTTTTTCTTGTGTTCTGCCTATGTTTGGATGTACTGCTTGGGTCTTTATGGGTGTGTGATTGAGGAAATGTGTGCATGTGCTTTGGACAGACAGGGGAATAGGGTATTGGTATGGAGAAGGGGCAGGGGGAGGGACACGAGGTGAGGGGTTGGGAGGCTGCACAGAGGGAGGAGGCCAGAGCCTGAAAGGGTTTCTGTAGGCCAGACATAGCACAATGAATGCCTTTCAGGTAGGCCACCATCTGCTGCAGATGGCCTTGCTTCTGGATGGCAGTCAGACCCAAAGAGATGAACCTAAGGACGTCAATAGCCTCCTCACTCTTTGCAGCAGGTGGGGCATGGGGTGAGCTGCCTGGAGCAAAAGAGACGAGCCCTCTCTTAGGAGATCAGGCCCGACCAACTGGATAAGGAGCTACAGGGAGGGCGTGGATGGGACTGGTGGTGGAAGAGAGGGCTTAAGATGGTACTGATCCTTTGGTGCTTGTATCATTCACTCCTGAACCGATGGCGCAAGATATGATGCCTGGCAACAGGACATCCCTACAGTGTCCACACAAGCCCCAGATTCCCCCTAACGCTCATTGTCCTGGAAAAAGGTCATGAAGTGATGATGGGCAAGTCATTCAGCAAGGTAGACACAATAAGTGCTGTGGCAGGATCCATGTCACATGCAAATGCACAGTTCACATTGATTACATTTTCTTGGTGATACTTCCCCATATGACCTGCTTCAAGATAGTACAATGAAAGCTGTACTGAGGTAGCTCAACTACCTATCACATAAGTGGGCTGGAGAGAATCATGGCCTGGATACTGGGAGATACCTACTACAAATGCACACCTCATATTAGTCCAGATGACACCAGGAATATCACCAATCAGGCTGGGAACTGATGAAAACACCATTCTCAGCTTGCATTCCTAGAAGCCCATACACCTTTAATGTCAGTTGTATGTCAGTGAATGACAATGACATGAAGAGGTGGACACACCAGTTTTGATGGTGTGACGCAACACTGCGCCATGTGGGACATGAAACACCAATGGCCTTGTAAAAATGAGTGCAGGAACTCCCATATGAAACTAACATCCTCACATATCACTCCCTGAGGCATGTTACCAGTCAATTAATGTACCTTCAAACAGTATTGCAGACTAAACAACTCCAGGGAAAGGCACTATGGGTAACATGTAACCACTACTGCTGATCCTACCAGTGATGTTTGCATACTCATGTCACTAGAATCTCTACTTACCAATGGGATGTACAAGTCAGTTATTGCAGGTAAAGTGTACTGTATGCTACGGCACATGTAACATTAGTCCCATCAAACACAGTAGTAAGACAGCATCCTTCCTGACACAATGAAGACAAGTGGGCCGTCTGATACAACCTTGTCCGAGAACATCAAACAACATGAGGTGATCATGGCCATACTCAGCCATGTGTCTGCTCAAAACAGACATTTGGCAGTGGGCTAGACTCTGCTGGCCTCTGCGTCATATACACATTAGGCAAAGAACACCATCAAGCACCCACTACAAGACCTACACAATCCAGAACTCTTCCTATGCATTGGACATGGCACATCCACAATGTGTTTGGGGAAATGGCTCCCTGAAAAAGAATCCATTTGTAAGGTATTAGGTACAACTCTGGCCAATACTCACCCCCTTGAAGCTGCTGTTGGGCCCTCAACTGCCCATCCATCTCAGGGTAGGCCACCACCAGAATGTGGGCCATTAGTGGGGTCATCTGCCGGCTTGCGCCCCACCCCCATTGGGAAGACTTCCCCAGCTGGAGCTCTGTGATTTTCAGGGTCAAGCACTTCAGGTCCTCCCACCGCTTACTACAGCGGATGCTACACCAATGATAGACCCCCCAGGGTCCGCACCTTTTGGGTGATGGCTTTCCATATTGTCCACTTCTGATGGGCATTGACCTGTATGGGCAAAAGAGATGAACAAAAACGCATGTCAGTGCAATGATTTGGCTATTGTTATTGGTTGTAACTCAATTTGTCTACAACTAGTACAAGCCAAAATCAACAAAGAACACATAAGAAGTTTGCTTTCCACAGGTTAAGCATTAGCAAGACATGTAGATACACTTCTGGTGTCATCTGCTGTCCAACCTCAACCCTGGTCATTTTCTACACTGGCTAAGCCAACACACAACTATTGTGTTGCCCCAGGCCACATACATATACATTGCTGGTGGCCACAAAAAAATGACACACCATTTTGAGTTTAATAAGAGCACACTATTTGTGCTTTATTGCACAGACCCCTTTATAGCCAGGTCCATTGACTTGAAGCATACTGTCCATACAGCTTGGAAGCATAGTACAGACCACATCCTAAGACGTGGACACTCATGACAGCCCTGCCATCATAACCAGTGACAGCTGCCTCAATGCTGATGTGTGGAAATGTGGACAAGTTAATGTAATGTCATACTATGTCTGTTGGTGTGTGTGCAGTATGTATCTACATTCCATAGTTTTCCTTGGTGTAGATGGATGTTAACTAATTATTGATACATACTAAAACCCACTTTTGAAACAAATAATACCTGCACTGAAACTGTGTAACGTGCACTAGGCTTCTTTTGGTAAATCATTACATCTGGTAATTGGAATCCAGACCTGTAGATTTAGGGGGACTGTCAACATGAAACGTGACACATTGCCAATTTGGCTCAATGGAATGTGGCATCAGGTCAAAGGGGTTACCTCTGTCACCATTCCAAATGTATTTCCTGTAAACCCAAACCTGGCTAAATACTCTTGGCCTCAGTTGAAGTGTCACACAGCCCCTGCCCCAGCCTGGCCCATGGTAATGATCGGGCATAACTCAATCTCATGTCTTGCTAACTGCTGGCAGAGCATACTAGTCCAAAGTGAACCTCATATTTCATGCATTTCAAGATGACATTTTGCAACTTTGGGTAATGCCATATGTGTGCTCAAGGCATTCTGGAGGTGTCTGTGAGCTATTCCTAGTTTACTGACAACATATGTTTAGAGAAATGAACTACACTGAGTGATAGGTGGAAACGTGCCCCTACATAACCTCATTCTCAAGAGGTCACTCTGGGATACATTTGCAGCTCATGCAGTAAGGGCCAGACATGTGTTTTGAGAGTTGGCATGCTCTGAATGCTACATTACTCCCAGGAAGGCTATACATGCATATATGGGTACATACCTCACTAAAGGAAGATAGGGTTTTCCGCACTTCACACATCTCAATGATGATGTTCAGTACACAATGTATAGTGCTGCCCTATCCCAGACATCATTAGCCTATGTAAGGGCAACCTTGATGTAGCCCAGTAATCAGAGTGACAGGGCAAAATGAAACCAGTGGGAAGGAACATTATGGATTAAAACTGAGTGGCATATGCATGTGAGAGAGTTACCTGTTCCTCTGGAGAGCCATACAGATGGCCATAAAGGGAGAGGACCCCAGTTGCCAGCATCTCTAGCTCCTGTGCTGAGAAGGGACACGCCCTCTCACCTGCTTGGGTGGTCATGATTGCTCCCAGAGGTCACAAAGAGCAGCTAAAATGGAGGAGGTCTTGGTAGCAGTATTGTCAGGAGGCAAGTGAGCTTTTTTTCAAAACATGTATGCAACATACACAGTCATCAGCATCTGCAGACAGAGCCCTTGGCCAGCGTATGTCACACTCAACAATGTTAGCCTATGGCTGTGTCCATTGTGCACTCATCTGCCTACTGCACGCCCGACTTCCGCTGGTAGCGTCTGACACACAATGTCCAATATGCGAGGTCAGAGAGCCTCCACTTCAAAGGCTGATAATGCTGTAATGGAGACTGTTATATGTGTCACCACCATTACAAATGAGGAGTTACATCTGTAATCCTGTAAATTACTTTTGACAAGGATTTTAATTAAACATTTCATGTGTTTGGTGTGTTATTGTGTATACACGACAGCTTCACAACACCCTCATCATCAGCACCCACCATCGTCACCACCGACACAACCAACACCACAACACCCTACTGCACCAACGGACTAAACACCTGGACCCCCACCAACGACAAAGAAATCAGCAAAACCATGAACTCCATCCACTCAGGCTCCCCTACAGACCCGTGCCCCCACCACATTTTCAACAAGGCCAGCCAAATCATCGTTCCCACAGTTCCTTCGGCACTGCAACCTTCCCAGACATTTGGAAGCACGCCGAAGTCAACGCTCTTCTCAAAAAAAACAAAGCAGACCCGGAAGACCTCACAAACTACCGACCCAATTCTCTTCTGCCCTTCCCCACAAATGCCACCGAGAAGATAGTCAACGCACAACTATCTCACTTCCTTGACGAAAACAACATACTGAACACCTCCCAATCTGGATTCTGCAAGAACCAGAGTACTGAGACCACCCTCATCGCCTGCGCAGGTCACATCAGGACCAGAGTGGACAAGGGCGAGACCGTCGCCCTCATCCTCCTAGACCTCTCTGCAGCTTTTGACACCATATGCCACCAAACCCTTCGCGCACGCCTGTTCGACGCCAGAATTCGCCACAAGGCCCTGGACTGGCTCACCTCCTTCCTCTCCGAAAGAACCCAAGGAGTTTGCCTCCCCCCTTTCTGGTCTACAGCCACCAAGATCATCTGTGGGGTCCCCCAAGGATCCTCCCTCAGCCCCACCCACTTCAACATCTACATGGCTCCTCTCGCCAACATCCTCCGCCCCCACGGCATCACCATCATTTCTTACGCTGATGACACCCAGCTCATCATCTCCCTCACCAAGAACCCAGCCACCACCAAGATTAACCTGCACGCCGGACTCCTCAACACTGCCAAATGGATGGCAACAAGCCACCTCAAATTGAACTCAAACAAAACAGAGATCATCATCTTCGGCCCCAACAAGACAGCATGGAACGATTCCTGGTGGCCCACCACCCTCGGACCACCCCCAGCACCCACCACCCATGCACGCAACCTTGGCATCATACTGGACTCATCCCTTTCCATGACCCAGCAATTCAACGCCAAAACATCCTCCTGTTTCAACACCCTTCGCATGCTACGTAAGACTTTCAAATGGATACACCTAGAAACAAGAAGAACAGTCACCCACGCCCTCTTTAGCAACAGACTGGACTACAGCAACGCCCTCTACGCTGGGACCACAGCCAAACTTCAAAGGAAACTCCAGCGAATCCAGAACGCAGCCACACGACTCATCCTCAACCTCCCTCACCACAAACACATATCCACCCACCTCAGATCCCTACACTGGTTGCCCATCAACAAAGGGATCATTTTCAAAGTCCTAGTCCACGCTCAAAAGGCCCTCCACGAGACCGGACCGGTCTCCCTCAATGAACGAGTAAACTTCCACATACCTACTCGCCAGCTCTGCTCCGCCGACCTCGCCCTCGCCACAGTCCCCCGCATGCAACGCACCACCTCTGGTGGCAGATCCTTCTCCCACCTTGCCGCCAAGACCTGGAACGCCGTCCCCACCAACCTACGCAAGACCTACTAACATTCAGAAAGCACCTAAAAACATGTATTTTCGGGCAGTATCCGGCCACTACCCAAGCGCCCCCTCCCCCAGCGCCTTGAGACCCTACCGGGAGAGTAGTGCGCTTAAGAAATTTCTTGATTGATTGATTTTTGGCTTGAATAGCATGGTACTCCATTTCACAATATTTGGAACATATGTTTTTGAAAATATACATCAGTGTTGTACATTTTGCCCATCAATTGGCAAACGGCATGGCAGGGCAACAATGGGGTTTGTTAATGGATGTAGTACAATATACAATTTAGATGAAAATTTTAAAGTGTTATGTACTCTCACATGATTTTTAACTTCCTATTCACATACGTTACTGTGGACATTGTGAGCAACCCTCATATACTGTTTCCAATTCACACTTAGGTACCCTGTGAGAAGGTGGCAGCCTTCTGTGTAGCGCCCATTTCCAGACCTTCACACAATGGTAGAAAGGAACATCATCCTCAAGTTTTGAATGAATAGGCAAACCTTACTGTACCTATGTCATCAGTTGGAGCCTGATCTCCTGCCACAAAACACAAATCCCACATGTGTAACACCAATAGTGAAAGTGATGGCAGTATTGCATTTCCTGGCAACAAGTTCCTTTCTGTGGTGGTATGTCACAATCAATGTTCTGTTGTGTGCTAAGAGATGTACTTTCAGCACTGATGCAACACCTGGACAGCTACATCTGGTTCCCCAGGCATGAGGATTTAGCTAATGTGAAGGCAGGATTCTATGGAGTGGCAAGGGTGCCACATGTTGTGGGAGCCATTGCTGGCACCCATATTGCCTTAGTACCATTACATAACAGGGAACACATCTACTGCAACAGGAAGAACTTCCATTCGATCAAGGCCCTAGTTGTCTGCTTGACTGATCTGTACATTTCCAACATCTATGCCGGCATCCCTGGATCTGCCCATGATTCCTTTGTCATGTGGAACAGCACCGTACCCCAGCTGATGTCACAATTACAACCGGAGAGGGCCTGGCTTGTTGGTAAATATAATGTGAGCTAACTTTGTAACTTAATGTTGCACCTCTGACTGTCTTCCATTTAGGATACTCAGCCTATCCCAACTGGCCATGATTGTTGATCCCACTGAGGAATCCTTCACCACCAGGAGAAGTCCACTTCAATGAGGCCCATGGAAGGACAAGGCGGCCAGTGGAGGGGGCTTTTGGACTTTTGAAGGCCAGATTCCGCTATCTAGACAAAACTGGAGGAGGCCTCCTCTACTCACCGGGAAGGTCTGTCAGATTACTGTGGCCTGCTGTATACTCCACAACCTAGCCCTGAGATAGAACATACTTTATATCGAAGAGGATAGACAGCCTGGAGTGCTACCAGGTGAAGATCATGGAATGCAAAATGATGGTGACAGTGGTGAGGAGGAAGGAGCTGACTTGTGGCAAGATCTCATTAGCGACTTCTTCCAATGAGTATATTTTGTCAACTTGTCATGACTTTGACTGTGCCATCTACTGTTGTAGTGATGATGGAAGTAGTCCTGTGGTATGACTGAGATAGACTTTGGGTGTATGAATCCTAGAGAAGGGCAGCTTGCACAGTGATATTTTGGAGGTAATGTGTAAACCATTGCACTTGTTCCTTGACATGTGGTGGTTGTAATGCAATGTGTTTGTCAACATGTGCTACAATAAGATGTGTTGGAACTCAAACATTATATTCTCCCTCAAGATTGGCTAAATCTTCATTGTGTGTGATGTGTTTGTAGCTGTTGATGTGTTTCATCAGTGTAAGGCAATGTGCTTGTAGCACGACACAGAGATTTGTTGTTGATATTCCAGAAGATACTGGGATTGTTGAATGGAATGGTCTTGTGCTTTGACAATGTGGTACTGCCATGTGTATGTCTACTGGGCTAATTGATGAGGAATTCCCTTTTTGGACTAGGTGATATGTCTCCTGCTGGTGACAGAAACCACTTAAAGTTTGCCTATTTATAATGAAATGATCAGAAGTATCCCTTCCTTCCATGTTGAGTTTTCCAACAAATCACGACCACTGGTGCACAACTTTGTTGTCTTGTGCTATGTGTCTGACATGGATCCTGAGTATTTTTGCTGCAGTGTTCTTAAGCTGGTATATGGGTACACACATGTAAGTATGTTTGGGTGAGACATGATTGTGCTCCTGAACTAAACCTTGGCTATGTCCAACATATCCATACTTACACAAGTACATATTTAAACCATTGTCAGGTTTGTATGGCAGTACATGCATACAATGCTGCATGTTTGAAAGGCAACAGCATGAAATTAATCTGTTGCATTTGTTTTATTATAGTGAATAGGATAACTGAAACATCGAGTATAACAAAAAAGAAAAGTGAAGAACTCAGTCATGGTGGATGAAACTATTGTTGTAGTTGCCACAATCTTTAGAGTCCTATGTCCAAACACGACTGCTGTCAGGAAGGTATATGTGTCCAGAAATAGTCCACAGGATGAATGTTTAACACACACTGGAGGAAAAAAGGTACAACGTTTTCTGTGACGGCCCGCTTTCCAGTGCTGGGGGGATCCATAGTTGCAGGGACAGGAGTGTCTGGTGGTATGTCCTCCTCTGGCAGGGCCTCTCTTCCTGTGGTTGCTGCAGATGTAGATGTTCCTCATGGAGTTGGACCACAGATAGAGGCTGATGGAGCTGGGAAAGCCCTGCACCCATGGGTAAAGATGTTCATCAGCACCCCTATTTGTGAGCCCATGTTGGAGTTATGGACCTCCAACTGAATGTGTATGTCCCTCTGCAGCTGCTTCCTCTCCCTCAGTTTGGTGAGTACCTGGCTCAACACGCCTGGGGGCTTCTGGTAGACTCCCAAAACTTGGCTGATGGTGTTATGGGTGTGAGTGGCCCCACTCTGCCTGCCCATAGTTACCCTCCCATGACTCCTTCTACCACAAGCCTGTGCCCTTGGCCCATGTGCCCACTCCCATTGGTTCCTTGCTCCTCTATAACTGGGGTAGTGATTGTCACATCAGGATCCAGGACTGGGGGTCACACAATGGTTGATACTGTGCTAGGTACACAGGTTGTGGTGGATGATGTTTGCTGATGTGTTGTGGCTGGAGTAGGAGGTGTTATTGTGGGCCCAGTGACAATAATAGTTGATGTCTGCCCAGGCAGACCAGATGGACCAGCACTGTCCTCCTCATTCAGATCACCAGGGGTATTGTCATCCCTGAAGGCTTGGTCCAGGGGTAGTGTGGGTATCTCCTCTGTCTGCATGGGTGGCCCAGGTGTTTTGCCCAGTAGAGTGTTTGTGAGATAGAAAGCAATGTTATTCTTGGAAGTGTGTTGGCTACATCCTGTTCTTTTGTGATACAGTGAATACACACCTAGGAGGAGAAAAAGGTAGAGATTACTATTGTGATATATTTCATTGGTCTTAAATTTGTTGTGAAGACATTTGTAGACATGGGATTCATGTACTGAAATCATGCAGCTCTTTGGATGTTTTAAGGTGTTCCCCTTTTGTATTGATGCCTGCACATGACATCTCCCCAACATTTTAGCCAACACACTGGAGATTTCACATTTCTATCTGACTATTTCAAAGGCCTAGCTGTGTACCATACAGGCAAGAGCACAACTTGTTTACATATTTCGCATTACTCATCATGTGGCTGATGCTGTGACAGTGGTTCACCCGTAATAAGTAAAGAACTGAGTTGTCTTCATGCCTTTCTAAACTTTGACCCACTTGCTATTATGTCAGTCCTTCCATCAATTGTTTCAATTGGGGGGAGCAGAACAACATGATGCAGAATAGGCTGAATTGTCTTTGAGTGAAACAGTGCCTATTGATTGGTCATTCCATGTGAAGAGGATATCAGTTGTGATATGTCAGACAAGTGAGAATGTTCATAATCACAGTTTTTAGGTGCAAAAACAAGGCCTCATGGTAGTTGTAGTCATTTCAATGTCTACTTGCCTACACTTACAAAATATTTAGTGTAACATTCCTGTTTACAAACTGCATTTGGGTATGGCCTTTCTAGTTAGCAATTGACACATATGACAGCTCCTAAATTATTATCTTTATTGTGGGACTGCACTTACAGACTCCATTACAAGTGGCTTTTGTTGGTAATTGATAGATGTGATCCCATCTGCAACAACACACATTGACAATGATAAGACAAGCTCTTTTTGCTACTTTTGCTTGCATGCTGGAAAACTAGGGGGTTCACAAATTTGCAGAAGCTTGATTGGGGGCAGACAGGACAATGTGATTGGGTGACAGATAGTGAGCTGTAACTTACCAGAGTTGACTCCCCCAGGCATTCCTGCCACGCCTTCAGGAGGCAGGATGGCCAAAACCTTCTCCTCCCACTGAAACCATCTGATAGGGTTGCTGAGAGGACCACCACCAGTCCTATTGGACTCCATGATCAATCAATCGATCAATCAGGGATTTGTAAAGTGTGGCTACTCACCTGGAAGGGTCTCAAGGTGCTGGGGGATGTGGGGGGGGGAGGGTGCTGAGGATCAGTCGAAGAGCCAGGTCTTGAGGTCTTTCCTGAACTGAGACCGGGTGGGAGATTGTCTCAGGTGGATGGGGAAGGGTGTTCCAGGTCTTGGCTGCGATGTGGGAGTAGGATCTTCCTCCAGCTGTGGTTTTCCAGATGTGGGGGACGTTTGCGAAGGCCTGGTCGGCAGAGTGGAATAGTCTGGCGGAAGTGTAGAAGGAGAGTCTGTGGTTGAGGTAGCCTGGTCCGGCGTCATGTAGGGCCTTGAAGGCGTGGGTCAGGAGCTTGAAAGTGATTCTCTTGTCAATAGGCAGCCAGTGTAGGTCTCTTAGAAGGGCGGAGGTATGGCTGTGCTGTGGGGAGTTCTTGATGAGACAGGTGGAGGCGTTCTGGATGCGTTGTAGTATTTTTGGAGTCTTGCCGGTGGTTCTGGCGTAGAGTGCATTGCTGTAGTTGAGGCGGCTGCTGACAAGGGCCTGGGTGACTGTCCTTCTGGCTTCAGTGGGGATCCATTTGTAGATTTTTCTAAGCAACCCGATGAGACAGTGCTCACATGTCGGTCCATTGAGAGCCATGAGTACAAGATGATGCCGAGGTTGCAGGCGTGGTCGGTGGGGGCGTTTCTGAGGGCGGTGGGCCACCAGGACTCGTTGCAGGCAGAGGGTGTGGAGCTGAGGATGAGGACTTCTGTTTTGTCTGAGTTCAGTTTGAGACAACTACGTTTCATCCAGGCGGCGACTGCTTTCATTCCTTCATGGAAATTGTTTTTGGAGGTGGTCGGGTTGTTGGTGAGGGAGACTATCAGTTGAGTGTCGTCGGCATAGGAGCCGACGTTGAGTGCGTGGCTTCTGATGATGGTGGCACGGAGTCATGTAGAGGTTGAAGAGGATGGGACTCAGCGAGGATCCTTGGGGGACGCCGCAGCTGATCTTGGTGGCTTCCGAGAGAAAGGGGGGAGCCGGACTTCTGTGTTCTGCCGGTGAGGAACGAGGAGAGCCATTGCAGTGCTGAGTCTCTGATGCCGGCGTCGTGGAGGCGGGTGCATAGTGTGTCGTTTGAGACTGTGTTGAAGGCGACAGAAAGGTCCAGGAGGATGAGGTCAACAGTCTTGCCTCGGTCGAGGAGGGTGCGGATGTTGCTGTGGCGGCGAGCAGGGCGGTCTGGGTGCTATGGTTGCTTCTGAATTCTGACTGAGAGGGGTCTAGGATGTTGTTGGCTTCCAGAAAGGCAGTGAGTTGTTTGTTGACTGCCTTCTCAATGTTTTTGGCCGGAAAGGGCAGCAGGGAGATGGGCCGAAGTTCTTGAGGTCTGTCGGGTCGGCGGTGGGATTCTTCAGTAGAGGTTTGATCTTGGCGCATTTCCAACTCTCTGGGAGGGTGGCAGTTTCAAAGGAGCGGTTGATGGTATGCTGGAGTTTGGGTGTGATGATGTTGCTGGCTTTGTTGAAGATATGGTGAGGGCAGGGGTCAGTGGGTGCTCTTGAGTGGATGGTTGCCATGATGTTGCAGGTCTCTGTGTCGGTGATGTTGTTCCAGCGGAGGAGGGTGGGGGGTGTGGTGACGCTTCGGTCGACGGGCTGGTGGTGAGAGTCGTGGGGGGGCCCTAGGTGGTGAAGCGGTCGTAAATGTCTGTGATCTTACAATGGAAGCAGTTGGCAAGGTTTTCCCAGAATTCTTGCGACGGGGGATGTCGTGGAGTTGGGGTCAGGGTTGGTGAACTCTTTGATAATGGTGAAAAGTTCATTACTGTTGTGGGCGTTTTTATCGATGTGTTGTTGCAGGGCGGGTCTTTTGGTGGTCCTATGTGTTGCTTGGAGGCCAGGGAACGCACCCTCCCCCTCTGGTGATTCCACCTCTTCCTAATTTCCTCCTGTGTGCGCAAGGTGGTGCCTATTGCATTCAGCCTGTCTACTATTCTGGACCACATTTCCCTTTTCTGACTGAGAGGTGTATTTTGGACTTGGGCTCCAAACAATTGTGATTCTACTCTTACGATTTCATCGACCATGACTGTCAACTTTGCCTCGGAAAAGTGTGGGTTTTTGGGCTGTGACATGTCCCCAGGATAGAGTGACAGTGTAACAATAAAAGTGAATAATCTACACAATTCTATTAATGCTGGATCTGTCTGCAGCCTTCGATACCATCTCTCCATCTCTGCTGGTGGGCAGGCTGTGACAGGCTGGGCTGACGGACAAGGCTCTCCAGCTATTAGAGTCCTTTTTAATTAATAGGACTAGCACAGTGAGTTGCAGAGATTTCAGAGCATGCCTGTTCCAACTGCCCTGTGGCGTACTGCAGGGCCCTTCCCTCAGCCTCAACCTGGTTAACCTTTATTGGCACAGCTGATACGGTCCTGGGGTTTTCAGGTGTCATCCTATGCTGATAACATGCAGATTGTCGTGCCTGTTGGCAAGGACTGGACAGAGATGGCTACTAGATTAGAGTCCTCCATAGCTGAGGTTAAACCCTGGATGAGGCAAAGTTAGCTGAAAGTCAATGGAGATAAAATGGAAATCTTGATTTTCAGTGCCAACTCCATCTGGAATAGTAGCTGGTGGCCTGAGACATGTGGATTGTTGCCAGTCCCAGAGAAGGAGGGAAAGAATCTGGAGATTGTCTGATAATGCTCTGACTTTCGAACGCTAGGTTAACAAGACAGTGAGCTCCTGTTTCTGGCTACTCAAGATGCTAAGAAAGATCTTCCAGTTCATTCTGTGGGAGTTCAGGGTACCGGCAGCGCTGGTGCTAATTACTTTGCACCTGGACTACTGTAATGCTCTGTACCTAAACTGAACGCAGCACTCCCTCAACAAACTTCAACGTATCCAAAACGCAGTGGCGTGTCTAGTCCTAGTACTAGCCAAGAGCCATTTAGTAAGGGAGGGCTTGAAGGCCTTGCATTGATTCCTGATAAGGAAGCCGATTAACTTTAAGGCCTTATGCTTGATGTTTAAGGTTCTCCATCAGCTAGGCCCCAACTAACTTAAGTCAGCTCTTACTTGGTACACCCCTTGCAGGTCACTAAGATCCACTGGTCAGAACCTAGGTTTCCGAAGGGTAGATGGGGGTTCACAGTGGTGGTGGCCAGGCTCTGGAATAAGCTGCCGGGCGACATCAGAGGAGCAGATTTGTATATGTTGTTTCACAGGGCGGTCAAAACTTGGCTGTTCTCAGCAGCACAGTGGGCTTCCGGTTAGTTGCTCATTTGAGCAGCCTTTATAGGGTTGCCTTCTGGTTCTTTCTCTCATGCTCAGCGCTTTGACACCTTTTTTGGTTTAATGTGCTTTACAAATACACAAAGGGGTGATAAAAAGGTTGCTGGCAAGGTGGGTGGTAAGCAGTAATAGTGATGGGACTGAAAAAAAGACCTGCCTTCTGTCAATAAGATGTGCTGTCAGAATGGCAGTGCTGCAGTGGAGTGGCAAAGGATCATGGTCTGGAATCGGGCATGTTTTATAGTGTGATTTTCAGGTGTTTCCACTTTGCAGTTGGCCATCAGGTGTGTTGTACTTGTCACCATGCATTGGCCACTGTTCTGGTGTGATGCTGTGTATGTACCATGGCAGTCGACTGTCGTCAGCAGCAGCCGACAAGGGACCACCAGTGCCACTGTGTTTTTGTAATCTGGTTGGCAGTAACATGCTGCACTGGCAGCAACAGTGTATGTATGGCCAACATTGCAGTCCGCCACTTTGTTGGTGGGCAACCTCTGTCTCCGTGAACGGAATTTCGGGCTGCATACATCATAATAATTGGGTGTGCAGCAGACCTCCAACTTTGAGGTGTACTTGGGACTGCCACCGCAGCAGACTGGACCAAACTCGTAATCAGGCCCTTAGTTCTAATGTTAGTTTCTACACTTGGCCAAAAATTGTAGAATTCTCAGCAAATCATTATATCATTATGTGCTTCAAATTGTATTCATTTGTAATGTGAGCAACCTACTGTACAAAGTGTTGGCTAGTACCATCCCAATCACAGGTACCCACTCCTTTCTCCTTCATTTCCTGGTTTATGTTATGTTGTTTAATTTAGAGACAAACATCCCTAACATATGCAAATATTCTATTTACAGTGCCTCATCTTAGAACTGTGACTGCTACACAGGGCCAGGCTGGCCATTCTGCGACTCTACCATTCCCCTGGTGGGCTGCAGTCAGGAGCCATACTTTCAGAGCAGGATGGTCTGAAATGAACCGCCCATGTCCCCTTAACCCTGTTCTAGTCACAGTCTCCTGCAGTGTGGGACTGGTTTAACATTTTTGCCAGGGCTTTTTTTGGTTTTGTGTATGGCCCCTCTGCTACAATAATGTTCAAAGTAAAGTACTTTGCTACACCTTATGATTTGACTTTCACTAAAATAGAAATCATAAAAAGTAAATAGGCCTGAACAAAATAAAGGATGGAATTGCACACCCTCAACGTAACGCCGCCCTTCACCCCACACTCTCAACTCCACCACCTCCCTAACCCTGCATCTAGGTTCCTGTCACTCGCTCCTGTGCCCATTGAAGTGCCCTCACCTTCAATCACTCCGTGACCTCTCCAACTTCAGCAGAATCTGAGGATCTACCTTGAGAGTTATCTATTGTTACTTTTGTTATTTTACACTTGCATTGTATACAATCAGCCATATGGCCAGAGGATGACTTTACAAATGGTTCTGATGTTACCATTGCACACCGGAGTGTTTTTGCAGATGCGGTGCCAGTCAGGTAAGGAATGTGCCTTGGTTAACAGAATGTACCAGATTTAAGGCCTGATTCAGAGTTTGACAGACAAGTTGCTCTGTCACTGTGTAGTGGATATTCCGTCCAGAGAAAGAGGAGCATACAGGGCGTCCATCTGGTTCTAACAGACGGATATGTTCAAAACTTGCAAGATAGAAGTCATAAAAATGATAAAATATAATTTCACTTCCTAACCTTACCCCTCTCTCCTACTTGCGCTGTGGCCTGCTTCCTCGCCTCGAGTGTATGTTGTCGAATCCCTGCATGTTCCCGGAGCGAAGCGTGCCTTGTATTATTCGGGGGTGGGTGGAATAATAGCGGTGGGGGTGGGGGGCAGAGGCGGTCAAGGGCATCTGTTTGAATCATTAATGCGCCTCGGTTCGGGCTGCACCTGCGGAGCGCCGAACATGAGGCCTTGAGCTCTGCCTCTTAATTATTAAAAGCGAGGTAATTCAGCAGATCCAGCCGCTTGCATAATTACGGTCTTTTCGGCGCGCTTTGTCTTCTCGGTGAGGCGGAGGGCGCCACATCCCGCGCGCCATTGTGTACTGCGCAGTCGACGGTTGCCAGTCTTCGCCGTGAGCCACTTACCTACCAAGGTCAGGCCTCGGAGGGGCACCAAATGGAATGTTTCTGAATTGAACGGCTCTGGGTTGCGTCAGTTAGCCATTTTTAGCACTTCCACCCCCCCTCTAGGGTTGGACGGAGTTAGAAAGTTGGCCCGGGCACCCAAAAATATGTGGCTCCCATGAACGAATCTGATAGCTAAAAAGTGGCCCATGATTGCAAACTGGGGCAGCTTTGAACTTGTAAGACAAGCTGTAAGAGTTTTTTGCATGGTCTGGGGCTGCATGCATTTGTGCTTGCTATGCAATGATTACTTTAATGTCAAGAAAATCAACAGTGAAAAACAAGCATTCGCAAAGCCAATAGGTCTCGCCAGTGCAAGAGCTATTGGCTTTACCAATATGTTGTAGCCATGTTGTACACCAGCTTGGCTACTGTTCAGCATGGCTAAACGTTAGTGGCTTAAAGGAGAGTGGAGTGGAGAGTCATAAAGTAGTGTCATGGAATAGAGTGGAATGTTATGGAGTAGAGTTGAGTGGTATGGAGTGTCATGAAGTGGCATAGAGTGGAGTGGCATAATGGATTGTGGAGGGTCATGGGTGAGTAGAGTGTCGTAGAGTGGAAGGGCGTAGAGTGGAGTAGAGTGACAGGTGGAGTGGTATAGAGCGTTTTGGAGTGAGGTAGAGCAGAGTAGGATGGCATAGAGGGTGTTGAGTAGAGTAGATAGTTGTAGAATGGAGTGGCATGGAGTGGAGTAGTGTAGTACAGTGGAATGGCATAAAGTGGAATGGAGTGGAGAAGACTGGCATAGAGTGACGTGGAGTGGCGTAAAGTGGAGTATTGTGTCATAGAATAGAGTGGAGCAAAGTGTCATGGAGTGGAGCAGATGGAGTTGTGTAGAGCATCACAAAGTGAAGTAGTGGTGTGGAGTGGAGGGTTGTAGAGTGGAGTATCATAGAGTGGAGTAGAGTTTAATGAAGTAGTGTGTCAGAGTGGAGTGTTGTAGAGTGGAGTGGCCTAGAGTGAAGTGGCTTAAAGTACAGTGGTACAGAGTAGATTGGCATATAGGCGGTCATTCTGACCGCGGCGGTCGGCGGTCGCCGCCCGCCAAGTGGTTCCCGCCGAAAGACCGCACTGCGGTCAAAAGACCGCGGCGGTCATTCCGGCTTTCCCGCTGGGCCGGCGGGCGACCGCCAGAAGACCGCCGGCCGGCCCAGCGGGACAGCCCCTTCAACAATGAAGCCGGCTTGGAATGGAGCCGGCGGAGTTGAAGGGGTGCGACGGGTGCAGTGGCACCTGTCGCGATTTTCACTGTCTGCTAGGCAGACAGTGAAAATCTTTGTGGGGCCCTGTTAGGGGGCCCCACGGCACCCGTTCCCGCCATCCTGGTTCCGGCGGTGGACACCGCCAGAAACAGGCTGGCGGTAAGGGGGTCGGAATCCCCATGGCGGTGCTGCAAGCAGCGCCGCCATGGCGGGTTCCCTGGGCCAGCGGGAAACCGGCGGGAAACCACCGGCTCCCCTTTTCCGACCGCGGCTTTACCGCCGCGGTCAGAATCGCCCAGGAAGCACCGCCAGCCTGTTGGCGGTGCTTCCGCCGCACTCCGCCATGGCGGTCATGGACCGCCAAGGTCAGAATGACCCCCATAGTGTTGTGGCATAGCATGCATTGGTTTTGAATAAAGTGGTGTAGAGTGCCTTGGCATAGAGTCGAGGGGTGCAGAATAGAGTGGAGTGGCATAGCCTAGATTGCAGCTGTGTAGAGTGTACTGTCATAGAGTGGAGTGTAGCAGGGTGGAGGTGCACAGGGTGGAGTACAGTGGGGTAGAGTGTAGTGACAGACTAGATTGTTTCAGAGTAGGGTGAAGTTATTCAGGACAAAATCAAGTGGTGCAGGATAGAATACAGATGTGTAGAGTAGAGTGGCTTAGAGTGCAGTGGCATAGAGTGGCGTAGAGTCCAATAGCATGGAGTGCAGTTGTGCAGAATAGATTAGAGTGGTATAGAGTGCACTGGGGTAGAGTAGAGTGGCATAGAGTAGAGTGGCATAGAATGCAGTGGCATATAGTTGATTGTTTCAGAATATAGTGAAGTGATGCAGGGTAGAATGGAGTGGTGCAAGGTAGATTGGAGTGTCATAGAGTAGTGGCGTAGAGTGCACTGGCATAGAGCGGAGTGGTGCAGAGTAGAGTGTAGTGGCCTAGACTGGAGTGGTGTAGAGTGCAGTGGTACATAGTAAAGTAGAGTGTATTGGCATAGAGGAGAGTGATACAGAGTGGAGAGGTGTAGCATATATTGGTGTGGAGTGCAGTGGTACACAGTAGATTAGAGTGGCATAGAGTGCAGTAGTATGGAGTAGAGTGGTGCAGTGGCATAGAGTACAGTGTCAGAGAGTGAAGTGGTGTACAGTGGTGGCAAGTAGAGTGGCACAAAGAAAAGTGTTGTAGAGTGATGCAGAATAGAATAGAGTGGCATAGAACTTAGTGATGTAGAGTGCAGTGGTATAGAGAGCAGTGGCACAGAGTAGAGTGTTTCAAAGTAGTGTTTAGTGGCATACACTGATGTGATAGAGTTTATTGGTTTTGAGTAAAGTGGTGTAGAGTGCATTGGCGTGGAGTGGATTGGCATACAGTAGAGTGGTGTAGAGTGGAGTAGCGCAAAGTGGAACAGAATGGCATACAGTGCAGTGGCATAGAGTAGATTTTTTTAGAGTAGAGTGCAATGCCATAGAATGCAGTGGCGTAGAGTAGAGTGCCATATAGTGCAGTGGTGCAGAGTAGATTAGAGTGTCTTAGAATGCAGTGGCTTTAAGTACAGTGGCATAAAGTGTAGTGCTGTCTAGTGCATTGGCATAGAGTGCAGTAGAGTTGCGTAGAGCGCAGTAGCATAAAGTGCAGTGGTGCAGAAAAGAATGGCATAAAGTTCAGTGGCAGAGAGTGTAGTATTGCAGAGTACAGTGGTGTAGAGTGGAGGGCAGAGTGATGCAGGGTAGAGGACAGTGGCCTAGAGTGAAGTGATGGAGAGTAGAGTTGCATAGAGTGTAGTGGCGTAGAGTGCATGGAGTGGCATAGAGTAGAGTGGTGCAGAATAAAGTGCAGTGACACAGATGCAGTGACATAGAGTAGAGTTGCATAGAGTTCAGTGGCATGGATGCAGTTGCATAGAGTAGAGTTGCATAGAGTTCAGTGGTAGAGTGCAGTGGTGTCTAAAAGAGTGGCATAGAGTGCAGTGGTGTAGAGTGGTGCAGAGTAGTATGGCATAGAGAGGAGTGGCAAATGTACAGTGGTGCAGAACAGAGTGGCGTAGAGCACAGTGACATAGAGTACAATGGTGTAGAGTGCAGTGGAGCAGAGTGTTCCAGAGTAGAGTAAAGTCGTGTAGAGTTCATTGGCATAAAGTGCAGTGGCATAGAGTAGAGTCGAACAGAGTAGTGTAGAGTGGCGCAGAGTTGTTTGGTGCAGTGTAGATTGCATTGGCGTAGAGTTGAGTGGAGTGGCAGAGAGTAGATTGTTTCATAGTAGAGTGAAGAGGCATTGAATGGAATGGTGCACAGTAGAGTGGAATGGTGCAGGGTAGAGTGCAGTTGAATAGAGTGTAGTGATGCAAAGTAGATTAGATTGGCTTAGAGTGGATGGCACAGAGTTCACTGGCTTAGAGTGGAGTGATACAGAGTAGAGTGCATTGGAGTAGAGTGCAGTGACAGAGAGTGCAGGGTTGCAGACTGGAGTGGTGAAGAGTGGAGTCACAAATAGTGGAGTCACAAAGGGTGGAGTGGCAAACAGTGAAATGGCAAAAGGTGCATTGGTGCATAATAGAGTGGGATAGAGTCAATGGACAAAGACTAGAGTGATTTAGAGTAGAGGAGTGAGGGGTAGAGTGAAGTGGCATAAAGTAGAGTGCAGTGTTGCAGTGTGAAGTGGCATAGAGTGGAGTAGTGTGGAGAGGCACAGAGTAGAGTGCAGTGACATAGAGTGGTGCAGCGTAGAGATGTCTAGAGTAAAGTGGAGTATGCATGGTGTGGTGGCACATTGTCATTACAGACAATTGAATTGAAATGACCATTACATTTGCACAGAAATACAGTTTTACTAATAAAAGCATCCAAGCAATATTGTGTGGCAATGTCATCACTTCAATTGCTTGGATGATATTAAAATATTTGTTTCCACCACAATTCAGAATTGGCAGAAAAATTCCCCTGCAACCAGCATGATTGTTATATAAATCCTCTCACTTTGAAGTCAGAGAAAGAAAAGTAAACAGCAAGCTCCCTGGAAGACAAAACCTAACATCTGACCTCTGCCTTTGAATGTACACCAAAAGTGACAAGATAAGAGCAAGATTTAAAGGCATGTTTACAGAAAGGCAGCACGGAAGGATACCGTAAATAAGGTCTGGGAAAGGGAAGGGATTAACTCTAGCTGTATGACCTAAAATAAATAAAGCCAGGAAATGGGAAGCAAGAAAATGTAAGTTACAAACCACAAAGCCAATGGTAATCAATGGGTGGAATGCCTTCCAATGGAAGCTTGATGAATCTCCCCAAGATGTCATTAGGAAACTAGGCTTCAACCTAAAAACAATTCTTCAGAGCATAAAACATAAAACAGGCTTACAAACAGCCAAAAACACCCTCTCACTGACCTGTCAGTGCAGGCCTTCGGTACTGTCTAATTGCCCTCTTGACCAGTCCGATGCTGACCTCTACACCCTATAAGAGAAGGGCCAGGGCCCCAAAGTTCTAAACAGTGTTTATGTGTACTGGACATTCCTTCAACACAGTGTTATGTAATATGTTCTGCTATGTGATATGACAAGTTTCGCTATGTATATTATGGTAGGGATGTTATGTACATTATGTTGCGTAAAGTTAGTTAATGTACATTTTATGTTACATGGTATATTATGTTGTTATGTAACAAGTTCTGTAACATGCAATGTAATGTTACATGATTTGTTACATTTTATGATATGTTATGTTACATGTTACATTACAAAATCCGTTATGTTATCTATTAATTTATTTATGCATTTTTATACAGCGTGGACATTACCAAAGGAGTTAGATCGCTTTATGTTCACGTGCTTGTAGGTTCATATGGACATCGATTTGAACAGGGGCATAACTTGGTCAGTAATATTGGGGGGTGAGCTTCAGATTTTCCAACAATCACGCTGGCACATAATGTTAAAATACATTGTGCGACAAACAGTGTGCATGAGAGGGGCCTAAGGGGCAGTGGAAAGGAAAAGGAGTGTGGATTGGTAGGAGCGCGAGGTGAGAGAAAAAAAGTTGTAAAAGAAACTTTTTTTCAGACTTTCACAACAGAATGAGGGAGACCGCGTGTGTGCGTGTTTGTGTGCATGTAAAAATTCCTGGTGAAACCCGACAGCCACTTCACCATACCCAATGAAAGCTCGCACCCAACTATTTATCAAAAAATACATTTATTAGGGGAGTTAAGAAATCCAATTTAAATATAAAAAAACAGAAACAAAACTCAAAACTCAATATTGAAGGATATGTACCATAGGCTGGAGACATATCAAGGCTAATTATCTCAATAAAAGTACCGATTCAGAGTCTTTTTGAAGTTCATGTGGTTAGAAACAGCCATCAAAGTAGACTGGCATCGAGTCTCATAGTTTTGAAATTGGTACACTTCCGCTGAACTTGGGGAGGCGTTTCTCTGTTGTAGTTTGGGCTTGTACCAAGTAAGAACAATGGACTTTCGAAAAATTTTTAGACACACAATTACTATAGGTTAATGTGGAGTTTGCACAACATCAAATAGCGTCAATTTACTTGGTGATTTGTGTTGTGTCACGCTAGTGTCATACACATTTTAGTAAAAATGAACCTTAAACTTCACCCTGATTGCCAGTGGGAGACATTGGATTTAGATAGCATTCTTACACAGTGCTCTGGTTGCCTATAGATGCAAAACTAAGCCAATCCAATGCATTTACAAGGTGTCTAATAAGTAGCTCAGCAGCAAAATTATTCTCTCCAGTTATTCTGATTTTCAGTGATCACCTAGAAATCGACATCTAGCGATTAAGCTACAGCTAAGATACAGTACCTAGAGCGGCAGAGATCCTTTGGAGAGTTGTGGTGTGTCCATGTGAAATAAAAGTAAAAGGCAAACACGTCAGGTATGAAACCTAAAACACTGCTTGCTAGCACAGAGTCCAAGCTTTCCGGTCATTCTAGCACTGGATGACCAAGAATAGGCAGTTGACTACTTGAATGTTATGTAAATGACCATCCTCTCTCAAGCACAACACTGTATCCATTACTGCCAGCACCTGGATGAACTTCGAATGAATGCGGAAAAGGCATGTTTGGGCTCTCGTAGCATATGTTCACTTTGAGGAACTTCCTGAAGTGTATAGGGCTAGGTGCCATTTTAGATAGCAGGGTTGGTTATTCCAAGGCCTCACAGACAACGTGCGGGTGGACTAGCTACACTAGTTCTAGTAGGAAAATCACCCTTTGCAACTCAGCTTATTTGTGTGTTTATACGCAGGGGTGTTCCTCAACACTCAAGGAAGCATTAATGAGACCTTTGTTGTGTTTTTTTGCTCTCTTTATGTGGCTCCAGCGGGTCCCTCTGGAGACACCCTGCGTGAGTATCTATGCCATCTCCCACTTCTCACCTGGATCCATTGCAACGGGTGGAACTGGATACTCCTTTCTAATTGGAAGAGTGCCATGCAGCCATTTCTCAAAGAACGTGTGGTAAAACCCCAAGGTCAGACAACTAGCTCATAGAATATTATGCTGTGTTTAGCACTTCATTATCTCCAAAGTTACTAGAGTTTTATAATGAAGTATGGGAGTGCGGTTTTTGCTGGAGTCAGTTCGTCAAGCCCTTATAATGGTACTCCCCAAACTGGGGCACAAGCCACCAGATGTCCATTCAAACCGGCCCTTATCATTACCCACTATTTATTGCAAGATCCTTGGGAAGCTGCTGGCTGCTCCCCGTTGTGGACGCCCTAGTGCACACAGATCAGAAGTGACTCATCCTGCATTGTAACACCTTCCTTAACATTCGTTAGTTCCTCCACCTACTGAGGTCTGACTTGGGGGGAGCAGCACATCCAGGGGTGGTATCTCTTGACATCGCAAAGGCTTTTGACACCCTAGGGTGGGGCTATTTATTTGCGACACTGGAAATTAATGTTGGCCCAGGTTACCTTGGTTGGGTCCACACTTGATACGGGCGGCTGGTGGCAAGGATCAAGTTGGGGTGGCTGATATCGGACAAGTTTGATATCAGGCAGTTACCCATCAGTGTTGTTCTATTTTTTATATATCTCTATTGGCATTTTTAAGAGGCACTCATGCAAGATATATTGGACAATGAAACAAACATCCCTGAGTTTGATATCCTGAGCCATACAGGAAACAGCAACTATAGTTGTGCTGTTGGCAATCGATATGGAAAAGTGAAATATAAGGCCCACTAAGTAGGACAACATAACGTAACAATAAAGGCAGTTAACAATACCTTTCAGGATTTCACGTATAGTCCGTCAGAAGAACAACCAACATTGTGCAGTAACTAAAAGTGCTAAAACCTACTGAAACCTCTGGTTGGAGGTTACGTCTGTGGGGGTGGGGGAGGTGTGTGAGGGAAAGAATATGATTTGATATCTGTGATCCCAATGGAGCGGGGGGAGGTGATTCAAAAGGATAGATTACAAGCACCTTCTAACCAAATTACTGTATCGGGCAATCCCAGATACCCAAAGAGAGCCTACCACGACTGGGTCAGTGTGGCTATCGACAGGGTCCTCACACCTGATGAAATGGATTAAGAGGGTAGTGGATTCAATTTATCGAACTGTTTGAGGACATTTGTATCCCAAAATGTGGCCTCATCCTCGCTACCCTGTTGAAGCTTGTTGGACACCATGCCATCCACTTCACCCAGTGCCCATTTATGTGTCACTTGAAATCAACTAAGTACCACGGACGGCTGTGCGGCCTTCCAAACCAAGGCTGTTATTCATTTAAACAGTGCCAAAGAAATGTCAACCATTCTCAGATGATATTTACTGTGCTTGGTGTATTTGGTGATCCATAAAAGGCAGAGCAGCAGGTCAGGAGACAACTGTATGTCAAGTACTGTCGATATGTGATCTAGTACCTGAATCCAGACACGGGTAAACGGTGGGCATTCCCAGACGACATATAAAAATGTGGCATCGGCATGTCCACACCAGGGGCATGTTGATGATATCCCTGGGAACATCACGTGGAGCCGGTGTGGTGTGAGGCATGTTACATGGAGATAATTAAACTGTGTACATTTGAGGCAAGCATTTTGTGATACACATTTCATGGGTTCCAGTGCCATCGCCCATTTTTTTCAAGGTTGTCCTTTATTTCTGTTACTCTTTGCCTTGGCTATGGAGTCCTTGGCCTGTGCTTTATGGCTGCAGGCACAGCAATGGGTGATTGCGATGCATGACGTGCTGCATATAGTTTTTTTGTATGCTGACAATGCACTGATCTAACTCCACGACATTAGGGCATCACTACCAGGGCTGATGACACTGTTGGATGAATTTGTTGCTACGTCAGGCCTTAGAGTAAACTGGGCAAAGTCTTGTCTGTTCCCCTTGCGCCAGGTGATGGAGGCCAAAAGGGAGGGGCTTCCCTGGACTCAACATTAATGGCAATTCTACACCTTTAAATACCTGGGCATTACAGTGTGTCATTTGGACACAGACCATGGAGCGGGGAAGATTTAAAAGGCACTGGGCTCTGTTGCCAGTCCATCCCACTCTGAACGTCACTGCCGTTGTCTCCTCTGGGCAGGTTGGCAGTCTCCAAAATGCTTGTGCTACCATGGTTCTTGTACTTCTTTGCAGCCCTTCCACTCATACTTCCTGTGCGCTTCTTTGCTAATTTGAGTAAGCAGTTGCTGGAGCGGATATGTAGCATTGGCAGACGGAGAGTGGCTCTTGCTAAACTGTATAGACCCCGGCTGGATGGTGGGCTACCAACTCCATCACATGGCTGCGCAGTTGCAGTCGCGGTTACGGTGGTCTGGGACGGCCTCTTGTTTGGAGAGGGTGGGTGTGCAGCAGCCTTTGGGCCCCACCTCCTGTGTGAGTCGCACCAGAGGAGGACTGCTAGACACTGTTGGCAAAGTATGTACTGGGGAGGGGAGTCCCATTATCCTTATTTGCTGCTTATCCTTTTTTGACACATGGCAGCTCTGCATAATCGTTCATCACTATGACCTGATCAGCTGGAGGGAAGCGGACAAAACGCATGTGGGATTTTGCATGCGGAAGCACGTTCCGGCCCTTTCCAGAGCTTTTTGACACTTACTGATTACCAGGCCTATAATGCTGTTCGGCACATACTTTCTGAGTACTGGGGGCAGGGGTGCGGTGAGCCTCCTACAACATTGCCACTCCATGGAGTACTGTTGTATGGCAACACACGTAGACTCATAACAGCTCTTTGCACAGCATTGCTCTCCTCACAACACACGATTGATAGTTGGGTTTGCGGATGATGGCTGCTGGCCCTTCAGATGCGCTTCTCGGATACACAATGGACCCAAACCTTGTGAGAGGTTAAGGTGGTCTCGGGCAACCCACGATTTTGGTTACCCAGTTTAATTATCTCCATAAGACACACCTCACTCAACACCGCATTGCATGCATGTGCCCGACCAACCAATTGGCGTACCCCACTCTAAGGTGTGGACATGCAGATGCTGGATGTTAGATGCAGACTTTCTTCATATGGTGTTGGGGTGTCCGTTGATTGGACGGGCATGGGTTGAGGTGGTGCGTACTACATCTGCATTGCTAGAAGATGTGGTGGTGCCACCCTTGACCTGTGCTTACTGGGTGTTAGACCCAGAGCCAAAGGTGATATATACCTTCACAGGTTCATTGATCAGGCATTCATACTCTGCAAGAGACAAATTGTGACGGCCTGGAAGTCACCAGTTGCATCAGATGTAAAGAGCTGGCTACTCATTCTGTTAAAGTGGGTGAAGGCTGAATCGGACCTGATGGCGGAGGCCCACAGGGGGGGTGGCTCTTTGCAGGAACTTTAGTAGTGGGACCGATAGCCCCTTAATAATAAACGTGAATTGTAGCTGGAAATATTTTAATTGTGGTGGTTTATTTGGCTAACTTACTGAATGCATCAGAGTACGTGTATTGCTGTTTATATTACCGTCAGCGAGTGGCATAGTCAGCGTTTAATTTATGTGACGAGGTATCTTTTAACCATGTTGGTGTACGTATTAGAGATGGCTACATTAAAAGGGCTGAACCTTAGTCCGTTCTTGATGTTGTTGTCCCCAAGACTGAATGGGGAGGAACCCGGAAGTATATTTATACTTCCGAGTTCGTGTGCGCGGAGTCAGCGCACTCGCTGTGCGTCCTAACTTGGAGGTGCCGGCACTTGTATTTCGGAGATATCAGCGTAATTACTTGGCGTCCTGACACGGAGGCGCTAACATTTGCATATCGGAGTTTTCAACTTGGGAATATTGGGGTGAGTGTAATGGCTGACTGGATTAGGTCAGTCAGATTTACACATTGTTTTCTAATCACTTTACTTTTATGACTGCTGTTTTTGGCACCACCATAACTATTGTATAGCGACTATATAAGTGTAAATATCATCGCAGTCACAATACTAGAAACCACACTTCATTGAGAATTATCTGTTCTTTTTTTTTCTTTTTTGGCAGTGTTTTTGAACTTATGTGTGGTGGATTTTTACATTGCGATATATCAATTACGGATCATCTGACATCACTGAGTAATATTAATAGTGTCATTGGATGTTTAAGGTATTGTTGTGTAGCATTAAATTATTTATATCTTTCTGAGGTCCTTTTAGCACTATGGGTGGCATGAATTTGGTTATGTTGGAATTTCTCAAGTATGTGTTCACGTGGGTGTGGCATATAGTTTGCTTCTATTTGTCCATTGATTTTGGATATTTGTGTATGGTCCCTGAGGTCTCTTGAATATGTGATTAATTTTCTTTTCACCATGATTGGGTGTATCTTTAACTTTGATTTCACCTCCCTTTGGGTTCAGATACATATTTATTGTGAATTTTGACGATTGAGCATATTGGTCCTAACTTGCGTGTGTTGTTTATAATTTCTAGCCCTGAAGAAGTCGTAAGGGATGTTAATTATTCCCAAAGACGAAACACGTGTTGGCTGGAAGTTGGAAGTACATATTGCTTTGGATTGCGGACTGTTCAATATGAAATCATACTCTCAATAAACTTTGGACTGATTTATTACCTGTACTGATCTACTCCAAGACTCACTGGTGGCATTATGGACTGATTTTCGTAATAATATGTGAATTCTTTATCTTGTTGTTTACTGTATACTTTAGGGGCACCTCATTGTGTATCGTCTGAGTTGTGAGGTTGTTTGACCTTTAGGGTTGGGTGTTTCCCTAGTGGGGTTCCCCATTATATACTTGGGTGGATTAGGCACCCTGAGCGCCATATTTCCTCATTCTGCACCCGGTTCTTCTTATTTCTGGAAGCAAATAATGACCTGTGATCCCCTCTAGGTGCACTGCTTTACCTCTTCTAATGTGTTTCCCTTTTTGTGGGAACCCTCAGCACCGCAGGCAGTACTCAATATTGTGCTTCATGGGGGGGGGGGTGTTACTGGTAGGCTGTGGTGTTTCTCTCTGTTATAATTGTACAGGTGCCTTGCTGGTGGTTGGGGAAAACCAGGGTGGCCAATACCTATACGTGCACATGCCGGCAAGCTGTCAGTAAGTATGTTGACGTGTTTTAGGGTGGTGTTGCGAAGTATTTTTGGTATGCAATGATTCTTTCTTTTCATTTGCACTGTGACAGCGAGGTGGTTGTGTTTGGATTTTGCTTGATTTGTAAAACCAATAAAAAAAACTTTAAAAAAAAAGAGGATAGTGCAGTGCTCTCTACATTTAAACTCAGAACATGTGCAGCGCTGACAGCGGTAAAGCAAACTTTATCTACATGCAAGTACATGATGGCAAGCACAAGAACTAGCTTCCTTTCAGCACACAACTCATCTAGCTTGCGAAGCAGTTGCTCATTCTGCATTGACACATTTAAAGGGTACAGCACAGGCAGCAGCTGTCCAAGCTTTCCTTGCACGGATCATATACAACATATGCAGAGGTTCTGCAAGCTTCTGTCACACCGAACAAGCATGGCATAGAAAGGAATTATTCAAACTTTCCTTACACATATAAAAAGCACAGCAGGTGCAGCAGAACTGAAACATCCCGACTCACGTGATAAATATGGGATGAGTAACAGCAATGCAAGTTTATCGTACCTAATTACTGCCCTCTACACTAACTGGCATGTACAGCAGCAATGAAGGACCTCCACTTCTATTGGTCTTGGGCAAGTTTCTGTATGGTGTCCCAGATGTGGTTCAGGGTTTTCATTTCTGTTTCAAATGTTTGTTGCCAGATGCCCTTTGGCCTGCCTCTCTGCTAGTGGAGAGCTGTACTTGTGCTGGAGTTTTGTTCTGATGGTGTGTCTTATCCAGATGCCAGCTTTTTCTTATAAAGATGGTGCCTGTTAGAATCGGGGTTTTTAATTGGCTAGGGTACCCACCTAAGCTACGAAGAACCCACTCTTCTAGTCAGGGAAAGAAAGTTACACACCAAAGATAACCTGTGCTCACCACCTGGGAGCTTGGCACAGAGCGGTCAGGCTAATCCCCAGAGGCAATCTGGAAAGCGTTTGTACAACACACTCACACCAGTGACACAATAAATGCACCACAAAAGAGACTACATACAGGATTAAATAAAAATAGGTTCTTATGTACTTTATATACCACCAGAACAATATGAACATAAATACTGTGCATAACATGCAAGCTCTTGTAACAGGTCTCAGTGTTCTAATGATGTAAAATTAAACAGTAACATAAGATCAGTAACACCTTGGTCATGGATTGCATTGTGGTTTAGAAGTCAAGTACATCCCCCACCACATTAGTGTAAGAAAGGCAGCTTGATTAGGAAAAACACATGAATTACTAATTATCCCCATAAACCTACAGGTCAAAGCAGGTAATGGACAGAGCCCATCAAGAATATAAATCACTGTAAAGATGTGCCTGAGCACTCCTATGAGGTGTAGAATGGTAATCTGGTAAAGATTTTCAGCCGCAGGAGCACCTGTGTGCCTATTCAAGGTATTAGTAATTCCTTTCAGGCACACCCTCCACCCCCACTGCGCCTTCCCGAATGCGGCAAGGGTTTCTGATGAGGAACAGGACCTCCATGAAGGTTTTCCACCATGATGAAATGGCATTGAAGGCTCCCTCTAAGGTATGCCACCAGAAAGGAGTAGAAGAGCACTTTCACTTTAGGTGATGGCAGGGAAGCTCCCTTTCGTAGCGAGGACAGGAGAGAGGCCAGCTGTAGGACTGAGCATGGGCCTGGGAGACCTTAGTTCCTCCCACGTGGCTTCTGCTGTCTCTTCTGGATAGCTGCGGTCCAGGAGCCAGGTTGTCCTGCCTGGAACAGCCAGCGTGAGCCCAGGGGATTCCCTATGGGTCAAGGTGATGCACCCGGCAGAGTTCATATCACGGATTGTGCTGTCTGACTTCTCTCAGCATGCGGAGTAGAGCACTCACCATGTGCTACACTACCAAAAGGCAGGGAGCAGTCCTCCCGCTCCCCGGGTGTCTGTAGTAGAGTGAAGTCCTCACATGCTTGAAAGTAGAAAACAGCACTCATTAGGCGCTAGGGAGGAACTTCTTGCTGGGGGTTGCCCACATGAAAAAGGAGAAGGGGGACCACCACTAGTCCCTGAGAGAACACTTGGGGGTGTACCAGAGATGCAGGAGGCAGGCCAGCGCAAAAAGAAGTGGTAATTCTATTGATGTTTTATCCTAGCAATACCGCAGTGCCTTGTGAATCCAAAGTCAGGAAGCAGCTGGCAGCAGGGCAATAAACAGAAAAGAAGTCCATTGAGTCCTTTTGGCCCCCAGCAGTAGCAGGCTGCAGGGCAACAGAAGAACAGCAGTCCAGATAAGTCCTTTGGATAGAGTAGCAGTGCTTCTGACAGAGGTTCAGTCCCAGTTCCACAAGTGCTCTTAAAATTTTAGGGACAGAATCCCTGTACTTATAATGTCTTTGTTCAGGGGGTGACTTCAAAGGGACTCTTTTACGTGTAACACAACCCCTTTCAACCCAGCCTTGGCTCTGGACATCAGTAGAGGGTAAATCAGCCCATTGTGTGAGGCAGGGACATAGCATATACAAATGTAAGTGCGCCCGCCTCCCTCTCTCCCAGCCCAGGAAGACTATCAGTATGCAGATTGATGCAGATGCCTCTCCAGTCACACCTAGCCCCTCCTGTGTTGTGGCTGTCTGGAAAGTATGCACAAAGTGTAGCTGTCACTCTGTCCTAGATGTGAATTGCAGTCAGGCTTCAAGGCACACAGAGTTCTAAGCACAGAGAAATGCTCACTTTCTACAATACAATCCTCCTACACAAGTATGCACGATTTCTCACTACCATTCCAAACATACCAAACTTGCCCACGGCAGTCCATTCAAATCAGAAATTACCACTTAAAAATATATAAGGGAATTCCCAATGCTAAACTATGAGAGGAGCAGCCCTCACAAAAGTGAAAAATGAAATAGTCAGTTTGTAACCACCAGGACATGTAAAACATAAAAGTACACGTCCTACCTTTTACCTACACAGCACCCTGCCCATAGGGCTATATAGGGCCTACCTTAGGGGTGTCTTAGGTGTAGTAAAAAGGTAGTTTAGGCCTTGGCAAGTAGTTTGAATTGCCAAGTCAATGTGGCAGTAAACTGGGCACGCAGGCACTTCAGTGGAAACCAGGGACAAGTTTGAAAGGCTACTTCTGTGGTTGGCGCAATCAGTGCTGCAGGCTCTTTAATTAAATTACATTTATAGGCCATGGGCATATGGTACACCACTTTACAAGGGATGTACAGGTAAATTAAATATGCCGGACAGGTGTAAGCCATTCATGCCAAATTTTAGGGGAGAGAGCACATGCACTTTAGCACTGTTTAGCAGTGGTAAAGTGCCCAGAATCCTAAAGCCAACAAAAAAGGGGCTCAGAAAAATAGGAGGAGAAAGGCTAAACGTTTGGGGATAACCCTGCAGAAAGGGCCATTTCCAACAATACCCATGCTCCCTTGCGTGCATCTAGTGAGCAGTTTATGGCTGGAAATTGTTAGGGGACAGAAAATGCACAAGACTCTTCTCCGTTTTCCTATGTGGAAGACTAACAGTTTAGTGATGTTGCTTTTCATCATTCATCATCATTCTGATCCATACAAGAGTATGGCCAGAATGTAGCTCTGCTAAAGCCTCAGCTTGGTGTTGTTGCTTTCCTGAGATGACCACCACATATTATTCAGCACCCTGAAGACATTCCTGGCAGGCGCGGCCCATCCTTTAGGGCGGAGGGGCCACGCCCCCGCACCTCTTGCCCCTCATGAAGAGTATCTGTCATGCTGAAGAAAGGTCAGCCTGACAGACACTTTTTATGTTCAGGTCAGGCAGCCAGGAGCAGACATGCGCGATTTGCGCAGACTCCTGGCTGCCTGAGCTGAACTTTGCTGGGCTGAGGAGGTCACAGCTCCTATGGGCGTGGCCTCCTCGGCTCAGCAAAGGTGCCTCGAGGCCCTCCCCTGGGTGACGAGGAAAGCGTCACCCATTGACTTCGACCTGGGCGCTTCAGGTTTAAGCCCTGAGGCGCCCAGGGCGAGTGTCAATCAGTGACAGTTTGTCACAGAGTGGGGTGGGGTCAGCAGCTTTACTGACCCCATCCCACTCTGTGACGAGGCTGGGACTGCCGCCTTCCCTCATTGGCTGGAGGGAAGGCAGCAGTCCCAACTCTCCTGGTACCTCCGAGGCTGAAGGTAAGTGTGTGTGTGTGTGTGTGTGATCTTTTAGAATTAATGTTTGGTGCGTGCATGCATGTTTGAATGTTATGAGTGTTGTTAATAGATGTGCGTGCGTGTGTGTGTGAAAGAATGAGTGTTTGTGTGATCTTTTAAAATGAATGTTTGGTGCGTGCGTGCATGTTTGAATGTTATGAGTGTTGTTAATAGATGTGCGTGCGTGTGTGTGTGAAAGAATGAGTGTTTGTGTGATCTTTTAAAATGAATGTTTGGTGCGTGCGTAAATGTTTGAATGTTATGAGTGTTGTTAATGGATGTGCGTGTGTGTGTGCGTGTGTGTGTGATAGAATGAGTGTGTGTGTGCTTTCCGCCTGCCCCCTGCCTCCTAAAGCTGCCGGCCACCACTGATTCCTGGCCTTGTTTAGTCTGCTCTTGATGACACTGCCTGCCCTCCATCATGCCTGCTAGTACTGCCTAGGTAGGAGAACTCTTCCGTCATGGCTAGGTCCTATCTATCCACCTTGATTGGTGAAATGTTTGGGATGTTGAGTGGCATGACTTCTGATTCCTTTGTGTTTGTCTTTATGCCCATTTGCTGTGCACAGAGGTTGAGCTAAGATGTCTTTTCCTGCATATGCTGGTGTGTTTTTAAGAGAGCAAGTCTAGGTCATCTGCATAGGGTCTTGACTACCCTTCAATGTAGAGAATAAGATCCATCTTCCATCTGATGCCTCTGGCTTGGTCTTCTGTTGTGAGTCACATCATCCAGTTGATTTGCTTATGAGAGAAATTCTGACATCACGCTTCTCTACCTCACACTTGCCTTGAGTTCTAAGCTATACTCACTATCGCCCTCCTTGCAGGTAAAATTATCATAGAAGCTCCTGATGAAGGCATCTATCTGCTGCGGTATGTGATTTAACTTTCACTATCCCTGTCATTTTTGTGAATGATGCCACCTCCAGGGCTGATTTTGATTTCCAGTCCAGCCTTGGTGCATCTGTAAATCCGCGTGCACACACGACCAACAACCATTCAGACTTGCCTTACATACAATCAAAATCGATGTAAACTACCCTATATACAGAAACAAATTACATTACAGGCTGTAGCAGAGAAAGCTTCACTGCAAGAAAACATTTACAGTCGGGGGCAGTGCAGTCTTTTCTTGTAGGTAGAGTCGGGACATTCTTTAGTTTCCCCTTCCCTGAATCCCCACTACCTGACATCAACAATAGATTGGCTCGAGGAAGGGTTCGCTCCTGGAATAATTGTTTTTCCATGTCTACCACTGCGTAAGCCCTGAGGATGCATACATCTTGAAGTCAGGCCAGCCCATCCACAATCAGTGTTCTGTCTGTGTTTGCTAATTTCTATTATTTTAAACCCGCGGGGACGGCTTTATTCGATGGCCTATGTTTGCCCTGTTTATAAGTTTGGGTAAGAAGGGTAGGAACACGTACTTAATCAGGCTACTGTTCGTCAAGCCCCTCCCAGAGCTTGGGTGGGGGCGCGAGGGCCCTAGTTTTCAGCGTATAAAATAAATCACAACTCTCCTTCCCCAGCTCCGCGGATATTTTTAGTTGAGAGGGATGTTCCATGAGAAATCAAGCGAGAGGCTTTTACATTATGACTGAGCAGATGCTGGGGATAGTTTTTGTTTTGGTCTCGCGGGAATCCCAATTAGATGGAAGGAATGCAAATGAGGCACCGTTCTACATGCTGGAGGCTGCCGGGGGGGCTCTGGGTGAATGTCCTGTTCCTGCTGGAGGCAGTGCAGGGGTCGGAGCCCAGAGAGATTTCACCACAAACCTGGACAGCCACCAACATAGCATCTTTCTGATAAAGTGCAACAAACCTTAGCACAGTTATGAAGTATTGGCTTTTCATGTAGATTCAGAACTATTGGCATTAATACTGTTCAACGTTGAAAAAAATAGGAAACAATGCTTTTAACAGGGCTTGTGCAATATCTGCAATAAGTAATGACAAAGCCAATGGGTGGCAAAGGTGAGAACTATTGACTTTACCAATGCTTGTTCTAAAAAATCCCTGTGCCAGAGGCACCTCTACATCAGTTTATGTCCAATGTATACAGAGCCAGTGCGCTGTGAACAATATTTGGAGAGCGCTTGCATGCAGTGTACGCAGTGTCCTCCATTAAGTCCTTAAAGTGCGCTGTGCAGTGCATGCAATGTCACGCCCAGCAGGAGAAAGTACCCATGAATGTACCTCCACTGGCAGCGAATGTACAATTTCATTCATTTTCTCGGCAGCATTACGTGGTATAGACAAACACAGGGGGCTATTAGAAGGAATAAAGGGCAAAGGAGTCAGATGGGAAGGGTAGTACAGTGACTGACCGGATAACACTGCTGGTGGTGTGTCATTCGATAGACACCCAAATGCATGATGACAAGCATTAACACGTCTACTCCACAAATAAATATTCAATTTTTTGTAGGACCGTATGCAACAGTGAAGGAGAGTGGGAAAAGTGTATGTGGGTGGGTGGGGGGTGGAGTAATGGAGAAGGACGGTGGAGGAGCTTGAGACCAGAGGGATGAATAAATAAACCAAGCTATGGCAAGGCAAGAGCTACTGGCTTTGGCAATGTGTTTTGCCATGTTGTACACCAGTGTGGCTGCTGTCCAGCATGGCTAAAAGTTAGTGGCATAGAATGTCAAAGTGTAGTGGGAGAGTAACGTTTTGTAGAGTGGATCTGTTGGAGAGTCGTAGAGTGTTGTAGAGTTGAGTGGATGGAAGTAGAGTTCAGTGGCTTAGTGGCAGAGAGTGTCGTAGAGTGGAGTGGGGTGGAATAGGACGGAGTGGATTGAGGTAGAGGGGTGGTTTGGATTGGAGTGGAATGGATTGAAATGGGGCAAGGGGGATTGGATTGAGGTGATTCAAGTGGGGTAGATTCAATTGGATTGGGGTGGGTGGTTTGGATTGAAGTGATAGTGCTGGGGTAGGGTGGAGTGGGGTGGATTGGAGTGGGGTGGACTAGTTTGGACTGGAGTAGGGTGGATTGGATTCACTGGATTTGACTGGGGTGGGGTGGACTAGATTGGACTGGAGTAGGGTGGATTGGATTGGAGTGCGGTAGATTGGATTCACTGGATTTGCGTGGGGTGGAATGGATTGGAGTGGGATGAACTGGATTAGTGGGGTGGATTGGATTGGAGCGGGTCGATTGGATTTGAGTGGGGTGGGCTGGATGGATTGGATTGGAAAGGGCTGGAGTGAACTGGGATGGGGTGGGGTGGATTGGATTGGGATAATGTGGTGGATTGGAGTGCATGGGGAGGATTGGAGTGGGGTGGAGTGGAATGTGGTGGATTGGAGTGAGTGGGGTGGAATGGAGTGGGGTGGAATGAAATGGGGTGTGTTGGGCTGTAGTGGGATGGATTGGAGTGGGGTGAGGTGGATCGGATCAGGCTGGACTGGAATGGGGTTGATTAGAGTGGGATGAATTGCACTGAGGTGGAGTGGATTGGAGTGGGGTGGAGTGGACTGGGGTGGATTGAAGTGGAGTCGATTAGATTGGAGTGGGTTGGATTGGAGTGTGGTGGATTGTATTGGACTGTAGTGTAAGGATCTGATTGCAGTGAGGTGGATTGGAGTGGGGTAGATGAAGGTGGTTTGGAGTGGGGTGGATTGAACTGGAGTAGGATGGATTAATGTGGGCTGGAGTGGGGTGGATTAAAGTGGATTGTATTGAAGTGGGATGAATTGGGGTGGCATGGGTGTATTGTAGTGAGGTGGATTGGGTAGCAGTGGACTTGAATGGAGTAGGGTGGATTGGGGTGGGGTGGATTGGTTGGATTGGAGTGGTGTGGGTTGTATTGGAGTAAAATGCGTTGGATTGGAGTGGGGTGAGATGGACTGGAGTATAGTGTGGTGAGTTAGATTGAAGTAGGTGGATTGAACTGGAATGTGGTGGGTTTGATTGGAGTGGGATGAGGGATTGGAGTGGGGTGGATCGGAATGAAGTGGGGTGGATTGGACTGAGTGGAGTGGAGTGTTGTGCGGTGGACTGGATTGGATTGGGGTGAGGTGTATTGGATGGGAGTGGGGTAGATTTGACTGGCCTGGATTGAGGCAGATTGGATTGCTGTAGTGTGGAATGGGTTGTTGTGGGGCGGATTGCAGTGGATTGGAGTGGGGCGAATTGGAATGGAGTGGGGTGGATTGGATTGAAGAGGGGCGAATTAGAGTGGGGCAGATTGTTTTGGATTTGAGTGGGTTGTTTGGGATTTTAGTGGGACAGGGTGGAGTGGAGCAGATTGGAATGGGGCAGATTGTTTTGAATAACATTCTTAGGGTGGTTTGCCCCGAACATTTTTGCCTTTACCTCCTGTTTTGTTGATTTATTTTTTGGTTGGCCTTAGGACTCTGATCATTTTACCACTGTTAACCAGTGCTAAAGTGCATGTGCTTCTCCCCTAAAACATGGAGACATGGTGTATCCACAATTGGCACAAATGTAAGCCCCCTATAAAGTAGTAGACCATATACCCAGGAACTATAAATTGAATGCTACTAGTGGTCATGCAGCACCGATTGTGCTACCCACATAAGTAGCCCTGTAAACATGTTTCAGGCCTGCCACTGCAGAGCCTGTGGGTGCAGTCTCACTGCCACCCCTATGTGGCATTCAAAACCCCTTGCCTAGCCTTACACTCCCCTTTTCTTATGTATGTCACCCCTAAAGTAGGGCCTAGGTACCCCATAGGGCAGGGTGTTATGTAAGTGAAAGGCAGGACAGACACTTTAAAGTTTTTAATGTCCTGCTAATGAAAAACTCCCAAAGATGTTTTTCATTACTGTAACGCCTGCCCTTTTCATAAGCCAGCATTCGGAATTCCTTATAATACTTTTAAGCTGTAATTCCTGATCTGAGAGACATAGCTGCACCATGTTTAGTACCATTGGATTGGTAATAATAAATCCTCCTTTCTGGTAAAGACGGATTCATTATTACTATTTTAGAATTGCCACTTTGAGAAAGTGGGCATTTCTCTGCTGTCACTGCCCTGTGTGCCTACAGCCTAGCTCCAGTAAACATCTGGCTTGGGCTAGGTGTCAGCTACACTTGTGCATCCCCTTCAGACACCCACAACACAGGATACTCAGCCGCATCTCTGTCTGCATACTGATGAGTCTTCCTGGGGAGGAGGTTGGGAAGGGCTCCCACTCACACCTCAAAGGTTAATGGCCAGGGCACTCCCAAAGGGGCTTATTACCTCCCACTGATAGTCTGGAGCCAAGGCTGAGCTGAAAGAATGACATGTGACCTTAAGAGAAACCTTTTAAAGTCATCCCCAACATCAAAAGCATTTTCTACCATAAGTACTGGGTCTCTGACCCACTCAGATCAGTACTCTTCTGGACTCAAGGTAACACTGCTGGAGTAAAGACTGCTGTGTGTCAAGATTGTCACTCTGCCAGGGCTGACTCTTCCCAGGAACTGCTGCCCTGCCCTGCCCTGCTGCACCGCCCTGCTCCTGCTGATCTCTGCCCAATAGCCCAGGACTCATCCTCTTGCCCCAGAGTGACTCAGAGAGGCTTTGCAGTACTATGCAGTCCGCTTTCTTCAACAATCCCAAGCGGCCTTGCTGGACCATGCCGCCTGCTTTCTTCAACAACCTGCATGGCTTTTCTACACTTTGTCACATGCTTTCTTCAACAACCTCAAGTGGCCTTGCTGTACTTTGCCACCCGCTTCATCAACAACCTCAAGTGGCTTTGGTATACTTTGCTGTCCGCTTTCAACAACAACCTTGAGCGTCTTTGCTGTACTCTGCCAACCAGATTCATCAACAACCTTGAGCGGTTTTGCTATACTTTGCTGCCCGTGTTTCATCAACAACCTCAAACAACACCTGCTTTCATCAATGGCCCGAGCGGCTTTGTTCACTGTACCGCCCACTCCAACCTTCAAGGCCTCGGACTGTTGCAGTGATTTCTCCCTGGTGCCGCCGCCCTCCATCTCGCAATTCCTCTGCAGTCCCCACCTGTTTCCTTGTGACCATGATGGGGAAAAACCTAACACTCAGCCGCTCTTCAAGAAGAACGCTCCCTGGACATTACCAAAGTCTGTAGAGACAACGCACACTTGTGCCAAGGAGACCCCTACACCACCGCTTTATTCAATAACCGTGTGTCAACCTTGTTTGCTTACAATAGTGATTAACTAATAATTAACAGATTGGATTTCTGTCGTTCTGATCTTGATTTATCCAGATAAACAAGCTTTATTTTTCTACACCTGTGTGGAGTCTTTCTGACATGCACCTCCTGTGATGTGTGTGTGTGTGTTGCACAAATACCTCACACATCACATTTTAGGTTAAGCCTGTCTTCTCTGTGCTAAGGTACTGAATGGTGAGCACAGGGTAATTTTGGTCATGTATTTTAATTTGCCCTGACTAGTATTGTGGTCCCTAGTTGGATAGAGTGCATACCGCAGCCAACTAGAAACCCAGTTACTAATGGGGTAGATTGGAGTGGGACAGATTGAAATGGATTGGAGTGGAGGAGATTGGAGTGGGGTAGATTGGATTGTGGCAGATTGTATTAGGGTGGATTGGATTGGGTTGGTGTGGGTGGATTGTGTTGGAATGGGGTGAATTGGACAGGAGTGGGGTGAATTAGAATGGAGTGGGGTGGATTGGATTGGTGTGAGGTAGAATGGATTGGAGTGAGGCCTATTATTTTGGATTGGAATGGAGACAATTGGAGTGGGGCAGATTTGAGTGGGACAGATTATATTGGACTGGAGTGGGGCAGGTTGTTTTGGATTGGAGTGGGGCAGATCCAAGTGGGACAGATTGTTTTGGATTAGTATGGGGCAGATTGGAGTGGGGCAGGTTGTTCTGGATTAAAATGGGGCAGATTGTTTTGGATTGGAGTGCAGCAGATTAAAAGATTAAAGTGTGGCAGATTGTTTTGCATTAAGCAGACTGAAGTGGGGCAGATTGTTTTGCATTGCATTGTGGCAGATTGTTTTGGATTGGAGTGGGGCAGATTGGAGTGGGGTTGATGAGAGTGGGGCTTCTTGTTTTGGATTGGAGTGGGGCATATTGTTTTGGATTAGAGTGCAACAGGATGGAGGGGTAGATTTGAGTGAGACAGATTGTTTTGGATTTGAGTGGGGCCGATTGTTTTGGAGTGGTGTAGATTGTTTTGGATTGGAGTGGGGCAGATTAGATTTGGGTGATTTGGGAGGATTGGAGTGGGGTGGGTTGGAATGGATTGAATTGGGGTGGGGTTGGGTGGATTGGTGTGTGGTGAGGTGTGGTGGGTTGGGGTGAGTTGTAGTGGGGCAGATTGGAGTGAGGTGGATTGTAGTGTACTGCAAAAATATGTGTTAACCCCTTGGGGGCAACGGACGAGCTGGTCTCGGCCACGGTTGCCATGTGCAGAGGACGAGACCAGTTTGTCCTGCACCCGGCCCATGGGGGGAGAGCTAACGCTCCCCCGTGGGCATCCCACCCCCTCCCCCGGTCAGGGCTGGAAGGGGAATCGCTCTCCCTTCCATCCCGATCCCCCCCTTGGCAATCTGATGACGTCAGCGTGCTCACAGTGTGCCGATGTCATCAAATGTTGCCGGGGATGCACTGGAAGCCATTTGCTTCCAGCGCGTTTGGAGAGAGGATGCATTCAAGGTGAGTCCTTCTCCTGGGGGATTTTTTTGGGGGAAAACAGACACAGGAGGAAAGGAAAGAGTTTTTCCTTTCCCCCTGTGTCTGTTTTCAATGTATTCCTGCTCGTGGAGCAGGAATCCAGCAACTAGGCACTAGGGTTGTTTTTTCTGTTTATTTTGGGGACAATATTCAATCCGTGTTTCGCCGCACCGGGGCTAGATGGCCATTTTTTCGGCCAAACTGCCCCCCGGGGGATTTGAAATCCACTAGATACCAGGGATTTTTGTGTGTGTGCTTTTTTGTTTATTTTGGGGCGCGCGCCTTTAGGCAAGGGTCACTCCTTTGGGGGCAATAACAAATCTGTGTTTCGGCCCCCACGAGGGAGTCAAAATCCACTACAGACCAGGAATTCATTTTAATTGTATTAATTGTATTTTTAGGGCAGCGACCCCTTGGGCAAGGTTCGCTGCCCTGGGGGGGCAATACATTTTTCAATGTTTTGCCCCCACCCCCTGGGGATAGATGGGCCATTTTTTGGCCGATCTGGTCTTGTGGAGGGTTGGTGGAGGGGGATAAGGGGGGTGTCGAAACCCACTAGGCCCCAGGGATCGGCCTTCTATTTTTAGGCCCATCTGCCCCCTAGGGGACAGAAGCCACAAAGACGGCGGGTATTTTTTTTTTTTGAGGGGGTGACCCCTTGGGCAATGGTCTCTCCCCAGAGGGGGTACATAACTGTTGGCCATTTCTGTTCCCCCTTGGGGGTAGGTCAGCCTATTAATAAGAAGCCACTAAGGCGCAAGGGAACATTTTTAAATGTTTGGTGGCTGTGTGTTTGTCAACTGGTGAAGTATTTGCATTTTTGATTATAGCTGTTTATTTCTCCTTTTTGTTCTAGCTCAAAGCTTTAGCTTTAGGGGCAGATCGGCTTATTTTCTTATTTTGTTTAGGCCCATCTGCCGCCCGGGGGGCAGAATCCCTGTAGACACCAGGGATTGTTTCTGTTTTTTGTGTAGAGGGGCCAGGGTCGCCGCCCCAAAAGGGACACATGACATGTTGGCCATTTCTGCTCCCCTTGGGGGCAGATCGGCCTATTCTAAGGGGGGCAGAAGCCACTAAGGCGCCAGGGATTAGTTTGTTTTCTGTTTTCTTGGTGGGGAGGTGGTGGTGCAGACCCTTGGGCAAGGGTCTGCCCCAAAGGGGGTACTCAACTGTTCCCATTGGGGGCAGGTCAGCCTATTATTAAGAAGCCACTAAGGCACCAGGGACATTTTTTAAATGTTTGGTGGCTGGGTGTTTGTCAACTGGTGAAGTATTTGCATTTTTGATTATAGCTGTTTATTTCTCCTTTTTGTTCTAGCTCAAAGCTTTAGCTTCCGTTCCTGTGACTCCTTGTGGTTTTGGTAGTGGTGGACCTGCAGTTTGCATAGTTGCATGTTTTAGGTAAGAAAAAACAATTTACTCCAAATGAATCGTGTTGCCATGCATGCATGACTTTTTTGTAACTGGCGTACTAAATGCAGGATTTTGTGTGAAAGTGTCCTTAGATTTGTGCACAATTATAGTTGTGTTCTCTTATGTGTAATTTTCTTTTCTTTTTTCTTTTTAGTGGGATATCATTGGTGATTGCTGTGTCTGTGCAGAGTAGTTGGTGGTGAGTCTAGCTTTTTCAGGCAAGTGAGAGGTATAGTTTTTGAGTTTATAACTTTGTGATAAAGCCACACTTTGTTTACTAGTTAGCTTACACAGTGCTGGTTGTTGGTGGTGCATTTGTCCAGTTACTTTTCGTAGGAAGGATCATGGCTAGCCGCAGGATGACCGATCAGCAGGTTGTTGGTATGCTTTTTGAGTCGCCTTCTGACGATGATTATGAGACTGACTCTGCATCTGAGACATAGGAGGAAGTGCAAGATTCTGGAAGTGAATTTCCTGTCAGAGAGGAATCATCTGATGATGAAGCCACTCTCAGTGCTGATGAAGTACCTGTTTTAGAGGAGGACACTGATGTGCCAATAGTGCAGCAGCCAGTGGTTGCAAGGCTTCCCATTGGAAGACCTGACCTCTGGGTTGTCCCGAACATGGAGCAGCCGGAGTTGCCTGTCTTTACTGGTCTTTCAGGGTGTAGAGTGAATACGGAAAACTTTTTGCCTATCAATTGCTTTCAATTGTTTATGGATGATGTATTTTAGGAGGGGATTATTAACAGACTAATTTGTATGCTGAGCAGTACTTGAGGGACAACAGTTCTAGACTTAGGCCACGCTCTAGGGCTACCCAGTGGATTCCCAAAAATTTGAAAGAGATGAAAAAGTTATTTGGTTTGACTTTTTTGATGGGTTTGATAAGGAAGCCGTCCCTGTCTTCGTATTGGTGTACTGTTCCCTTAATGGCAACAGCTATATTTACTGTAACCATGAGTCGTAATCGGTATTTGCTTCTTCGGATGATGCATTTTGTGGATAATTCTTTAGCCTTGCCATGAGATCACCCTGATCCTCGCCGTCTTTTTGAGATTAGGCCTGTCTTTGATCATTTTGTAGATCAGTTTTCAAAGTCTATGTTCCAGGCAAAGAAATAGCTATGGACTTGTTTTTGGTCCAGTTCAAGGGTCGTTTGGTTTTAGGCAGTACATTCCTAGCAAGAGGGCACGGTATGGAATTAAAATGTATATGCTGTCTGAAAGTAGTACAGGATATGTTTATAATTGCCGGGTCTACACTGGTAGGGATTCCAGTATTGACCCCCATGGTTGTCAGCCCACTTTTGGAGTTAGCGAGAAAATTGTGTGGGAACTTGGTAGACGACTGTTTAACAAAGATCACCATTTGTACCTAGATAACTTCTACATTGGAGTGCAGTTGTTCAGGGAATTGTTCAGAGTGGACACTGTTGCTTGTGGCACAATCCGCTCTAACCAAAAAGGCTATCCACGGGAGCTTGTCTGTAACAAAACTTGAGAGGGGACAGTTCAGTGCCTTGCGTAATGATGAGCTGCTAGCTCTGAAATTTGCAGACAGGAGGGATGTGTACATGCTGACTACCATCCATAATGAGCGTACTTCTCCTGTGGCTGTTTGGGGTCAGGTTGCATTTTAGATTATAATGAGCACATGGGAAGTGTAGATAGAGTTGATCAGAGGTTGGAACCTTTTACTGGTGTTCGTATGTCTTACATTTGGTATGAGAAATTAGCTATTCACCTTTTCCATTTGGCAACTTTTAATGCTTTTGTTGTGTTGAAGGATAATTCTCCAGAGTCAAGGATGACATTTGAGAAATTTCAGGAGTCTGTCATAGAGAGCCTTGTTGTGGTGGAACAGGCAAGAGTTCCTAGAGAAGCAGTGGTGGAGGATGTGTCTAGATTGAGAGATCGCCACTTTCCTGATCACATTCCTCCCACTCCCAAAAAAGACCTTCACACTAAGAAATGTAGAGTCTGTGCCCGAAGGGGTATCCGGAGGGAGACTCGGATGTATTGCCCCAATTGTCCTTTAAAGCCTGGGCTATGTGTGGCTAGCTGGTTCAGGAGTTACCACTCTCAGAAGAATTTCTGGGAACTACTGTGAGCATAAACTGCATGTTTTATATTTTGTTATGTTCAGTTTTACGGATGGCATTACTGTCATGTATTTATGTATTTAGGCAGAGCTTTTGTGTTTATAATTAGTTAGTGGTTTCTTTGTTGTTTAAAAAAAAAAGTAATGGTGGTGTGCGTGGAGTGGCTCTTGGCTGGAGGTGTGCGTGGAGTGGTGCTGTTGGCCACTGCAACACACTGCTAGCCAAACACCAGTCCACAGACTCCCATGAGCTGGTGTGATTGCTGTGTCAGGCATGTGGGAGTATGAAAGTGATGGGCCCTTGAATGACCCTTTCTGTTGTGTTGATGTGAGAGTTGTAATGTGCTGGGCCCACAGGTGGCGGCGTGAATGGTCTTGTGCATGTCATGTATGAAAGGTGTGTGAATGGACTGTAAAGCGGTTGGTTCCTTGACGCGGCTTTACAGCTCACGAGCTGTGAGCCATTGGTTCAGTTTTTTGGCCTTTCAGTTATTAACTGTGCATTTCATTTTTGTGAAATCTCTTGTTAATAAAATTTGATCTACTGAACCACCACTCACCCTTGTGCCAAATCCAACCAGCATGTGTGGTAAAAATGAAAAAACCTGCTCCGCTGTAATCAGGCATCGAGCACTCCCATGACATGCTATGTGTCTTGGGTGGGATCCCAATGATGAAGCATGTCACCAGCTTGGTTGGTGAGTGAGGGGTCTTTTTAACGTAACCTAAGTGCATTTCTTTTCACAATGTTAGTGTTTGGAACATCACAGAAGGATGTGGACACATCAAAATGATCCATGAAGCCACACCTCCTTAGACTCCCATGGTTCTCTAGTTTTTAAACATGTCTGGATTTGGTATGTTTCCCTAGATGACCACCACAACTGGGGCCAAAAACGCAGGTGCCCCCCCCTTCAAAAACAGGTAGTTTTGTAATAGATCATTTTGATGTGTCCATGTTGTGTTTTGGGGCATTTTCTAATGCAGGCACTAAGACTACCCACACAAGTGAGGTACCATTTTTATTGGGAGACCTGGGGGAATGCTGGGAAGAAGGAAGTTTGTGGCTCCCCTCAGATCGTGGGCACTAGGCCCACCCACACAAGTGAGGTACCATTTTTATCTGGAGACTTGGGGGAATGTTGGGTAGCAGGAGATTTGTGGCTCCTCTCAGATTGCAGTACTTTCTATCACCGAAATGTGAGGAAAAAGTTTTTTTTTGCCAAACTTTTAGGTTTGCAAAGGATTCTAGGTAACAGAACCTGGCGAGAGCCCCACAAGTCTCCCCATTCTGAATTCCCCTAGGTGTCTAGTTTTCATAAATATATAGGTTTGATAGGTTTTCCTAGGTGCCGGCTGAGGTAGAGGCCAAAATCCACAGCTAGGCACATTGCAAAAAACAGGTCAGTTTTCTTTGGGAAAATGTGGTGTGGCCATGTTGTGTATTGGGGCATTTCCTGTCGTGGGCACTAGGCCTACCCATGCAAGTGAGGTACCGTTTTTATCGGGAGACTTGGAGAAATGCTGGGTGGAAGGAAATTTGTGGCTCCTCTCAAATTCCAGAACTTTCTACCACCGAAATGTGAGGAAAAAGTGTTTATTTTTGCCAAATTTTGAGGTTTGCAAAGGATTGTGGGTAACAGAGTCTGGTGAGAGCACCACAAGTTACCCCATCCTGGGTTCCCCTAGGTGTCTAGTTTTCAGAAATGTCCAGGTTTGCTGGGTTTTCCTAGGTGCCGGCTGAGGCCAAAATCCACAGCTAGGCACTTCCCAAAAAAAACGTCAAATTTCAATGTAAAAATGTGATCAGTCCATGTTGTGTTTCCTGTCGCAGGCATTAGGCCTACCCACGCAAGTGAGGCACCATTTTTATCATGAGACTTAGGGGGAACACAGACTAGCAGAACAAGTGTTAATGCTCCATGTCTTTTTCTGCATTTTTTCCTTCCAAATGTAAGACAGTTTGTAAAAAAGACGTCTATTTGTGAAATGCCCTGTAATTCACATGCTAGTATGGGGACCCCGGGATTCAGAGATGTGCAAATAACCACTGATTTTCAACATCTTATCTTGTGCCAATTTTAGAAATACAAAGGTTTCCTTGATACCTATTTTTTACTCTTTATGAAAATGAATTGCTGTATTCCCGGTATACAATGAAAACCCATTGCAAGGTGCAGCTCCTTTATTGGCTCTGGGTACCTAGGGTTCTTGATGAACCTACAAGCCCTATATGTCCCTGCAACCAGCAGAATCCAGCAGACGTGACGGTATATTGCTTACAAAAATCTGACATAGCTGAAAAAAGTTATAGTAGAAAACGTGAACAGAAATGGCTCTTTTTTCACATCAATTTCATAATTATGTTTTAGCTGTTACGTTCTGTAGGAAAGCCTTGAAGGAGCTACACAAATGACCCCTTGCTGCATTCAGAATTGTGTCTACTTTTCAGAAATGTTTAGCTGTCCAGGATCCAGCATTGGTTTCACACCCATTTCTGTCACTAACTGGAAGGAGGCTAAAAGCACAAAAAAGTAAAAATGGGGTATGACCCAGTAAAATGTCAAAATTGTGTTGAAAAATGTGGTTTTCTGATTCACGTATGCCTGTTCCTTAAAGATGGGAAGATGGTGATTTTAGCACCGCAAAATGTTTGTTGATGCCATTTTCAGGGAAAAAAACACATGCTTTCTTCTGCATCCCTTTTTTCCAATTTTTCTGAAAAAATTAAATTTTAGCTGTATTTTTGCTAATCTCTTGTTCTCATCCAGGTGAACCCACAAACTCTGTGTACCTCTAGAATCCCTAGAATGTTGGAAAAAAGGACGCGAATTTGGCATGGGTAGCTTATATGGACAAAACTTTATGAGGGCCTAAGCGTGAACTGCCCCAAGTAGCCAAAAAAAGGCTTGGCAGCGAAGGGGTTAAAGCATAATTTCAGAACATAAACATATTAAAGAAAAAATGTTGCTTTGCAATATTTAGAACTAGATAATCGTCATGTTTTGAGAACAGCACCCACGAAGTAAAACAAAAGAAAACAATAGTGCAAAGTGAGAGAAGACGACTTGGCAAAATAAAATAAAGTAAGCTGTAAAAAATAAAACTTTGCATTTTTGTTTGTCCTGCTGGCCACGTTTTTAACAGCCACACAGCTTCTGTTTGCAGGGCACTAGAAGTTAAAAGGAACAAAACAGTACCTCAGTCATGTTGGGAGCAGCGGATGGCCACTAATTAAGTTGAATCAATCAGTGCTTGGTCCCTGGTCCAGACAGAAAAACAGAAATGATGCCAGGCCGGCAGTGACGAATTATGAGGCTTTAAATCAGAGTGCCACGAAAGCCAATAAATGGTAAGTGATAGGCAGGCTCCAAGCCATTTACTGTACACAACAGACTATCGCAAGCGCTAGCATATGCACTTGCAGGGTCGAGCCCAAAAATCACATAAAAATCCAGCAGAGGGGGAGAGCAATGGACAGCAAAGCAACACAGAACACACAAATGGAATGCACATGAGGGAGAGAGAACGTAGGGAATGGTAACAACATTGAACATGCAGTGGCAGGTTTGGGGGGAAGCAGCACACTAGACAGAGAATGAAAAAATTTGCAATCTCAGGGAGTGCTTCTAGAAAAAAGAAAAAGAGTACTTTCCTAAATGCGAGTTATTGAAGGATACAAATCATACAATCAAAAGGATGATAATGAAGCAATGCCTCAGTGGAGGAACAAACCGGGTCAGATAAGCCTCTTATACCACTGGGCATTTCCTTGGGCTGGAGCCCTTGGAGACTAGTTTTAAATGCCCAGGGCCTCTCCTGGTGCCTGTGTCACTTTCCCCAGCTCTCTAAGATTAACTGCAGTAGACAAGGGGGAGGCTTCAGGACAGAAACAAGCATTTGCAATGCAACAGGTCTTGCATTTGCTCGCGTTAGAACAATTAGCGTTGTAAACTCCTAACCAGACTTTTCTTGCCCCACAAATTAAAAGAACAAAAACGAGCGCGATTGCACTATGTAAAACGCAGCATGATTGAGGTGAAATTGAAAACGAAAAAACTGAGCGTGATCACGCTATGTAAAACCCAGCACGATAGCGCTTAATGGAAAATAAAAATAAAAAGTAATGCGGAAACCATGCTGAAAACATGGAGCCTCGTATGTTTTCAGTAGTTGGCCGGTGCGCTCGAGGTGGGCTAAACTCCGGAAAAAGCATGACATATGCATGCCTTTCACTAATGAAATCAAGCGGATTTTAAAAGGCAAGCCCACGAACCAATGAAAGTGACAGGCTTGACATGGCCATGGTTAAAAGCTCAAAGAGAGATTACAACAGGGACGTAGCGCTTGTGAGCTCAACACTAAAAAGCGTCAGCAGCTCCAACAAACTATACAGATAGTGGTGGTTGATTTTAATTATACATATCAAGATTCCTAATTGTATCCTCAGGATCTGCGTTGATGTAAAGAAGGTAGGGCCATTTGAAGTTTATCTTCCCATTTTCCTTATGTCTTTCACATAGTAGTGATCGGCTTCAAACTATACACATCAGTTGCCCCCCCCCAGTTATTAACGGTCAGTTATCAGTTCGCCACCATGGCTTCCTCACTAAAGCTAGTTTACTTGGTCATATCTTTATTCTGTCTGAAGTGTGATTTGGGGTTCAAGATTTTCAACATCTATTCAGACTTGGATACATTCATTAGATTCTTTATCGGCAGCTTAAACTGAACATAGCATGTAATGATATTGCTGAAAGAGCTTAAGGTACCTCTAACAGCAGATCTCTAAAATGCGATTTAGGTGATCTTAATGAATTTATTATTCAGTCCATCACAGCAGCTTTGGATCTCATTAAATTTATCTTACAAGAGGAATTAAGCAATACACGTGAGAAATATTTGAAGTCTCAAAATCATACCCTAAGATGAACAGACTCCTGACCAATTTTCTGTTGATATAAGGTAAGGATCCCTGGCAGAACATGGATCGCTTGCAAAGAATGTAAAATTTTCTGCAAGCTGTTAAATCCCCTACTTTAAACTCCAGTTAACAGTACAGGCTAGGTCCTCTGCACATACAAACATTACATTAATAATAAGAATGCTGCTTTTTCCCCAATTGAATTTATAGAAGTTGTACAAGTCACTATTACATAATGCACTTAAATTTGTGAATCTGGTACTATGGGGGAAATAGATGGCAATGGAGGACAACCTGGTATTTTCATTCTGAGGAAATTAGGGAATCTTATATTTGTGTGCGGAGTCTTCGAAATTCACAGTAGTTCATGCTAGGAAACTACATGGCTACCTACAGCACTAGTAAAATTGCAATGCCTATCTGAGTACCACTTGACCTGTCCATACAAGATAAGGTTATCTGAGCTTCTTGTATAAATAGAGAAGCAAAATATGTAGTTGGGTGTGCCCACTAAGGTACACAAACGAACTATCAAGTACACAGACACTCACGAAAACGTGTGGTACCAACATAAAAACGCACATACACTTTATTTTCCGTGAGTAAACATGTCTAATCTTTGCAGCAATGTTGTTTTATGTCATATCGTTACTTCTACGTGTGGAAACATAGCGAATCATGTTATTGCGGATTTTTGAAGGATGTTGTGTTAATCATTGCACGTACTTTTGTATATATAAATGTACAAAATAAGTGTTTTATAAAAAACTTGAAATTGTAGCATCAGGTGGATGAGTCCACTTCCGGGTTCAATTTCAGATGTTCTGGGTTTTCCCCAAACTTGTGTTGCACGTACAGAGAGGATTGCGCAAATCATCCAGGGAGAGTTCACCAAGTCTGACCAAGAGATGCGTAAATTGCATTGGTAGTGAAGTTAGCACCACTGGCAAAGTACGGAAACACTCAAACCATTGATCTTAATGTTTCAATCCTACGTGTTTAATAATACACAGGCACCCACACACCAAACACGTGCACATACCCTCTTACGCACATAACACGCTCACACGCACGTAACCACACACGGAACGCATGCCTAAATGCATACACATGAACACGCATGCACACACCTCCATGCACTATGCATCGACCATTCACTCAACATAAATAAACACGTTTGTATGGGGGAGGGAGGCGCCAACAAAGATGATCGCACCAGGCGCCAACAACTCTAAAGCCGGCCCTGTTCCAGCATGGCATTTTGATGCAAGATGGAACAAGCATAATGTGTTTAATGTACTCCACGTGTCACTTACTAGTTAAAACGCCACCATAGGGAAAGCCGTAAACATATTATCTTATTTAGGTTATTAATCAATCAGCGCAGTTGGCCGGGTGTTCCTGTCCGTGCAGGTCCCTATCATAGGCTTTCACTGGAAGCAGGTGCTTCCGGTGTGTAGTTATTTTGGTGGTTAAAGACTGTCCCAGGATCACTTAATGGTTATATAACGCCACAAAAATGGGCGCCCTACAATAATTTCTCTAGAAGGTGGAGTAAATGGCAGAATAGGAAGTATATTGTAAAAGTAGATTGACTGAAAAAACATACGGACTGTGTTGGAGGGGAGCGCTTTGCAGTGATGCCACTGACCCAGTCTAGCTTTATTCCTCTGCAGCAGCAAACGTTTATCACCCAAGTGGAAACATTATGAAAGAAGCAACAGTGAAGAAAACAGACGGCCTCGTCATGACGTAAATTACGTCATCGCGCATAACATGCACAGCCATTTTGAATTGGCGGAATGAATATTGTACCTGTAGCGATTTTCTCTACGCATCGGCAGTGCGTAAGAAAATCAATTGTCTTTGCACGAGGGACGCAGGGGGCAGAAATAGGCGTCCTCATAAAACAGCCTCTAACTTTTGCCCTCGGTTTTTAAATGCACAGCACATGTAACCTGAGAAGAACATGATTCATAGCCCTGTTAACAAAAACAGACTGGAGCCACTGGAAACATCCAGCGCTCTGGTCAAATGCTATTAGCCTCAGAAAAAGTAGTCCCCAAGCACATGCTACATTGGCACAAGTGGAAGGGTACGAGTACTAGGGCCATGCTCCAGGGGAGTGTACAACTGTGGAAAAGGTGGGACAAAGAGCAAGGATTGACCACTAGCAAGCAAGGATTTTTTAAGGACACTGAAACAAACCAGTGAAAAAGCAGAGACCCCCACAAAGAAGTATAGTAAAAGTATATACTAAAGTATATACAAGAGGCCTCGAATACTCGACCTAAAAAGAGAGAGAGGGAGGGGAAGTGATCAGAGAGGGAGAAGAGAGAAGGAAAGGGAAGACAGAATGGATGGAAGGAAAAAGAGAGATTGTGCGAAGAGACAGAGAGAGAGAGGGACTGATTTGAGCGTTTTTGCCAGGGCTGCTTTAGGATAACCAATCCGGCCCTGGGAATAAACACCAGAAGGATGCAAACCATTGAATAAGAAGTAAGGAAATAGTAAGCAATAGGCAAATTCTATGCAGGCTGTAAGTTTTGTGGTGTGATCCACAAGACGTCTTTCACAAACAGGCAGCTAAAAGCTATATGTCAGGAAGACCTAAAAACAGTTTATACGGCACAAAAACACCAGTGCATTTAACTCAGAGCTTGCTTTCTGCATTCATCGCCTTGTTGCCAACTACTCTAGTTGAAATTTTCTTTCTTTTAAATTAGCTTCTCAGAGCAATGGACTGCATGAACTGTAGGATGACATCAAACTGCTTAGCAATCTGTGACATAGCAAAGACAGATCCCTTTGGAATTTCTTATAGTACCTTTAAAATGGCCTTACTTTTTTAGGTTCTGATTCTTTTCAGCAGCAGAATCATATGTGATGAATGCACATAGATGAGTATAGTCTGTGGGAGTGCTATATAGATATTTAATATTTTAGTATTTCTATCGTTACTATTCTATTTTCCTTTAGTGGTCGTCAGAGCAAATCCATAAGGGGACTGTACTTATTTGTCAATGTGTACTCGACTTTCATTAAAGTGCTGTTATAGCATTTTCGAAGACTATTGCTTACATTTGTGCTATACCAGCCAAATAACTTAACACAACTGAGCATGATAGATATGGTTACGTTGGGATCTGAACGGTACTCTAGTGGTTCACCCACTCTATTGCAATATGACACCAGTTTGTCCACGTGGCCTTATTCAGATTATAGAAACTCTCGGCCTCATTTACAAGAAACTGATACATCCTCATTGGTGCGTCACATTTCTTGTGCCTGCCACAAATCCCCCAACGACGCCATGGATGCTCTGTACTTACAATACAGAGCTCCACAGTACACGTTTTCACGGATGTGTCAGAAATTCTGGCGCACCTGTTGGCGCTAAAGTGAAGCATTGTTGGAGTTGCATCGTAAAACTGATGCAACTCAAGCAATGCTTCAAAACACAGAGGAGAGTCCTATTGTAAAAAGCCCTGCATTAATTTTACGCCTGGTCTGAGAAGTCGTTAAAGTTTTGGCACAGTGAAGACGTAGAGTGATGCAGTGAAAAATTTTAACTTTCACTGCGTCAGTTCTACATTACTTTTTACGTGGGATTGTCTACACTGCATACATTATACCTGGTGCAGGAAAAATGTGCCGCAGGACTTTACAAACTGATGCATTAGGCCCAAAGCATCAGTTTGTAAATATGGAGCAGTGTAAAGCACTGATTGCGACACTGCTGCGTCAAAAAAAAAATGCAGCGGCGACGCAAGGGGCTCGTAAATGAGGCCCTCTGTGCCGTACTCCAAAGGCCAAGCCTCTCTCCAGTGATATTAAACCTCCAGTTGGAAGCTGTGGGAGGCCTCCTCATCAACCTCAAATTCATCATACATTAGATGTGGAGACACAGCTGTATTTTAAAGTCCTATCTGCCAACCACATCCATCATCTTAAAGATTACCCTGCACGTATTCAGTGGAATGTCATCTCCTTCTTCAAGCCTACGTGCAGCACTAGCTCACTGACTTGAATATAGATGACTTTGCTTCTTTTCAACTCTCTGCGTGGCATGTAGCTTGGATTCTCCATCATCAACCTCAACTTCAAGACCCACATTGGTAAGAAGATGGAATAGTGCCAGAAATGTGTCATGAAACGGGGCCTAACATTAGCTATGAGGTGGATGTGGGCTGTCATGCTTCCAGCCTGGCCACATTTAGTGCTGTGCAGAGGTGGCATAGCTGGCGATGTACATCAAACATCGCCGTGGCCTGGCAGAAGGCTTCCCACTGATGGAGGTTACTCTGTGTTGCGTCACCCAGCTGCGAACTACAGGTTCCCAGAACCCTGTCAACTCTCATGAGGGCTGGAAGCAGCAGTGGATATCTTGGATAGCTGAGTATAACTTCCCTCATGTTTCACTGAGTACTTGCAAGGCAAGCAATCTTTGATTGTTGTTACAGGCAGGGCCCTTGCATCACTGAGTTATGATTCGAGTTTGGATGAACTGTTTGGCACTTTGAGAGTTCCTGGGACTCATTCTGTTTTTCAGAGAAGTATTCTGGAAAATAAAGTTGAATGGAAAACAAACTTTGTATTGCACTCGAACGTAGACTGAGAGGTCATGTTCTTCAGAAGTATTCCATTATTTTTTAACTTGGATTCTGTTACGAAGTAACAAAAAGGATTCTATCATCAAGCAGCATTAATTATTAAATGTATATGTGATGAATATTTAAAGTACAAAAGATAGTTGGGCAGCGCTACGCGTGATATAGATAAGGAATCGCAGAGGGTTAATGAATGTTAATTATTTTTTAAATTAGAGACAAATCACCGAGCTGAACACTTCTATGTGGTAAGGCGTATTTATTTGCAATTCAAGCAAGCCATCGCACTAATAGAGAGCGAGACTAATAAGGGTCAGATGTAGCAAAGGTTTTTTCCCATTCTGTGTCAATGGGAAAATGTGTTTGTACATATGGCCCTAATACTTGTTCTCATGATTACTCACACCTCTCTTCATTTTATTTCAGAAAATAAATCTTATTTTCAAGAACGCAGAGTTGGTTACACAGAGATAATATCAAGGAATAACCCTGTCAATGTGAGAGATTCTTATCCTTCATGACAGATAATTAACGATCTCTTACTGCAGACGTCACGTCTCAGCGCAGTGACGAAGAGATGGGGTTTGCAGCGTCTCTTTCTTCTGTCTCATCTCATTCTCCTTCCACCACTATCTGTCTCAGGTATAGTTCTGTGCGCAGTCAGACGTGGCTGCGGTGCGGGGTTGGAGAGTATTTTGCTTCCGTTGAGTCCAGAGGACACGGTTAGTGCGTTCTGACGTAATGCCACCTTTGGCAACACAGACATCAAAACCACAGTCCAAGCCCTGCTTCCCTCCCATACAAAAACCCTCATTCGACATTGACCTTATTGAAAGGCATCGTCCATCTTGTAGCCAACCTCAAAGGCTTAAGGATATCCGATCAGGTCACTCTCACCATCAGGGCCTATTTTGTCCAATAGTCCATAAATACTGGAACATTAAAAAACTAATAATAAATCAGAGCAGAAGTGCTTTCTAGCCACACCTGAGGATCTGGGATCCCATCCTTACACACATTAGTCTGGCATCCTTTCTTCGGCATTTTCAGAAAAAGAACAGAAAAGTCGCCCTTTGGAGGAGCTCTTCAATACCTTTTCTCGTGCTGCTAATAAATATCAATCCTGTTCTATAAGGAGGCGATGGAGAGAGGAAAGAGAAAAAAGAACACTGTCACAGATATTAGGAAAGAAACTAGTGGTATGGGGCAATCCTCCTGCGAGATCAACAGCTTCATACAACTGAAGGGCGAACAGGACAGAAGGAAAAGAAGCAGAGCATCTTACAGCCTTGATGCCACCAGAGACCAAAAGACTCATATTTAAATCCGTTCATATGTAAATCCATTCTGCCTTACCTTTCAATCTGCAGAGCCCTGGCCAATACAGCGTTATGGAACTGAACTGAAACAGAACTTTAGTGAGCTCTGCAAAATGACAGAGCGAGCTGGATTGTTTGCATAGAAAACGGGTGTGGGTGTCAACAAGAGCAAGGGATGCTGGGGATGCAGGAAGCAAAGAAGCACAGACTGGAGAGGAAGTAGGGAGAAAGGGGGAAATGGTAAGAGACTTTAGCTGACTAAGGAAGATACAATGTTCTGTGGAAACAGGGAGGCAGAGGAGGGAAATGCAGAGAGGGTGAGAGACAAAAAGGATGGCAGAAGGAGAGATAAATACAGAGAAAAACAGAGCAATAGTGGTAGAGACAGAAAGAAATACAGAGATAGGGAGAGGGAAATAAAAAGAAAGGGCCAAAGTTAAGAAGGACACAGAGAGACAAAGGGGAAGAGAAACAGAAAAGAGAAACAGAGCACGTGTTAGAGAGATGCAAAGGAGAGAGTGAGAGAAAAACAGTAAGAGAGAGAGACACGATTAAAAGATAGAATGAAGGAAAGACAAAGGAGAGCTGGAAATACGCTGATGGGAGAATTGGGGAGAAGAGGAAGAAAAAAGAATGGAGAGGCGAAAGAGCAGGTACGAACGAGAAGACCTCTGGGTAAAAAGAGAGAATAGAGAAAAGAGAAAAATATGGAGATGTGGAAAGGAAAATGGAAAAAGGGAAGACTAGCTAAGGGCGAAGAGGAGAGGCTGCAGGGAGGTGGGAAAGGAAGTGTTGTTCTACATTGAGTCAGTGCCCAGGACTAAATTCAGGAAGGGAAGCTGCAGCTGATGTGCTGCTTTATTTTCACTGAAGTCCCGCCAAGCAGTATGAGAGGAAATCAATAGACACGAAGGGCCGCTTTAAAATCCGTGAGCTCTAACAGGAACCTGAAACTGAAAATGACAGAAATCACTACAAGGGCTACATTAAGAAGAATTTAATTCTGTGCACACATGCTAAACTCAAGACCAACCAAAAACAGATAAATTAGAAAGCATGGAGTCTCCAGTTACAATGGAGCTCTGAATGTAAATTGTCTTTTGCTAGATGCTGCTGTCCAGGCTTATAGAGCCAACCCTTTCATCAGACGCTCTAAGCAGTATAAATGTGGATTCCCTTTCCAGCTTCAGAAACTGGACTGGCTGCTCTCCTGACACAGACCTGCAACCTACCAACAAGTTGTTAACACGCATTGGCAAAGCCAATCGGCCTGTTTTTCTTTTAAAAGGTGTTAACTGACTTTTTGGTTTTCTGTTGCGTTTTACTGATGCTGAAGAGCATCTGCAAAAATAAAAATAAGCGTTCACCAAGCCAGTAGGTCTCGCCTTAATGTCTTCCTACATTTTGATTTTGCCAACGATGCTCAACATTAGAAAAAATGCTTGTTTGATGATGTGGAACAGCATTGGCAAACAAAAATAAGATGCTGCACTGAAATGACTTTTACACGGACATGTGTCATCATGCATATGTAAGTAAGTGGTGTGATACGTCAGCCATTTTTAGGCCGAGCATAGCAGCGCGCAAGCGCTGCTCTTCTTGACGTAATCTATTCTGTGGGTTTTAACACTTTTATTCGTTCCTGAGCATGCCTTTCAAAATTCCCTTGATTCCTTAGGTAAATGCTTTATGTTTGTCCCGCCCTGAGACTGATTGTTACGCCTTGCAGACTGATTCTTTTACATAGATTATTTCACGATCGGCCATATGTTTTCATGTGTGTGCACTACTTTTTCCTTTTGTCTCTCCCCTTCCCACTCCATGGTGGTCATGGCGCTTTTTTCTTTTGTCTCTCTCCTTTTTGCTCCATGGCAGCCATGGTGCTTTTTTTTTCTTTTGTCTCTCCCCTTCGTGCTCCATGGCGGCCATGGCGCTTTGAAGTTTCATATAGCGCAAACTAGATCAGAGATTTTGCTGCGCTTTGCATGAGTATCAGTTACGTTTTACTATCTAGGTCAAGCTGCATGTTGAAAGAAAGATTTTCTAATGATATGCTTTTGTAGCCAAGGCGGCTTTAGTTTGAGCAGCACATGTGCTTTTTTTTTCCGATCAGCACAGCTACACGGGCACCACGCTTTATATATATATTTTTTTTTTTTGGGAGGCTGTAGTGTGTCGTGTGCTTTTGGAGTCGCTGCTGATTTTATTGATCAATGATTTTATCGATTAATGAAAGGAGCATTTTTTAAATGCTCTTTCAAAAATATGACGGCGTAGGTTGCCACTAACAGTAACTGCTCACCACCGCCATGTCACCACCTTTGACCCACTTTTACTGTCGACAATTTAATGTTTTGTGAACGCTTTTGCTTTTCACCCAGGGTTTCTCCTGGTCGTCCCTCCATCACTTTCGATTTGCTGTGCTCTCTTGATCAGCATGCCTCGTGCGCCCCTCTCCCCCAGTGTGTGATGATGTTATGCTACACACAGATGCCCCCCCCCCATCTCCTCCTTGTGCCCCACTCTCACAGCACCTCCCACGGCCTGATGAACAACTGCCACAAGAAGCCCCAGCAGCAGGGGCAGCAATGGCAGACAGAGCTGGGGAGAGCAGGTAAGTGCTTCTCAGAAAATGAGCAGTAGTGGCTCGCGGGGATTCTGGGGGCAGGAGGGGGGACGCGAGTGGGGCATTCAAATATGAACATTTATTAAAGAAAAAAAAAAGTACCTTCTCTGTCGCACCCTTCTCTTCTCTCCTGCTTCGTCTCTCTAGGCACAGGCTCCCAGCCTGCCCTCTGCCAATCCTGACACTGCTCAGAGCAGCATCAGGATTGGCTGGGAGTACCCAGGCAGGGCGCTCCCAGGCAGACTGGGAGCCTGTGCAGGCTCTCTCAAGCCCGGCAACTGTGTTGCCGGGCTTGAGAGAGCCTACTGCGCATGTATGTTTGGCGAGCACGAGACGGCTGGCCAAACATAAATGCGCAGTGTGGGGGAGTGCACACACCCTGTGGCCCTGCCCCATTCAAAGAAAAGGATAGTAAACGTAGCTTATTATCCTTTTCTTTGAAAGGTTTTGCAGCTGCCACTGTTGGCAGGGGGGCGACGTTCCTCCGCCATTATGGAGAAGCCTACCCTGAGAACAAGGCTCCTCGTCCTTACCTAACCGCTCTGCAGCCTGTGCACACCTGTCTTAGTTATACCCCCTTACCGCACTGTGCACACTCAGCTATGTCACCCTTACTTGTACCCCCTTACCTCTTTGCACACACCTGGCTCTGAAACTCTTGGTTTTAAGCCCCTAACTGCCAGTCCCTGAGCATGCCCTAAACCGTTCCTGCCCTCGACTGTCTGAAGCCCTAATCACTCACCTCCCAGCGGACACTAAGCTCTGCTGCCTACACTTGTAACCCCTTACCTCCTTGTGCACACCTAACCTTTACGTCATGTGCTCACCGGGCTGTGCCACCCTTAGTTCCACCCTCTTACCATCCTGTACACACACAAATAAAAGACATTGGGGGTTATTACAACTTTGGAGGAGGTGTTAATCCGTTCCAAAAGTGACGGTAAAGTGACAGATATACCACCAGCCGTATTACGAGTTCCATAGGATATAATGGACTCGTAATACGGCTGGTGGTATATCCGTCACTTTACCGTCACTTTTGGGACGGATTAACACCTCCTCCAAAGTTGTAATAACCCCCATTGTCATTTACAATGCTAATAGCTCTAACTCTAGCAAATGCAAGACCTCTTCCATTGAAAATGCTTGTTTTAACTTTTAGTTCACCGTTTCAAGATGGTGGACACCAATCTTGGAGCTATAAAATAAGTATGTGTGAAAACATATCAGAGATAAAGGAGCAACCGGATAGCAAATTGCTACTAGAGTGCCCTCCAAAAAAGACAACAAAACCATTAAACAAAAAAGGAAAGCGAGGGACAATTCTTGTGGGGGAAGGGTTATGGAGGAGCAAGTGAGGAGTGCAAGACAATACTGAAGCAAGATGAATGTAGGTTGGGGGCAACAAGAGCAATGGAGGAGTAGGAGGGTCTGGGCAGGGTGGGTAAAAAATAAAACAAAACCCAAGAAAATTACTGTTTTTAGTGCTGCCCTTGAGTGGATCCCCATTTATGCGCCCGCAGAGTTTACCCTCGGGTTTTTGAAACCGAATGGAAAACAGCCATAATTCAGTAACAGCACATGGATAATAGGCTAGAGAATAATTTGCCTGCTTTAATTCCCATTTTCAGCTCAAATAGCTATTTCTCACGCAAAAGACTGAAGCAATTCCTTCCTTGCTCTTTCCTCAGGCATGCATTGTACATTCGCGTACAGATCTACTGGGAGTCAGAAATTAGAGGTACAATTACTTTGAAGGGTATTTAAACATTCATTCAAAAAGATTAAAGCAGCAAAATAGCTTTTGAAGGCACATGCACAAAAGAGCAATACCAGGTAACTATAAAAAGTGGCATTGGAATACAGCAAGAGCACCCTGCTAGTAATGTGCTCTCCCCCGCACTTCTTTCTTCTTACAAAGTACTTCACAAAGCCATGAGATAGACCTAGTGCAGCATATTCTCTATGGCCCAGTCACTCAGCTTGTCCAAGATCCCACAGGTTGTCAGCTATGCAAGAACTTCTATTGCAGACATAACACAGTAAGAACAGGACAGCCCTTACATAGACATGTAGCAGCAATATAACACATGCTTGGGCATGCCTAGTGTTTTAGCGTGCTGACTTCCTAACTTATGTCATTTGGGCCCATATTTATACTCTGTGTGCCGGATTAGCGTCATTTTTTTTTTTAATGCAAATCCGGCACAAACTTAACACCATATTTATATACGTCTAGCTTCAAAATATCAGAGTTTTCATCATTTTCTGGATGCGTGAAACCGCCTTGGGTCAATGAGATGCAAGGTAGGCATTCCCGTCCCAAAAATGACTCAAACACCCGTGCGCCATATTTATCCATCTGGGCAAAAATGACACACAGCTGGGAAGCGGACTAGAAAAATGACGCAAAGCCCGATTTGCATCAAATTTTAATGCCTGGGTCAGGGCAGGTGTTAAAATGGGGCAAACACACCACTACTTAAGGAAAACTCGCACAAGCAACATCATTGCTCAAGAAGGACGACATGGAGGTGCTACTCATGCAGCATGCCAGACGACGCAGAGCACACACCAACTGCAGCAGCTACCACCACACCAATTGGACCCCAAAGGCAATGCAGAAGGCAGGAGAGGCTATTCGGGACCAGGACAACCCTCCTGGGCTTCAGGGAACAGGATATCATCCAGAGGTACAGACTCAACTGGCAAGCCATACAGCAACTGCTGCACCAAATTGAGCCACAGTTAACAGCCAGCCTGCAGACTCCCCACAATATTCCACCGGAGACCAAGCTGCTAGCTGTCCTGCACATGTTGGCAAGTGGCTTATTCCAAACTACGGGTGCCCTAGTTGCTGGGGTATCACAGCCCTCATTTTCTGCCTTCCTTCCCAAGGTCCTTGATGCGATCATCTCCGTCACACCCCGCCACATCAGCTTCCCCAACACACAGCAGAAGCAGCAGGAGACCAGACAGGGGTTTTTATCAAATACATGGCTTCTCGCATGTGCTTGGTGCTATTGACTGCGCACATGTCCGGATTGTACCACCTGCTGCAACCGAGCACCTATACCACAACAGAAAGCACACCCACTCCATAAATGTGCAGGCCATTGTTGACCACCAGGGATTGTTCACCAACATCTTGGCAAAGTATCCTGGGAGTCTATGTGATTCCATCATCTTTTGCCACAGCACCATCAATCAACACTTCCAGGATGGACGATATGGAAATGGCCTTTTTGTCGGTAAGTCCTTAAACCTAGTAATATAGACATGGCACAGCAACCCTGTAGGACACACAATACATACACCACTACATTGACACGTGGCCAGGAAGACACTGAGGTGTGACACAGGTAGTTATGTTTGACATCCTGACCCAATGGGATACACACCTATGGACAAATGAAGGCTGCCAATAACACTAGATGCCACTCTAGAGCCACAAGGGACCAATTTAAAACCACACAGTGGCAATGACATGGCCTGCACTGGCAGTACAACTTGGAAGATGAATCATTCAATATTACATAAGGCCACATAGTCAATCCCACACCCTCCCAAGCAGTAAGTACTGTAGAAGGGGTGTGCAATGTGTGTTGAGGCAGGTCAAACACCATGAGACACATAGCATGATGATGCTGACTCACATGTAGGTGACATGGAAATACTGAGGCAGTACCAACATCACTCCTGTGGTGACGTTGCCAGCTAGCAATAAGGAAGTAGACTGTGCTATGAACACATATATTGATGTGACACTAATGCAAAGTGCACACTGCTGCACATACTGAAAGAGCCAATTCTCCATCTACATAACAGATATACAGGGAGATGGCCCTTCCTGCACACATACATCTACATCCACAAGCCAGTTAGCCAGCTCACCTGGAGCAAGTTCAGTAGTGTAGGTGCACGGTTCCACATGAGCCACTAGCAGAGGGAACCACAAAGGTCTACATAGAACAAAGTCACACATTGGACAATTGGGCATTGTCAATATTGAACACCTCCATGCTGGCAACTTAGGGAGCTGTGTTGGGCATTGCTACCAAGCCCAATCAAAGGGCCTCACCTCTGGTTATCATCTGCAATTACATATGTCCAAGTGGATGGGATGTCCAGGCCATGTAGTGCAACCATGTTACCACCACATTGGAATCTATTGTGTGTGTGGAAGTATCATGTCCCCTCCAGTGTACGCACACTAAAACATCTTGCTCACTACATAACGCATGGGAGATACAATTTGGAAAATAAACCATAGATATCAGGTCAATGAGCCAAACACAAGTTTTCAAGTCAAACAACCCAATGCAGAAAGAACCTCACAGAAGCCCAAGATCCCACACAATGCCACAAACACATATGAGTCACAGACAACACAAGATATCAATTGCCATGCTACATGACATTCCTAGTGCAAGTAACAATAAAATACTTCCTACTATTTTCTCTTTCAGCTGATCAGGGTTTCGGGATCCAGCGATGGATCATGACCCCATTCCCCAACCCAAGCACATCAGCAGAGCATGCCTATAATGAGTCACATTAGAGGACACGCACCATTGTTGAATGGACCTTTGGCATCCTGAAGTCCAGATTCAGGTGTCTGGACATCACCGGAGGCAGCCTCCTATATTCCCCAGAAATGGTCTGCAAGATCATATTGACTTGTGCCATCCTGCACATTTGTGTTAAGAGGAACATCCCCCTATATGAACCTGAACAAGAACTGCCTGAAGAGGAGGAGGAGGAGGAGGCGGCGGATGGTGCCCGGGAAAATGAGGGGGAACATCCAAACACAGCTGCAGGAATGCGTCGCAGACAGCAGATAGTTCAAAACCTTTTTCAACAATAGTCACTATAAACACATTGTTACGCTATGGAATTAAACACCTCAATTTATCACTGAATCGTGCTCTGGGTAATTATTTATGCATCACATGTTCTTTAGGAATCTGAGTATTACCTCAGGGAGCATGTCACAAAGACAAATCTGACGCCACATCACATTTGATGGGTATGATTGTACAGCAAACATCAAACACAGTTTGTATGAAAACCATCTTTTCCATTTCACATTTGAAGGGCAAATTCATAGGACCACAGCTATGACAGACATCCATGTTGCCAACATCGTCTACTGTAGCATATGACACACAACTATGACATCTTCAATCATAAGGTAAATAAGCGCATCATACATGAGGCAGTGGATGTGAAATTGCATTGGTAACAGGAATGTATGAACAGACCCTTGACATTAGTAAGTGTGACATTAGTTATCCCTGCAAGGAGCTTGTGTGACAAGAGGTGCATCAATCCAGAAAATGAATAGCACGAGTGTCCCAGGTATGACAAGCAATGCTCACAAGACATGCCCTGCGCAGTCCATCCCAGGTAATAAGTCCTGCCACAGCCATGTTTTAAGTGTCTGCCCTCCCTTCTCGAGGGGTTGCTGTAAATGGGTTATCTGTACCATGGGAATCATCATCAACACTCACCCAGACTCCCATTCTGACTCCTGTTTGCTTCCCTTTTCTGTATGGCATGCCATAGTACAACTACCTTAGCCTGCATGGACTTCAGGTCCCATAATGCACTGCCGGGTAGTCGGTAAGACCTGTAATCTTCTGTCCATTGCTTCCCATGGGAAAAGTCCAGTTGGCCCCTTATACTGGATTCTCTCCTCCAGGACGTGTGAGAGACTGAAGCTGCACACACCTGTGAGCTCTCTCATGCAGCCCAGCCATTTGACACTGGCCTTGCTGCTGCATGGAACTGCTTAGAAGCTGCCATTCCATGAAGCTCCTTGCCGTGCATTGGAGTGCAATTCATTTGTGTACCAGGCCCCTTGTTGAACTGTGTTACAGTTCTGAGTACCCCTGAAACTGCTCTCTGTTTCCACATTGTTGTTCCTGCATGTTCCAGTCAGACTCTGCTCCCTGTTTTTCTGCCTTGTTCCTGTTTGTTCCTGGCAGAGCCTGCTTCCTGTTAGCCACATCGGTTCCAGTCTTTGCGTCAACCAGAGGCTGTTCCCTGTGCCTGCATTTGCCTCCTAGTTGGTTTCCATCTTCCATCTTCCATCCATTTCATCTTGGGGTATTGTGTCTGGTAAGTGTACGATCAGTCCTCAAATGTATAGAATATTTTAAGTTTGTAAATGTACTGGCACTTGTTTTCTAGGAGGGTAATCCAGCCCCCATCCTTTGTCTGGTTTTGCATGTATTCATTAGTGCCAAAACAGTTGACAGTGTGCTATGGCTGTATTCCTGGATTTGGTACTGTGCCTCGTGCCCAACAAACAAGGGCTGGTCTTGTGTATGTAAGGACAATTCATGTTTGTGCCCTGACGGTCCAGACACAGATTCACTTCTACCGCCACCTTTTGATTGGGCTTTGCGTGGTGACTAGCTGTGAGATTAATCTGCAGAGAGGCACTGATGTTCCCTGTTGTTGTGGGAAGTTCAGAGCCCCACTCTGTGTACAAACGTAGTGATGAGACCTGCGTTTTTGTCCATTACTGATCTGTAACATAGTTGTCCACACCAAGGTTGCTCTGTCTTCACTCTTCTGTATTTTCTGCTGAATCATAGCTGCCCTATCCCCTTGTATGGCTTAAGCGGATCTTCAGATTCAGGTCAAATCTGCTTTGAAAGATAATCTGTGAACTCAAGGGTTGCCTCCACAGACTCCTGACTAGACCTGCACGAAACCGTAACACCATGGAGGCCAATACTGACACAGAGTACACATGCCCACACACTTGAACTGGACACTTTTGTGCAATGCACCTCTGAAAATATGTGAACACATACAGCCTGCGCTGCTGGTCCACCACAGCCACAGGAGGAACAAAGGTAATTTACATTAGTCAAACTGACGTGTACATAACAATTTAATGATTGGAATTGAGGCTCTGTGTCGCAAACACTGTACCTTCCAAACATGTTCAAATGCCTGACTTATGGGTAGCATACACACAAGTGACCATGAAGTGGTAGGCAACAATTAATGACATGTGAGGGGTAACATATCCAACATCAGCCATCCTCGATCTTCCCTGTGTATTGTTTGTCGTGGGAAATGTATTGTCCCCAAAATCAAACTACACACAGCAAAAGAGTCGACACATATTACAAACACATATCATGACTGTTGTACCTCATTGATTGGCATCTTGTGTTGATACTCATTTGTAACACATTCATACATGAACATCACGCATAACGTATTGCATGCCCCTCCAACAGAAGCACACAATTAGTTGTATTAGTCAAATCACACACAAAACACATAACCCATGATTTATATTTTTGTAGCGTAGTCTTGCTCTCCTCTATTGACGCAACATCTGTGCAAACCTACAAATTCCATTTTAATTACCTAAATTTGCGCTGCTATTGCGTCAGTAAAAAAAAGCAAATCCTGCACAAAGATATTAGAAATGTGGGCCACAGTTGCATGGTCTACCACATGTGGCCAAACATTAAAACACACACTGCAGGCCATACCATCCTATCTTTGTCTAGATATAGGCTGCATGCATATTAAATAAAGAAAAATGACGCAAACACAGTTTGAGTCCGACATTTGACGCAAATGTGTTGAAAAATGACTCAAACGCACACTAAACATCAACCGGTCCCTAGCGTTGATTCCACCAGCGCACCCCAGGCATGTGGATATCCATAGAAATTTTATTTTTTCTGTGAATGCGTGGGATTTTGATGCTTATGTAGCTTATGCGTCAAAAATATTGTCTCAAACTACGTAAGCATCAAAAATGTACATGCAAGATATGATATGATGAGCTGGCACGTGATCTGATATGTGACTTGACTGGAGGTTGACATAGTGTTCCATGCAAGGCAAGACATTCCCTGTCAGAGAGTCATATCTTGGGAGTCTAGTGCTGCGCAATAGGCAGGAGCAGGTGAACAAGGTGATTTGTAGCCACATGTAGGCCCACATTTGAGTTGGAGGTGGTCCAGTGTCAGAATTTTGTCAGCAAGTCATACCCTAATTTACCCAAAATAGTGATGCATCAGTTTTACACACAAAATTGTGCATCCATGTATTGTAATGAACATGTAGGACTGTATGGGTGACTGTCGCCCAGCATCTAGCCCCACATGTTGTACTCCATTTACGTGGCACTTAAGTGGTATGTTATAGGCGTGAATGCAGGTCAAGGCCAGATGTGTGCCTGCATCAATGTGTGTGATTTAGGAAATGTGTCAGTAAGATCTGATTTTGATGGTTGTCCACAAATGGAAACATGAATGTAGATGTGATTGACCAATGGTTGACTCACTCTTAGTTGTCAGGCCTCCTTACATGTGTTCCACTCACTAAATCCATGTACAGCTGGACAAGGCTTCATGGTTGTCCTTGACGGTTGAGAAGATGTATTGCATGCCGTTCCCCCCTGAGGCACAGGGCTAGGGGGAGAAAATATATGTAGCTAGGTGTGATGGTCACAGTGTAAATGACAGAAATCTAATTCAAGCATGCATGTGTCCCAAGCAACACTGACCCCTTATGATTAGCAACTGCATACCATTCTGCCGTTTCCATATACAAATCACATGTCTTGTGTGCCTTGAAGTTGATCCAGATGATAGGGATTAGTTGGCCTGGCACATGTTGAGTACATGCTGCATTTGCATTGTGACACATTGCACTACATAAATGCACTGATCAGTTAATTTTGTACACACCTTGTGCTTTGCTGTGCTGTTAAATAGTTGATGGGTAGGCTGTGTTGCCATGTCATTCCTCAGGAACACTCTATCATCTGTACTGTGATTTGGACTGCATGTGCAATTTATGGGAGAGTGTTAGATTATCATCTGTACATGCATCACACAATGATGACACTAATGTCTCCCTGTCTCTTTTTTACAGCTGTCAACATGAATGTCGCACAAATCAGAGAGTTCTAGAGGTGGGCAGTGTGATACAGGCACATCCTGGATGTGGAGACTGGGTTTAGAATGATGGCAAGACGCTATCGTCAGGAGAGAGCCACTGGAGCATGGCGGGCTTTTAGTCAAGGGGGCCCGGCATTGGCCACAACAGGTGTCGCCACTACCCCGACTGCCGGCAGTGGCACAGTGAGCACCAGTATCTCTGCTACACCTACTGCACCCTCAACATCTCGAGCACATTCCACAACACCTGCTGCACCGTTAATTCCACCACCCGACCACAGCACCTGCAGTTGCTACGACTTCAGGAACACAAACCACCATGCCAGCTGGTATGGACATGGCCGCATTCAGCGTGACGTTGCTCGCAATAGCCGTAGACTGAAATCTATCCAGAAAACTCTGAGGAGGGCAAACCTCTAAGTCCTGTTTTGCCTCACCCCTAATTCCATCCTCCCCTCCTCTTTCCTTATACTGTTTTTTAGTGGGTTTAGGGGGTTTAGTGATAAGTTACAGTAGGCTATTAGGTTGGGAGTGGGGGAGTTATATTATTGCATGTTAATTTCTGGGTGGGTGGGCGTTGATGTTGAGGTTTTTGTGTATTCTTTCATAAAAAAACAATATATATTAAAAAAATACTAAAAATATATTTGTTTAGTATTAGTTAGTATCTGTTTAGGTTAGTATATGTTGTACTACATGTGTCCCGTCATATAAAGGGGGTGGGGGGCAATGTTTAGAGTGGTTAGTTACATGTGGTAAGTAAATTTAGCATAGGGTAGTTAGGGCCAGTTCTGGGTAATGTATAGTTAGGTTAGGTTAATATAGGTGTGTGACAAAGTTTTAAGTTTTCTTTTATACATAGTTAATAAAGTTTTAGGTACTCCTTTACAGTATGTGTCATATGCTTGGGGATCTGGGCCTTTGCATTAGTGTGCGGTGGCAAATTTGTGTTTGCCTATGTATTCTGTCCTGCATCCACGTCACATTCTTGACATATTTATTCCCACTTCCAAATGAGCGGTCACATTGGCAGCTACAACAAAGCTACTTCTCTATGCATCTGCCATCCATTGTACCCACCACTCAAGGTGACTATGGTTCCTATGTACTGGACAGGTAGGTGTGTTTTTTAAGCTGTCATCATTTGGGTCCTGTGATGGAATCTTGGGCACTGTTGGACGTCTGCCTGCAGCCTGATGTTCATGTGAACCCTGATAAACTGGGTGGTGTCAAATTCTTATGAGGTTAAGTATACAAAATTCCCGCCTATGAGTTTAGATTGTACTCCCATGTGACGTTATTGTCCAAACACTCTTACACAGCCATTCCTGCTGTATGTTGTGGTTGTGGCATTTATGTTTGGGGTCAAATGTCACATACACAATGATTGTTTTGTAGGGGATGTGGCCAGCATTGAGTTTAATCTTGTAGATACTTTGGGCCTGACATAAGCAATTTTTTACACAGCATTTGAATGTTAGTGGTGCTTTTACTTCAGAAATGAGCCACAAGCAGCACAGAAGATTTTAAAATCCAGACCCTTGTGCATAGATATCAGCCCACATTCTTTCTATGCTCTTGTATTGACATTCTGTGACCATTGACATGCATCACAAATCTCCAGCACGGTAAATGTGTCACATTATACAGAGACAAAGTGGTTGTGTAGGTGCTGTTTATTTTAAAGTGCTGTAGTGCAATATTTACATAGTCCAGGTTTGTAAGTCCATTTGTATGACGCATTCTATTGTGACGCAACACAAGTGCAATGTTGAGGGACATGTCATTGGACATGCTGCCATTGAGTCTCATTCAGTGCAGAGGAACATGAATTACCAATAGGGTAGTGAGAGGCAATTGCAGTCCATAGCGGTAAGGTTAACAGTGTGTCAGAGAAGAGAGCATGTCACCAAGTGTAGCAAGACTGGCATGTTGTCAAGCACAGGACAAAGGAAAAACAGTGCCCATGTGGCATGGGCTGGTGCTACTGGGTACTCCTACTGGTGAAGGTGATCGGTCTTCATCCTGTGATGTGTGCGTCATCTCCTCTGCCCTTGATGGTGGTGGTGGGTTTGAGGGGGCAACACACACTTCAGTGTTTGGAGAAGTGGACTCTGAATTCCCGGTAGCTGCCAACTGTGGAACTATTAAGGGCATAACTGCAGAGAGGAGGAGCTGCTAGTTATTGAGTATGACAGCAACATCCCTGTGGTAGGCAGCCAGGTCTGCCCTGAGGGAGTCCTGATTGTTGTCATGCATGGAGTGAAATGTTTGGGAGGCCAGGTGTTGTGGCAACTCCCTCACTGCAGTGGTGAGGTCCCTCACACACTGTTGGAGTCCTTGCAGTAGTGATTGTTGAACTTGCATGGCTGATGACTGTTCTGTGGATGTCATCATGCACATGCACATCCCCTCAAGGCTGGCTGCCATATTTTGCATCCCCACCCACATCTCTTTGGCCAACTCCCGCTGTACACCCACAACTGTCCTCTCAAAGGTGGTCCCAGTGTCATCAGAGTCCTCAGTTGTGTTGGAGCTGGCAGGTCGTACTATTGGGGGTGGGTCCTCTGGGATGGCTGCTACATCCGTGCTCCTCCTTGCGACTGGAGGTGGTGTCTAGAGGGTACCCAGGACATCTTGGAGGGTTTCCTGGCTAATGGTTGTCAGATCGTCATCCATATCATCAGGGTAGTCCAGGACAGGCAGATCCACGGGACACCCATCGTCCTCTGCAATGAGATATTGTACAATTAGTGTGCCTTTGTTGTGGCAGTTGTAATGTGACGTCACTGTTCCTGTCATTAATATTTGCATTCTCACAGGCCTATGCCCCACATGACCCACCACTCTGTGTCATATCCTCAATGTGTAGGTTCTGTCCAAATTGTGTCTTGCCACCTTCTTGTCCTCCTCAACCCTTCCTCTGCTACCATTAGCATGGTAAGGCCTTGCAATGCTTGTTGGTGTTCTGATGCCACATGCACCACACATAACAATTTGGCCCTGACCCAGTCTGTGATATTTCACATACACCTATACGTTGCTGAGACCTATCACCATGCCATGTATTGCATTGGCATGACACGATACAAGTGTCAGCATTGGTAGTTTGTCATGTTGATGTTTGCGTATGTGTGCTACATTGCACTGCACTGATGAGCCTGGCAGAGTTCCATTTCTTCTTATGATTGTGTGGGTGTGTTTCACTAGCTACACACATGTCCTCCACCTCAATGCTGTTGTCTTAGCAGTATGACAGTTGAGATGTTGCAAGGTGGCATTACAGCTATTTTAACACAGACATGGGGTAGACCCTGGAATGGGCAGCATGGGTATGAGATTACTGCTGTGTACTTCATAATGTAAGTGACAGTGCCTGATTTTTATTGAGTCTTTGGACATGAGCAGTTGACAGTAGTTGCACTTGGATAGGAATTGAAGGGGATTGATCACGTAGTCATCCTGAACCCTCATTTTGAGTATGTTTGTGCCATGGCACCTAACTGCCATTTCCTAATTGACCAGCACACACAGCACAGGTAGTAGTGGCAAATGTTGTCAATGGTAAATGCCGCTTGAGGCAACGGCCTGAGACATTGTCCCCTAGTTCACATTCTTACAATACCAGCTATCCTGTGACAGCAGCCCAGTTTTACGTTCTACCCTACCCTCCTAGGCTACTTTTGCCTTTCCAGCAGCCTTGGCATAGCGGTGTACCCCCATGCAAAGATTGTTGGTGTTGTGTTGTGCCCCTGGATGCCCCTGCAGAGCCCATGCACCAGTGCCGTGCCCCTTTGCCCTTTCCACTGCCTGATTTTCATGGCTGACATGCACTGTGTAGTAGGTATGTACCTCCTCCTTCTTGCACTTGACATTTAGGCATTTTTCCCCATGCAACTCACATGTGTTGTTTCCTGAAAGTCTGCACTGTCCTGTCCTGCAATTCCTGTAATTATCTCCGCCGGGTTGACAGCTGCAACCATCTCCTTCATCTCGTTCAGGGCCTCCTGCTGTGCTGGACTCTCACCTCCTTTCTACAGTGCTGCCTTCCTGTTCCTTGCCATTTTCTCCTTTGTCTTACGCTTGCAGTCATGCCAGCGTTTCTTACACTCTGTGACAGTTCTGACCTCTGCCACACTGTTTATCTTGTCCAAAATTTGTTGCCAAATTGCCTCTCTACCTCCAATTGGCAATTTAGAGGTGATAAAGAGTTGATGCTGGTGATCTGTCACCTCTCTGACCAGTATTTCATGCTCCTCTGCGCTGAAGGACACTTCCTTTTCTTCTTGTCTCTCCCCTGGGTCTTGTCTGTGTCCTCCTGGCTGGTTCCTGATAGACTGAGGTCTCCCTGGGGTCTCTCCTGGCTTCTGGGATCCATTTTGGGGCTCCTTAGCACTGTTTACTGCGTTTGCATCGCTTTTTGCCACTATTGCGGGGAAAATGGTGCACATCCGGTTTGCGATGTTTTCCGTGTTGCAAACTGGATTAGAGTAATTATTCCTGTGTTACCGTCATTTTGCTTTAAGACGCGGCGCAATGGTTAGCATTAAAAAATGACTCTAACCTGTTCTTAGCGCCACCGTGCGTCGAAGTATAAGTTTGACGCACGGGTGGTGCTAAGAAATGGCATGAGCCAGCGTAAAAAGTTTTACGCAAAACTGCGTTAGTGCAGTTTTACATCAAAAAGTAAAAATATGGCCCTTGGTGTTTACAACTCGTTAATAAGCAGAAACAGGCAGATCTAAAATATATTTTTCACGTTCCATTTTTATGTTTGGATTACTTTTATAATGCCAATGTGTTCACGTTTACAAATATGATTCTCAAGAATAATTTGTTATAGATCTTTGTCTGATTACAATACCAAATAAAGTTCACAATTACCATGCCACACAGATACTTTACTCTACACTTGATTTTATTCGTACAATTCTATGAAAGGTTCACGACACTTCTTTTCTGTATGTGCTTAACAAGGCTAGCCCTATTTCTATCAAACCTTCTAATTATACTATGCTCACAACACTATGGTTAATTTAGTACATTAATCACCACATGATTGGATACTTTTATTACACCACAGACAGTGGTTTTAAAGTCTTATTTTACAGAGGTTGATGTCTTATCCATTAATCTTTTTTTCATAAGTCGCAGATATGACAAATTTCCAGTGAATAATGGATTCCATTTAATGGAAGACCTACTCTCAGCCTAAATTCTTTCTCTCCAGCAACTCTTAAAGCATGACAGAGAATTTACATAATGACAAACCTAAACCACATGGCCGAGCTTCACCATTGTGCTTTGTTTAATCGGAACATGAGATGTAAAATAAATCTGAATAGTACATTCTATCTAAATAAAGCTGCATTTTTAGCTGGATTCTACAGACAGCAGCTTCTAAAACCTCTCATTTCTACAGTCAGCACGTGCTTCTTGCTACAACCAAAGGTGAAGGATGTCCCATAAAGCAAACTGGGTGCTTTGGGCACATTTAGAAACCCTCACTCTTTTGAGATTTATTTTGTCACAAGAACACCTGGGTGTCATTGCTGGGCCATAATATACAGTTATTACTTATGTATTCCGTTACTGCTGGGCCATAATTTAGAATTATTACTTATGCATTCTTTCTATACACGTCTCTAGGCAAATCTATCTTTTTCTCATTTGCCTCTTGGATTTCGAGCTTTTTATTGATTGCCAGTGTGTCTGACCTCTGGGTGGCTCTCTTCTCCTAAATGTTTCTTTAAACATGGTAACAGTTGGACCAAATTAATTGGCATCTTTGACTTTTCAGTAAGTTTGTCATAGAGGTGCATTAACTGTGCAGGCTGTATATAAGTCAAATACCCCATGTGGGCTGCAGCCACACATTGCAACCACCTGTGGCGCAAAAACACAGTACATGGGCTAGACAACAACCAAGTGACACTACAGGCCTTGCCTTAAATTTAGTTTGCAATCTGGACCTGTTTTGGCATTTTAGTACTGAATTTGACATTAGGCAAAACATCATAAGTGTGCCTTGCAGCGGTAAGGACAAGTTTAATTATATTCAAACTTAAAACGTATGTTGCACCACCCTGAACGTTTTGAACAGTAACATGGGATCAAAGTCCTAAGACTAAAACTGCATCCTCCTTATACTTTGGTAAGTCGGTGAAGTTTTGAGAGCCCATTTCTGTAACTTCAGTTTAGGAGAAGCTGGGAACATCATTCTTGCATGGTATAAAATGAGCATTGGAAAAGCCAGTAGTTCTCAACTTTGGGACATATCAGCTTTGCCTATGGTTTATAGCAGTGGTTCCCAACATTTTGACATCTGTGGACCCCCACTTTATCATTACTGGATTCCTGGGACCCCCACTGAATCATTTTTGGAATCGGGGGACCCCCCACGGAGTCATTACTGAAAGCTGGGTACCTAAACTGTTAATATTATTTAATTTTCTAACCAGACGCGGACCCCATGAGGAAGCCTTGTGGACCTCCAGGGGTCCCCGGACCACAGGTTGAGAACCACTGGTTTATAGCCATCCTGCATGCCATCGCTCATTACATGCAGTGTGGCTAAAAATGTTTTTAAAAAGCTTTTGACCCAGCTGAAAAAGAAAAAAAGTAGCCTCGTCATTTTGTAGGTATGTGCACCTACAAAATGATGTAGCCGAATTTTAGGTCGGGCCTACGTAGAAAATGCTGTGTGCTGAGAAACATATTGTTTATAGTTCAGTGGGTTTTCAATCCTCCCACAGCATACCATTAGTTGTTTTGGTTGTCACTCCCATTTGCAATCCTCTAATTGTTTAGCTCCCATAGGCTTCCCTTCCTTTCTTAAGTTAGCTCCTCCTTGGACCACGGGCCAAGTAAATGTCTTTTTCCTCATCTTTGTACTGCCTGTCTTTTTGTTAGGTACTATTTTATTTATTTTTGTAAGCATTTCACTATTATTCCTGGATGTACAATGTGATTTCCTACTTACACTTCATATTTATATTGCTTTTGCCCTATATACCATCTCTATTGATGCTTTACTTACTTACACCCACAGCTGTACTACTTTATGCCACTCTACTCTATGCTACTCCACTTTATGGCACTCCACTCTAATCTACTCTGTGTCACTCCACTCTACACCACTCCACTCCACAGAATACTACTCCACTTTATGGCACTCCACTCTAATCTACTCCGTGCCACTCCACTCTCCACCACTCCACTCCTCTCCACAGAATGGCACGCTACGCCACTCTACTCTATGCCATTCCACCCCACTTTATGCCACTCTGCTCCACCCCACTTTACTCCACACAGTGCCACTCTACACCACTCCACTCTATGCCACGCCACAACACTCCACTCCACTCTGTGCCCCTTCACGTCACTCCACTCTATGCCACTCTGTCACTCTGTCACTCTGCTCCAAGCAACTCAACACCACCCCACTCTATGCCACTCCACTCAGCACCACTACATTTCACACTACACCAACCTACTCTTCGCTACTCTACTGTACTCTATGCCACACTACTCTACCCCACTCTACTATACACCACTCCACTCTCCTCTATGCCACTGTAGGCTACTCTACTCCACACCACTGTAAGCCAATCCATTCCACTCTCCATCACTCTCCTCTGTGCCACTCTACTGTATTACATGTTACTGGACTCCACACCACTGTATACCACTCCATTCTATGCCACTCTACTGTAGGCCACTCCATTCCACTCTGTCACCCTACTCTATGGCACGCTACTGGATGCCACTCCATGCCATTCTACACCACTCCATTCTACTCTATGACACTGTACACCACTACACTTTATGCCACTCTACTACACACTACTCTATGCCACTTGACTCTACATCATTCTCTGCACCATTCAATGCCACTCCACTCTACGCTACTCCACGCCACTGTATGCCACTCAGCTCCACAGCACTCTACTCAACTCTCCTCTGTGCCACTCTCCTCTGAACCATTCTAATTTATGCCTCGTCACAAACTTTTAGCCATGCTGAACATCAGCCCCACTGTTGTACAACATGGCTAAAAGACATTGGCAAAGCCAATAGCTCCTACAAAGGCGAGGCCTATTTGCTTTTCCAATGCTTATTTTCTGTTTAGATCCGAGTTGCATCGGTAGCTAAAAAGAAGAAAAAAAATGGAAGTTTTTTTTTAAGCGGATGGGGGAAGCAACATAGGGGCAGAAGCAACATAGGAGGTGAGGTGGGGGGACGCAATAGAGGGGACCGCGGGGACAAAAGTAACACAACTCACACACCAAATGCAGTGTTAATGACCTCACCATGGATGTAACAGATGCAGTTACAAATGTCATAAATGGGCTTTCAATTCCAATTACATAATAAATTGCCTTTAACACTATCAGTGGCACAACTAGGAACACAGTATTAATTATTGGTTTGTGTATGTGTTGTTATTTATGACGCTGTGCTTTTAGGTGGTGCTCGTTATTGGTATAAATATTGTGAACTTTGAATACAAGTTTGTTCCTAGGGGTAAGTGCATTGATAACAAAATATCTCTAAGCACTCATTCTGTAATAAGACAAATCACATTATAGAGTTATCCGTTGATTGTTGTGATGTTTTATTATTCTAGAACTAATCCACAAAGGTCCATAAACCTACACATGTTTTGCTGCTGGCCCCTGTATGCCATTGACTCCCTCAGTGCTAGAACAGGTATCAACAAAGGTATAAGATGTAGTGCACCAAATTCTAGAAGTCTTCCTCCAAGGCATCTCATCCTGTGGACCTTACAAGAGAAGCTACCAGGGTGACCCACAAAATCACTTTCACCTAAGTGAGTGATAACATAAAAGTTACTAGATACATTAAACGACCACAAATACTGTACAGATCTCTCCTAATTGCGACACAATATAATTTGCACATCCGTACCCTAGCTAACCAAAGTGGCTGAAAAAGGTGAAGTGGTTCAATAAAGGAGTAAAAAGAAAGTAGGAGTACAAAATTAAAGGTTATTACCATATTGGGATTAAAAGTTCACCAGAATTCTAAATTCAGAAGTCCAAAATTCAGAACTGGAAAGTACGCAATGAAAATTCTTCAAGGGTTACCTAAAGTTAAGCATATAAAAATCATATAAGATTGTGGGGCCTCTAGCTAAAGTGAAGTGTAAAATTCTAAAAGGTGTCCAGCTTACCCTCAGTATTGTAATACACTTGTGTAATGTCCACAGTATCAGTTATACAGGGTATGTCTACACAGTGCTAGAAATGGAAGAAATTTATTCCGGTAACCCAGAACTTGGGGGTCCAAATTATGACAGAGGAAAGGGGGTGAAGTCACGAGGGGCAGAACCCAAAAGTAGTGTCTGACACAACAATTTTTGCCACTTATGCTCCAATTTTGAATTTTAGACTTCGGGATTTAGAGTTCTGGTGAGTTTTTAAGCCCAATATGGGAATACTTTAAATTCTGGATTCCTATTTTCTTTTTGCTCACTTCTACTAAGGATAATACAGGGTGGTCAAGTGAGTTAGGCTAAATTGGAACCTTGACGTTCTGATCCAAGTGTGTGAATTTCATCACATAACCATCTTTCATCTCTGCCAGCAATATTACCACTTTTCATCAGTGGGTAAAAGGCATAGGCACTTGCTTCCTTGAGACCCTGAATGACTGCCCGCAATGTTCAATTAAATGAATAATCAACATAGTAAGATCTGAAAGGAACAGTTTTGTGGAAGTAGTAAGCAAAGTTAATGTGAAACATTGCTAATATGGTAGGGCATGGAAGCGGTACATTTGTGTCTCCCATCAGAACATTTAAGAACTCCCAACATGGTCCAACTTTCACCGTACCTCCTATACCTTCATATCTGAAACAGCCCATTCATGAAGACTTTGCTGGCATTGGCATGTATCTGTTGATCTTATTTAAACAATGGAAGCTTCTACAAGGTCCCAAATTTAGGGTCCTTTGATGAGTTTGAAGAAATGCAACAGGAAGCTGGAATTCTTGTGTTCTTAGACCTTTCTCTGGAGGTATAGTGTCAAGCATTTTTCCATCTTTTAAGAAGAAAGAGAAGGCTTAAGAACTGCCCAAATTCTGATACGAGAACATCTTTGCCAGTCAGACACTGCATTTAGGGGCTCTGTAGTCTAGCCTGAGAGTCAGAAACTAATTAAAGGCTGATTCACCTTGATCACACCCAAGAAGAAACCTTAAAAGCAGTGCGTGGTGTCTAGTTCGTTGAATTTTAGAGGGGACTCTGAGCCTGATGTTCCACAGTCAGCTTTTGCAACTCACAAATTGTGATTTTTAGCGACTCGCAATTTGCGAGTCACAAAAGCGGATATACAACAGTGTCTCGGAAACTGTTTGCGATTCCCAAATGAGTTGCAAAGGACCTGCCACGTTAATATTGATGAGGCAGGCCACAATTTGCAACCCATCGGGAATGGCTGGCACTCACAGGGATGGTGGCCTGTTGGGGTCAGCAGACCGCCATGTCTGTGACTGCTTTTTAAATAAAGCAGTTTTCTATAATGTAGCCCGTTTTCCTTAAAATATGCATTTCAAAAATAAACCTGAAATGTTTCAGCTTCATTTTTCAAGAGTAGGCAGTGGTCCATGGGACCACTGACTTCTCTAAAAAAACGTTTCCCTGCCAATCACGAAGGGAAAGGGGACCACTGGAGGCACCCTTCCTGTTTGCAACTGGCTTACCACCTACTTGAAGTAGATGGTAAACTGCAAATGTTTTGTGACCACATTCCCGTCGCAAAACAATCGTACATCCCCCTGCAAGTCGCTATTAGGAAAGGACACCCTTGACACATCCCTTCCTAATAGCGACTTGCAGACCCTATTTTGCGAGCCAGTAACAGGTTCCAGAATCTCAAATTTGGGTAGATACATGCTACAACCCTTTTTAACAGTCTCAAGCAGCCCGATTCTCCATTAGTGACCACTACAAATAGTTGTACATCTGGCCCTGTGCCTCTATGGAAATAGAAATGCCTTATACTCTCTACCAGCAATGAGACAATTAACAATTCCTCAGATATGTTGCACAACTTTACATTTTTATTCTGACCCCTAGATGGTCAAGCAAAGGGCCTTTTCCAAAACAACTCAACCTAGGATACCATGGCCCATATTTATACTTTTTTAGCGCCGCATTTGCGCCACTTTTTGACGCAAAAGCGGGGCAAACTTACAAAATACCATTGTACTTTGTAAGTTTGCGCCGATTTTGCGTCAAAAAAAGATGCAAATGGGGCGCAAAAAAGTATAAATATGGGCCCATATCTTTCTACAGCAGAGCCAACTTCCCTGCATAACAATAAAGAAAAAATACTAGTTTGTCATGGACTTAAATAACAATGGGCCACATCGAGTAATTTAGTCATTCTGGTTACCGTAGCACATTTTGTGTGCTAAAAAGAGAGACTCTCTCTGCATATGTAATTTATCATAAGCTTAAAAATAAAACTGAAGGATATCTTTTTTCTTGAGATACATAAAATAAAGAATTATATATTTTCCTTAGTACTCCGGAAATACCAGAACGAGTGGAAAAAAACATCCACGCATTCCTTTAGTGAAATAAAAACTCACCCACATGCACCGTAAAGACTGCTAAATGAAAACTGTGAGTAGAATTTGAACCAAAAATTCTAAATGAGGTTATTTTGTCAAAGGACATTCTTGTGTTCAAATGTGTTTGGAAAAGTGTAATGTAATTCTCAGGGACACGAAGGGCCGTATTTATACTCTGGTTGCGCCGAATTTGCGTCGTTTTTTTCGACGCAAATTCGACGCTAAACTAACGCCAACTAACGGCATATTTATACTATGGCGTTAGACGCTTCGGGCGCCAAAGTGCCCGGAGTGAGCGTCATTTTTTAGCGTGAACCCCTTCCTTGCGTTAATGATATGCAAGGGAGGCGTTCCCGTCTTAAAAAATGACTCCCAGGCCTTTACGTGGAATTTATACTCCCGGGCAAAAATGACGCCCGGGAGTGGGCGTGGCCAAAAACGGCGCATTTGCGCCGCTTTTTAACGCCTGGGTCAGGGATGGCGTTAAGGGACAAGTGGGCTCAAAATGAGCCCAGAGTGCCCTCCCCTGCCCCCAGGGACCCCCCCTGCCACCCTTGCCCACCCCAGGAGGACACCCAAGGACGGAGGGACCCATCCCATGGACATTAAGGTAAGTTCAGGTAAGTATTTTTTTTTTTTTTTTTTGTGGCATAGGGGGGCCTGATTTGTGCCCCCCTACATGCCACTATGCCCAATGACCATGCCCAGGGGACAGAAGTCCCCTGGGCATGGCCATTGGGCAAGGGGGCATGACTCCTATCTTTACAATGATAGGAGTCATGTTGATGGGGGATGGGCGTCGAAAAAAAATGGCGCAAGTCGGGTTACGACGATTTTTTCGACGTAACCTGACTTGCCCCATTTTAAGACGCCCATACGCCATTTTCCCCCTACGCCGGCGCTGTCTGGTCTACGTGGTTTTTTCCCACGCAAACCAGGCAGCGCCGGTCTGATTGCGCCGTCTAACGCCATTCCATAAATACGGCGCCCGCATGGCGCTTCAGAATGGCGTTAGACGGCGCAAAATTTTTTGACGCTAAACTGCGTTAGCGCAGTTTAGCGTCAAAAAGTATAAATATGGGCCGAAGTGTTTAAAAAAGTTCTGTTAAGGCAGTGGTTTGTTAGGCTTTAGGGAGGAAGATATCTTGCTTCAGAGCAAGACCTTTCATTGAAGCTAGCAGGGAATTTAATTTAGAAGTTAAAAACTTGTTTTTTGAATGAAGGAGGTCTTATGTGCTGTGAAGAAGACATCCTAAAAGTAAGGAGAAATACAGTGGTATCCTTGCGTTGAAACATGTTATCTTTTCTACAAAATGTGAGATTGTAAAACTTCTCTTTGTTTGCAACTCTTCAAGCAGTACTGGGTAATTAATGTTGATTTATATTTTTGCTCATGATTTAGAGATGCAAGTGAGTTAAAAGTGTAACCAGATAATTTCAGTAATATTTTTATAATGGGCCTTCAGTGATCTATTGCGCGCAATCTGCTGACTTAATTCGTAAGAGCATCTTTTTCAATATAGTGTTTAGACTTGAATTGGTGGTTGGACTAAGGACTGATAATGCAGGTGCTTGATTGCAATACCTTTTTAATTCTATTACAGTGTGTCCCATTGTAGGTATATGATACTATACGATTGGAACTCGGGAGGTGGGGGATCAATATATATGCTAAGGATCATCTCTAGTCACAGATTAGTTACCAAATTGATAAGAACCTCCACCACAGATATTGATATCCACGAGGGAATGACTAGGGTAATCCTGTCCGACAGATAGCAAGTTACTTGAGTTTTATTGATTTCCCCCCATGTAAACTCAATCATCTAAAATGTACTCTTTATTTCACACTATGCTATGTTATATCCTGGAAGTCTCGAAGGATTCCTCCTTCGTGCAAGTCTCCATCCACTCAAGCCCTCTCTCCCTTCTCCAGTCCCTTTCATTCCTCTGTATCGCAGAGCTGCTAGTCCTTGCAGTGGGAGCCCTGGTGCACATGCTGTCCACGTGCGTGTCCTTTGCAAGCATCACTTGAGGACCTCTAGGGGTTTCTGCAGATTCCATGTCCCTTTCCTAGGTCTGAGAAATGTATTTATCAACTCTTCTGTGTAAGTACCCGTGCCTTTTCCAACACCTCCAGTCACGGTCTCATTTACCCATCTTTTTGCCCATTGCAGTTGTACCGCCAAGTAGCTTAATTCATATGCTGGGACATCCAAACCTTCTTCTGTGTGAGGGTATTAAAGCATACGTAATATCATTCTCTGCCTTCCTAAACCCCATATCAGATACCTTAGTAAAGTGGGCACTTCCCAAAAGATAGCCTTTTGTATTTATATTGGTAGCACTGTAAAGTCATATGCAGTGACTACACTTAGATAAGGCTATACTCCTTGCTAAAGTCCCCCGTCCCCTCAGTGTTGCCATTACACGTCTTATATTATCATGTATTAAGTCTACAGCATTTCTGTGCATTTGTACTTTGAGGTAGCAAAGCGTAGTGGTCACCCTCTTCAGTCTGCAGCCAGCCTCGAGCAGCGCCTCTCTATCCTTGTCTGGAAGTAGTTGGTAAATACTATGGGGCAGATTTATGAAAAGTGGTGCTGCACCTAGTGCAGCGCCACTTTTCTAGCACCCATTAGCGCCCCCCCATTGCCACCATGGTAGCGCCGTATTTAAAATACCCTGGAGGTAGTTAGGGTGACTAGCGTAAAAAATTATGATGCTAATCATGTAAAGCACCTAGAGAGAGGCCTAACGCCTGCACTTAGGAGGCGTTAAAAAATGCTGATAAAAATGGATTCCTTTGTGACATTTTTCCGGCCCCCCCAAGTGCCCGAACGCCCCCCTTGCAACCATTATGCCTGGCGCAGGTATAATGTGGCGCAAGGGGTTAAAAAGTGGTGCAATGCAAGCATTGCGCCACTTTGTAAATATGGCATTGCGTTTCTCCCCTTCCAATGCCACATTAGTGTAAAAAAAATAAAAAACTATGTTAATGTGGTGTTGGAACGGCGCAAGGCCAGCACAAATCTGGCCCTAGGTTTCCTCCAGTTTACCCTGAGTCCAGAGATTTTCCTAAATGTTTCTAGGGGAGTGGTTCCCAAACCTTTTGGAACCACAACCCACTTTTTAGAACAACAATCTTTTTTTTTTTTAGACCCACCTAACTTTAATGGACATGAAGAGAGGTGGTTTTTGAATGTAACTAAAGCATCGTGTGGTAGTGCACTGTCATTTACAGAAGGCCCATTATCTATTGACTGGCCACTAACTTTGCATAGGCATACTGTTTCACTGTTAAAACTATATAATGCACAAATGATAAAGTGTGGAAATTGGGTTTCTGTGAATATTTGTGCATCACCAAGTAAAGTGTCTTGATTTATTTTGTTCCTATTAAAATCTGTTTCCAGCACATTTCAGAATTACAAAAAATGTGGTTCATTTTTGCTTTTCACAACTGCTGAATGAATACAGTTCATAAACAGGTATCTAACTACATTTTGTTTCTTTGCTGCAAAAAAACAACATCACACTTTCCTGTACTCCAGGAAGATTGTTATATAATTCACTTTAAAAACTTCTCTCATAATGCAGTCGGAGAATGAAAACTAATTACTATTCTCATAAGAAGCAATTTGTCAGAAGACATATAGCCTGTCATTTGACCTCTGTCTTTGAAGGACCAAATATGAAAGATAAACACTTTCACGACCCACTAAACATCGGCTGGCAACCCTTTAGTGGGTCAGGACCAACAGTTTGGGAAACCCTACACTAGGGTCTCAATAGCATGGACAATTGTCTAAGAACAGTTGTTAACATATAGGGCCTCATTACGAGTTTGGCAGCCCCGTGACCGCCATGTTGACGGTCTGACTGCGAACGAGTGGACCGCCATATTACGAGTATGGGGCTGTAGAAACAGAAGAATGCCAGCGGTCCGCCAGCACCGCCAGTCAGCACAAACTGCCACAGTCACAGGCCGGAAGGGCCTGTGTTTTCGCTAGAGTCACTACAAGGTTTCACTCTGCCAATGTGACCGTGGAGGTCCAACCAACAGAGAGAAGCTGGCAGAAACAAACAGTATAAAGGGAGACACTCACCTGCAGACAGCTGCCCACATCCGGAGCTGATATAGAGCCCTTCGCCAACATAATGCTGCTGCTCATGCTCACTGAAAGACAACGAAATCAACGCCACTATGGACAACAGCAACGTTAAGTACACACACCTATCTGTATCATTAATCTTAAAAACAGCTTGTAGTGCTGGCAAACAAATTGGGGAGGGATGTCATGGGCAGCAGGTACATGTCTCAAACCACACACACTCACTGACATGCAGCAACACAGACAACTACACACTCACAATATATACACTTTGGCCAGCACACTCACAATGCACTGCAACACTACAAAATACACATGGCCACACAGCTCAGGCACAAGGACACTGAAGACTACACAACATTGTCACACACAACAACAACACACCTGTGTTTCTTGTTGGGGGAGGGGTATGGGTCTTTGCAGGGGGGCAGTAGGGGCCTTAGAGGTGGAAGGGATGGCCTCCGGGATGGATGAGGACCTTTTGGTTGTGGTACGGGGCAGGGGAGGACAGGGGTAAGGCCAATGTCACAATGGAAACGTTTTTTGGACACACAGAGACGGTCATCAGAAGAAGGGTCGGGACCTGGAGGTTGAGGGAGTGGTTGTCTGACATGTAGTTGTGGATGTCGTGGGTGTGTGCTTATGGGAGGTATGCTTGTGTGTGATGGGTGTCTGTTGGGTGGGTGAGTGAGGGCATTTATGTTTCTTGGGCTTGGGGGGTGGAGGCGCTGGGTGATGCCGTGGTGGGTGGGTGGGTGTCTATTGGGATGGTGACTGCAGGTATGATGGATGTGCTGGAAGTAGGTGTGACAGTAGCTGTGGTGTCTGCGGATGTGGTGTTTGGGGTGGACGTCTGTGGGTCTCCTGGGGTAGTGTCTGTGGGTAGGATGGGCGTGGTGGTGGTGGCTGTGACTCGTGGTATTGTCTGTAGGTAGGCTTGATGTTGTGTGTGTGATGCTGGGGGTGGTGGGGGCATCAGGGAAAGTAGTGATTGTTGTTGTCTGTGGGTGGATGTTGTGTGTGTGTTTTGCCAATGGTGTGTCTTGTGGTGGTTGTGTGCTACCTTTGTCTTTTGAGGTGGATGCCTGAGGATCTGTTTGTGTGCTTTAGGTATGTAGGGGAAGGGAGGATTTGGACTGGGAAGAGGGAGGTGGAGGAGGACGGAAGGTGGAGGATGACTGGCTGCCCTCAGTGTGGAGGCCACAGCCTGAAAAGATATCTGCAGGGCAGCTATTGCACCATGAATGCCTTCCAGGAATGCATTGGTCTGTTGGAGTTCACCTGCCAATCCCTGGATGGCATTCACAATGGTGGACTGACCCACAGAGATACTTCTCAGGAGGCCAATAGCCTCCTCACTGAGGGCAGAAGTCTAACACAGGCTGGGGCGGATGTGCCTGTGGCAAAGGAGACACCCACCCTCTTGGGTGAGCGAGTATGGCCAACTGGGTGGGGAGCAACAGGGAGGGCGTGACAGAATGGGGGTGACAGACAAGGATGCTACTGGGGGGTCCCCCGATGGGTCTGCCACCACTAGGGACTGTCTCGCCCTCCAGTCCATTGGGTCCCTCTGTGTCCGTGGTATCTTGACCCGAGATCCCGTGGCCAGATGCTTCCCCACTCAGCTGTGCCCTGCTCCTTCGCTTGCTGGTGTTGATGCTGAAAATAATAAAGAGAAATAGGGTCACAACATGTAGCTGATAACACTCCAACCACAACCCTGAGTGACAAAGAATACCATCAGGTCAAGTAGGCATCAGAAAAAACTTACACCTAAGTGGCCATAATATATGCTTGCCTGCCATCTGGATTTCCCAAAAAAAATCAAGATGTCAGACTACTACAATTGCATGGATGAAGTCTGGCAAAGCCCACAATTATACAACAACTAGGTGACCTCTCCATCCCCAATGCTGTACCACATGCAGCAGACTCCAGTTAACTCGTGGCCAACAACAGTATCTTATTGTGAAGTGCACACCCATTTTTAACACAGAAGTCTGTGCACACATCCATTTTTCTCTTTCATGATGTAACAACTATTTGGGATGAAGCCAATGACACCCAGCTGACTCGGATACAAAAGTGCAATATCCTAAAGTATTTGAAATGGAAATACCCATGTCATAATGGACACGTCAACAATGTACAGATTTACAAGAGACACCTGTCACAATAGAGGCAAGGAGGTACTATCAGTGTCATGCAGAGAGGCCTTACATGTGTGAATGAAAGGAACACCATTGACGTCAGGTTTGATATGTCAGGGAGTAATGTCTCAAGGATACACACAACAAAGAATCAGTAAGCAACCCGAATAGTCACCACTAATGTCTGACACCCATGACAATTACACCATCTCAGTGTGTCAGTAGTACACATCTGTCCCTTGAATGGTGTAGAGGCACAGAACTCACAATCACAAATTGAAGGACTCCAATTTATTGTCCAATGAGAAGACACGTCACTACCCACATTTTGGACATCTCAAACATGGTACCTATCTGTGGATGAATGCAAGAACCCAAACATCTGTGATGGCAACATCAATGCAAGACACTCCATGATGCATCACAGCAGTTGGGGAGCAATCCTCAATCAATACACACGTGCAATACACTCTTTAGGATAAAACCACATCAAGGGCAGAGAAAAACTCAGACTGGTCCCACAGTCTTGGGCCACATGTCATATCCCTCATTGCTGCAGCTGTTCTACATGCCAAATGACTTACTATGACGTATGAAGGTATCTGTCAGACAATACAGAATGCCAACACACGCCTGTCTGTGACACAACATGGAATGTACCACCACTGTAAATGTACCATTCCACTAACAGTTTTCCTAGCACATGCATGTGCATCCATCAACATGGATAGGAAATGCCTGAAATATAAGATTATGAATGTTTCCTAAAGGGAAACGGACACATGCTAGCATGTAGGCACATTGAATGTTGGCAACAGTTATGGGACGTGATTCAATGACAATGAGACATTCCCCGTTTACAATAATTATCCAGGTAAGCCATGCCACATATATAATGGGCACCAACGCAGCACAGACTGCAGTGAGGCACCAGTACCCATCATATACTGAGGGTAACTTGCTTTTGGGTGTCAGATGTCTACCTACACATATGCCCAGACACCTGGTAGAGGACAGTGATCCATCATACAATTACCCTATGTCTGTGACATTCAGGGGAAGTTATTATTGGCTCTCAAATAACACCCACTACAACAACAAATAGTACATCAATGAGGAGCAGACACAGCCATTTTTGGACCCTGCAGAGTAAGTGGTTTTTGAATTTGCCCAAGGTTTTCACTAGGTCTCAGGTTCAGAAGGCAAGGTACACCAGTTAGATACACATGACATGTCAACACAAACAAACTCCCAAATACTGTGTGACACATGGCTCATCCCTAATTGTCAGGGCTAGCAGTCAGTACCGAACACAATTACCTGGCAATGGGTCAAACAGGAATTCTCTGTGTACTCACCCCCTTGTGGCTGCTGTGCTGCCCTCAAACACCCATCCAGCTCAGGGTAGGCCACTGCCAGAATGCGGCAATTAGGGGAATCATGGTCCAATGGGCACCCCGCCCACACTTGGAGGACAGCCCCAGCTGGGCCTTCGTGACCTACTGGGCCCAGCGTCTCAGGTCCTCCCACCTCGTTCTGCAGTGGGCGCTCTGCCAGCTGTGGACCCCCAGGATCGGCACCTTCTTGGCAATGGCTCTCCAAAACCCTTTTTTTTAAATTGGTGTTGACCTGCATGGATGTACAAACACAAGACAGGAAATGATGTCCCCAGGTCACATACAAAATGGTGGCGTCACATATGTCAGTACACATTGCAATGAACAACCTGTTTAGCCAAGGGTACATACCAGTCACTGAGTAAATGGACAAGACTACAAATATTTCCCAATCTGCTGGCCAAGTCATTACCCTGCTCAGACCCTCCACTAACTAGGTTGGTCAATTGACATCTTGTGGGATACGCCCTGGCATTCTGACAGAGATTTCAAAAAGTATGGGACACAGCATAACTCTGTGGCTTCCTATGCCACTGGAACTGCAGCTCCATGGCATTTACTACAAATGTTGGCACACATGGGCACAATCTAGCCTGTGAGGAGGGAAAATATGTTGAAGTACAAGGAAGAAAAGTGAACATGAGGCACCTACCTGCTTCTCTGGTGCACCATAGAGCTGTTCATACAGAGGTAGGACCTAGTCTACCAGCTTCACCAGCTCCTCCGGGGAGAAGGCATGGCCCTATCACCTCTTGGACGTTGCATGATCGCTCCCAGAGGTGGTACACAGCAGCTCAGGTCATGGAGATCTTGCTGGCAGCAGTGTCAGGAGTCAAGTGAGGGATTATTCAAAACATGGTGGCACATCTGCCATGTACGCAGCCGTCACTGCCAGCGGACACATCCATTGGCCCAAGACCACCATTAGCAACAACGTGGCTGTGTCTGTTCTGTTGCAACCGCCTACCGCCATGAAGACTTCTGCTGGTGGACGTGGGCAGTTCCTAATGTCCAGAAGGAGTTGGTTAGGCACTCACCATTTTGAAAGCATTTTCTGTGGTATTTGTCTAATAATAAATACATCACAACTCAGAATAATGGTCTAAACAACTGGGAAGTGCTAGTCTTGTCATGTATGTCCTACTTTGACAGCATTTTATACATTGCCAGGAACATATGGCAAATTCATTTTGGCCACAGACACCTCTTCTCCCCCCGTTCATTTCAAATTCGGGGAAATTATGTCACATTCCAAGTAGCATGTTTCATGAAAAAAAATTGTTGCTGGCCAGATCGATTATGTATAGACATTTGTGGTAAGGCAATGGGGAAACATGTTACTTCTGTGGAATTGACATTGGTAATGTGTACTGAGCATCATGTCATTAAATCATTGCATGCCTTTACACAGTATGTCAATAACATGCATTATGTATATTGCAAGAAAAAAAATTGATGATGGCTATACTAATTTCTTGCCCTACTTGGTACCCTGGGAGGGGAAGGATCAGGCATCCTCCTGTCTACTGTCCACTGCCAGACCTTCAGGCCATGGAAGACAGACACATCATCAGCATGTGCCGTCTGACTAGGTAGACAATTGTGGATCTCTGTCGTCAGTTGGAGCCAGATCTACTGCCTGCCATTTCTCATCCAAATAGCATACCACCAATTGTGCAAGTTATATTAGTGTTTCACTCCCTTGCCACAGAGACATTCTAAAATACAGTGGCCCTATCTGCTGGGACGTACCAGCCTGTGTTCAAGCTTGTACTGAAGAATGTACTCTCAGCAATGTTGAAACACCTGGACACCTATATCCGGTTTCCTCAACATGAGGATTTCGCACATGTGAAGGCTGACTTCTGTGGTTTGCCACACATTCCACATGTCATGGAATCCATTGATGGTACACATGTTGCCTTGGGCCCACCGCATGGCAATGAACAAGTCTATCAGAACAGGAAGAACTTACTCTCCATCAATGTCCAAGTTGTTTGTTTGGTGGACCTCAACATTTCACAGGTCTGTGCCCATTATCCGGGTTCAGTCCATGAGGCCTTCATCATGTGGAACAGTGCAGTTCAACAGCGATGTCACAACTGTACCCAGAGTGGGCCTGGCTGGTTGGTAAGTCACATGCATGTGTGTTTGTATCAAATGTGTGCTGCAGAAGAAACAATAAGAGGGACTATTTGTTGCACATATGTACCATTCCATTACAGAGGAGTCTGTATACCCACGCTGTACTCAGTTGTTAACACTGGTGAGGAACCCAACTACGCCAGGGGAAGTCCACTTCAGCAATGCCCGTGGAAGAACAAGTTGTGTAGTGGAACAGGCTTTTGGCTCCTGAAAGCCAGATTTAGGAGCATAGACAAGACTGGTAGAGCCCTCCTCTACTCACCAAAAAAAGTATGTATGATCATAGTTGCCTGCTGCATGCTCCACATCGTTGCCCTGAGAAGGAACATTCCATGTATACCAGATGAGGAGGAGCTAACAGTGCCACCGGGTGAGAATCCTGAAATGCCAAGTGAGAATGACAGTGATGAGGAGGAAGGTGAAGACCTGTAGGCAGATCTCATCAATCAATACTTTACTTGAGTGTAAGTGTGTGGTAATATGTGATTCTTGGGATTGTATAGGAAACTGTAGTTGACAGGATGTGTTGACTGGGGCATGTTTTCGCGAAGGACAGGGGATGTCATGCCATGCAGTGTACAGCAAAGTTGTGATTCCAAATTCAGACTGAAAATAAGCTAAGACCATCATTTTCTTATTTGTTTGTGTCAGTCTGAGGGAAATGTGAATGGATCTACTGAAGTCCAATATGAGGGTATGGCCATATGAATGAATTTTTCCTGCCAAAGCTCCCTGTATTGTGTTTCATTCAGGTCTCTTTACCATGACATCCTCGTGTAGGCATTTCAGAGTTGTGACATTGGCATTTAGCTGTTGCTGTCCTGATATATGAAGTGGGCATGAATTGATCTAGGTAATTTTGGTCACAGATGGAAGTGTATAAGGCCTTTGCAAAAGCAGCTAGGACAGTGGGTGTGTGAAATTCTGAAGTGCACAATACACTTGTTTGATATGGTGTGTTGATCCAGTTCTCTCATGTTTGTGATCATATGGCCTTTATACATGTTGTCATTCAGTGCAATCCATGCATTCGGCCTTCACATTATGTTGGCAATGATCCTATAATACCTTTATGTAGCTGTCAAAGTGTTTCCTCATTGCAGGCCACAGTGCCTGTGCCACAACACTGATATATGTTTGTATCATACCGCCAGATGCTTGCTCATTGTAATAGGATGGACCTATGATTAGGGACTGTTGTACTCCCGTCTGTCGGTGTCATGGCATACGTCAAGTTGGTAGACCTGGTTTTGTATGTGTTAAGGCTCAAGCTGGTGACAACATCCACTAATCTGTTGGCGTATTCTACGGGACAAGGTCTGACATGGCCTTTTCTTCTGTGGTCTGGGGGAAGGTACCTTGAGATATCTGGCCTGACTCAACATAGTTCTGCCATTCTTGCCCATGTCAGTCCAGTCATTTTGGCAGCCTATGTACTGTACAATGCAATAAAATGTTTGGTGTGACTAGTCATTTGTGGTATTGTATTAGTAGTAATCCTCTGCAACTACCCTTGACATAACCCTCCTTCCATTACCATTGTATGCATTTATCATTGGCATCACATGGATTTAACATTCAAAATCTCACATTGATGACAAATTACTAGTAGGCATTGTTTTAGTGTTAGGTGTGTTTATTTGCATGTGCACATAAAATAAAGATAAAACTCTAAATAAGAAATTGACAGTGAAGGAATCAGCCATGGTGGATGTAATTATTATGGTAGATGCCACAAGATTTGAAGTCCAATGTCCAGTGTTCAACTAGCATGGAAAATGGAAAGTGGTTGGACAACAGTAAACAGAGTGAATCAGTAGCACACAAAGGAGCTTTATCAGGAAGGGCTCACATCCTGGCAGTGCTTTGTGTCTTGCCATCTGCACCTCCTGGATGCTTAGGTGGACATCCTCGCTTGGGATGGGAGGGCTCTTCAGTTACAGGAGCAGGGGTGTCTGAGGCAGTTCTTTCTCCTGGCAGCGCCTCCCTTCTAGTGGCTGCCACAGATGTAGAAGGGGCTGGACTAGACTGGCCAGTGGAAGGGTTCTGGTGTTGTTGACAATCCCTGCTCAGGGTGGCGTTGATGTCTCTCAGCACCCTTGTTAGGGAGGCCATGTTGCTATTGTGGGCCTCCCACTGTTCACAAGTTTCCCAATGGAAGTCCCTCTGTAGCTCCATGATCTCTATGAGTTTGGCAAGTACCTGGCCCATCACGCCTTGGGATTGTTGATATGCTACCAAGACTTGAGTGATGGTGTCCTTGCCAGAACCATTCCCAGCAGCCACATGCCGCTGGCCCACACCATCCCTCCAAGCCTCCTACCCCCATGTGCCTGCGCCCTTGGCACAGCTTGCCCCCTACTACTGGTTCCAGGACCCCTGACAGGGCCTCCCTTCTAGTGGCTGCCACAGATGTACAAGGGGCTGGAATAGACTGGCCAATGGAAGGGTTCTGGGGTTGTTGACAATACCTACTCAGGGTGGCGTTGATGTCTCTCAGCACCCTTGTTAGGGAGGCCATGTTGCTATTGTGGGCCTCCCACTGTTCACAAGTTTCCCAATGGAAGTCCCTCTGTAGCTCCATGATCTCTTTAAGTTTGTCAAGTACCTGGCCCATCATGCCTTGGGATTGTTGGTATGCTACCAAGACTTGGGTGATGGTGTCCTGGCCAGAACCATTCCCAGCAGCCACATGCCGCTGGCCCACAGCATCCCTTTCAAGCCTCCTACCCCCATGTGCCTGCACCCTTGGCACAGCTTGCCCCCTAGTACTGGTTCCAGGACCATCATTGTTAAAGGTGTCTTGCTGTGACTCAGGATCCTGGACTGAGGGCCACAAGATTGTTGTCACTGTCCTTGGGATACAGGTTTGTAAGAAAGTGGTTGCCTGAGATGTTTACGTAACCGGGTAGAGAGGAGTCGATGTGGTCACGGTGAGGTTGGCAGGTGTCGTCTGATCAGATTGCCCGGATTGGCCAGAACTGTCCTCAATGTCCACACATCATTCAGGAGTGTTGTCCTCACTGAGAGCTTCATCCATGGGGATAGTGGCAGTCTCTTCAGTGGTCTTGTATCCCAGGTAGCAGGTTGATGAAAGGGATAGAATGTTACAGGTTGTATTGTGACATCTACCTCCAATAGTTAACAGCGACATTTGACTAAGGCCGTACACATTGGATTTGCCGATTTGCCCTATGTGACAGGCACACATGCCTATCAACTGTGTCGACCTGACATTTTGGCCACATACCAATTACATTTCAGTCAACTAGCTTCAGAATGTCTGAGTTTATTAGCACTTGAAAGGATGGTCATAAACTTATTTCTCGCTAGCACTGCAGTGCAAACAGTGCCTGGGCTGGATCAACCTGACATTTGGGCCACATACCAATTACATTTCAGTCAACTAGCTTCAGGATGTCTGAGTTTATTAGCACTTGGAAGGACGGTCACAGACTTATATCTTGCTAACACTGCAGTGAAAACAGTGCCTGGGCAGGATGTGATTTAGGTCAGCTTAAGACCTAGTTGACTGTCATGCAGGCAGATCCAGAACCTTGTTGTGTATGTGATAGTCGTCATCATGTGGTCAGTGGTTTGAGAATATGTCTGCTGCCAATACCATTCGGATGATGCATTTTGTTGCCTTTGATCTGTCTTTAATGCTTTTTGGCACACAGTTTGAGCTGTCCTTCCTGTCCACATTTTTGGCATCTTGGCATAGCTGCTCAAAATGGATCTAGGATTTTAGCCACATCACAGAGTGCACCATGATCTGTATCTTGGTAAACTACATCTGTAAGTTCGCAGGCGGATGCACATTGGAAAAGGGACACTGGCCTGGTTCTTGGAGATACAGGGACAGGCCCTCCTTGGATATCAATCATGTTACTTCAAGATGTACATACAATATGCATGGGTCATCCTCTCAGGTGGGTACAGTTCCATTGCAAGTTCCCGCACAGGAATACTTGAACAGGTGCATATTGGGCTGATGTTTGGCAGTGGGTATACAGTGCCTCCTGGCCTTAGCATTGCTGTCAGTACTTGTCCTACACAGACTATACAGATGCCATCCTCTCAGGTGAGTACAGTTTAATGGTTAAGTAGAGGGGGAAGGGTCATAGTGGCAGAGGACAGTGTTGGGCTGAGTAAAGTGAGAGTAGCAGGGCCTCCAGGCCTTAGCATTGCTGTCAGTGCCTGCCCTACTCACAGAACATACAGATGCCATCCTCTCAGGTGAGTACACTCCAATGTGGAGTTTGTACTAATTGTTAAACTTGAGTAGGCTACACTGTTCTGGTTTTAATAATGTTGGAACAGTGCCTGCTGTGATTTGTAGTGCTGTCAATCCCTGCACTATATCCACTATACAGAGCTGTAGTTCCCCCAGGTGAGTCTAGTTCACATGTTGGAGGCCAGGGTTCTGTGGACAGGTGTACACTGGACTGTTGATTGGGGCGACAGTGAGGATGGCAAAAGGTGATCAGTGAGCATGCATGCCAATACATTTTGGTGCCATTTTTATTGTTGTGACTTACCCGACTCCACTCCCCCAGATAATCCTGTCAAGCCCTCAGGATGCAGGATGACCAAGACCTTCTCCTCCCAGGTTGTGAGTTGTAAGGGAGGAGGTGGGGACCCATGGCCAGTCTTCTGGACATGCATCTGGTACCTGGATGCCATGGAATGGACCTTTTCTCTGAGATCATTCCACCTCTTCCTGATGTTGTCCCTTGTGTGCAGAGTGGGGCCTACAGAATTCACACTGTCAACTATCCTTTGCCACATTTCCATTGTCCTTGCAATAGTAGTGTGCTGTGCTTGGACTCCAAATAGATGTGGCTCTACTCTAATGATTTCATCCACCATGACTCTTAACTTATCTTCAGTGAAACAGGGATTTTTCTGAGGTGACATGGTAGTGAAATGCAATAATCAGTGATAAAGGTAGGTGCTAGGAATTGAGAAGGTGACAGGTAGTAAATGAAGTGGAGAGGTGCAAATGGGTGTGATGTGGGTGTGTTGAGGGTGTGGGATATTTGCACAGTGAGAGATGGAGGGGTGCCAATTAAATTGGAAATTATTTTTTTTGGGAGGCTCTAGATTCTGTATTTTGCGTGGGAGTTGCTAAGGATTGTGGTGTGTGGAGGGGTGTATTTTATCAAGTGGATTGTAGGTGTGTCTGGGGTATAAACGTGTGTAAGCTGTGCTGTTTTTAAAATCATCCACTCTATAGGTTTATACCTTTGAAGCTGGTTCCTTGTTTCAACCAGTTTGCAAGCTGCTCTATCACTATAGTAAATAGGGGTGGGGACCTATGGCACCCCTGAAACACTTACCTTTCCACTTACTAGAAGTGTGAGTCACTCTCCTGTTTAACTCTGGCAGTGAGGTTGGTGTATAACAATGAAGTCCAGGCAAGAAACCTTTCACCCATCTCATTTAAAATGGTGAGCATCTTTTCTTGTCTACCCTCACATGCAAATCGTGCATGGAGGGCTAAATTGAGGAATGCTTGGCATGCGTGTGAAGAGCTCTCCAGGAGTCCATCGTGTCTCATTGTGTCAGCCAGTCCATGCCTACTTGGGCAGTTTTTGTCATTGTGGAGGAAGACAGTGATGGGTGTGAGCTGTCTAGTTTTGTGTCTGCAACACTAAGTCGCATCTAGCGATGATTATGTAGTATGTCAGCACAGCCAAATGATGGGTATCTCAGGCATATGGTCTGCTCTTGACTGGGGCAGACATGTTTACAGTAGCAATGTCTCTAACGTCTAATCTGCCACTGATCAAAGCATATGGATCTTCCTTGTTCGTGATTGCTCTATTTACTTGCAAGAGTACCCCAGGGCTGATCTAGATCAAGGCTCCCCTGGCATAAACTGAGTAGGTTGGTCAATATGCCTTTTCCATCTTTTCTGCTATGTTTTGCCCTATGCCACTGTGAGATGTGTTTCCGGCAGGAGAGCAAGGTTTGCCCCTCTTCTCGTAATATATGATTGGACCCATGTACCTTTTGGACATGTTGTTCTGTCCCCTAAAGATTCATGTAAGAAACTCAACATTTGTTGGGGTGTCCATCACTGAGATCATGGATTTTGGGTTGTCAGAATAACCTTATCATTCCGAGTGGAGGGTCCATATCAGCCAGCTTAGTTTAAGTGTCCCATCTGTTCCCATTCTGGGCAGCAATTACCATTTGCCTCCCCCATGGAGATCTATACAGCAATTGTTTAGTGACTTTCCCCACCAACTCCCCCCAGGACTGAAAGGAAATGGCCCGCTATCCATAATTGATATACAAGAAGTTCAAAAAGGTTATTTGTGTCTATGTGCCGGGAACCTCTATTGGGAACCACCTTTGTTAAACTGTTAGGACATCACTCACAGGGTTTCTATTCCAGCAAGAACAATCCTTTCACCTGCCATTTAGATTGGAACATCTGTTGTTCCTGACGTTACTACTGGCATCATCAGGTCTCCCTCTGAAGATTGCGTCCTGTCTGGCTCAAGGGACATCTCGTCTCCCACCGTATCTATTGTGTCTTCTGTTTCATATTTATCTCGGAAAACTGCTGCAGCTGTCACTGTTTGTTGCTGTTCTCTCTATGCCTTCAGGAGTATTGGTTGTCTGAGGCATTTTTGCTTTCTACCTATCTTTACCTGGGTCTGTGCCATCCATCCATCCTAGCTTTGTATGCATCTGCCCATTCCCACACTGCCTGGAAGTCCATGAAGAAATGAGATTTATTGTCATCCATTACCTTCAGCTTTCTGGGAAAGAGAAGTGCATATTTTACCCTCATTTCTTGGAGTAAAAGAGGATATTTGTTGTTACACATCTGCAGTAAAATCAGGGAAGAGCATTACTTTACAATTCTCGGTGACAAGATTCTTCTTTTCTCATGCCTTTTGGAGTACTAAATCGCAGTCACTGGAGTTCAGAAGTCTTGCCACTGTTGGTCTTTGGGATGCTTCTGTAGTTAGTGGCTTCATGGACACTCTATAAACACTTTCTAACGCATAAAACATAGACAATCCCTTTGGAATTATTTCCTGTGCAAGCCATTTTAGTAGGTAAGTCAGCATACAGCGCCCTTCTATCTTCTCATATAATTCAGCTACCCATATGTTGTTGCTCCTGGCTCAGCCCACTGACTCCTTGGCCCCGTTATTGTGGTAGTGGACTCTTCCTGTGAGTTCTCACACTTGCTTAATGAAAACCTCCATGATGCGTTGCAAGTTAATCAGTTTGGATCCTGTCTTTCTGAGTTGTTCAGAAAGTTTTCATTGGTTGTGCGGGAGGGGACCTGCTTTGCTGAGTAACGAGTTTATTTTTCATAGTGCATCTCTGGTGTAGGGCCCGCTTTAGAGCTGGTGGTGCCCCCTGCAGCAATCTTTCTTGGCACCACCAAAACCTTCCTTTTCCACAAATTCCCTCACTACCACCTTCCGCCACTGACCTTCATCTCTCCATAGCCCCTCTCTAACATGCATTTCATTTGTTTTGTAGCCATACTCATACCAGTGTAGGGTGTCAGAGCACTTTACATCGCACACGTTATGCAGAACGAAGAAATCATATGTGTGTAATTCAGTCTATAGGAAATGTTACATAAGACAATGAGGATTACAAGGTGTAGGAATGACTGATACTAGTAGGCAGTATATTTTAAGAGACCTCGAGACCTGGCTGTTTGAGCAGTAGCAGCTCCTCTACCCTCACCCTCCTCTCAGCGCCTTGAGACCCTCACAGGTGAGTAGCGTGCTTTACAAATGTACTGATTGATTGATTAAGAGTGTTTGGTCTGGAGAAGCAGAAACTCAGGATTCAAAAAGTACCACAGTGATTGACTTTACTAATAAGAATGTATTTCTACCCAAATTAACCCCTCTTAGCAACATTAGGATAATGAAAATATGGGGAAAAAACATAACGTTCCATCCTAAACCATGCAGTGTGCATGTAGCTCTTCGAAGACAGATCGTAGCCCACTGTGCTATATTGGGGTTGTAACTTGTGAACTGCAAGTAACAAAATGATCTGTGACGAAAAAGCAGTAACCTACTGATTGATTAATCTAAAATACAGTTCAGTGTTTTGCGTGGTACATATTCTTTGCAGCAGGTATAATAAACCTCTGTGCTACTTTATTATGAGTGGAAACTGCCACTAAACAAATCTCCATCTCTCGCCAGCAGGTACATTAATCACAAGAGTTTTCTGGACATTTTTTTGTTGCCTGAAAACTGCAGGACACACAAGGAACTCTGCAGCAGGTGTTTTTTTAAAGACCTATGTTTATTATTTTTAAACATAGCAGCCTCCGAGGTCAGCACCGGGTGCAGCTGCACCAGTCGCACCATTCTAGATCCCACCTTGGTCTGGTGGACGTTATGGCTGCAAGGATGAAATCTAGTTTTTCAGAGTCCTCCCTGATTGATCCTTCATTTTGGTTGGTCCCATCCAGGTCTTTACGTTTCTGAATATTTGTCAAGTGTTGGTCAGTGTGGGCTGTCTCTTTTAATTTAGCATGTCTTCCCATCGTGGGCCCAGATGGAGTATCTCAAGCTTGGCTCTGTCAAAGACTTTGGACCATATGGGAGGCCCTCCAGTCCAGTTGTCAGGGAAAGTATGGGTGTTGTTTCTGTCAGGTTGGAGTAGACCATAGTCTCCATAAGCTGCAAGGAGGGTCTTTCCAGGTTCTCCATCAGGGGCTTGAGAACAACCCTGCACTAGCACACCAAGACATCCTGAAAATACCTATATCTCTGCGACGCATTCTTCCCTTCTGCAGAATGTGCATTGGCTGTGGTTATGTGTGTGGCTCTCCACTCCAGTAGGTGCTTATGTGAGTTTGTATTGTGATTTGTTTATTGAAGTAGGTATGGTTGGTGTTGCCTGTTCGTTAGGTTCTGAATATGGCAGTTTGGTAGGGGTCCGACTTACTCTGACACAGTGTGATCAGGCTAAGTTGGCCTTTCAGGTATTGCGCCACCCAGCCCTCATCTTTTTTCAAGTCTTTAGGTCTGCAGCTGCTCCCTGACCATTTGCCAGGCCTCAGCAGTCACAGCGTGCCTTGCTCGCGGGCACTGCCCCTCCTCTGTTTTATGATCATGGTCTCCTCAGCTTAACTGGGTCCTGGTCTTGAGCCTGGAATTGCACCTTGTAACACGGCCTCTTATTTATAGGGCTTGCCATCTGCTATCATGCTCACTATGGTTTAGTGGCCAGTGTAAGGGCCGCTCTGCATTTGTGACCCAGGCTCTGCTGCTAACAATGTTCCAGTCGGAGGTCCTTGTCTCCACAGATCCGCAGCCAAAAGTATATTTTCAGTGGGACATGCCCCTCAGCTATGTCCAAACATTAAAACTGTGCATTATAGCTGCGTTCTTTCCCAAATAACTGTAGGGAAAAAGTTACAGTAAGCATAAGCACTCAATCCTTTTTGGTACTTTTTTTCCATTGGTGTGATTGGTTGTACTACTAAATATTGACCTCAGAATATTGTGGTATAAGAATATTCTAGACATGCTATTGAAACGTAAGTGCTTACAGAGAAGTATGGATTTACTATTCCTACCTTGACACCTATGTACCTTGATGATATATATATATATATGGCGGTCGCCAGTAGGTAGTTATAGTTAGAACCTAGTTTCCATAAGAAGGGTGTTTTTTGTTTTGCCAATAACTTTGGTGCCACTTGACAAATCTTCACAAATTTTTTAAAACATATACTTTGGTCAGTTCAGCTGCTGTCTTGAATGTTTTGTGGTGATCCGTCAAGTGGGGGGGCTGAGAAAAAGGGGTGGTCCCAAAACTCAGTTTCCAATCCATTTTCCCATAAGGATTTTGAACATGACTACAGCCCGAACCGCTTGATGGCATTACACCAAATTTGGCAGAAAGCCAGCTCTTGGCCCAGAAATTGATTTGGTGTAAACCCATTCAGTAGTTTTGGAGATATTAAAAGTGAAATATATAATTATCTAGGGACGCGGATCCTCTGCGGATCCAACTGTCCCCATGCTGATATCTGATTGGCTGCCAACAGTTCAACTAGGAAGTGTTGGCGGCCATCTTGGGACTCAGCTTCAGTCAAGTCCCAGAAAAAAAAGTGAAAAAAAGAAGAGGGTCACCGAGCCCCTAGACTTGGTCTAGGGGTGCCTTACGGACCCAGCAGGGCTAAAAAGCATTTTTCGTAACATTTTGGAAAAATCTGCAGATCTGGAACAGCAGATTTTCCTGACATTTTTTTTTTTTTAAAGGGCGGTCTCCTGCCCTTCTTTTTTTTTATTTTGCCCCAGGTGGGCCAGGGCAGGGGACATTGGGGGATGGAAAAAGGAGATGGGTGCACAGGGCCTTCCTCCTAGGGCTTGCATTAGCCCCGGGCACTGCCTCCTTCCCAGAGCAATGACAGAGAAATATGCGGGGGCCGCACAGCCCCCTGCACCCCAGACACCACTACCTCCCTGCCGCAAAAATTTATTTCACCGCCCTGGTGACCCCCACCTGCCCGGGGCTCATGATGAAATTAATGCAGGGGGTGGGCGAATGGCCCCACTGCTAGCCCGGGAACCACCACCTCCCCAGGGCTGAAATTAAATAGTGAAGGAACCACCACCTCCCTGGGGATATTCAAACATTCGAAGGGGGGGTTGTGCGGCCCCCCCTCGTGGAGCCATAGATGGCCCCCCTGGGGACCTCCACCACCCAGGGCTGGCTCCTGCTAAGTCCAGGGTTGCCAACTCCTAGGACACATCTATTTGTTCTGACTTGTCAGGAGCTTTGACAGCTCCTGCCAAATCAGACCAGACACTCTGCTTCCAGTGGGCGGAGCTGTGGGCAGGGAAACAGAGGAAAAAAATTGCTTTTTCAGACAGGGAGCTGCATGTTTAGCAGCTCCCTGTGTGCAAAAGCAATGCCGGCTCCCGCAGGAGGCGGAGAGTCAGCTGGGACCGCAGGGTCCTTCAGGCTCCCCACACGGTCCCATTGCACACTGGGTGCCCTGCAGGGCACCCAGGACAGATGACCGGGCCCTGGCAGATGGGGTCCTCGGGCCAAAATTGGCTCAGGGAGGGGAGCCGCGCAGCCCTCGCTTCCCCATGGTTTAAATTGCTAAGAGTATGCTAATGTGCAAATCACCTGGAAGCTGTGCCCACTTGACCCTGAACTGGCTACCTTAGTAGTATGCATATGTCTTACCCTCTTTTGACACGATGATGGACAGCTCCTTCAGTTAAAAGAGATGGGCCCAAGAAAATGGTGTCCCTGGGGCCAAAATCGTCCAGGGGAGGGGTACCACGTGACCCCCATCCCCCATTAAATAATGGTAGGCCTTGAGGGATGGGGTCCCCAGGGCTGAAATTGGCCAAGGGAGGCCTCTTGCCCCCGTGGTTCTCCCTTTAAATTGCTAAGAGTACGCAAATGTGAAAATCACCTGAAAGCTGCGCCAGCTTGGCGCCGCACTGTCTACCTTAGTAGTATAAATATGTCTTCTCCCCTTTTGCCAGAATGATGGGCAGCTTCCCAAAGGGCTCCCTAGTGCGTATTCCACCAATTTTGAGGGTGCACTCTTGAAGCCGAGGAATATGAGGACATCTCCACAAAAAACAGAAGCACTTATGTCAGATAGATAATAGGAAGGACCCTGGTTTGGTGGAGATTTACATCTTTGTAGTCTCATTGGCCTCCTTATAGGAGGATTCATGTTATCACAGAATTCTGGAGAAAGCTGCACGAGGAACAATGACATTGCCAAACACACACAAGGCCACTGGTGGCATTTACCTGTGCTATATTACACAGCTGTAGTGTAGAATACATACTATGGCCTTCATTATGACATTGGCGGTAAATTCCGAATACCGACTGCCGCCAATGTACCACCACGTAGGCGATCATCCCTCCACTAGATTATGACACACAAACACAAAAATGACAGAAACCAGCCACAACCACAAATCCGCCAGAGCCAACAAAGGCGAAAAACTGTCGGAACTAGCACCCATACCGTTACGCCAACATTGGCGGTGCACACCGCCGCGGCTGAAATGGCCACCCAAAAACAAAACAAGACAACATTGGCCAGAACAAAAAACCCACTCCTGACACAAATACACACCCCACACACCCACCAACAGCACTATAAAACACCCCCACATCACCCACAATCCTTTGCAAACACGAGAAAACTGCTACACCTTACCACATCAATCCCAGAGATAACTGCACACACATACCTCAACCACCCATTCATCCGTCATGCACCACACATCACACATCCCACCACATCACTCAACACCCTCTGCACAACACACATACACCACCCATGTCCTCACAAAGGCACGCCCGATTCACTGATGAGGAGTTGCGGGTCATGGTGGAGGAAATAGTCAGGGTAGAGCCACAGCTGTTTGGAGCACAGGTCCAGCAGATCTCCATTACAAGGAAGATGGAGCTCTGGCGGAGAATCGTGGACAGGGTGAACGCCATGGGACAACATCCACACACAAGGGATGACATTCGGATGAGATGGAACGACCTACGGGGAAGGTATGTTCCATTGCAGCAAGGCACCAGCTCGCAATCAGGAGGACTGGTGGTGGACCCCACCTCCCCCTCCACAGCTGACAGTATGGGAAGAGCAAGTCTTGGCAATTCTGCATCCTGAAGGACTCACTGGAGTAGCCAGAGGACTGGACATTGGTGAGTCACCATTAACAACCTTGCACCACCCCATGACTGCATGCCAACTCACCCCTCACCCTGACTCCCTTCACCCCACTCCATCCCACACAGTGCACTACCCCAATTACCACACCTAATTGTCCACCCCTGCATGCTATACCCACTGCAAGCACATCCCTCCCAGCTATGCATTGACACCCACCACCAATGCACAGACAGCATGGAGAACTAACAATCCCACAATACATCACCATACACTACCAAAGGTTGGAGGACAACACTAGTGTCATTGGGAACGCTAGAAATGCGGAATATGTCACAGACAATTACCCTAACAAATCACTTATATATCCACCGTGCCCCAGCTAATGTCAGTGTCGAGGAGGTGCCACATCAACCCAGTCCCTCACCAGAAGATACCCTCAGTGATGACAGCAACTCTGGAGGTCTCGATATGGATGAACTCCCTGGCCTATCTGGGACCACTGGTCAGTCGCCTACCACACCCCACAGCCAGTACAACACAGGGCCACACCCCTGTACAGGGACCTGAGTCGACACCACACAGGCAAGACAACAAGGGTCCTGTTGTAAGTGGGAGTGGGCACACCGTTCAGGGGACACAGGCACAAGGGGCCAGGGACACTTGGAGGACAGCTGTGCACCAGGGAGAGGACAGGCCCAGGCTACCGACTGCCCAGGAGGCACTCACAAATGTCCTGGAGGCATACCAACAATCCCCGGACAGGATGGGTCAGGTGCTCAACATCATGCAGGAGAACCAGCAGGAGAACACCACCTGGTGGTCATGCAACAATTACAGTCCTTGAATACCATCATGGCCTCCATTGCAGGGGTGCTGAGTGACCCGGCAAACATCATGCAGGAGTACACATCACACCAGCGGGCCCCTACCACTAGCCAGTGTACTGACCAGCCCTCCACATCTGCTGCAGCTAGTGGACAGGAGGCTCTGCCACAGGACCCGCAGGCCACCAGCGTCCCCCCCACAGAAGGTGAACCACCCCGCAAAGGTTCCCTGTGACCCAGACAGACACCAGAGACAGCTGCCAAGACCAAGGACACTGCCAGGAAATGAGCCTCTCCAGAATGTCACCCTCGTGTTCCACTAAGTCACTTTGTTCACTTTAGACTGCCATTGCTCCTCTTCCTATGGCCCCTTGGACACTGGACCTGTGGTACAAACAGACTGGCCCTCTTCACTGGACTATTTACAACCATCACCCATACATCTGCATTCACATTGCCTGCAGCCATACCCCCCGAATTACACACTGCTAGCACACACAGACATCTCCATGCAGCCATGTCCCATGCAACACACTCATGAAGAACTCACCTGTTGGTCTGGATGCCCATACACTGGTAGGACCCCATCCCCGAGCCTCTCCAACTCCTCTGGCTTGAAGGCTGGGGCCCTTTCCCCCGTTGCATGGGCCATGGCAGGTTCCAGACGCAGGTCACAGCAGCACACGCAGTGGAGATATATCACCGTGGAAAGTCAGGAATCAACTGAAGTGGTAGGAAGAAACCACCGGCCTTGATCATCATTGGTTCCTGCACTCCATAGAGCCCCATGTTAGCTAATGAGGAATTGCATAGCGGTTCAGACCGCCTTCCGCCATGATGCCTAACGGCGGCGGAGTGATGTCACTTCCACCTGTCCCTGCATACAGGACAGGCAGTTGGCATTACATACTGCTAGTACTCATGTATTGCATTAACAAGTGCATCATTGGTGTTGACTGTACACACCTAGACAATTCTAGTGTCCTACATACATACATGCTCTGTGTACTCTGATGTTATGTGTCCATAGGTCTTGTTATCACACTAATGTTACTTTTGGCTCACTTAGGTACCAACCACTGCAGAGGAATAGGAGGAGGAGGCAACACCCGTGTACAGACCCCTTGTGGACTTGGCTACACTGGAGGACAGGCACATCATACTCACCTATCATCTGGACAGGGCCACAATCACAGAGCTGTGTGCACAATTGTAGCCTGATCTGCTACCTGCCAAGCAGGGTTTGGAGCCATTTATTGGTGTCCGGTGTGGTGGGCGCCTTGATGCCAGATCAATAAACCTATGGAGGTGTTTGTCCCCCTTGGCTTTAGGATGGCGTCCAAGGAGGCAGGATTTAGGAGTGGGAGTTAACACATGGCTCTCTAGGTCCGCTGTCATCTCAGTTACCTCTTGCAAGGTGCTTTTCATGGAGGGGACTATCCCACAGAATATGATAGAACCCCGCATCTTGCAGCCCACAGCGCAGGCATTCCGGAGTCGTCAATGGGAACATGCGCTTAATACGTTGCAGGGGCAGATATGCTTGGTGCAAATAATTAAATTTAGTAAATCAAAATCTAGGGTTAAGCAAGACATCCTTTATGTGTTGAAGGGCTCTCAGCCATTACGTTTGCTATAACGGCCTAGGAAGGACGGCGTTCCAACGAGTTAGCACTCCCTCCATATCAGTGTGGGCATTTGTGACTAAGATTTTGTATAACAGGGAAACAGTATGTTTGTGACCTACCCAAATTAATAGCCCATGAAGGACAGCTGACAGTGGTGCCTCTGCTTTGCCCTTTTTCCAGGTATCACACACCATTTTACGAATGGCATGATATGTTAAGATTTGCCCTGGGCCTATATAGTGAGACTTCATAATGTCTTCATAAGACATAAAGGACCCATCATTAAAAAATTCCCCAACTATCAGCAAGTTTGTCTCTGTCCATGGGGTGATATCATGACACATGGTCAGAGCTTGGGTGCCCGGTATGCGGGCCACAGGGATTAGAGGGGAGTAAGGCAGGACTGGGGATTTGCCCTGCACAAACCTGCACCAACATACACCGGCTATGGACATCAGGTTGGTTCCTTTCAATGGGGAGCATGCATGGACTGACAGCCATGTGTTTGCACTGATTGGGCCTAATCTCACTCTTATGGATGTTCTTTCTGCACTGGGACAATTGCTAAGCCAAAGTCGTTGCTCAGCAGCATAGTATACCTCAAAGTTAGGCATGCCTAAACCACCCAGTTCTAGTGGGTGTTCTTCTGTAGTCAGAGCCATGTGACACCAGTCCTTCCCCCACAGTTCTAACATTAATCCATGTAGTACACGAAAGAAGGCTTTGGGAGCACTACTGGTAATGTGCAGAAAAAAATACAGCAGCCTATGGAGTATGAGCATCTTAACTATCACCACGTGACCCAAGGGAGAAAGCAGTACGGATCACCAAAAGGGGAGTGAGCCACAGATAGAGCGAATAACACAACCCAGATTACGATCCTTGAGGCCGTTATTAGAATGTATATTTGTTTCCAGGTACTTAAAGGAAACATGGCACCATTGTAAGCGATGAGTTGGGAGAGCGGCTCTCAAATGTGCCAGAATTTGGGTGAGGGGGAACTGACAAGATTTTGTCCAATTTACCCTAAGCCCGGATATATCACCAAAGGTGTCTAGTAAGGCTATTACATCCGGAAGAGAGGCCACAACCCTTCGTACATATATCACAGCATAAAGTGACACAACATGGTGTGTGTCTAGGTCAGAATCCCCCAGTGTGCTGCGTGAACATGAGATGTCAATAGGATGCAAGAGGTTCCCTCGCTATTGCAAATAGCAATGGCAAGAGTGGGCACCCCTGCCTGGTGCCTCTATGTACAGGAAAACTGTTGAAATTGAATTGCCCCGTTTTCACTCTGACTAGGGGGTTAGAGTATAAAGGACTAACCCAGCTCAAGAACCCTGGACCAAAACCCATGTGCCGTAAACTCTCCAACAGGAACTCCCAACTGAGGGTGTTGAAGGCCTTCTCAATATCTAAGGAGACTGACACCCTATCAAAGCCAGCTCTTGGTGTATCCGGAGGATTCTTAAGAGGCGTCTAATGTTTAGAAATGTACTCTGATCTGGAATAAAGCCTGATTGGTCCTCATGGATCAAAATGCTTATCAGAGGGAGAAGTCTGTTTGAGAGTATTTTACCTAACACTTTACAGTCTAAATAAAGCAAGAACAGTGCTCAACAAGAGCGCACGTCAAGTGGGTCACGTCTCGGTTTGGGTAGGACTACTATGAGCGCCTCATGCAGGGAGTCCGGGAGCTGACCGCAAGTTCTTGCTTTGCTAAATACCTCCAGCAGAGGTTGGGCAAGAAGAGCGCAGTAGGTGGAATAATATTCATCTGGTAGACCATCCATGCCTGGTGTTTTGTTCTTGCGATCTGCCCAAGTGCAGCCCAAATTTCCTTGAGCTGAATTCGCTCATCAAGTTTAGCTTTCTGCAGTGGAGTGAGCCAATTCAGGAGATCATCTCAAAAGGCTGCTAGTTGCCACGGAGTGGACCCTGCTGCTTATAGCGTATGGAAGTAGTCGCAAAAAAGCATGATTAATGGCTGTTTGTGTAGTGGCCAAACAGCCAGGGCCATATTTATACTTTTTGACGCAAAACTGCGGTAACGCAGTTTTGCGTCAAAAAAATTAGCGCCGGCTAACGCCATTCTGAAGCACCATGCGGGCGCCGTATTTATTCAATGACGTTAGCCGGCGTTAGCCGGCGGCGCTGCCTGGTGTGCGTGAAAAAAAATGACGTACACCAGGCAGCGCCGGCGTAGGGGAATATGGAGCTTGGGCGCCAAAAAATGGGGCAAGTCAGGCTGAGGCAAATTTTTCGCCTCAACCCGATTTGCGCCATTTTTTTCGACTCCCAACCCCCATTGAAATGACTCCTGTCTTAGCAAAGACAGGAGTCATGCCCCCTTGATCAGTGGCCATGCCCAGGGGACTTCTGTCCCCTGGGCATGGTCATTGGGCATAGTGGCATGTAGGGGGGCACAAATCAGCCCCCCCTATGCCACAAAAAAATTAAAACAAAATACTTACCTGAACTTACCTTAATGTCCCTGGGATGGGTCCCTCCATCCTTGGGTGTCCTCCTGGGGTGGGCAAGGGTGACAGGGGGGGTCCCTGGGGGCATGGGAGGGCACCTCTGGGCTCCTTCCGAGCCCACAGGTCCCTTAACTCCTGCCTTGTCCAGGTGCTAAAAAACGGCGCAAAAGCGGCTGGATGTCATTTTTTTTGACCCGCCCACTCCCGGGTGTGAATTTTGCCCGGGAGTGTAAATACGGCGCACATGCCTCGGAGTCACTTTTTTAGACGGGAACGCCTACCTTGCATATCATTAACGCAAAGTAGGTGTCCACGCAAAAAAATGACGCAAACTCCATGGACTTTGGCGTTAGACGCGTCTAACGCCAAAGTATAAATATGGAGTTAGTTTTGCGTCGGAATTAAGTAAAAAAAAACGACGCAATTCCGGCGCAAACAGAGTATAAATATGCCCCCCAGTATCTAGTCTGATGCCCCCAATTGGGGTATGTTGGTGTTCATTTCAAATGAGCCATGCCAGCAGTCTGCCTGAGCGATCCCCTTCGGCACGCAGCCTGGCCAGGCAATGCTTGTAGTTGTGTCTTCTTAGGCATGTTTCTGTGTCTCTGTATGTTTTCTGGAGGTCCTGAAGACAGTCAGGGCCAGTTCTCTGTACCGTGACCTCCTTCTCTAGTGTGCGCAATTCAGACTCCAAAAACATAAATTCACGGAGTTGTACATGCCTGACTCCCCAGAATGCTGAAAGGCAGTGGCCCTTCACTATCACTTTTTGCTCAATCATTCAGTGACACTAAGGGGGTGTGTCTCTCTTGTGCTCAAAGTATTAGGCAATACACATAGATAGCTCCTCTGGAAATGGAGGATCAGAGAGAACCTCGATTTGTGGATGCCACATGGGGATACATGTGCGCGGCCTGCCCCATTGCAGCTCCATCTGTAGTGGTCAGACAGGGTGCGGGCCAAATATTCTGCCTCGCAACCATCTGGGCAAGGTACGCCAATCTGAGAAATAGATCAATCCTATTGTGTAGCTTGTGGACCGGGGAGTAAAAGGAGTATTCGCACACCATGGGGTGTCCAAGACACCATAGATCATGGACCTCTCTGTCTACCATCCAGGAGCTGAACTCCTGGGCCACTCTCCTACTCTGCGCTCTGATCAGTGGTGGGTGGGACCTTTTCAGGTCTATGTCCGGTGCAGAGTTAAAGTCACACCCCAGAGGCAGGTAGCTGTCGGGTCGTGACTAAGATCATGTATAAGGGCAGAAAGGAATTCTCCATGGCCTGAATTTGGTGCATATACCCTTGCCAGTGTTAGTGGTGACTCATCTAGGTGTCCCTCCAGAACCATATATCTACCCCCTTTATCCACAATATATCGCTCCATAGGGGACTCCTGGTGCCACCCAAATCAGCACTCCTTGGGCGAAACCCGTTGTGGTTGTGACATATACCTGTCCTCTCCATTTAGCCCTGATCTTACAGAACTCTGTGTCAGTAAGGTGGGTTACTTGCAATATGGCTATGTGGATGTGGCAGCGCTTGTGATAAGCATAAATCCGATAGCGTTTGGTACGCATCGCCATACCACGCATGTTCCATGTCAGCACATTATAGTGTGGAGCAATCATGTCAGCTTTGGCGCTCATGGAGTATTATGGAATTACAGTAGTTGAACAGTGAATGACACAATCAGAGTGTACTCCCACCACATTTGACATGCAATCATGAAGTCGCTCCCCCTGATAAGGACCCTCCTCCCAGCTCCCATCAACCCTTCTCGGACCTGCAGAAATAAACATGCACCATTGTACAAAACAGTTCTGGTTAATATTCCACCAGGCATTGGCGAACGGGCCCACTGCCAAACACCCAAAGTAACAATCTATTCAACAAAACGCATGTGTGGGGTTAAACTTGTCCATTTCAAAGTCACTTGGTGGGGTGTGAATTCTCTGGAAGTATCTTACTTCATGGCTTCAGCCTGTAGGATGTGATACCATATCCAGTCCCCTTGTAGATAATAGATACAGCCTGCCGGCAGTATTCTTTCGGAAGCTGATGGATCAGGAATGCCAAGACATAATCCCTGGAGCTTCGGCAACCTTCATCAGTGTGCAAGTATCAGGCCCTCTGCACCCTGGATTGTCACCACCTCAGTGAACCAAAAGTGGGCTAATCGTTAGCTTTGCTTCAATCAGTGATTAGTGGGATATATAGCTCCAGTTGCGGTTTGAGCCATCTATGAAAAAAGCTTGGGGTTGGGCAGGCATTGGTGCATTTCTAAGAGATCGTCAGCTGTAGGTGGGGTGACAACTGTTTTTTTGCTGAAGTTAGCAGAGGAGCCACAGGAGCTCCCCAGATTCCGATATACCTTTGTCTTGGAGCACAGTGAAGGAGGTTGCGGTGTATTGGATGGTCCAACAAAGCTTTAGCCTGACCCTCCACCGCTTGAGCCCTGGTGGGTTTTGCTCTGGACATATTGCAAAGCTCGTGGCAGGGACGAGGAGTCAACCACTCATTGGCCGCAGCCTCCCCCGTGGCGGATGTGTCATACCTTTGGTGTGTAGCTATGTCCGGACGTCTTCTGGTGAAGCAAAAATGTGGGTCGACTCACAATCCACTATTTAGAGTTTTTCAGGAAACAATACAGCGTATTTAACATCATGGTCACAGAGACGCTGTTTGACCTTAGTGTAATAGCTTCGCATCCGCTGTACGTCTGCTGTCAAGTTGGGATAGGCTGTGATGGAGGTATCCTCAAACTTCCAAGGCCCCTTGGCTTGAAAGCGCTGGAGTATCAAGTCACTTTCTTAATTCAGGAGGCAGGCAATAGGTGGTCTTGGAGGGGCGCCAGGAGGGGGTGGCCTGTCTGGAATCCTATGTGGCTGTTCAATCGAGAAAAACATTGGTATTCTGCCACCAAGCACATTATCCATTAACCACCTTTCAATAAAAAGTTCTGCACTTGGACCCTCTGTCCATTTGGGTAAGCCAGTGAAATTGACTTTATGGTGTCTTGAGTGCCCTTTCATGTCCTCTGCCCGGTGGTGCAGCGAGGCCACATCTACACTCAGTTGTTTCAGTTGTGTCTGCAGCTCCTGCACAGTAGGATGCAAGGCTACTAGAGATGATTGTTTCCTCCACCCTGTCAGCCAGTTTTGGATGGTCAACTCGTAGAAGATTTACGTCTTGTGACACTGTGTCAATTTTTACTTCTAGGGATGTCTTGGTGTCCAGTATGGCCTGTAGGGCCCTTTTAAACTCGGTGGAGTGCATGTGGAGAGGGTATCCAGCTGCTGAAGGGCCGTTGCTGTACTGTCTGAAGGTTCCGCCTTGGGGATCAATCCTCGCCCACCAGTGGAGAGGGCTTTACACTTTTCGGCTTCACCATCTTGTTGTGTATCAATAGTCTGTGCCACAGCGGGAAGTGTAGAGAAGGATAGGCCCCTTTGTTGTTGATGGTGAAAAGCCTAAAAATCAGGAAGAGTAATCCATTACTAAGGTCTCCCACATAGGATGCCCCACTTAGAACACCCTGAAGGGCAGCGTGCATGTTTCATGTTTCACACCAGCAGCCCTGGATCGGTGGGGATGATGGAAAGGAGGGTATTAACAGCGCAAGTCCAATGCCAAGCCACCCAGTTCAGAGCTGAGCCCTGAGCCTGTGTTTCACAGGGGTGTGGGCTGTGACCCCTGCAGATCCTATATGTTGTATTGAACAAGTACAGGGATGCCCTTTCCCCATTCTGAGAGTCATGTGTTGTTGAGGGGCTACTCCTGCCCAGAAAACACCATCACAGTACTGGGGGGAATGTTGGCCTTCTCAATTTATCTGGAAATTAGCCTTTTTTCAATTATTAGTTGCCTTAATAGTACTCCCTGGATTACTGGATGTAGCCTTGACAGAGTAACATTCAGTAATCCTGGCAGTAAAGTGGCAGGAGGGGATAAATTACAATAACAGGAGCCCTGTGACTTTGTGGGCCCTGCCATCCACAGCTGATGCCTGCTGCAAACAATGGCGAATGAGAAGGTTCAGGGTCCAGCAGATGTGAGGGAGGAATGGGCTGACAGAAATTTAGGCCCAATCAGAGCCCAAGCAATGCCTCAGCTTACTGTATCTCCAAGTGCCGCTGTTTTACAGTCCTGCTGGGCACCAGTGCTGCCCTGGTGACAGCACAGATACTAGACCTGTGCACCCACTCAGAGATCCACTCAAAGACTCATACACCCACTCAGACACTCTTGCACCCACTCACATACCTACTCAGACCCATGCACCCACTCACAGACCTACTCAGACTCATGCAACAACTCACAGACCCAGTCAGACTCACGCACTTACTCAAAGACCACTTGGACACTCACTGACCCACTCAGACTCCCACACATACACTCACAGATTCACACAGACACTCACACACCCACTCACAGACACTGTCACACACTGTCACACCCAGAGACATCCTCTTAAACCTACTCTCACACTCTCACACCCACTCTCACATCCACATAGACCCTCTCACGCCCACTCACACACCCAGACAGAGACTCACACCCACTCTCAAACCCAGAGACACCCTCTCACACCCATTCTCACACCCAGAGAGACAGGCCCTGCAGCCAACTCCCTCTGCAAATGACCAAAGGCCGTGCACAACTTGGGCTGGGTGGTTTGGGGGGGTTGGCTGCAGGGACTGGCCACTGACCAGACCCTGTGGCCAACCCACACCTCACATAGCCTTTTGCCGTGTGTGGTACCGGGTTGGATGGTTATAGGGGGTTAGCCGCAGCCTGCGGCCAAACCCCGCCGTGCGCGGCCAAAGGCTGTAAGCGGCAGTGGTTAGATTAACATATAGTAATAAAAATTACTTTACTTTTAAAAAAGCATAGAAATTCAGTGAAAAAAATGAAGGTTAAAGGAACATTATAGTTAGGTTTTGAATCTACTCACACAAAACCAGAGAAATTCTGCAGTTATAGTTAGAGTTATTTTAAGTATCTATAACTTGCAGCCTAAGGTAACTATAACTCGCTCCCTCGCTATGCACTGCTAATTACACCAGATAATACAGTACTCACAACAACTTTTATAACAACAATAAAAATATCAATGAAACATTAGAAGTCTAAATATTGAAGAAAAAAACTGTGCATGGCAGGTGGCGTTAGTTATAGTTACTTGAAATAACTCTTACTATAACTGCTGAATTTCACTGGTTTTGTGTGAGTAAATTCAGAACCTAACTATAACGTCCCTGTAACCTTTGGTTTTTTAAGTGGAAAAAAAGTTATATATATATATATATATATATATATATATATATATATATATATATATATATATATATCGCATAGATACTATACTTACATGTTGATATTTTGGATTCAAAATTCTGTACTCAATAGTTTGTGCCATTGATATTCGGGTTTTGCTATGCAGGGTGCACACTGTGTGATCCTATAAGAAGGAATGTTTTAATTTCTTTAGGCTACATATTAAAGCGCACCAAATGAACTTTCCACAATCCAGCTTTACAATTAGATGGAATTCAAAGTAGAAACACGACTTGCAACTTTGTATATGTTTTAAACTGTTCAAGCTTTGTGAAATGCAAAGTTTATGGATCACATTTTTTTTAAATAAGGTGGCTTCAGCTCAGAGTTCTTCATCCCTTAACTCTTGTGTGAGGTGGTCGGTGTCCAGCTTCCACACACAATTTTTTTTGCAGAAAGATGTTCTACCTTGGGAATTATGCATCTGGAAATCATCACACCTAGGAGGCCAGGATGCATAAACCTTACCTCAAGTAAAGTTAGGAAACTTAAAGGCATATTTATAAGAAATGATGCATCGCTGCGCTGCAGCAGCAATGCATCAAAATTATTTAGGATGCGCAGGAATCCGTTATGACACCCTGGATGTGTCATACTTACAATACTGAGCACCATGGTGTAGGGACCCAAGGTACATCAGAAATTCTGATGCATCTGTGGGAACTTTGCAGTAATGATTCCACCCCAAAAGTGGAGCATCAATGAAGATGCCTCACAACTGACGCAACCTCAGAGATGCGTCAAAATTTAGAGGCACTGCATCAGTTTTAATTAACGAAAGTTGCCTAATATTTTAGGACCAGTGTAAAAGACTGTAAAATGAAGGAATATCACCATCTACACTTTTACGTTGGTCCTGGATGTAAGAGGGTATGCATGCAGTATGCCTGTGTCACATTGCAGAAGGCATAGTCTATGTATGTGTATGCAAAGACCTGATTATGTGTGACATAGTGAGTGACAGTGTAATGTAAGTAAATATAAGCATGTTTGGAATGTGAAGCAGAAATACATGTATTACCTACCTTATGTGTGTACTTATCTGTTGTCCTTTCGGAGCACGCTGACCTGGACTTGGTGACCCCTTCCTCCATGGATAAGTGACAATCCTGGCCTGTCCCTTGCAAACAATACACAACGTCACAATGCTGCAGTGGATGATGAAATCATAGGTGCTAGTGTCCCAGCTTGGTCAAGGGGTCCTACACCATGTGACATGTGTAGACCCACTACTAGTTGAGGGAATGTGAAATGCAGATATATTCCAGTGTGTAAAGTGACTTCAGCTGGTCAGATTCCTATTGAAAAGCCACTGCACCATTTTTACGCCTGGGTTAAGGATGAGTAGGAATTTTGAAGCATTTTGGACATTTGCCAACAATGCGTCATTTTGCTAAAAACTTGTAAATATGGATGCGTCAGTTCTGTGTGGGATTTTAAGAGGAAACGCCTACCTTACATATGATTAACATACTGTGACGCAGCCGGTTGTAGTGCACGTAAACTATGATGCATGACAGTGAAAAGTGATGCATTAAGCCTAATGTATTACTTTGTAAATATAGAGCACTGAATGCACCACTGTTGGGTCAAAAAAATGATGTAGCGGAGGCGCGAGCTCCTTGTAAATATGCCCCCTAAATCTTCCTCGAAAAGTGTAGAGTTTTCTAATTCCACCCTACTTTGTAAGTGAGGTAATAATTTAACTTGCCACTAATTTCAAATAACTTTGCAGAGAGCTTGAAGCTTATCCATCAAAGATAATTTGGGTAAATTAGTGGCAGTGTGTTTGCAAACACACTGCAACAATGGTGCAAATTAAATGGAATTTAAATGGCATTTTACAGGAGAAGTTGGGAAAGTCTGACAATAAATGTCATTGTAAGGTTGTGGTAAAAGATGAATAGTTCAATTATATTTATTCAAAAGCACCAATCAAATCCACATGCCCTTGAAGCAGGCTCCGACATTGGCATACACCGATCATAGTTACAGACAGGCTGTGCAAAAGTTGATCTTCAAAAAGAGACCTTTGTCAGACATTGACCAACAAGACAGGTAGGCAGGGAAAAGGTTAGGTGATTGTGTGAGCCTGGGATGGGTCCATTTGAGGTCTGTGGCCTAACTGAGGACAGTAGTTCCATCTCAGACAGAGGAGCATAGATGGGTAGGCAGTGGCACTGCCTCTAAGGTTCTGAGTGGTGGTTTCACTGTTTGCATCTAGGATCCTGCTTGGTGATAACCTGTCTTTTTGATACTGCTTGCATGGTACCACCCATTTAGATGCTACAGAGTCCTCCATAATCCGAGTTATGGACATTCCTCTTGCTTTCACATGCAGCAGACACCTTGAACAGACTCCTCAAGGTGGCACCCTCAATGTGCCTAACATTGCTTGGGCAAACATGCACCTTTCTCAGTTGCAAATATAGAAAGCATGGAAGTTTGCTCTGTGTACTAAAAAAGGAAAATATTTACTTGGAGAAGGATTGTTTGTCATTTCTAAAGGGGCAGAAAAATGTCAAGAAACAGTTCAAAGAAAACCATATTTAAATGTATACTAGAAAGCCAAATCACCTCCATAATGAACTTGGACTTCTCAGCAGAAGGTTGTAGTTTCCAGCGGCTATACCAACAAATGCAGACATGGCTGATATACATTAAAGGGAAGGTGTCAGCACTTCTTGCCAAGAGCATGAAGTAACAGATAACAAGGAGTTGCCATTGTTAAACAATTTGTAAAACTCCATGTGGACCAAGTTACAATAGTTAGACCTTAATAGGACTTCATTACCTCTTTGCAAAGTGATTTTTAGATCTTAAACTAAAATCTATTTTTAGAATATAAGTGCAAATTATCCACTGAAATGACGTAGGGCCAAAAATCTCTGGTCACCTTTTCTCCATGTGTATATAGCTCTAATGTAGCTCAGTGAGGCTCAATTTTACTTTCTCTCATCTCTCCCAATTTCTTTCCCCACAGCCTGTCACACTAATTTTCCCTCTACCCCTTTCTGTTTGCTGCTGCATCTGTCTATCTTCCCCTCCCTGTCTCTCCTGTTCTTTCTCTTGCTTTTTCTAATTAATCTCCTTCCTTTCTCTTCTCCTTTTTCTTTAGCTTATCTGCACTTTGTAAATTTTTTATTCTCTCCCTAGCCCTCTTCTCTATAGACCATGTATAGCAACTTGGCTATGCATGACCATGAGCAATAGCTGCGACATATCTTTAGCCACTGTGCTTTTTGCTGTTCCCCAGTGCCAGACTCCCACCATCCTGGGGGCCTTCTGGAACTGAATAAGTCCACTACGACCAAGGAATGAATAAGTTAGTGCAATGTGGCCATAGTATTACTGCAGTTTGTTGTCCATTGTTGTTGGGCAGGACATGAGGCCGTATGGATTTGGTGGGTTTTAACTACGTTAGAGCAGAGGATAACCCATTGACATCCACTGCACTAACTTCATAGTTCAGTGGAGTTTAACGGGTCATCCATAGTACTGGAAAGAACATGTTTCTGGTAAAAACACTAAAAACATTTTCTTTTCCAAAGTCAAAGTCGAGGCACAAGAGAAATGCTTCCCTCGAGCTCCTGCATCTATTTCTTTTTTTGTATTGCTTTACACATGGTGTGTGCTGATGTCACAGCAAAACGTAAGTGAAAGCAGATCTTGCTAATGGAATCAGTGAGGGCCACAAATGTCCTGTCACCCATCATTCCTACACTTCACCCAAAGCATTAGTACCTCACTTAAGGGCTGTCATCCATGAAAGTGTAGGCCCCAAATGCAACAAGTAGAAATCAAGATTATGTTTTGCAAACTGACCAGTTCTGGTGATGTGGATAGCTCCAGCATTTACGTGAGGGCTCAGTCGGCACCCAGGAAAACCTGCCAGGCTCAGACATTTCAGAAAATAGGGCACTTAAAGTAGTGTAGGGTAGTGTGGTTTGGATGGATCCAAATATTTATATTTACCCAGAATGCTATGTAAACACTAACGTTGGGCTAAATCACAGATTTTCCCCACATTTCTGTGAAGGAAAATTTCAGAATCTGTGAGTCTCCATAAAATTCCTACCCCTGAGCTTTCCCATACTTCTTCCGATGAACACAGTACCCCACATGTTCATCATCTAGTATATATTTAGTACATTCATTACACAGAACTAAATAACAGCATTTTATCTGCTCAAATAAAATCAGGATTTATAAAGCACAACTACTCACCCATAAGGGTCTCAAGGCACTAAGGGGATTTGTCCTCCGAGCTTCAGTTGAAGTTAAATCTCTCTCCATAGGGAGCCAGTGGAGGTCTCTTAGATGACTGGAGATATGTTTGCGGTGGGGAATGTCCAGGATGAGTCTGGCGGAAGCATTTTGGATGTGTTGTAACTTCTTGAGGTTCTTCTGGGTGGTACCGGCATAGAGATCGTTGCCATAGTAGAGTCTGCTGGTAACCAGGGCATGGGCTACAGTTTTGCGGCAGTCCTTTGGGATCAGTTTGTAGATCTTTCGGAGAAGCTGGAGTGTGTGAAAGCAGCAGGATGCGACTGAGTTGACTTGGTGGGTCATGGTGAGCGATGAGTCCAGGATGACACTGAGGTTGCATGCGTGGTTTGTTGGGGTTGGGCGGCGCCGAGGGTCAATGGCCACCAGGAGTCATCTCAGTCTGATGTGGATGGTCCCAGGGTGAGGATCTCAGTCTTGTCAGAGTTGAGCATGAAGCAGCTGTCCTCAATCCAGACGGCAACAGCTTCCATCCAGTTGTGGAAATTCTTCTTGGCAGTAGTGGGGTTTTCGGTCAGTGAGATGATCAGCTGGGTGTCATAGGAGACGATGTTCAGTCCATGGTCCCTGACGATGGATGCGAGAGGGGCCATGTAGACATTGAAGAGTGTGGGGCTCAGGGAGGAGCCCTGTGGAACTTTGCAGCTGATCTCCGTAGGTTCTGACAGGTAAGGCGGGAATCTGACGCGCTGTGTTCGAACAGACAGGGAGGACCATATCCATTGTAGGGCTTATCTGCAGCCTGGACCAGAAGGTAAGGTACGAGACCATGTCGAAGGTGGCCGATCATAGATCTGCTATGATCATACATTAGATAAAGGTAAATCAGAATTTCAAAGGAGTCAATACATTTTAAAAAACTGATTCATACTACACATCTGAGATTGCAATATTTAAAAATCAGAAAATGTTAGTCAATGTTGTGTGGGATGTCTAGAGATCTCAATTATAATACAAATGCATTCAGTCTCAGATGTGCTGATTACGGTTTCCACAAAATTAGTTTTGTGGCGATTGATCGAATCCACACTGTGTTGACCATGGCAGGGTTATCTAGATATTAAACCATTTAAAAAAAAATTGCCTGCCATAGCAGCCCTTTGTGAAATGATAGGCTTCATTGGGTGTTTTTAGATTTATGCTACCACTAGTTTGGGTATTTGTAGCCCTTTACAGCAGGCATATTAACCTAACAAACTATCTGGCTCCTGCAAACAAAATAAAGGTCTTTAAATCAGATACATTATCTCACCAGGCCATATTTCACAACAACAGACCAGTGCCCCTAGAAAGGCAATAGGCTGGAACAATGTCAGTCAAATGCCGTGTGATGACTCAGCCCACTAAGCTAATCAAAGCACTATGCCATATTGGAATCTGGAGATTTACTGATTGGACATTGCTTCTGAATCGCCAGTAAGTTTGGATAGTAACAACCACTTATGTATCAGGAATAGGAAAGGTCGTGAAAGTTGCAGTCTAAGAACAACATGACTCGATGTCCTCCTCAGTTGGACAATCTTTTCACACAGCAAATTCTTGCTGGATATACAATATGTGAAAAGTGAGAAGGTAGTTCAGCTAATGCCCATCAAATTCTTGTCCCAACAGCCGTGGCTGCAAATGATTGTAGATACTGCCTTTCACATCAGCCCCTCACACACAACACTGAGGCATTCCTCTGGGCTCCATCTTGTTACTTAACATCTATCTAACCTCTTTACCAAGCCTGACTAAATCATTCAACTTCTCCTGTTACAACTATGCAGGTGACACCTAAATCAATTTAAAAAGGATGGTCTGGAACACTTCTACAATTTAAAACTTGACTGCTTTTTAGGCCATAAACTCATGGATGGTTAATAACCATCTAAAGCTCAATACTGCAAAGGTGGAGATTAAGACATGCGGACAATGGCAAAAATAGTAGCCTATCACCATATGGCTTAAAGAACATGAGACCTCCAAGAATATCAAAGGAATTTAGAAACCTAGGGGTAACCATGGATAAAGAACTGTGGGGGTCATTTTGACCTCAGCGGTCTTTTTGAAAGACCGCCGAGGGACTGCCGTGCGGAAGACCGCTAGTGGTGGCGGTTTTCCACTCGGCCTATTATGACCGTTGGCAGCTCTCCATCCTTTTTCGGACGGAGAGCCGCCAACAGCCATACTAGCGCGAGGCGGGAAAGTGGAGGTTGCTCCACCTCCACCGCCACGCCAACAGAACACTGCCCTGCGAATCACGTCCTGTGATTTGCCGTGGCGGTGTTCTGTTGGCGGTGTGGTGTCGGCGGAGCTGCCCCCATAGCTCCCGTCCCCTCCCGGAGGATCATCAGACCAGGTAAGTCGATCGTCCGTGAGGGGAGGGGGGTAGGGGGGTAGGGGGGTGTTGGGTGCATGGGGGTGTGCGTGTGTGTATGTAGAAGTGGTGTGTGAGTGCGTGTATGCTTGCAGGGGTGTTGTGTGTATGGGAATGAGTGTGTGTATGTCTGTGGGTATGTCAGTATGGATGTGTGCATGAATGTGTGAATGTGGGTGTGCGTGTCTGCCTGTGTGTGTGTATGTAGGCATGTATGTTGGCGTATGTGCATGTGAGTGTGTAGGTGGTGCCTGCGTGCGTGTCGTGTGTGTGTGAGATTCTGTGATGTTGGGGGTCGGGGTGTGGAGGGGGTCCCTGCCACCTTTGGGGGTGGCAGGGGTGGTGGGGGGTGGGGGAGACCACTATCAGTGCCAGGGAAGGAATTCCCTGGCACTGATAGTGCTTACCGCCATGGATTTCATGGCAGTTCAAACCTCAGGAAATCCGCGGCGGTAAGCCGGGTCCAAATACCGCCGGAGGTATAGTGACGGACGCCGGGCTGGAGACCCAGGTCTCCAGCCCGGCGGGCGGAACGGAGAACCGGCGGATGACCATGGCGGTAACCGCCATGGTCATAATTCCATGATGGGAGACCGCCAGCCTGTTGGCGGTCTTACCGCCGGTTCTCCGCCTTCCGCCAGGGTCGTAATGACCCCCTATATGTGATAACACATCAACAACGGCACACGGAGTGACGTTTACACAATAAAACACTGTGTTGTATCTTCCCATAGCTTGAATAGCAACATAAACTGCAAACCATCCTCAAACTCATAACCTCCAAACTTGACTATGTCAACACCCTATTAATTGGCACAATTGCATTAATCATTAGGAAAATACAACTAATCCAAAATGCCGCCGCAAGACTTCTTCTCCGCCTTCACCCAAGGGAGCACACGAGTTCAGTCTTGCAATAATGCCACTGGATACTTATAGCGATTGCTAGAACGCCAATGTTCAAGGTACTTTGCATTGTCCACAGAGCCTCCCAAGTAAAAGGACTGTTATGCCTACATGGTAAATTCAAGCAAGACAAACCAACATGTTCACTGCGCTCCAGGCTTCCATCACTTACCAACATGCCACCTTACCATACAAAATCTTTAGGAAGCCCTGCTTTCTCAGTACAAGCTGGCATGATCTAAAACTAACTAGTAGCCAACATTCAAAGCATCCAGGAGCATATATATTTCATAAGACATTTGAAAACATGGCTATTTACAAGACAACTACACCACCCCACATCTCAACAACAGAACCCAGAAAGTTGCAACTTCAAACTCAATCTTCAGCTTACAACCCAACCAGCAAACTACTTGCCATAGGCAGGTAAGTTAAGGAGGGCTGACCTGTGGTTTGCCATGGTATTGTACACTTACGTAATTTTATTTACAATATGTCTGGCTCACACCAATACTATTACAATCAGCAGTCAGCAGTTAACTGTAGCTTACACCTCTTACAATCACATAAGGCATAGCTGATACAAGGGTTGTCCATCCCCAACCCAAAAAGTGACATCACCAAACTGACAGTCATTGAATAACTGAAGAGATCTGTCAAAATATTGCTGATTAATTGGAGGACTTTATTCTAGTACTACTTCAGTTCCCAAATATCTATAAACTGCTTCTTTACAACTCAAAATGACACTCAGATATGAGATGATAGGAACAATGCACTTACCAGCAGATCTCTCTACTTTATCCCTCCAGTCATACCAGGTCAGGCCCACAACTATACTGAAATGTTCTGATTGGACATCCTGTACAGTACCCAGCTAGGCAGACTCTAATCATAACCATAAGGGACAAGTAGAGCTGTTCAAACTGCCAGTGGGAGAAATGGGGTCTCTAGTTGTCAGTGGTTTGCACTCTGTCCAAGCAGGGACCCTCACTCTAGTCAGAGTAAGGGAGCCACGCAGCTAAGATAACTCCTGCTCAGTCCCTTGGTAGGTTGGCACAAGCAGTCAAGCCTATCTCAGAGGCAATGCGTAAAGTATTTACACACACACACACAAAACACTACAAAAGGACTCCACACCAGTTTAGAAAAATAGCCAATATTTATCTTAGTAACAATACTAACATGACAAAAGGGGTTTAAATGAGTATTAGTCCACAGGAATCAATGGTTGTATCTTTTCAGAACAAAGTACCTGTGATGCGTCAAAAACAAAGAGGATGTGGACCGCAGGGGAGGTGATGTGCCAAAATGCAAAACAATGCGTTGGTTCCTTACTGCGCAGGGGAGGTAATGCATCAATTCTTTCCTCACAGGTGAGGCAATGCATTGGTTCCTTACTGGCAAAGGAGGTGATGTGTCAATTCTTTCTTGTAGGAAAGGCGATGCATTTGTTTCTGGACACACATTCTTAATCCCTTACTGCGGTGCGGGGTTTATGAGAGACTGATGCCCAGGGACGATGCGCTGTGATGATGGAACCGCAGTGTAACAGGTGCTGCATCGATTATGCAGGCGCTGCGCCGATTTTTCAACCAAGAGACAGGTGCTGTGTCAATTCTGCAGGTGTTGCGTTGATTTTTCACCTGCGGGAAGTTAGTGCATGGATTTTCTCCTTAAGGTCAGCAGCTTACACTTCCAAGGGCCCAGACACTGGAATTGGCACCACTTGGCAAGTCAGGCCTCTCAGCAGAAGAGTCCAGACACTTGCAGATGAAGTCTTTGATGTCCCTGAGACTTCTTAACAGGAGGCAACCCCAGGTAAAGCACTTGGAGAACCTCTGAAAGCAGGATGTAGAAAGCAAAGTCCAGTCCTTTCACTCCCAGGAGAAATGCAGCAAGCAGCAGGCCGGCACAACAAAGCAACAGGCAGAGTGGCAGTCCCTCCTCCAGCATCCAGCTCTTCTTCCTGGCAGAATGTCCTCAGTCTAGAAGTGTTCTAACTGTGTGGGGTCATAGGTCCGGGACTTTGTAGTGCAGAAGACCCTACTTTTCCCTGTCCTGGCCCCAGACACACTCCTGGGGGCTGGAGACTGCTTTGTGTGAGGACAAACGCAGCCCTATTCAGGTGCAGGTGTCAGCTCCTCCCACCACTTTAGCTCAGGAAGACCCATCAGCCTGGTGATGGGCTATTAAGATATGCAGGGCACACACCAGCTATTTTTGTGTGACTATCTAGAATGTATACATAAACAGCCCAAGTGTCATCCTGACCCAGGCATGTATTCCACAGACAGGCAGAGGCACAGAATGGTTAAGCAAGAAAAAGCCCACTTTCTAAAAATGGCATTTTCAAACTTACAATCCCAAAACCAACCTCACAAAAAGTTGTATTTTTAAATTGTGAGTTCAGAGACCCCAAACTCCACATCTCTATCTGCTCACAGTGGGAAATTACACTTAAAAGAAATTTCAAGCTAATCCCCATTTTACCCTATGGGAGCGATAGTCTTTGCAAAACAGTGAAAAACAAATTTAGCAGTATTTCACTATCTGTACATGTAAAACACACAACTACATGTCCTACTTTTTAAATACTCTGTACTCTGCCCATGGGGCTACCTTAGGCCTATTTTAGGGGTTGATTACAGGTAATAAAAGGGAAGGTTTTGGCCTGGCAAGGGGCTGTACTTTCCAGGTCAAAATGGCAGTTCAAAATTGCACTCACAGACACTGCAATGGCAGGTCTGAGACATGTTTACAGGGCTACTCGTGTGGGTGGAACAATCAGTGCTGCAGGCCCACTAGTAGCATTTGATTTACAGACCCTGGGCACACATAGTACACTTTATTAGGGACTTACTAGTAAAGCAAATATACCAATCATCAATACCCCCACCTCCACCACTACTTCCGGTCTCCATGTTTTTTTTAGATTAGATTGCATGCATTCAAATATTTAATGCAGTTTGCTTATACAATCGAGTTATCCATAACTGCTGTGGCAGCTCGCTGGGCCATTTGAGGGGGCAAAAATTGATATGGGCTGACCTGTCCCTCAAATGCCCACCCCAGTGGCTATGGCCCTGTGGCGCCATCTTACCTCCCTCTTGGCACCATGGGGCGCTCTTTTTCTTATTTGTCTGGCGCTCCATTCAGGCATTCATGTATCAACTTTCATGTTTGTTGTACTGCTTGGTGCACTGGGTGTCCTCCGATTGTTCAGAAGTCATTCTCTGCCACAGGATTAATGTAGATAGTGGTGGCTGACCGACAGCACCAAAAAATTGTGTACTGAGCCAGCTTGGTCAAGACACTCCCACCAAATTAATTTCTCATTTATTGGTTTATTCAGTTTTATTTCCTATTTTTTGTCTTAGTATTGAAATAGTCAGATTTAACAATCTTCAGGTACAGTGACAATACACTGAATTGCTTTGCTGCATTTTAGAAGAGCAACCATAGTTCACAGTTCAGATCTGGTGCCAGCACTGCCATCATCGTCCAGTTCAAAAGGTTTCACTTGCCAACAGGGAATGTTCCAGAACCAGGACTAGGTTACATGAAATGTTCCTAGATATTGCAATTTATACTTCATGTGTACATCCCAAAACAGAGGCACCTACTCCTACAACAATCTCATCGAATTCACTGCCATTTCTTTAATTTCCTCTTTCCACCTTTCAAGCATCTGCAGTGTCTGCTTCCATTAGCTATGTATGGAATGGGGACCAGATATCCATGACCCACTAAGTGGGGTGTAACATTGTTGCGTTTGTGCCAAGCTTATAATTGCAATATAGAAGGTTGCAAGCCACTCTTTAATACTAGTTATTGGTCTGCGCTACGCCTGGGTGATTTGTGGGTAATTGTTGCTAATGTTTGAGAATTTCAGGTTATGCTGCTACGTGAAATTCCAGAAATTGTGCCTGTATGCCATTTTGCTTAGTTACATGCCATCCACTGTGAAAATTTACTGTGACATGATATACAAATATATATTGCGAACAGAATGTGAGTGGCTGTTGTTGATGATGCTTTTGTTAAACGCGTCCTTGAACAAAAAACAAAAAAAAGGGAAAATCGATGCAAGGACACATTTCATGCTAAAATACAACTCTAAGGGCCAGATGTAGCAAAGTTGGAAATTGTGACTTGCAATTTGCGAGTCGGAGCGACTCGCAAATTGCAAGTCGCAATTTCCAATGCAGAACGGTGTCTCAGACACCGTCTGCGAGTCGCTATGGGGTCGCAAAGACCCACCTCATTAATATTAATGAGGTGGGTCGCAAATTGCGGCCCCATAGCGACTATAGACACGCGCTAACATGGAGGCCTGCTGTAGTCAGCAGACCTCCATGTTCGTGACTGCTTTTCAATAAAGCAGTTTTTTTTTTTAAGTGTAGCCCGTTTTCCTTAAAGGAAAACGAGCTGCACTTTAAAAATAAAACGAAACCTTTAGTTTCGGTAATTTTTCAGGGCAGGTAGTGGTCCCTGGGACCACTACCTACCCTGAAAAAATAATTTGTGGTCCATTCACAAAGGGGAAGGGGTCCCATGGGGTCCCCTTCCAATTTACGAGTGGGTTACCATCCACTTGAAGTGGATGGTAACTGCGACACCATTTGCGACCGCATATGCGGTCGCAAATGGTATTGCATACCACTCCGAATCGCAAATAGGAAGGGAACACCCCTTCCTATTTGCGATTCTGAAATGCATATTGCGAGTCGGTCCCGACTCGCAATATGCATTTCTGCATGGCTATGAGGCATTTGCGCCTCTCAAATGGCGATTTTCGCAGTTTGCGACGCGCAAATCCTTTGCTACATCTGGCCCTAAATGTCAGATTTGCGTTTCATGTAATTTAGCGTAATTTTGCAGATTTATGTACAAGCAAATTATATGATTTTTAAAATGTCTTTTTATTAAAGTTTTCAGTAAACACATCAGTGTAAAAAACGGATAGTAACTGTCTACACACACAGGGAAATATAAGTAGGAGTCAATTACACGGCAGAACACCACAGGGTTATCCCCACACATATAGTATTATAACATCCACGCAGAGCCCTGGTAGGCAGCTGTTTCTCAGGTTTCCTCAGACTGAGATAGCATGTCTCTGGGTCTAGAGGGTCTTGGGAGCTCCTTTGCATAAAGTTCAATCTGCATTTGGCAATACGCTATCTCGCTAAGCCATTGGGTCACTTTAGGGACTGACTTCTTCTTCCAGTACACCGCAACCCTCCTCTTCGCCAGCAAGAGAGCGATCACCACCAGTTTGTGGTGCGCCGGCTGCAGTGATTTAACTAACCCAAGCAAGCATAAATATGGTGAACACTCCACCCTCTCCAGCACCATGTCCAATAGAGCAGTCACCATCTCCTCCCAGTAACGCCCATTGGGTGGACATCACCAAGCAAGGTGTACAAAGTCCACTTCCCCAGCTCTGCAGCGTACACATTGAGAGTCCTGGTACATATCTAAGCAATCTCAAAGGAGTATAATACATTTTTTGTGGATATTTAAAGTAAATAATTCGGAGGTTGCAATTAGAAGTGAGCATTTCCGTAAGCGCAGCAATGGCCCCAATCCCTCGGGCTGAGAGGGTTGTCTAAGACAGTGATTTACTTTTCTAGGGCTGTATTTGGTGTGACATGCTGTTCTTGCTGTGAGGTGTTATAAAGTTTGGCAACCAACTGTCTACATGTAGTGAATGTAACGCTTCAAGGGTGGGAGGTTCAGCAGGGAATTGGGGCTAAAGCTCTCACACTGCCTCACGCAGTCTGCGGTATGTGAATGCAAAGAGGTGGGTCGTCCACGGCATGTTGGACATCTCTATGAATGTCCCTCCAGGGTAGAGTTCCCCCAACGTCATCAACCCATGTGCTTCAAGGAGAGTGACTGCCAGATTCTCCTGAGTTACCAATATAGCTGGGTGGTGTTTCAAAGGAAGGTCTGAGGACCAGATGCCCAGGTACTTGACAGGGTCAGTGCTCCAGCCCAGCAGGAAATCTAGTTGAAATGGCTGGGTAGATGTTGCCAGAGGCAACACCACAGACTTTGTCCAGTTAATGCTTAGGCCAGAGTAGCGTTCATATCATATGTAAAACCGGTGCCAAGTGTACTTTCTGGTCGCGGATATAGAGCACCATATCACGAACATGCATTGATATGGCAAGGGGCTGCTGGAGGAAATGCAGGGCTGCCGCCTTATGACACTGTCGAATCACACATGCCAAAGGTTCCAAGTCCAATGAAAATAGGATTGGTGACAATGGACACCCCGGTGTGTGCCCCGGTCAATGCGCATCAGCTCTGTGACATGCCCATTCACCTGTACTCTTCCTAGTGGATTTGTGTACAATAGGCAGATTCACCTAAGGAATGCATGAGGGATTCCCATCCTATCCAGGACAGTGAACATATATGTCCGTTCTTTAGAATCAAATGCTTTGGCAGCGTAAGAGCACTGTCGCCACTCGACTAGCCGAGTCTAAGTAATGGAGCAATGCAAATATAGAGCGCAAAATATTAGTCGTCGAGCGAGTGGGAATAAAACCCGGTTGGTCAGGTAGGACCATGTTGGGGAGGAGTGGTTTAAGATTAACAACTAGAATTTTGGCCAGTATTTTGGTGTCCGTATTGATGAGAGACAGTGGCATGTAGGACACATCTGTCCGGCGGCTTATCTGGCTTAAGTAGGGTGACAATAAGCACCTCTCGCAGGGATGGGAGGAGCGCCTGTTTTGCATATGCATCCTCATATGATGCATGCAGGCGTGGGGCCAGTATTCCATCGAATTCCTTATAGAAGTCCCCTGGCAATCCATCCATCCCTGGGGTCTTGCTGTTTGGTAGGGTGCAAATAGCCTCCTTGACCTCTTATACTGTAACAGGCTGAGCAAGATACTCGCTTCGTCCTCCAGAGAGCCAGGCCAGTGCCACATCCTCTAAGAAGCAAGCTACATCCATCTCTGAAGTGGAGGAGCGAGACTCAGAGCTTGGTGTAGAAGTGTGTGGTATCTGAGGCAGACGTCACAGAGGTAATGTGTGCATGGGCCCAGGGGTTCTTCAACTTGGCTGCCAGACTGCAGCCTGGTCTGCTTCCCTTGCCATATGACCTCGCCACGTGGCGCTTAGAGAGATGCTGCACCTCCTGCTCGCCTGTCTCATTATATTCTGTGATCAAATCTCAAATAGTCGCTAATTTATGGTGGCTAGGAGTATTTGTATATACTGCCTCCAGGGCCTGAATTTTCTGCTCAATTGTTCGTAGGCGTGTTCATAGGTCATTTAATCCCCCCGCCTGGAAGCCTATGCAATAACACCTTATTGTTATTTTAAACATCTCCCAGAGTGTCCCAACTGCCACCACAGAGCACTCATTATTAGTAAAATAATTGATTGCTGTACGTAATCCTTCCTGAAACACACAGGGTGTAGTAGGGCAGTGGGCTGAAATCACCATGGAAACTGTGTAGGTACATTTGTAGGTATTTCCATTACCAGTTTAACCAGGGCATGTTCGGACAATGTGCGTGGCAGATGCTGTACCTCCACCAGACAAGTGTTGATTTCCCGGTGTACCAGCCAATGGTCCAGCCGGGACCACGTGCCGTGCACAGAAGTAAAAGTATGCTCCCTGCCAGTGGGATTCTGCAGTCTCCAAACATCTATCAACCTTTCTTCTATCATTCCCTCTCGGAGAACCTGAGTTGCAGGTTTGCCCTGCCAATCCTCCGTGGCAGACTGATCCAGCACTTGGTCCAAATATGTGTTGAGGTTCCACTCCCCATATAATGGTTGTGGACTGTAAGGCGATGCCAAAGGCGAGTATAGAACACTGGGTTGTTCATATTCAGCCCATAGGAGAACACTTGAGTGACCATGGTGCCTCATAAATTGCCACATAAGATCACATACCTTTCCTGATCATCTGCTTCAGAATGACAGTGTGAGAAGGGGACTTCTTTTATGATCAGTCCCAAGACTCCTCTTGAATAGGATTAAGCTACTCGAACGCTTGACCTTCCGGCGCCCATATCCTCCTCAGGGGATTTAGTGAGGTGCCTTTCTTGGACGACAGTATTAGAAACCCTGGTGCATGTTCTTGGAGCTATTCAGTCCACGCACATTCCATGTGATCAATGTTATTCGCCCTATACCGGGGGGTCATCAGAGATTACCCATAGTCATGAGTTGTGTGCAGTGTTCCAGGTGCCTCTGACTACGGCAGCATAGACAGTGTAGTGTGTAACGTGTGATGAGTGGTAATAAAAATTAAAAAAAAAAACAACATCCCCCCACCTACTTCAGCATTTCAACTATGCCAAAGATATTTCTATAGTTTAAAAGCAACAAAAAAAAACAAAAGAAACAAACACCATGCAACACTGCAGATCAGTCATAACTGCATACTTGTGCTGAGTCGTATGAGGAGCACCTCTGCAATGGGGCCAGCCAAAGGCACCACTCAACCTCCAGATAAATGGAGGCAGTTCAGACAAACTATGAAGAGTCAGCACTACAGATTCAGCTTTCCTCAATAGCTCAGGGGCTTCATGAAGCACTGCACCATGGAGCCACATGCCATTGTGCCCAGCATTTCCTCAGAGTCATGCTAGGGTGGTGAATGAACATAGCAGAGAAGTCGAAGAACGAGATAAACCAGTTCTCCACAGATGCATCCATTATTCGCTTGAACGTGCGATTTGTCCATGAATAAGTGTGTCCTGCGCATGCAGCAGATAGTCTGAACAATCAATCTTCCGGGTCATCTACATGGGAATCAGATTTTTTGTGACGTTTCAGATTGATCGTTTTCAAATACATCATGGCCGCCTGGGGAGTGGTGAGCACTTTCTGTGACCCCTTGTAAGTGATGCGCAATCTGGCCGGATAGAGCATGGCATAGGAGATGCCCACTGCTGCAGTTTTTACTTGACAGGGAGATATTCCTTATGAGCTGCCTATACCACTGCCGTAAAGTCAAGAAAAAACAAAACTGCATTACCTTCGTAGATTATGGCATTCATGATGAACACGACGGTAAACACCGCTGACCGCCGTGGTGATGGTGAACAGAAGACCGCCATTGGCGGTGAACAGAAACCCGTCACATAGTGAACCAAAAATCTGATTCCGAAACAAATCACCAGTCTCCGCCAGGACCTTGTCGGCGGAAACGCTGGACCTCCCACCCCGCCACCGCCGAGCACACCCACATCCCGCCCTCCAAATAATGATGCACAAATCACCTTGGCAGTCAGTGGAAGTCGAACGACCACTGGCGGTGCAGACCACCACGGGCGGCAAGTGGACCCAACAGTAAGAAGTGCACACATTGGATAAGTTAGAAACCCACATACCTGACACACATCCACAACACCATAAAACACTCACAGACACACCCCACAATCATTTGCAACAAAAGTAGGCCAACAAAGACAGAGATCACCAGAAGCAGACACCGAACCCCACAATCCACGATAATTACACCCAACCACAGAAGAGCACCCTCACCGAGATCCACACCAGACACCATTCACAACACTCACCATGGCACCCCCCAAACACCCACGCTTCACAGAAAGGGAGCTAAGGACCATGGTAGACGAGATCCTGAAGGTCGAGCCACAACTATTCGGGGCTCAGGTGCAGCACACACCCATCGCCAGGAAGATGGAGCTATGGCAGATGATTTTCAACAGGGTCAATGCAGTGGGACACCATCCACGCACCAGGGATGACACCCGCAAGAGATGGAATGACCTGCGGGCAAGGTCAGGGCCATGGCATGCAGGCACCCACAACACGCACACCAACATCACTTACTACCACAACCTCTACCTCCACTCCCACGCCTTCCTCCAGGCCCAACCCAATTACACCAAAGAAATGATTCCTCTCCTGTGCTGACCTATTCCAACCCACTGGCCCACCCCGTCTTGTTCCTAAACGTGCACACCTCCTTGCCCTTTCCACTCCTTCCACGTCACAGCCCGCCCCTGTCCGCCCTTCACATTCCTGTGCCCCTTCCCCAGAGAGGAAGAAGCCCTGTGCTGAGCCTATTCCATTTGGCTCCACCCAGTCAAGCACACTCCCCCACCTTTCAAGGCCAAACCCAAACCTTTCGAACGCAAATCCAAGCCCCACCCCCCTCGTAAATCCCCACCCCCACCACCACCTGCCCCTGTTCCCTGAGGTGCCTGGATGCCCCATTGTTGCCCCTATGAGGTGGAGTACCATAGCACTTGTGGGAGTCAGGTTGTGGCCATTGTGGCCCATGGGACTTCTAGCACTGTGGCTGCCATTGGCCTTATTTACAATTCGTTTGCTAAGAGAGCTGAATTAAAAGTTAATGTGTGGCCTGTGTTTTGGCAGCACACTCTGGATCCCTGGTCTCTCGTTTCATTGTCTGTGGGTGTGGGGCACATGTATGTACTTTGGACAGGTTGGATTTGCCTTGTATCGGGTATGTCCCTCTTGCTGTGCGGTGTATGGCTTGTGTTGCTGTGAAAGATTGTGGGTGCGTTGCGGGGTGGGTGGAGTGGGTGGGTATGTAACTGTGCCCTTTCTTTCCTTGTTTTGTAGGTTGCGGTACTTACCGTCGTCTTCGTCGGCGGTCTCGGTCGTGGAGGTATATGGCAAGGAGAAGGGCTGGCATGATCTGCAGGTCTCTATCCATGTCTGCTTCAGCGTGTTGTGTTAGCCTCCGGTGAGTGTTTCCTTATATTTGGTTTGTTTCCGCCTGGGTTTGCGTGGTGGTGGTTCCCACCCCAGAACTGATGGCGGTCTAGTGGTTCATTATTTGATGGGCAGTTTGGGCCTTTCCGTCAGCCTGTGGCAGGCTCTACCATCGTTGTCGGCACTCCTCTGCTAGCAGTGGGTGGTTTTCAGGATGCCTGTGTTTCAGTTGGTTCATTATTTGGTGGTCCAGACCACTCCTCTGTTGGCGGTTTTTGTTGCCACTGTGTTCATAATGAGGTCCTATGTCCTTTTCTCGAGCTAGGCGCAGTACCGTGTCTCATTCTATAATTGAGGAGTTTTGCTATTTTAGGGCACTGCAGAGAGCTCGGAGAATGCCAGGGCTACAACGATCTGTGTGCACGCTCCACCACCAGCATAGGGGAGAGTGTCTCCCTACCGAAGAGATCTCCCAGTATATTTTCCATAAAAAGTTCAATTTTTCGTGTGTTGGACATCTTCAGCAGCTGATATACGCTCCTCTGCCAGCATCATGTACGATGTCTGCTTCTCTAACTGGCCCGACATGTGATCCATTTGGATATTAAGGGAGTCTATCTTTCCATCAACTGATTGCAGGCTTTTCTGCATGGCAAGTAACATGGTCCCGAATGCAGTTGCTCCTTGTGATTGGGGATCAGTCTTCTGTGACAGGTGGGATTCACGCTGTGACTTGGCAACGCGTTTGTTTTGGCAGGTCTGACCTTTATCAGTCTTCCCCACTGCGGTGTTTGGAGGCACCAGTGGGACAACCATGGCGAGGCCGGCTACCACATCGCTTGCAGTACCCCACGGCCCACCCGGGAGAACTAAAGGGAGGCCCTACTGGTCAGCCGCAATCCAGGCCGTCTCAGGTTGCACCCACATTTAGTAACCCCAGCGGGCCAGGAACGCACCAGGGTTCACCCCTTAACACTCAAAAGGGCGCTCCAGGTCAGTTGTAGGATGTGTCAGAGTTGGCCCCCGAGGCCGCTGGTCAAAAATCCATCCCAGGCCTAGCACAGGCATGAATTCTCCCCCACAGCCCAGCAGGCATCCATGACAGTCCCGCCTAAAAGGCGTGCCCTGATCCACAGGGGCCCAGGGCAAAGCTAGCTAGAGCCCAGCAACACACGTCACCCAGCTGATATCACGACTGCTGTGCCCTAGACGTAGCTCGCAGTTTTGTCAAGTGCATACATTGGTCAAATGGCAGTACCTTTGTTTCTAGACATGCAGCAGTAGTGTTATTGTCCACAGGGGATCGCAGTTCCTCGTTGTGACGTGGAGGTCGCGGCCTCCCCTAATCGTTGTCCCCTGCGCTGCACTGACAGGGTCCAGGTGTGTTTGTTGGCCGCTCGGGTGATGCCGCACTACCAGTCACATAGGCTGTCCAGTGTCCGCAGACTAATCAGCCCACGCGAAGGTCCGGGCACGCAAGGAGCCTTTAACACTCTGCACCATGCGGTTCGGGCCCACCACACCATCGCAGCTTCAAAGGTAATACGGGGGTCCAGCTACTGCCTCAGCTGCTCTTGTGGGCAATGCCGTTAACACCGCAAGTGTACTCCTCAGGTGGGTGCCACAGTCCAGCACCAGAAGTGTGGCTGGCTCGGGTCTCCCTTCCTCACTTTTCTGCCATTTCACGTGTTGGCGGGTCGTCGCCAGCATTCGTCTCGCTGCACCCTGCAGAGTCAAGTCCAAGGTGGGGCCGGCTGCACCACCTCCCGAGTCATTACATAATTTTTCAGGTGCGGATGCTTGCCGGTGACCAGGATATATGCAGGAATATGGCCCTCATTACAACCCTGGCGGTCTTTTGACGGATGCACCGCCAACAGGCTTGCGCCCGCCAAAGTTGTAATGAGGGCCTATGTGTCCCAGCCAGCGGAGCTGCACTAGAGTACGGCCATCTTGCTGTGGGCTCACTACTGCCCCGCCCCCCAACCAAATTATACGATTTTTGCACACCTGCAATCGGTGCTACCAACAGAAAGCGACATTTCTTTTGACCAATACCTGGGAGAGGCATATCTTAACACATACTAATAATGTCAGTAAGGGAGACGGGGGCAATACTTACTCAATCATTTTCGAAAATATTGAGTACTCTCCCAGTACCACCGAATACAGCCGTGCCGGGCGTATAAGGTCGACATCTGCTTGATGACATCGGGAACATTCTATCTTCCTCCAGGCCAAACGACTTCATTTTCATCAGGGAGTAGTAAAAGTAGGTATTTATAGTGCTAGTGACATTTATGAGCCTGTGATACTGCCTTGGGAATTCGTCTCTGGTTTGTGAATACCAGTAAGACCACTGCTCGTTTGTCAGCACCTTTCACAGATCCCCATCCCAGTGGTGCGTAGCAAGTGCCGTCTTCAAGATTCTTACAATGTTCACAATGTCGTACAGAGGGATATGATATGTGAAGGAGAGGTGCTTGTAATACTGTGCTAGTATGTTTAAGGTATGAAGCCCTTCAGGGAAGGATGGGTAGCTGCTCTGTAGTCATAGCATGTAGTACAGCAAAATATCTGTGGGGGAAATATGTCCTAACACCTTTAATTGTGTAATGGACAGGAATGTGCTATCAGGATATACATCTTGCATTGTGGCTAACCCAAGTTTAGTGAGTTGTGTGCATGCCGTATGTTCGGTTGTAACTGGTGCATGAGGGTTATTGATAAAAGAAGTATCAGATCTAACAAATCCTACCAATGTAAACACAAATTCATGATATTTAGATCTGTAATGAAAATGTAATAAAAATATAAAAATAATATATATATATATATATTGATAAAAGAAGTTCAGGTGAATATACAAATCACCATACCTGCACGAAGCACCAGGCACTTTCAGGGCATGGTACCATGTATGTAGCAGCCCCTGCTCTAAGTAATTGTCAAGCCAACAGCATACTCAGAGGGCAAGGGGATGCAACCTCCCTTTGTATTGCAAAGTGTGACATTGGGGGAGTCTGATGGTACCAGCAGTGTGTAAACTGAGCACGTTCCCCTCGGACGTACTGTTCCATGTCAGGAACTGAAAAGCCTTCCTGGCTGTTTGGGGGCGGGGTGGCTAGGACGTCCCAGTTCAAGCATGGCTGTCTGTCCGCCCATATAAGTCTAACCACTTGTGTGAGGAGAGATTTGAACAAGAATTTGCAATGCAGGGGTATCGCATTTGCTCGAGTTAGAGCTATTAGCGTTGTGAACTGCTAACCGGACTTTTCTTGCCACATAACTTGAAAATCAAAACTAAAATAGTTTCACATAAGCGAGCCGATTCACAGCGCCACGGCCACCATGAGCATCAGCGATAAGGAGAGACACAAAAGGAAAAAGAAATTCACTCGCAGTCAAACGTATTGGCAAAAAGTGCAATTATCCATGTAACAGGGTCGATTGCAAAGGCGGTAACAAAGCCTCCCCAAGGAGGGACAAAGGTAAACCATTTACCAATGTCATCAAAGGATTTTTGAAAGGCAAGCCCACGAACGAGTGATAGTGATGGGCGTGTGGTGGGCGTTGCTAAAAGCCCAGATACATACCAACACGCCAGAAAAGCAGTGCATGCGCGAGGCTATTCTCGACCTAAAAATATCTATTTAAGGGGATTGAGATGCTAACACATAGTAACTTGGGCAGGATGGTCATTTTTATGGCAGCTTTTCTCCCAGCCACGTAAAAAGTGATGTCTATTCATTTTTTTCAATTTTAACTTTGTATGTTGAAAAGTGTTATGTAATTGTTCTTGCCGTTCTAGTTATAACCTCTACATATCTGTGCATTCTTATCCCTGGGTATCCCACAGATTTATCCCCCACTGTTCTTAGTTTGTAAATGAAAGTGTACCGGTGCCCAAAACTCTATTCATGCATGTGTGACTGGTGCAAATTAATGTTGGCACGCTGAATACCAAAGGTGCATGTCTTAAATCCACCTTATGCCTCTTTAATCCACTTCGAGACACTCCATGCCCATTTATCTCACTCTTGCAAGTTCCTGCTTTCTCCTGTGCCACAGTTTTTCCCTCTTTGTCTTCCTCTGCCTTTCTGCTTTGTGTCTTTGTCCTCTCTGGCTCGAGATCAGTGACAGATGTGAAAAAAAAGTGTCTGTCCCCAAAAATGAGTGCTGCTAGCCCCTACACCTGCTCAAATTAAGTACTGCTCCTTCAGTTACAATAGAAATTTAATCTCAGGTGGTTTAGCTGTACCCTGGGTCAAGGGGAGCATCTCTGACTTATCCTAGTTGATATGTAGACCTGAAAATCCCTTGAACAAATGATTTCCTTGATGGCAGAGGAAAGGTTGTGTTTTAATTCCCTCACATATAATAAAATGTCATCAGCATTTAAGGATATCATGCAACAGTGGTCTTCCCTAAGAGCACTATTTAGGGGTTCAACAATAATTTGGAGATTGGGAACCCATTTCACATGCTTTTGGTTATTCCAAACTGTGATTATATGTAGCAGTTCGCCTATATGCAATTATCCAGTGTTTTATGGAATAGAAATATACATCCCACGAGGCCCTCATTCAGGCCCAGTCTATGAAGGGTTGTAACCAAGTTATGCCCATTCTAATGAATCAAACACTTTTTCTGCATCTAATAGCAGTCGAGGCTCGCGGAAGGTGTGGGGCGGCGTGCGGGTGGCGAGGGGGAATAAACATTAAATGAATAATACAAAACCACTTACCTTGATCGCCACTGCTGGCGCCACCACGCCGCACCTCTGCTGCAGGCACAGGCTCCCAGCCTGCCCTGCGGTCAATACTGACGCTGCTCAGAGCAGCGTCAGAATTGGCTGGGAGCGCCCAGCCAGTGCGCTCCCAGGCAGACTGGGACCCTGTGCCTGCTCTCTCCAGCCCAGCAACACAGAGCCGGGCTGGAGAGAGCACACTGCGCATGTGTGTTTGGCCGCCCAATATGGCTGGCCAAACATACATGTGCACTGAGGGGGAGTGCACAGCTCTCCCCCTCTCTGCTTGTCACCCCCGTGGCCCCACCCCTTTACAATAAAACAATGATAAATGCAGTTTATTATTGTTTTCTTGTAAAGGTTTTGCAGTTGCCGCTGCTGGTTGGGCGACACTCCTCTGCCCAAACAGAGGAGCAGCACCTGTTTAATAGGCCTGCAAACGCAGCAAGTTTTCAGTCTACTTGTCAGTTTTATTCCCAGGTATACAGCTAGTGTGATCCGTCTGGACCAGACCAGTCATGTATGACTGAAGCCTTCTGACAATAATTTTCACTAGGACTTTGGTGTCTGTATTAGCTAATGAAAGAGGATGATAGGACAAGTATCTGTTTCGCTACATCCTGGGTTTGAGCAGAGTAAATGTTAAGGTTTTGCACATTGTCTGAGATAGAGACAGTTTCTCCCTTCCTGTACATCCATGTCTAGAAAGAGGGATGCTAATATGTCACAGAATTCCTTCTAAAATTTAGCAGTAAAACCATCCCCTCAAGTGACTATACCTCAAGCCAAGTAAGTTTCCACGTCTTTTCCTTCCAACACAGTGATGGGTTGCGTCAGAGACTCAAGTTTATGGCCCTGCAATCTGGGTATTGTGATCTTGTCGAGGTTGTGTCTGAAATCTACCTCTGAAAGCGCAAGCTGCATGTTGTGCATAATATTTCATGAAGGCTGAAATAATGTCCCTGGCTGTCCAAAACATCTTGCCTGCATCTCTCTCAATACCCATTATCTCATGGGACACCCACTGTAGGATTAATAATCTGGCTAGTATCCCACATCGCTCTCCCTCTCACCCTACAACTGGACCATAGCATGTTTATTTAAATATTTTACATCCCTGAATGCCTTCTCCTGGAATTTCTAATTCCATCTTAGGCAACCTGGTGTACTCATTTTCTAATTCTTTCAGCTCTTTCTCTAACCTGTTCTGTGTGATGGATTTAAGCAACAATCTGTGTTATACATGCACTATAGATGTAAGCCTTAAATGCCTCCCACACAGTACCCAGACTGGTCACCAAGCTCACAATTTAAAAATATTTAATGCTGCCCTGTTTCACCTCACCTGTAACTGCACCTGTTAGCGCATCCGCAAGGAACTACCATGTTCTCTGGGCATGAGACGAGTGGGGAAAGGACAGAGTCACTATAATCATGAATCATCAGTGTGTAACGTAGGACCTCCTTAGTCTCAGTATAGACATCTTGTGTACTGTGCCTGTAATTTTTCCATGACTCTGGGTTAATTTAAGGTTTGTCCACCTAATTTCAAGTGCAGTATATCCAATGGCACTTGTAATAAGGCGAACGGGATATCCATCATATTTGTAACTGAGTACCTCTTTGCCAAATGCAAAACATGACACTCTGTGTCATGTACTGAGGAATAATATGCATACCCTCTGTTATCTGGGAGTCTTTGATGCCAGCACTTACCAGAGTATATTGTCTCATTATAATCCCTAGTGCTTCAGTGGTCACTGAATGTAGCCTTGTGATGTGGGAAGACGTATCTAACTTGGGGTCCAAGACACTACTAAAGTCACCACTTCATTTTACTGAGTGTGGGTATGTCCTCATGTTTATGGTCACTACTCTGTCATAAAAAACCTCTAGCAGTCCATGTTGGGGTCACATGTCTTAAATACGGTTACATGATTATTAATCAATAGCCCTTGAAAAATAAGGTATTGCTCTTAAGTTCCACAGCTCGACTCGAAAGATGCTTGGAACAGTGGTCTTTTCTTATATAAGGGTAGCGACCCCTCAAGAGTGTGTAGTGAATGGTGAGCGACACCAAGGTGTCCCCCAATTTCTTGCAAATGCTCCATCTGTTTGGTCAAATGCAGCTCCTGGAGAAATGTCACTGCTATCACGCATCTGTTTAGGTATGCTATCACTTTTTTCTCCTTCCTGAGGTTATTCAGCCTTTTAATGTTCCATAAGACCATGTGAACTATGGTGCAATGTTGTTTCTTAGTCACTGCAGTGGGTGCCATGAGTTACATTATTAATTTGTCAATTTCTGCCCACAAATGGTGTGCTTTTGCCAAACCTGAGTCCACAGCCTGTACCCCTATTACTTGATCCACCGCCACTGAGAACCCCAACATTTAGTGTACCACTCCTGCCATTAAAATCGGAATGACTCATTAGCCTCTACGCTGATACATGATCCTAGCCATCACTGAACTAAAGTCACCTCTCCCTGCCCTTGTGGCAGAACTCCAGGCTTTTGGGAATTTTTCAGGCCTCAAAGTAAACATGTATAAGTCCTAGATCTTAAATCTTTTGATAACCCCACCCCATGAAGAGCACCTCTGCTCACTGTTCTCTTTGGAATGGACACCAGATTTTATACCCTACCTTGGGATCAAGCTTGCACGCTCTGTCCCTAGAACCCTCACATTTACCTATACAGCCCTTACTTCCCAAATGTTAGCCGATCTAAACACATGGCGCCGTCTCTGCCTTTCATGGCTGGGCAGGATGGCAGCCATTAAAATGATGATACTACCTCACATTCTGTAATTCTTTCAGACCCTTCTGTTGACCCCTCCATGGCCTACCTTGCAGTCCTTACAACCAAACTCAATAAATTCATCTGGGATGGGGAAAAATATTGCCTTCAGAAACACCTGCCCTATCTCCCAACATGGGAGGGAGAATTGTCGGTACCCCCTCCTGCTGCGATACTACCATGCCTCTCAGCTCTACTTTCTAATAGAATGGAGACGCCGGCTCTCAGAGAAACATTGGTGCTTTATGGGTAAGGCTGTGGAAGTTTTCCCCATCTGAAAAGAACCTTGGCTCCCCCGCAAATACCAGAGTAGGGGGCACTACTCATCCCCAGTAACTATCTCAGTCTTCTGAGTGTGGGATGCTATATTGTGAAAGCTGGTTTAACTTCCTTCCCATCCCCTATGACCCCAATCTTATCTAACCCAGATGTCACCCTGGGGATGCAGCAGAACCAGTTCCACAGCTGGCAGGAGGGTGGGTTCAAACACGTGGGGTGCTTGTTTGATCTTCAGGGGATTATTCTGTTGGAGCAGCTAAAGTCTGACTACAGGCTGGCAGAGGCGGACCGCATGCAGCATCTCCAGGTCCGAAACTCAGTGATGCAATGTTCCCTTAAATAACATTCTGAGAGACCACTTACGCCATTCGAAAAATTGGTGCTCCTCAAAAAAGACAACAAAGCCTCATCACTGAGCTTTACACCATGCTGGGCAAGGGGGTCCCACTTACCAGAACAGCCAGACAAGCTAGATGGGAGGATAAACTTATTAAAGTGCTATCTGACAAAGATTGGGAAGACATTTATTACAGAACCCATAAGTCAGCTCAAAAGATGGTAAGCATTGAAAGAGCATGCAAAATAGTGATATACTGGTATCTAACTACAGCACAGCACGGATTCCTGAATGTGCAAAAGAACACTGGAGGGGTTGCAAGGGCACCAGCACTCTGATCTACCTTCTTTGGCACTGTCGACATCTAGGCCGCTACTGGGAACACATACTTGATGACATAGACCAAGCCTTTAACACCACAATCCCTAGGTTCCCGGCCTACACTATTTTAGGGCTTCCTAATCCATTGACCTTCCCACTTCATTTTTTGAGAGGGAAGCAAGTAGCCCTAGAGTTAGGGGCAACCCACCAAGTGATTCTGTCTTTGTGGGGCACTGATAAGATCCCTCACAACTCCACTTGGCTCCACAAATTATGGTTCATATGGGAATGGAAAAATTGTCTCTAGCCATTGACCAACACAGTGATACTTAGCCCAATATATGGGCACCATTCATACTATCAACCAAGTTCAATGAGCTAACCTGCCCAACTCATCTCAAATTGCTCTGTTTGCTCCCGGTGACTGAGACTACTGACAATTTAGCTATAACTTAATCTTCCTGACTAACATACCCTCCTCAGTCGCCATCAATTGCCTCAATACACTTCAACCATAGACCACTTAGACATCTCTCCTGAAGGATTTTTGGGGGGAAGGGTGGGTGTTTGTTGTTGGTACTGTTGTTTTTTCCTTTTAAATCTCCTCTCAAAAGCTGCCGCCCCAGGGTTGTAGGCAAACAGCTGTGTTAATCTAAATTCTGAATGCTCACCTTTTGGTTTGGACTGAAGCATTATTGCATGCGAACTTGACTCTACAAAAAACAAGTTTGTAGAAGTCAGATTTTATGGGTTAATAGGGCCTTGGTTGTGACAGACAGATTTTTAATGTGTGGAAGTCAGGTTTGGCCCCTGTTGTCAGACACTAGGTATCTGACATGCCTCTGCTTTATAAATCCGAAAAGATAGATTACAAGAAATTGGACATGTAGGAAAAGTACAAAGACACCTGGTCTTATTTTATTGTTTGACCTTGATAAGTGGGTCCTTTCTCCTTTTATTTTGTCTCTCTTCTTTCTTACTTTTTATATTACTGTTATTGACTAATGTTGTGTTATCTATTTTGGGTGTGATAGTTATTCTAACTACAATCTAGCAGTTAATTGGCATAGAGATCAATGCCCAAATATTTACCGCTTTTATTAATGAGACTTATTTTATGATGCTTCACAATATTACAGTGTTCAATTTATTGTATCTTTTTAGATGTAATAATATGGCATTGTTGTGAATGCTCAGCTGTTATACCACTAAATGCTACTTAGGTATCCGACATGTTCTGCTTAAAAATTAAGTTAAATATTTAAAAAAAAACTCACTAGCATTAATAATGTGGGATGGAGCCCACATAGGGTAACTGGTTCGATTCCATTATCAAAAATACATCCCTATTTGAAAAAGGCTAGTCAAAGTTATCTTATTGGAAATGAAAGAAAAGTTCAGTTGGCTTTGGTTAATTAAGGACTGGTTAATTAAGGACTGGTGTGCCTTAAGTTTCCTTCGACAGGATATGTCTACAGTGTTCAGTCATAAAGACAAATGTGCTAAAAACAACGCTACACTGTTTTAAGTTCTCTGTAACTCATTTGACCTTTGTGTTGTCTTCTGAGTGGCCTTGGGTGTGCAAAGCTGGGCAACCCTATGGATTTGAGCCCAGGTGGACCAGATTCTACATAGACCATAAAAGGAGAGTACCCAAATGCAAAAGAACAGGATTCCCACCCATTTTGAAGATGACATTGTAGGGTCTCATTGTCTGGTTGCCAAAAGTTTGGGTTCTTGGAGTACAATTAAAGGGGCCACTGGAAATGTGGTAGTTGGTCTGAGAACACTTTACACAGGGGAATCCAGTTACGTGTGAGCCTAGCCTCGAGTTAAAGATAAAGGCTGGAGAGGCACTGCTGCAGATCTGGAGCTGCACTCGGAGTGTCCCCTAGAGAGCCTGTATCTTGACACTGGCCTACCATAGTAGAGGTGTTTATTTAGTTGTTGGTGCCCCCATGAGTATCCCCAGTGTACCTACTATATCAGAGGATAGCACTAGGGAAGTGGGTTTAGGTTTGAGACCCAACAACAAGTTCACATGCGCTATTAGATTCATAAGGGCTATTTGGATCAGGGTCATATCTACCAGGGATGCAGCTGGTGCGGTGGCACTGGGCGCTGAGGTTGGTGGGGACCAGTCTTCCCTGCACCAGATGCAGTAAATTCAGATGCTGTCCTTTCATATTTTTCCAACTCAGACCCTGCCTGGGGCTTGGCTTTGTGTTTTCGCTTTGGAGAGGGTGGTGGGGTATTAAGGGAGTAGAAAATAAGGGAGACATGGAGGAGCAGAAAGGGATGGAAGAAGATGAGAGGGATAAAGAAAGGAGAGGAAAACGTTACAGAATGGGGGCAGGAGTTATGGACTAGAGAGGAAAACAAAGGCAGTAACTGCGAGAAAAAGTGAAAAGGGAGGAGGAAAAGAAAGGGACCAAAAATTAGCATGTCAGGGGAGAAGTGAGGAACAAAACTAGGAAGGGGGGAGTGGGAAAGAAGAAGGGGATGTGAAGGAGAGAGGTTGAAAGAGAGGAAGTACACCAGAGAGGAGTGGAGCAAGGAGGAAAGAAGAAAATGCATAAATGAATAAGTCGAAGACACATAAGAAAGGGAATGCCTATCATTAGTGCAGCAAGTGTAGTTACTGACACCAAGGTGATTTCCAGACTGCATCCAAGTATATCTTTTATCTTATTGCCGACCCTGGTGCTCGTTTTTAGGTCGAGCATAAATGTTCAACCTCTTGTCTACTTGTAAATATACTTCTGGGGGCTTCCAGCTATTTCAATTGGTAGGTTCAGTGTCATTTAAAATTCTTTGCCTGCATGGCCAGCAATACCTCTTTGTCCCTCCTCCTTCTGTTTGGGAGCAGGGACCAACTACTGTAGAATTCCCCTTTGTCCTGTTTATCTGGTCTTCAGAGGACATTTTTTTTAACTTTGTTTCCTGCTCCTGTCCAGGGAAGCTTCCCTTTTCGTTTGCAGAGCATTCTTCCTCTGAGCTTAACTGTAAACAAAGCTATAAATCAGGCTGGTATTTTGGTCACATTTGGTCTTTGTGGGCTCTCTGCACCTTTTCTCAGCTGCCTGGCTCCCGCCCTTCCTTGGCTTGAATTTTCTTTACCAAGTGTTCCTGCCTGTGTGCTGAGAGCAAGGTCAGAGGATCGCTTGTAATTTCTTATAGCCTAGGCACCCAGCTCTACCAGGGCTCTGCAATCTTTAGAGACAGTGCTCACTTCTGCTTCATACTGGCATCCCACTCCAGCAGTGCACCTCAGTTCACACACTCCAAGCCTTCAGCAGTGCCAGTGCCAGGAAGCCTACACACGCTGCCTGCCAGAGCACCTCAGTTCTTGCAGTTAGTACACTCTGCTGCTCCTCAACTGGGACCTCGGGCGCAGCTCCATCAGTGCAGCTCAGTTTACACACTCCAAGCCCTCAGCCGTGCCCATACCAGAACCCTACGCACGCTGTCTGCCAGAGCTTCTCATTTCTACCCCTGGAATGTCACTTCTTTTCCTATACTGAGACCCGCTTACATACAGTTCCATTACAGCAGCTCAATTCTAATAGTAAGTCCCACTGCTAAGCCAGTATTGGACCCAAAAGAGCAATACACAGCTCAGCCAGTGCACCTCAAGTCTAACATCCAATGCCACTGTTGATGGGAACCACCACAGCTCTGCCAGAATCCATCAATTCTAATATTCATTGCACATTTCTTCTAAGTACTAAGACCCACTCACACACCCTTCAGGACTCCTTGCTTCTGTGGTTCAGAGGCAATGCCACTCCCATACTGGGCCCCCCTTGCAGCTTCACCAGGGCACCTCCAGGCTAATACTCTGCAACACTGGCATGCCAATACTAGGTGCCATACATAACTTCCTTAAAATACCTCATTTCAGACCTTGTGTGCCCATTAGTGTTCCAGTACTGCAGCCCACATACAACTCTGTCAGTGCACGTCAACCCTAACCTGCAGCGCCCCATTATTCCAACACCAGGAATTACACAGCGCTCTGTTTCTCATTCTTCATCTGCTGCCTTTCTGTTATTCCAGCACTGGGCACAGCTCTGTCTATACCCCAATCCTGATCTGAAGCACCCCAATATTGCTGTATTGGAATTCACATACAACTGTGCTAATGCACCTCCTGCTGTTCCCTGCTAGTGTACCCTGCTAATCCACACTCTGACTTCTGTTTCAGGACATGAGGGAGCCAATTAAATCTATTCCAAACTGCCATCTTTATTTGGGAGGGTCTGTTTCACATATCGCACTCCATTTTTTCCTTTACTCTGTTTACTGTCAATGTTTTCTATCTCCCCCACTTTTCTCTTTCCAGCTCTTAAAATCCGCACATTAACAGTTTCACTCTTTCTTTCAACTGTTTATTTCTACTCCTCTCCCTTTTTTTTATTTCCCTCTTCCTCTTGCTACCTCCTCTTTCAAACTCGCAAAACCTTGGTTATTGCTTTCCTTGTTTGGTTCCTCTCTTTTTTCTTCATCAGGCGTTCATTCTGTCACTATTTCTTTCTCTTCTCTTCATCCTTTCTTTTTTTCATTTTCTCTTTCCTTTGACTCAGTGACCGTCTTTCACTTTTTCTTTAGATCTTTCTTCCTTCCTTTCTCTGGTAGTCTTTTTCCCATTTGTATTTCCCGTCTATATGTGGAAGCCACAAGTTATTTGTCGGGACCGAACTATCAAAGTGGTTTTCCCATTCTGTGTCTGTGGAAAATGTCAGTACATACTTGCCCTGGTTATTTTGCTGCCTTGTTTCTCTCACCATCTCTCTTTTTTCTCTAATGTTCATTTTTCTCTTTCTTTTCACACTTCATTAATTTTCCCCTTTATCTTTCATTCGTTAACTTCCTTCCCTTTTTTCTTTTGTCTCGTACGATTGCTCTATTTCATCTCTTAGTTTTGTTTTCATTTTCTTGTTCTTTATTTCCCTTATTTCTTTTATTTCTTTGCAACCCATTCTCTTTCTTCCTTTTGTCTGATGAATTCCTTTCTTTACTCTTTCTCTGTCCCATCCGCTTTCTCTCATGAGGCCTAGTTATCAAAGGAGCAACAAATGCAGTGGCACCGGGGCCCAGAGACCTTAGGACCTCACTCAACTCTAATCTGCTGTATTTTCCTACCAAAATTACAGTCAACCATTTTCCTTTCTTACTCCAGGGCCCATGACAATGTTACTACGCTACTTGTCCTCTCCATCTTTACTTCTGACTCCCTCTTTTCTTTCACTCTCCAATCCCTCGCAGCATTAGCATCTAATGGCAAACTTTATTTCTGATAAAGGTTTATATGATAATTGTATCTGTTTTAATATAGAGTAAGACGGTAAATGGAAGTGCTTTTGTTAAATGCTGGGCCACTGGAATTATGTGGCAGGAAAATACGAAATTATGAGGCAGGGTTGGCCAAGTTATATGGCAAGAAAAGTCCAGTTATGAAGTTATAATGCCAGTAGCTCTAACTCAAGAAAATGTGAGACCTATTTCATTGTAAATGTTTGTTCTTGGTTTCATTAGGGCCCTTGATACTCAGACAACTTCACTGACTGGTATGGACTAGGGTGTCCCTTAAGCTGGAAAGGGGCAGTTAATAGGTCCCACAACATCTGAGTTGGTACTGGCTAAGGATAATACATGCTTTCACATGTATGCTGGAATGTTCTCTTCAGATCAGTGATCCTCTTGATGATTCCTCCTGCAGGCCTACAAAGCATTGGCCTCTTTGGAATGCACCCGGACTAGTGAACTATTTTGCCCATTAACCCATACATTTTGGGTGCCTCTCACGGTACCGTCTTCTGTTCCTTCTGTCTCTACTCTTCGCCAACCATACACCATTGCCCTGTGTCGCATGTTTTGCTTCTGCTTTCTTAGCTTCACCTCTGAACCCCTTACACCTTGTTACTCCGGCTCATTAAAAGCAACCCCAGGTGCTCTCAGTGAGTCTGTCTTTTGATACTTCACTTCCCCTTTCGCTCTCTGTCTTAGTCTCTTCGTTCTCCCCTATGTTGTCCTACCCTTGTCTAACAGTCCTCTGTTGTGACTTCATACATGACCCTCTCGGTCTTTCTTTTTCTGTATCATCCTTGACTCCCACTGACATCTCTTCCCATATCACCTGCTGACGTCAGTCCCTTAATCCAGTTTATTTGTTGCACTTCACTACATAACAACATAATATTTACATGCTACTCCTTTGGAAGGAGTTGCCTTGTGCCACCATGTTATTTAGAAGTACGGCGCCTCGACACCAGCTTGGTTGAGATACTCTTTAAACAATTGTAAACAAATCTAAATACCCTTCGTGATTTCTTTGTTTTACTAATCTATTAAATTGCCTTCATTTGGGTTCTGGCCCGCCCTGAAAATATTTCTTAAATAGAATGTCCTTTTTCGTTTTATAGTTACTTATGGATTACCTTATATTTTTCAAGTGTTCATTCAAGACTACTCAATAACTACTTAATACTAAATCATATTCTTTCTTGAATGTTTTGATACAATCAGGCGGATTTATCATGTGACGTTCTTTTCAGGTGGGCTTTATTAATTGAGCTCCTATAGGACGACTAAACAGAAAGGACTGCTCTTTGGTGTTGAACTGGAGAGAGCAGGAGATATTCCTCCAGTGGGTACATTCAGAATGTGGAACCAGAAACCGTGGGGTAAAATGTTGGCTTTCTCAGGTGACTAAAGTATGTAATCCCAGACAAATCACATGCCTTCACTCTTTCTCGCTTTGTCTTACTGTCAGGTTTCCTAGCACCTTGAAGTAATTCAGCTCAGGAAATTGGTTCCCCAAAAACCCATTTATATATGGGTTTATTAGACTATAATAATGATGGATATGTAATATGAATATTTGCTAAACATACATTGCACAAAAAACGGTCCGGTACAACACTTTCGTCTTCCCTTTTAAACTTACAAGTTAGTAAGCCTGACGCACTTTCCTACCAGGCATATTCATTCACACACATTTATTCATTCACCATACTGACTGCACTTCTGCACTAACTGAATCAGGCACATGTCTGCAGTGGGATTCACAGAACTCTTTGGAAGGCCATCCTTGACTGCCTAAAGCACTGCAAAGCCGCAACAATAGCAGATTGTGGATTATACAAATGTTATTCTTCAAAAACATTGGGAGCACCTGGGTGTATGATGACATGTAGAAATGCACGACTAACCAATGACTGCAATGTCTGATGTTTAGAAATGCACAGTTGACATGTAGTAGAGCACAATTGACATATGATGGCAATGCCTGCCAGTTTGTCAGAGTACCTACCTGAACATATGATGGCAATAGCTGACATAACTCACTAAATCTAACAGCTCGCCTAACGGGACACCCTCCCGTACCACAGTGGCAGCACATCCCCATAAACCAAGCCAGGCGCCGGTCCATTACAGCAACCTCAGAACTGTAAGCAAAATCTTCCCCAGAAATAAGCAGTGTGACGTCAAATGTATGGCAAGTTGTGAGCTTTCAAAATGCCAAGAAACAAAAAGTATAATAAAGAAATAAACAAATGTGAATGTTTGGAAGAGTCTCATATAGTTACACAATAGTTGTTGCAGAATTACCATGTCAAATTGTTTCATGTCTTAGCTCATGGTATGTCTGTTAGGGCCAAGCCAATACTCTGACTTGGTTCTGGCTCAACTTCATCTTTGTATTTGCTGGGTTTCCAATCTCTAATTTGTTACATTATCCTAAATGGAGGTTCTATGTAGAAATGTATCAAACATAGAATATGTTTGACCTCCGATTATGCAAAACTGCTTTGCCAAGACTGTGGCATGGGTATTTTGGGGAAAGTCTTTCTGTTCACCAGAAGAGCCCCTCACTGCCTTTCCCTTGTTGCCTACTTTCCTGTCCCCATGGCAATGCTGTATTGCTGCATCAGACGCTTTTCAAGAAGCCATCAACAACGCATTCTCCACAATTAGTTGATAGTACCTCCATTAATGTAGACCAAGGATACTCAAAGTACAGCCCGGCCGCATGTGACCCTTGTAACCTTTTCATGAGGTACCATGGTAAAGAGTGCCCCTTTACAGTACTGGGCTGTTGTTTACTTGACTGAGCAATTACATTCAGAAGGTTGTTAAACAAATGGGCAAGCTTCTGCAGCAAACATGTAAAAATATGATAAAGTCTCTTCAAAATTCAAAAAAGTGAATGACGTTAACATGCAGAAGCATAGAACCTAAATAAACCAGATTATGTCACCACATTTAGAGGCATTAAATAAAACTGATAGTTTTCAAACATTCATACCTCCGCCAACTACAATGTCATTAGTAAACCAAGAGGCAAGTCAGTTGTAATGTGCACCCTCTTTGTACCCTAGGTTGTTATTGTACATGGAACAACAATATAGTGTATTAAATCAAACACAAGAGAAGGGTTTATACAGCACAAATCCAAAACTCATATATTTCAAGGTGATAATGACAAAATAGGCCAACATGAAATAAGACAATTGCCTGTGATCACACAACTTACTCAGTTAGGGACGCCAGGATTGATCTCAGGTTTTCTGTTTTCTCATTATGTGATTCACCCATTACACGGATGTGTCTTTCCCTCTCTTGTTCTGCTTTGTTTTTAATTCTGGGTGCATAAGTTTAGAGTGCAGTTGGAGACAGAAGCAACAGGAAGGCTCATCTCATTTTGGGATTAAGGGCCCAAGAGAACTTTAGCTGAGCCACAGCCAGGCATTTGGCTTGAGCTTTCAGTGGGCTGCCCACCTCTTTCGCATAATGGCAATTAAGGCTCAAAGGCATAGGAAGAATACGATTTGAATATCTTCAAACAACTTGGTAACACAGGAGTCAATACCACAGAGTAGAACTCCTTGTTTCATGACACATAACTTTCTCACTACCCAATATTTTACTGAGGGGACTATGAGACTGCATGTTCTCTCCCCATGAGTATAATCAAATGATTGTTGGGTTAAGTCCTGTTTTAATATTATATACTTTCTGCCAGTGTTTAGTTTTTCTTACTTTCTGGTTCCATAGATCATCTTGCTCACTACACAACAACTAAGCTGTGAGTGGTTCCCATGGTAAGTCTCACGGACTACTTCCACCAAACAAATGCCACTGTGCTGTGGAACCTGTCCAGATTTTAAATACAGCATTCACAAACAGCATACTTTGACAAAGTAGTAATGCCAGGATGAAAGCCAAGTCTCATAATGCCATGGCTAAACATTTCCCACTGTCTCATATCTAGGGATGGGCACTGAATGTTTGTGTCTGCCCACCTCAGTCAATTGCACACTACTTGGGTTAATGTCTTTGTCAAGAATTTCATAGCACTCACTACCTTATTTGAGCATGATTCTAGGCACTCCTAATGTTTACAGATAAGAAACTAAAGGCATATGGTGACTGTGAGCCCTAAGTCTTTATTTCATTCCAACTCAATAGTCAAGTACTTCCTTGTACATTTGACTCCCCAATGGTAGCAATAGCAAACAGAGACTGCTTATCCAGAGTACTGTGGCGGGATAGCAATTCAGATACAGTATAACAATATTGTCACATCTATGACTATGTTAGACACCAGGGGCTTAATTCAGAGGGCAGTATAGAATGAAACCTTCAAAATAATTCAATGACATACTGTTCATACAATTAACATGGCTTGCTTTGTCTTTTTCCCCCTTAGACCCCTGCAACTCCACCCTGCTGGCATCATTGTGCAGCAATGGGCTCTCAGTCATTCCACAGACAACACTCTTTGGCTCCAGGGAAATGTTTCTGAGTACCCGTGACACATATAAACCCTCTTTAGTTCTGCTTCTTAGGCCATGCTTAGAAACACATATATATTCTTTAATGAAGCTTTTGGTCCCCCTCTTTTGTAGCCCACTTTAAGCATTGGTGCAAATGTTACATCACTAGCAGATATACACAATAAATGTTATCTGTGTTGCATCTGTGAGGGCGATGGGGGATGTTACTAGAATGTATGTACTGGATGAGGACAGCACACCTATAGGGGGCGTGAACGTTTCACCTCTTTGGGCTGAGGGGCTATTGTGGAGAAGCAATAACAATGGGAGAGGAACCCAAGCTCACACCACCTTGATTATTTTGCAATCTACAATGTGCTCTTGGGTGGTGGTGGGAGCCCTTTGTACAATGGAGCACCAGGTGGGTAGGATAATGATACTGTGGGAGCCACATTATAGTTATGTGGTATATTTGCGCTCTCTGTACTAACCAGACTGTCAGTTAGGAAACTGTTTCTCATGCCCACACTTCTCCCAACCTCTTACCTCTGCTTGGGGTGAGAGGTAGGCATCATTCCTCTTGAACATGATGCAGAGCCCTCAGGTTTGCTGGTTCCGAGTTCCAGTAAATCATTGAGGCAAAGTTTTTATTTGTATTCTGTGACTTGTAGTCCTGTCTATTTAAAGGGTTCAAATGGACTATGTGAGAAGGTGGTTCTGACCATCTGATCGCCCGTATTTTTTTCTTTTTGATCACCTGCTTTTTTAACCTTTTACTGTAGAGGAGCCTCATAACCTGTGACTCACTCACTGTAATCTCATGGCAAAATGGACTGCTTGTGTTTGGTGGCAGTGTCTGCCTTCTAAGATAAAGCTGCTTCGATGCAGCAAAGGTAAGAGGCACTTTCCTGGTTACACATGAACACGTGTGCACACATGAAAGGGCTGCGTGTAGGAGGCTTCTGTCATGCGCAGTCCAGGAACTGTGCACAGGTAGCCTGGCGCAGAATTGACCATGCAGGCTAGAGTAGTGACCTGAAATAGGCCTTATAATGTGAGTGTACGCATTTAGGGAAAGTCAATGTGCTTTACTGTCTTGACTGTAGTGACACATCTAACTCCCCTTGGTCTACAGACTCCAGAGTCGCACCAATGTGCACTGTAACCTGTGTGAAAAGAACAATTCTGTGAAATCCAAAAGCATATCTGTACTGCTTGTGGATCATCCAGAAATGTCATACTTCTCTGACTCAGCTCAGTATAAGAGCCCAGGCCTTTTGTGACCTTGCTGTGCTGAGTTAATTACTTTTCTCTCCAGCTGCAGGAGCAAAAGCCTCGCCCATCAAAGGGAGCAATTAACAGTGCTTAATTCAGCTCAGAAGGAGGAAAGGAGTAGGTCTGTGTCAATGAGCCAGCTGTCATCATGGCCAGGAAAAGAACCTGCTCCAGGCCGTTCAACAAAGGAGGGAGTCCAGACCTCTGAAGCAAAACCAGGTGGAGGGCACCTCTGAGGATTTGCTGGGGAAGGCCCTGGCAGTGATGTCAACGACGGGTGTTGCTGAGACCCCCAGAGCACATGTGGCAACGGACTCCTGGGTGATACCATTTTGAGCTATGCCAGAAGACTGTACAGGGAGGTTGGGATAGGGGTAGAGAGATGATGTGGCACATCTGGATAGGCCAGAGGCACAGTCCTGCTGGACACCCCCACCCTCACATAAAAGATCCTGCTCAGGAGAGAGAGCTCTCTCTTGGTTACGCTTTTCTGTGAAACATTGGACTTGGAAGCAGCCGCCATGGACAGCTGGAAGGAGGAACCCCCTGACTGACATCTGGTCCCAGGACTTTCACTCTGATTGATCACAGGACCACTGGTTCACTCCCCAGGCCAAGGAAGCAGGTCCACTTTTACACCCTCTGAGGACCAGTTGGGGGAAAGACTGGTCTTCTGGGTGAAGAGAAAAAGAGATCTGGTGAAAATCAAAGTGAAAGGCTGGTGAAGGAAGGCAATGAACTCTGCTTCTTATCAGGTTTATGCCTTTTAGGCCAGGAGGCCTGAAGAAAGTTCTCAGGTGGCTGGAGCTCACCATCAAGAGCGCAACAGGACCAAACTCATCTAAAATGGCCCAACAGGGCCTGAGATATGCCCTTGAGAAGTTGAGTAACCCTTGCTTTCGGCCAGAGCGTGTGGAGCTCCCCAGAGGTGGGCCAAGCCCGGGGGTGGCTGAAAGAATGTGAGAGAAAATTGCTGTTGGAAAGGGGCGTGCATGGGGCCTCCTCACCAGAGTCCAAAGCACCCTGTGGACCTCATCCCCCAGGCCAGGGTCATGTGAAGTGGGCCGGGACCCCCGGGTCCCCAATGATGGCAGAGAAGAGGGAAGCAGTGTGGAAGGGGCCCAGGACCCCATACCTGGACCCTGAGAAGTCTGAGCAGCAGGGGGAGTGTCATCATGCGTCCCCCACAGTTGCAGGCATGGGGCCCAGGGCCCCATCCCTGTGCCCCTGAAGACTGAGGAGTATGGGAGAAGTGCAGCTGCACTCCCTCATAGCGCCACACTACAGCACACCATGCCTGGTGGAGAGGTCAAGGAAGAAAGAACTACTGCTTCCGTGGGCACACACAGGATTGCTGCCCATGGCACACGTTAGATTGCGGCCCGTGCAAGGAGCCAGCTCTGGCTCCTGAGGCTGCCACTCCCCCCAAAATAATTAGGCCAATGGGGTGTCCAGGTGGGACTGGGCACCTCTTTTACCCTGAGAAGAGTAAAGTGCGATGCTAGGCTGCTAAAAGAAAACAAAAAGGGAATTGACATGGCTTTAACCAGTGCTGCTCTAAAGTTCAGAAAGCTCACGGAGGAGAGCCCATAATGCCCTGCAGGCTTGGCTGCATTCCTTGAGGTAAACTCATTTTCCACTTGTGGTGGCCCCAGGAAGATGAGGCCATCACCAACTGATTGCTCAGGTGCAGGGGGAGCTCCAGGGGCAGGGCAGCTTCCGTCCCCCAATAAGACGGACCAGGGTCCCAAACCTACAGTTGGTAGGACTCAAAAAGGATAACCCCTCAAAGGTTTTGAGGATTATCAAGCATTCCCCATACTAGAGCTTTTGTTCTACAGGTGGCAGTGCTGCACTCTCTAAGGGCTCAGACTATGGCTGCAGGCCTTGTGGCCTAGAATGGTTCAATGTGAATTGTCATGTTGACAGACACCCTCTAAGGGTAACAGGTGGTAATTGCACACTTGTGTATTTACAAAAGTGATGTTCTTTAGGGACTATGTTTAAAGTGCAGTATGCTGAATATTTTTAAAAGTGTATGCTGCTAGCACCCTCTGGGAGTGAAAGTCTGTAATTGCACAGTGATGTAATCATAAAAGTGATGCCCTTTAAGGGCTGTGCTTAAATTGCGTATTTCATGCTAAAAGTAATTTTGCTAGCAGAAATCATTCAGGTATGCCTATACGTTTTACTTGCACCTTTTGTAGTGAAATAATGAGGCTGGTAGCCAATTGTGATCAAAGTTTGCATGCTGTGTTGCCAGTATTAAGTGCTCTCACCCAAAGTTATGCTCAAGTATTACAGCTGCGTACAACTGAATGTTTTTGATATGTGATTTGTTGGTCTAAATCTCCCTTTGGACAAGAAGGATTATGCCATATTATCCAGAAATATTTTAATCAGCTTATATATATTGGTAAATTGCTGCATAGTATTGAGTAGTGTGTTTGTAATAAATGTTATTTTCCCTTTTTCAAAAGAAAAAGCACAGACTGGACGATCATTCATTTTGTGTTATTATTGTGTATCTGTGAATAGTGATTACTAGCCCACACCACCTCCCTGGAGTAGGCCTGGGACTGCTCTGCTTTGCTACCCTGTGGGAGTCAAGATCTACAATGGGGTGTTTGGTTCCCATAGGTGGACAAATGTGGACTCATTACTTGTGCAGGCCACACAACTAATGACCCATTTTCTTACAGCCTAACAGCCGTCTGTGAACAGGTTCTGCTCACATAGGTGCTTGTCTTTCTTGTCCAGCTGGAAATTAATGCTTCCCAGAGGCCATCAGCACAGGGCTGGTTTGGGACATGAGATACAGTAGACGGTTCCTGCTCCCCTACATGCCAGAGCATGACTCTTATTTAGTGCTGCCTCCTATGGGTGAAAAGCTTACTTTTCGACTGAAAATATGAGACCGGGGTGATGGCTGGTGACATGGGCGTAGGAAGTGTGGGGGACGAAGGGGATGTATCCCCCCCAGATTTTGGAGGGTGGGGGACACGGGGGACGAAGGTGGGGGGGACAAGGGGACAAAATAATTTCCCCTTTTACATCTATTATTCAGAGGGCCATTAGCGCACAAAAGCGCTACTTATAATAGCCCTGTAGGGACCTTCCTCCAATCTGATGGGAACAGAATGAAGGTGAGTCAGGAGGCCCCCTGTGCCCTCTGCCCTTTTGTTTGTCCTGTTCACAGCTGTGGGCATTAAGAGTGCTCATAAGAACAAAGGGCACGAGGAGGAGAAAATAGTTTTGGATGATTACTGTCTGCATCACCTGCCACCGCCTTGAAGAGGAGCACTGCAGGATGCCTTCAAGAGGATCTGCAGGACAATGAGGAAGATCTATAGAGGAAACAGAGTCCCACTCAGCCTGATACCTGCAGGCTAGAAAGAGACTCTGCTAAACACAATATTTGTATTTGCCTAAGATCACACCAGTTGGTGGAACAGTGAAGTCGAGATTGAGCCCAGATTTTACCTTTTCACACAACAATTTAGCTATTAGAAGGGTATATTTTTCTAACATTTATGTTTAATGTTTTGTTATCTAGGTAATGAATGGCTTGATTACAGCTTGGCTAACAGGGAGAAGCCATATTTCATTTCGGGCATTATGCCTAGCGTTATAATTTATGTTATTATCGTTACATACTTAAGCATATTGATGTATATTATCTTTTCTCTCTCTTTTCTTCACTCTACTCTGAAACAATTTACGCTATGCCACTGCACCCTACGCCACTTTTCTCCACTCTGTGCTACTCTACGCCCCTGCAATTTATTCTGTACCACTCCACTCTACACCACACCACTGCAATCTATGCTATTCTACTCTAACCATTGTACACTACACCCCTGCACTCTGCCAGTGCACTCTTCACCACTTTACTCAAAAACCAATGCACTCTATCCCACTGCACTCTATGCCAATCTACTCTGCACCACAGCATTCTATTCCACTGCTTTCAATGCCACTGTACTCTGCGCCACAGCACTCTATGCCACTCTACAATACACCACTGTACTCTGCGACCCTCTAATCTGCAACATTGCACTCTCTGCCACTGAACTCCACGCCACTCTACTCTGCACACTGAACTCAATGCCACTGTACTCTGTCCCACTGCACTCTTTTCTGCACCACTGCACTCTAATCTACTCTACATCACTCCACTGTAGGGCACTTCACTCTACTTTCAAATCATCTCCTCCATGCCACTGCAATCTACGCAACTCAACTCTATGCTCTGACAGTCTAATCTATCCTGCACCACTCCAATGTACCCTGCGCCACTCCAATCTGCTCTGCACCGCTCTATGCTACTGCACTCTACATCACTATGCTCCACTCTGCAACAATCCACCCTTCACCACTATACTGTACTCTGCAGCAATCTACTCTATGCCACGGCACTCTATGCAACTCTATTCTACTCTGCACCACTGTACTCTAAACCACTTTTCTCTACTCTGCATCACTCTATATCACTGCACTCTGCACCAATGCATTCTATGCCACTCTACTCAACAGCACTGCCCTTTCTGACACTCTACTCTGCAACACTGCACTCTGCCACTGAACTATACTCCTCTCTGCTCTGCACCACAGCACTCTACTCTGCACCGCTCAACTATATGCCACTCTACTGCACTCTACACCAATGTACTATATGCCACTACACTCTATGTCACTCTACTCTGCATCACTGTACTCCACCACTGCACTCTACACCAGTCTACTCTACCTTGCACCACTCCACTCTACCTTCAACGCATCACTCTATGACACAGCACTCTGAACCACTGCAATCTATGCAGTGCCACTCCACTCTGCTCCCCTCTACTCTTCACCACTCTACACTACTGCACTGTACGCTAAACCAGTGCAGTATTTGCCATTGAACTCTACACCACTTTACTCAAAACCAATGCACTCTATACCACTACACTCTACACCAATCTACTTTGCACCACTGTACTCTATGCCATTTCACTCTAGGTCACCCAACTCCACTCTATGACACTTCACTCTGACATTACACTCCATGATACTAGACTCTGACACTCAATTCCATTAAACTCTAACACTTTCTCCACTCTGTAACTCCCTACACAACTCCCTATACGCCACTCCATTCCACTTTACTCCACTCTATGCCACTCCACACCACTCTATGCCACTTCAATCTACAATACTCTACTCAACGCCACTGCACATCCCTCTATGCCATTCCACTATACAACAATGTACTATGCTCAACAACACTCTACCTAACTTTCTCTGTGCCGGTTCACGTTACTTTACTTCACTCTACTCCAGTTCACTCTTATTTATGCCTTTCCACTCTACGACACTCTGCCACTTCACTCTATGACACTCTATTACACTGTGACACTACTCCACTCTACTACTACTTTATGGCATTGGCGTTTGATTAGAGATACAGATCTCCGTTGATTGCCTTCTTGCTCATATGACACGTGGGTCAGATTTATCTTCGCTGTTTTGGTTACAAACACTCTGTAACTCTTTTAACTCAAGCTTAACGGAGGCTTAGGATGATACTGATACTTGTCTAGGGGATTGAAATATCATCGGCCAAAGTACCTTGACTTGAATTTGTGATATTGTACATAAGTTGGGATAAGCATAGGTACTATGAGCTAATGACTTCTTGATTCACTATTTGAGTCATTCATGTAAAAGCCGGTGTATAAAAGCTTGTAAATCATTATTGTGGATGCTAACCTTGTAGGAAAGTAGCCTCTTTCTAGCTTGGTTACCCCCCACATTTGGTCTGTTTGCCAGTGTGTTTGAGTGTATCTACTGGGATTCTGCTAATCAGGACCCCAGTAGTTATGCTCTCTCCCTTAAATTATGGTTGTTGCATACTGGTAATCCAGTATTTCACCCAAAATTGGCATACTGTTGCCCCCTTAAAAGACCCTAGTATATGGTACTTAGGTACCCAGGGCATTGGGGTTCCAGGAGATCTCTATGGGCTGAAGCATTTCTTTTGCCACCCATAGGGAGCCCATGCAAAGGCTTCTGCAGGACTGCCATTGCAGCCTGCGTAAAAATGTGTATGCACCCTTTCACTGCCAGTTACACTGCACCAGGTCACATATAAGTCATCCCTATAGCAGTCCCTCCAGCCCTAAGGGCAGGGTGCCAAGTACCTGTGTGTGAGTGCACCCCTGCCCCAGCAGAGGTGCCCCCGCGACCTCCAGGACCATTTTCCCCGACTTCATGAGTGTGGGGATGCCATTTTACATGTGTACTGGAAATAGGTCACTACCTATTCCCAGCTACATAATGGTACCTCCGAACATAGGTATGTTTGGTATCAAACATGTTGGAATCATACCTCAAGGCTTTTGCAAGCATTGGTTGTATGATTGCATGCACTCTGGGGGCTCCTTAGAGGACCCCAGTATTGCCATTCCAGTCTTCTGAGGTTTTCCCGGCAGCCCCAGCTGCTGCCACCTCTCAGACAGGTTTCTGCCCTCCTGTTGCTTGAGAAGCTCAAGCCCAGGAAGGCAGAACAAAGGATTTCCTTTGGGAGAGGGGAGTTACACTGTCTCCCTTTGGAAATAGGTGTTACAGGCTTGGGAGGGGTAGCATCCTTCCCCAGGCCACTGGAAAGGCTTTGAAGGGCACATTTGGTGCCCTCCTTGCATAATCCAGTCTACACCGGTTCAGGTACCCCGAGTCCCTGCTCTGGCACGAAACTGGACAAAGGAAAGAGGAGTGACCACTCCCCTGTCCATCACCACCCCAGGTGTGGTGCTCAGAGCTCCTCCAGAGGGTCGCTGGGTTTTCACATCTTGGATTCCAAGTTGGCAGCGATCTCTGGGAGCATCTGAGTGGCCAGTGCCAGCAGGTGGTGTCAGAGACGTCCCCTGATAGGTGCTTACATGTTTAGCTGACCAATCCCCCTTTCGGGGCTATTTAGGGTCTCTCCTTTGGGAGGTTCTTCAGATTCAGATTGCAAGACTCCAGCAGGAATCCTTTGCATCCTTTACTTCACCTTCTCACCGAAGAAACTGCATCTGGACACTCCAGGAACTCCACAAACTGCAACAACGAAGCAAAGATGACTTCTACAACATTGTATCTTCAGCTCTTGCCAGCAAATGCAACTGTTTCCCGGTCGTGCATCCTCAGAAGACAGCATGTCTTCAGCCTGCACCAGAAGAATGAACGAATCTCCCTTGGAGTGAAGGAGTCACTCCCCTGCTTCAGCAGGCACCTCTCTGCAACGACGACCATCTGCGTGGGTCCCCTCTCCTGAAGAGTTGCATGGAACCTGCATCACGGGTGGTGGACTGAAGTGGTCCTGATGGTCCTGATGTCCTACTGTCCAACTTTGGTGGAGGTAAGAGCTTGCCTTCCCACGCAAGACAGTACCCCTGTGCACCACGTGTTTTTCAGTTGCCAAGGCTTGTTGGCATCCTTCTATGAAATTCTTTGTCCACAATGTAGCTGCGGCCCCCAGCACTCCTTCCTGTGATGCACAGCTTCCTGAGTGGTTCTCTGGCAGCATGGGATCCTTTGTTTTTGTGCTGCATGGGCCTCCTTTTGCAACTCCTTTGCCCCGTGCTGGGGCACTCCTGTGTGCGCTGGCTGGTCTTCTGTGGGCTCTCTGAGTTGCTGAGAGCCCCCTCTGACTCCTCCTCCTGGGTAGAGTCCACCAGGTCCCTCCTGGTCCCGGGCAGTGCCATTTTCCGCTAACCGTGAGCTTTGCGTGTGCCAAGGCTTGTTGGCGGAATCCAGCAACGGAAACCAGACTGCAATCATCCATCCGGTGTGGGATAACATCTGCACCAACCAGGAACCCGCATTCATCTTCTTAGGTGCAGTACTGACTGTTGTTCTTCACCAGTGGTTCTTCTTTTGCACCTTGATTCGGGTTTGCAGGGGCTACTGTCATCCCTGGACTCTTTTGTTCTTCTTGGACTTAGTCCCATTCTTCCACAGGTCTTTAGGTCCAGGAATCCACCCTTTGTGTCTTGAAGTATCTTCTGGTTCTTGCATTATCTTCTTTCTCGTGTTCTTGTGTGTTCTAGGAAAGTTATTGTGATTTACTCCTGCTTTCCTGGGCTCTGAGGTGGGTTCTGTTACTTACCCTTGGTGTTTTCTAATACTCCCAGTGCCCCTCTATACTACACACTTGCCTAGGTGGGAAACCGACATTCGCATTCCACTTTCTTAGTATATGGTTTGTGTGTCCCCTAGGCCCATTTCTAACCATTGTGATTTTCACTAATTGCACTGTTTTCTAACTGTTTTTATTGCTATTGCTGCATACAAGTGTATATAATTGGTGTATTACTTACCTCCTAAGGGAGTATAGTCTCTATGGTATTTTTGGCATTTGTGTCACTAAAATAAAGTATCTTTATTTTTGTAACACTGAGTATTTTGTTTCATGTGTGTGAGTACTGTGTGACTAAAGTGGTATTGCATGAGCTTTGCAGGTCTCCTAGCTAAGCCTTGGCTACAGCTACCCCTAGAGAGCCTGGCTTCTAGACACTCCCTACATTTCACTAAGGGATAACTGGGCATGGTATAAGGTGTAAGTACCATAGATACCCACTACAAACCAGGCCAGCCTCCTCCAAACCACTGTACTATGTAGGTTACTTTTTACATTTTTCTTGTAATTGGTGACATTGGGTCATCCAGATAACTTGTGTAATGCCCAAATACCAGTTCTTCTCGATTTCCCCTGTTGATGTTTTCCCACTACATTTGATCTTTTATATTTTGATTGAATAAATGCATGAAACACTCCATTTACATACTACTTTAAAATCATTGTTTATGGGAGTGGTGTTGCATTTTATTCAAGGGACCCCTGTTCCTTTAAAGTTAGTTTACTGCTCCATTCTAGGACACTCTACTTACTCCATGACACTACACCACACCAGTCGATGACACCTCATTTACCTTTATGCCATTAACTTTGAGCCATGCTGAATAGTAGTCTCACTAGTGTACAGCATGGCTAAAACACATTGGCAAAGGCAATAGAAATTGCATAGACGAGACCTATTGGCTTTGCCAAAGCTTGTTTGTAAGGTATGAACTTCAAGGTGACTTGCAATATCCTATATCCTTATGTACGCAGGGGGTATTTTACCCCATATAATACATAGTCACACCACCAACTTTCCCACAAACCACTTAAAACCTTAGTGCATAGCTTCTGTCATTCCAAGCTATTAAAGTAGAGCAAAGAAAGAAAAGCAACATTCCATTTTTTGCTTTAAACAGCTGCATTAATTATGCTCTGTGACCCGATCTGCCTTTTATCTTGGCTGCTAGCTGTGGCAGAAGGCATTGTAATGTCAGAACTCGACTGTAATAGCCCTATCCTAGTCATTTTCTGATGTATTTTCTTTATAATCAGTGAATGTCTTTTCTTTATACGCAGTGACTTGGTGCATCACAAACAGCCGTTTCTAAATAAATTAGTGACTGCAATTTATACAGAGATTAGAGAATCCATGTTTATATAGCCTGTAACTCCAAGAGCTTCTTCAGTTGAAATGCTTCTAGTTATAACTGATGTGGAGCTGAGCATCCCAAGATCACACACAGGAGTAGAAGTGTTATTAGAACTATGGTTTCCGAGCACAGTTTACAACTGTTGTACCTAATCGCTTTTGATATCTCCAGTGCGGTTCCAACTGGCATGAGGCGAAGGGCATGATGGGTATGGGGCACAAAGGGTATGTTCTTACTTTTTACCCTCCTACCTTTATTTGCTTGGTGCATGAAGATACAAGGTTAATCAACATGTTATTTTCACATTTGAGCTAATTACTTTGTGAATGTAAATAACAATAAAAGATACTTTCAATCTGTGAAAACATGCCTTCCTTTCTCCCTATTTCACATCCAATATATATGATTGTGTATATTTATCGGAGCCTGCAGTTCGTAAACAACAAGCGATTTATATAGGGTTGATTGAAAGTCCCCAAGGCTGTCCCTGTCCCCCCCAGAAATTTATTGGCTCCTACGCCCCTGGCTGGTGACACCCACCTAACATCTGGGATGCATGCTTCGTGGATCTCTGCGTAGTGCCCTTACCTGGACTGTTTCTCCTTTTAATCCACGTTGGGGGTTTTAATGCATGTGAGATGCACACCTTTGTTTTTTTAATGCTGTTTCTCTTCCTTCTCTTTGCAAGATATGTACAGTTCAGCCTGCCCTGGTTTTCAGCCTGCAGCACTTTACTTTGCATGCTGGGACTTTTCGTTTTACTTTGGTCCTTTAAAGTGTGGCCTACAAGTCCCCCCATGCTTAGTGCTGTTGGCTGAAAAGCCAGGACTGAGTAAAAGTAACCATCTTGAAAAGAGACAGTGTATAAGTGTGTTAGGTGTGATTGGCTTGTCATTTTAGCGCACATCAGAGTGCCTTCTGGTACTTGTAGATTTTAATTTCTCCTTTATAAATGCAGGACAACAAGAGCACAAGTAGTGACTTCAGTAGCAGTAAGTGTGACTGCATCTTTCCAGGCCTGAAGAGACATCATTGGCTCCCACTGGAAGGCCGAGAGGTCATATAAACCGACCCGGCATACGCCTGAAGCAGTATAAAAGGGCTAGGACGTATAGGACTGAGAACGTATCCCGCAGCGCTTTTCTTAGCTTCTCGAGCAAGTCCCATTTGACATTGGAAACGCCTACATTTCCTAAAGCAAAAGCATGAAAGTAAGACATTTTTTACACTTCTCAAGTAGACTGCTCATTAAATTAAGGTGGTTCATTAAATGTTAAAGTTTGTTGAAGCATCTGAATTATCCAAAGTGTTTGTCATGTTTAGAGACTAATGAGACTGGTGAGAAAGAAATCAGGCCAAGGAACCCATTTTCTGACACTGATTGGTTGAAAAAATATGTAATTCACGGGAAATATATATTTTCTGCTAATTATAGAAAACAACACATGGCTAATAAATGGCTCCTGTGAACTATGAGCTTAAGCTTTCAATCTCTCACTGATGAAGCCTGCACTACTATATATGATGCATGCAACAGGTTCCCTTTAGGCTTTTACCATAGGTCCCGAGATCTTCAACGACCTTCAGCGATTACAGGACAGTAACCCCGAAGAACACAATCCTTTATCCCTAGTATTACAAGACCTCGAGTACTTTCAAACTCCTGTTAGATAATCAAATTCCTTATTACGTCTTTGGACGCTTTATTTTATAAAGGGTGCTTTTGAGAACGGTGATGGCAAAGTGTAGGAGGCAGTAGTAGGTTTGGAACTCAAATTCAGTATGACAAAACATGTACATAAAATAAACTCAATGTCCAGCCAGAACTATATATGTAATAGGTTTTTATTTACATACGGGGACTGCAGGGCAGTTAACGCAATAAACATCTAAAAAAATCAGAGCACTTTCCACGGTGGAGATATGGTTTCAAACACATTTAAAGTTCTTGTGCATCAGTAAGGCAATACTAGGCAAATGACATTGACCTCCATGGGAAATGTTATCCTAGTGGAAAGTTTGTGCATCTCGAATGCCCATGGAAACCTTCTGGGTCGACAGTTTCCAGTGTCTCAGTCTGTTCAGTTTGCATTTGATGGATGCCATTTGCATCTAATTGTAATGCTGATCCTAAATTCTCAAGTAATGGCGGGAAATCCAACCCGATGCATAAGAAGGGACATCCAGAAATTCCATTCTTGGATTCCAATATTGGTTGTGCATTTGTTGAGTCATGCTAGTCCTGCCATATGCAATCTGGCTTCTTTCCTTGGCTTGGACAAGTCCGTCACTGTTTTGCGAAAAGCAATGAATATGTGAGTGAGCAATTCCGAGAGTACCATTTGATGAGGCTTCAGATGTTTCAGTTGACTTCTGCACATGGGAGGTCTATTTCAAGTTGTTGGTTATAGCCTGGCCCAAGTAGGCAAAATATTTTACTTCTTCAGCCATTTGTCTCCGATGAAAAATGTGTTGTTTTTTTCTCTGGAAACATTAAGACAAGAAAGATAGTTGACATAAGTCCAGAATCAGAGTAATGATCCAAAGCTTATGGGGCACTACTCCCAAGACACAGTTAAAAAATAAAAAAAACTTTATGTTTTTGGGCTGGAATAGGGTGATATGGGTTCATTTAAAGTCAGGGATCGCTGTGAGTCATAATGATGAATGTTCACAGAATTCACAGTCTTGGGATCTATCTGGCAGGTCTTTGACCCCCATTCCAAGCAGATGGCGTTTTTCACCCGGTCATCCGTGGCTCTTGGATCACTCATCTCCCAGAGAAGACCTCCATGCAGGTTTCTGTCAGCTGGGAGTGCCTCTTTGTCCTCCTGCACAAGAGTGATCTCCTCTCCAAGCACTGTTCAGAACAGATGATATTCCAACAGCAGCTCACCGCAGAAGAGCATCCTCCTCTGCCCTATACTTGTTGTCTACCTTTGTGAAAGGAGCACTTATGAGAGGCTTTACCTGGTCAGAAGTGTCTCTGTAGTGGTACAAAGAGCGTCTCCGGTCTCGATGTATGTAGCGGAGTCATTCACATGAGTTAGTATTTATTTCAAACTAGGGGGCACTGGCAGATTGCCAAGGCTATCGAAAAATGTGTAATATACAACATACATAATTGAACAATGAGAGTGGGGCTCCTATTCTCCGGTTTTCTTCACAAAGGTGGGAGGGCTGAGCAGGCATCATCCTATTAAAGAAATCTATATTTCTGAGGGGGATCACAGATGACCACAGTATGTGTATTTTTGAAGTGATTGGCCAGATATTCAATACGAACAGGGCTAACTATTTACTGGTCAAATCAGCTTAAAGAGATTCCAAACGCAAAAAACTGGCCATTCCAAATATTTTTCTAATAAATGTTGAGTTCTGATTGTACTGAATGTGGTTTGCCAAAACCCTGCTAGAAGGGCTGCAATTGACCAGATTGGAGATGCTTTTCTTTGAAGAGATGCAAATGCCACTGCAAGATGATAGTATGGTCGAGCTTTGGGGTGGGGAATTGCAGGAAGCATGCTCTTTATATAGCGGAGCAAATGAGGTACACTGTGCAAAGAGTCCACAAAATCCCCAGAGGTATCACAGAGGCATAAATGACATCCCAAATGCTCTATTTTTGGGTAGTATGGTCGAGCAGGTAGGCATATCAGAAGGCAGTGCTAAACATGTAAGGCACACACTCATGCAGTAAGTGAGACATACACTCAAAAAAGAAATCTGACACCAGTTTATAAAACATATCACATACTTTTATATAAACTTTGATAACTAGATCACTGGAGTCAGGTAAGTACTTTTTGAGTTATACATTTTTAGAGTTTTCAAAAGTAGGCACTTGGTGCATTTTTCAGAAAGCTGCAAATACATCCTAAGAAGGATAACAAAGACAGCAATCCAGGTAGAGTACAACAACTTAAGGGACCAATCTCCTCGAATTGAGGTGAGTTTGGGGCAAAGTCCAAAGCCACACCAATAGGTCACCTAGGGGAGCTCTGGTGCGCCCGGGTGCAGAGGTGTGCTACGACATCTGGTGTCCCATTCAAGTCTATGGGGATTGGTCAGGTTACAAAGCAGCTGGAGGGATGGACTGGAAGGACAGTCCAGGGGAAACCACAGGGGGGCTCGACCGTTGAGGTCCTTGGGCATGTGGGGACAGGATCACTCCATTCCTCCTTGGGCTGTAGGGGTGTCTTCTGGCATCGGGTCTAGCACTGGAGTTCAGAAACACTCTGCAGGCCTGGAATGGGGGTCCAGTCCAACCAAGCCAAGAAGTGTACTCAGGTCTCACAAGGTGGGGAGACGTTGGGACACCCTTGGCTCTCTTCTCCTGGGTATAGGGCAGCTGGTTGCTGAAGTGTCCTAGGGCAATGGGTCTTTTCATCCTGGTCACTCGTGGTTGCAGGGGGTGGGGGGTGTGCAGAAACAGTCTGCAGATGTTGTCGGGAACTCCATAGTGGGCGAGCACAGAGTGGACTTCTTTTCTGAAGGGCTGGGGGACCATGCTGACATCACTGGCCCAATTCAACACATGCTGGGTGACTAGGGTGCAGTGGTGATGTCCATCATTAGGTTTCTCGTGGTCCCGGTCCTCTAAGGGCTTTTGTGGGTGCCTACGGATGCAGAGGAGCAGCTTCCCTACTCCAAGGGAGTTCCTCCTGGCCATTGGCAAAGCACTGGCAGCTCTCCCCATTTCTAGAAGGCTGCAGCGGCAGGACAGGTTAGTTGCTCCTCGAGGGTCGGTTCAGCAGGCAGGCCGGCAGGGTTGGTGGCAAGTCAGTCGTGCTCCTTAGTTCTCAGGTTCAGCAGGCTTCTTGTCCACTCCTCCTTTTGTGTCCAGCAAAGATCTAAGGATCTGGTATCAGGGGTCTCCCTAAATACTAAATTTCGGGTCTTTAAGGGGAGTGAGGGGTAATAGACAATGGACTACTTACCCTTAGGGTCACTACAGCCCCTAGATGAGCGCTTTCTGTGGGGAGAGGGAATCACCCTGTCCATATTTCTTAAATTCCACCACACGCAAGATGGCGGAATTTTCGAAGTTGTGTCCACTTCAGGCTGACCAACCTAGGGGTGTTCCCAGTCTGGAAGTGTGACACGCTTCCTGCATTGCGCACCAGCAGTTGGTAAGTTTTCAGGGGGTACCTCTAAGGTGCCCTCTGGGTGCATTTATTAACAAATTCATCAGTGTAATCAATTAGGGTTTAGTAATGCGAGATGTTTGATACCAAACATCCTTAGGTACAGAGAACCCATCATGTAGCTGGGGGACTCTTAGTGGCCAGTGTCCATAACATGTATTAAAAATAGCTTCCCTGTATACTTACTATGTCTAATAATCAACAAAGACATAGATAGTAGGGGCATGTTTTCCCATGCATATATGCCCTCTCATGTAATATAATGCACTCTGCCTTAGGACTGAAGGCCTTACAGATATTACAAGCAGTGTTTTAGGGGACAGGGCACACAAGTTTGTGCCATGTTGTGTTTTCAATTTTGGCAGCACCTTGTCACGCAGCCTGCAATGGCAGTCTGCATAAGGTTGGTGCTGGTCCTGCAGAGTGGCACTAGTTCGGCTGCAGCCCTGAGGGGCCTTCTTCAGTACCCAATGCCGTAGGCACCAGAGGTACCAATAACTAGGGACTTACAGGGGGGCTGAAGGGCCAAGTCACTTGAAGATCAAGTGACTAGGTGTCTTGTTTTAGGGAAGGAACACTGGCAGTGGGGACTTGGTTAGCAGGAACCCAGTGCACTTCAGTCAAAGTTGCATCTAAAAATCTGGCAAAAAGAGTGGTGGGTACTGCAACCAGAACCCATCTCCCTACAGGAACAAATGGAACAAACAAAAGAGCAAGAGAGGAAGGAATAGATGAAAAGATGGATGGGTAAAACGATAGATGAAGAATAGATAGCTGATGGACGGAAAGTAGGAAACATGATGCATAGGTGGGTAGAGGGAAGGAAGGATGGTGAGATTAATGACTAATTGGAAAGAATGATGAGATAAGGATTGAGAAAAGGACATATGGACAATAAATAAAAGATAGGATTAAAGATGGTGAGAAGCAATGCAAACCATTGCAACCATCGACCAAAAGACACAGGAATCTTAAACACCTACTTTCCGGAAGACCAAGCCTATCCCATCCCTAGACAAAATAAACCAAAGTTAACACATAACAGCAGCATACTCTTGCATCACCCAACCTAGGCCACCATACCACATAATAAGATGCTCACCGGAGCTCAGACACCACATCCTACAAGGTCTGTAAAGGACAAGTGGGTATCATACAGCTCTCATCTGCAGTGCAACAGCAAAACATTGTTCAAATTTCATTCATTGGAAGCACAAACACTACACTTCTCTAGAAATTACTTTTCAACAGTCACCATATCATCTTTGTTCACCACCACTCGCAGAGCCATTATCTTCATCACTGCCTCTTATCTTCCTACAACAGTGGTGCACTCTCTTTGAGATCCTGCTTCCGAACCATCTCCATAGAAGACTACTTGCTGCCTACAGAATATATAGGGTTTCACCCAGCCACTTAGAACTGTGATCTTTACACAAACACCTGTTTGCACAGGGAGGACAATTTACCAGGGCACACATAATCCAGCCCTGAGTGTTACATAGGGAAGAATCCACCTTCTTGTCATTCGTATCCGAAAAAGCATTTTTAGCCACAATGGTGGATCTACCCATAAGGTTTGATAATATGGGACTTTAAGAAATTGGGTTATTGGTTGAGGAAGGTGGTTACCTAGCTGGGAACACTCAAAGCAACTGAGTTGAAAATGGGGCGCCCTTGGCCACCACCCACCAGAACCTCACCCCTGTCTCTGATAAGGGGCCTGGGAACTCTTTCTTGCCACCTTACTCTGGGAGTTGTCTGTGTCAGTCAGACCTCTACCTCAGTCTACTACGGGGAACATGAATCACCCTTATTGAGGTCACTCCCAGGTACCTTCTTGTGAAGCCTGGTGCTGAGCCATAGGTCCACTTCCTTAGCAAGCTCACTGTAGACACCAGACGTTTCTTTTCCTCTAAAACCAAATGGGCAGCTGCGTCCTCCAACTTGAGTTTGGTCAGCTGTAGCTGGATCTCCCTGTCAGCTCTCCTGCGCTCCTCAGAGGACAGGCTGTGGGAGGACACACTGCCCCTTTGCAGGGGTCTTACTCCTGTAGGCAGGTTGCCCTCCACCTGCTGCACCTTTGGGCCTACAGCCATGCCATCTCCTTCCTCATCCTTATCTTCTTTTTTCCCATCCACTTCCTCCTCCGGGTCATTGCCCTCCCCCTCTCTGGTGGTAGCTTGTATCCTACAGAACTCCTCATAGACTCTGAAGTATATTTGAGAGTTCTCTTTTGTTGCCTCCTTCTCCAAGGTTAACCCCATCTCCTTGCAGCGCTTCTTCAACTCTGCCATCTTGATGCTAAGCCTCAGATCAATTTTTTTCTCAAGCAGGAATCACAGTTAGCATAAATATGGTTGGGAATCTAATTTGGAAAAAGGAAAAATGTGGCAAATCAAATGGAATTGAAAAAGAAGTTGAATCTGAAGTCAGATAATTTATATGGGATTTTAGAGCCTGATTTAGAGTTTAGCAGATGGGTTACTCTGTCACAAACGTGACTGATATCCTGTCCGCCGTATTATGAGTCCCATGGGATATGATAGGATCGTAATACGGCAGACGGGATATCCATCACGTTTGTGACAGAGTAACCCCATCTGCCAAACTCTAAATTAGGCTGTTAGTATTGCACAAACTCACTGAGTGGCACTGCACCAATCCAGGTGAGGGATCCCACCACTAACACCAAGATACAAAATTGGGTTATTGTATGGGTCGAGGGGTGGAAGTTCCACCTAGTCAACAACCACAGTCCTTGTCCGGGCGAACCACAAAAGTCACTAAATTAACCTATGCCTAACCCTCTGGTAGTTTGGTACAAAGCAGTCAGTCTAACTTTGAGGCAATGTGTAAAGTATTTATGCAGTACACACAAGCAGCAATAAAGTGACAACGCAACATAAGAAAAATCTCAAACCATTCTAGAAACATAGAGTACTTTTAACAAATAAAATGATACCAGAATGATAAAAATCCAATCAGTAGAACAGTAGATATGAAGATATTAAGTTTTATGTTGATGTTGTGCCTAAAAGCACATAGCGACACTCACAGTCACCTGGTTATGTTAGAACACAGAAAATCATAAGTTCAGGCTGACTGCAATGGAGTGCAGGCATGATACAAGGACCCGGTTAGTCCCATTGAAAATGTTACCTTCTTATAATCTGGTGCAAAGAGTTCCATTGCCAGTGAAGGAGGCCGCAAGGATGCAGGGAGAATGTTGTAGATGGTCACAGCTGCAGCATGAGGAACAGACCATGTGGTGTGGGCTGTTGTCTCTGTAGCGTGAAGTTCCAGTTGGACATCGTGGATGGTGTTTGCTGAAGCTTTGCGTTGGTGGTCATCACGGGCTGTTGCTGCTGCAGTGCGAAGTACAGGTCTTGCATTGCTGGTCATAGTACAATGAAGAGTCAGGTTCACCGGAGCTTTGTGTGAGTGGCAGAGTTTCAGCACGAACTGGCTGTTGTGAAGAGCCAAAAAGGACTTCACCTTCTTTCACAGGAAGAGCCTAACTGATGCCAGCCAAGGTTCCAGGACCTGGGGAGGCACCTCTTGGGGATCCGAAACTCACTCCATCAGAGGCCAGCAAGGCTTAGGCAGGTTGAGTTGCAGGGCTAGGCAGATGCAGTGCAGCATATCAACTGGGCGGATGCAGGAAAGCCTCTGGAACTTCTTGTATTCCTGTAGCTCAGACAGGAGGTCCACCAAATGACCCTTGGTGTCAACCAGGTTAGCCTGCGATGAAGAGAACAGGTCCAGTCTTCTTTCTCAGACAGCAAAGAAGTCCTCGAGCAGCAGGGAAGCCGTCTGGGGGTCAAGGCAGTCCTCAAGCAGCAGGGAAGTCCTCTAGTAGCAGCAGAGCAGTCCTCTGGGGAGCAAGGCAGGCCTCTAGCAGTAGGGCAGTCCTGTGGGGAGGAAGGTAACCCTTCTTCTGTAATGGCTACAGAACCAGGAGTTTACTGAAGAGTGGCTCTGGAGGTCCAGTATTTATACCTGATGTTAGCCTTTACAGTGGGGGAATTTTCTATCCTATTCCCACATCTGGTTCTGGAAAGTTATTCCTTTCCCTGTAAAGGTGCCAAGAAGTCTGGGATGACAAAAGACTAGTGTCAAGTTCCTTTGTGTGTGCAGTAGGCAAGCCATTTGAAGTGTAAGTGGGCAAAGCACAGCTCCACCTTCAGTCATTCTGGCAGGATGACCCATTTGTCTCACTGTTTGTTGGCAGGAACATACAAACCTTAACAGCGGAGCCATTCACATTCATGTGACCCAGGACACTGGCAGAAGACAAAAATGGTTAGGACAAGAACATGCCAACTCTCTAAAAGTGGTATTTTCAGATTTGTGACTTAAAATCTTACTTTACCGTTGAAGAGGAGTTTAATTTACAATTTATTTGAGTGTAAACACCATATTTCTACCTGCTCCCAATTAAAACTTTTCATTTATTAAATGTAATAAGGTAACCCATTGTTAGTCAGTGGGAGAGATAAGCCTCACAACAGTGAAAACTAACTTTAGGAGTTCTTCCCTGCTATGACATGTAAAACTTAAACACACATGTCCTACTTTTTAAACACAATGTACCCAGCCCTATGAGCCTTTTGGGCCTACTTTAGCGGTGACGTATGTATTAAAAAGGAAAATGTAGGCCTGGCAACCCAGGTTGAGATGTCAATTTAAAACTGCACTACAGGCTGTATTGACAAGCCTGAGACATGTTTTAAAAGGCTACTTCATTGGGTGGCACAATGAGTGCTGCAGGCCTACCAGTAGCATTTCATTTACAGGCCCTGGGTACAATTTACTAAGAACTTATAAATATATTAAATGTGCCAATTAGGTGTAGGACAATTTTACCATGGTTGAAGGAGAGCACAAGCACTTTAGCACTGGTTAGCAGTGGTAAAGTGCACAGTCATAATGCCAAAAAACATGGGTTTAGCAGCAGAAAGAAAAATATCTGGGGAGACCCTGCAAAAAGGGCCATATCCAACATGGGTCACCCTTAATTTTTTGCAGGCACTAATTCCATATTTTCCAAGAGCTAAACACTGGTTAGAAACCTAAGGGCTGATACCTTTTCCAGATCTCCCCCATTCATGGAAAATATTGTCAGCGGTGTCACCTTCTCATGTAAGCCTCAACATCTTCCCTTAGTCCTGACGTCATGAAGCAGTCTCGTGCATTTCTAAACCTCTCCCATTACCCCAAACCCAGAAAAAGCAGCCAAGTTAGAGTAGGCATCTTCCAATTCATGATTAATAGAACAATGTATGTGCTATGCTCCAGGTGCTCTGCCTGATTGGTCTGTAAGAAAGTGTGTGGGAAATAAAGTGGAGGTGGGCAGTGGGTAGAGTAGCTGAGAAATTTCCCAACAACCGTCCTATTTGAGCGTGAATTTCTGGTGATATGGATCACAAAGGTTTGCGTTGGGCAACAGAGCCGCTGCCTCACATTATTGTGTTCACACCACAATCTTTGCATGACTTGGACAAGGAAGTGATTTTTACTTCCTGACAGAGCTTCAGTACAGGATTTCATCTGTGTTAAAAAGTGCTGGGGCCATACTTTTGTTTCAAGAGCCTGGCGCTGCTGAAAGCTGGGGCTGCTGGTACCAATGCTTCCTAGTTTTGGCTGCACCTCATGCCTCTTTCTCTGCGACACTGCATTCCTGTGTCTTTATATCACTCTTGCAAATTATTTTTATTCTTATCATTCTGTCACTGATTTCCTATTTTTCGTTCTCTGTTCCCTTCCTTGATTGTGTCACCCACCAGTAAGCCCCAGTACAAATTAAGCCCTACACTTGGAGTTCCCCCTTTGTTTTTTATTCTTGCTTTCGTGAATAGCATATTACATGAAAGCGTCATGCACTAACAAGAATCATTGACAAAGCCAATAGGTCTGGCATACTTTCTGAGTCCTCAGAACTTAAAAAAGCCTGCTGCAATGAAAAAAAATGATTGATTTTTGTAAATATTTCAAGTGGGAGTTAAAGAACTTAGCGTTTGATGATTCCGTGTACTTTTGAGATGTAAAATAGTCCTTCATGCATTGTGATGCAAGTGCCTTGTGTGTAATCGGGCCACCAATTGCAAGTGCTCGAAAGGGGAGGTTGTAACACACACCATGGGAATCTGACGGCTTGCACGAGGCACGCCAGGCTGTACTTGGCCCCACAAGGGCAGTTCCAATAAATGAAAGGGAGTTAATGATAATAAAATACGGCGTTTAACATTAAAACATTTAGCGTGACTTCTAAGGCGCTCTCTCTCTCCTTAATAACAGCTCCATCCTGCGCCAGGCTGACAAGGCACCCTAATTAGCTTCCACTGAGCTCCGCTTTGAAGTGAAGGAGCGATTGGCGGTGTCAGGGGAGTGCGGTGAGCTGCAAATGGAGGGGGCCGCTGAGTGCAGACACCCTAGAGCTGCCAAAGGAGCCTCGCTTCAGGACTGTCGCTAGCTCTCGTCACATAATAGCATTAATAAATTACCATTTCCATCACACTGCTTTATTTTAAGCATAAGCGGGGAGTAATCTAATACCCCGGATTGCTCCACAGTCCAAAGCCTCTCGCTTGAATAGAATGAAAGGCCCCGCTGCTCTTTTTTAATGCAGGCGCACTTGGGTTTAGTGGCGCAGGGATCTCTGGGGTATGAAGGAAGTGAGATCAACCCCCAGCAGGGGTTGAGCGCTTCCAAAAGGAGGAAGAAATAAATGCATCAGATGAAAGTACAGGTTAAAATTGAAAAAGAGCACTATTGGCAACCTGGAGTCACATGGCGTGCGGGCGCTGAATGACGTCCTCCAGGTGGCTTGAAGTGAGCATAAACACAATGGATTCCCATATATCTTATTTGTGTATTGTGTGTTGGTAAAGTTTTCCATGTTTATACCCTTAGGGTTTTTTATTATTTGTCTAGCATTCATCCCAATACGATCATTGGCCGTGGAGCAGGAGCGGTGATTGCATCAGCACTTTGCATGCAGAGGACTGTGTCCTCTTTCTGCTGCAATGTCATGCATAGGGGCAGGTCCTATTGCCGGAATTTCCGCCGATCGGTCCGCGTTTGGTGCTGACTGTCTCCAGCATTATTTAAGGATAAGGAAAACCCAATCAGACGCTTAAACTCTCGGACACTGCCCTTGCACGACTCCTTACCACTTGTGTGAATGGAGTTTCTAGCGAGCCCTGCAAGTTTGAGGACCTAGTTCTCTTTCTATGTTTATGGTCGCACAAGCGCGCGGGACGGTGTTCAGTTTAAAAAAGTATCGCAGACTGGCCCATGCACTGACCGTCGTCATTTATTCTTCGCCCCCTGGAACACCAGACGGGGCGCATAAGCGTTATAGGGCTTTGCGGGGAATTTGGCAGGTGCTCCCTCCGTTTTTGTCTAAAAATGTATAGAGAAGTTTTCCGCCTTAATTGACCTGCTGGGGCTATTTCCCCGCTCTGAGCTACCCCATACCCTCTTGCTTAGCCAGTCATGGCATTCTACGAGGAAGAGGATGAATACTTTCAGGAAATGGCAGGGGAGATTAGTGTAGGCCCTGGGGAATCATGTGCTGGACTCTGTTAATCAGACTCTTATTAGAGCCCTAAAGCCTTTCGCTCAACCTCTTATGAGGTTTGGAAATCAGGAATTGATGGGTAGAACCCTCTCTGAGACCCTGACCAGAGAAGGCCAGACTTCTGATGTAGACATTGTCCACACGGCCTCAGCGGGGTCTGTCTCCGCAGCTGAAATTCTTGCACAGATGGCAGCAGCAGTCCTTAAAGATTACAATATGAACCCCTGGCCTCCCTAGATTCTTCTGGGATCTTTTCAGTTCCTTCTGCGCAAACTGCAGACGCGATCCAATCCACCTCTTCTCATCCTTCCAATTCTAATCAGGTGCATGATGAGCCCAAGAAACCATCCAAACACAAACAAAAAACCCACCATCTGAATGAAGATTCCCTTTCTGTTAGGCAAAGTGGCAGATACTCCAGAATTAGACCCTAGTATGACCATTTTTCTCAAAACATTTGCTAAGGACTCAAGAAAGGGCCTAGATCGAGCGTGGAGAGGTTGTCAAGACAAACTTCTCGACATCTCGGATCCTATTACAAAGACCCTGGAGTTAGCTGTACAGGCAAAATATTCTAACTTCCAATTGGACTTTGAGGTGACCTTAGAATGGGCACAAAGTGCGATATGTCTTTTGGGCAATGCCAACTGTGCTATGTCCACTGAGTGTCGGAAGTCCTTCCTGATGTATATTGATCCAAAGCTGGCCATATAAGCAGATACCATGGTGAATGAACTATTACTCGGGGACAAATTTGTGAAAAATCTGGGGAAGTACGTGGCCTTCTTCTCCACTCTAGATAAGGCCCAAACATCTATGAAGAAGAAGTTCAGTGACGACCTTTTTACGAGGGCCGGATGTTACAGAACACCAGACCGGGGTTTTTACCAGGCCTCAACAGGATATGCCCAGCAGGTCGAGGCAATTACCACGCTGCATCTAGATTCTATTCTACCCAGACCTGAAGAGGCTGTGGTCATGCCTACAGGCGGTAGTCAAGGTGGTTTCAACACAGCAGACACCGCAGCATCAGGTGAGAGTAATCCCCTTTTCAGAGGTTATTCTGAGGGGACAGTTAAAATGGCACCTTTCAGGGAATGCATTTCTCAGGATCAATGGATCTTACAGATGGTCCAGAGTTTCAGGATGGAATTCTGGTCCCCTCCACAGCAAGGGTTTCTTCCCCATCTGCTTCATTTTTCCAAACAGAAAGCAGTTTCATAGATGACAAAATGGGGTCACTCCTCCAAAAACAAGCGATAGTCAAAACAAATCCCCACCAGGCAGGTTTTGTCAGTACAATATTTTTGGTACAGAAAATAGGTGAAGATCCTGATTGATCCTCAATCTAAAGACTTTCAACTCTTGGATAGTGTACCGACAGTTCAAAATGGAGGGGATTCATCTTTTGAGAGATCTTTTTCAAGAAGACGATTGGCTTGTACGATTAGACCTCAAAGACATGGTCCCCATTACGCTCCTCACCATCGTTTTTTTTCAATTTTGTTGGCGAGGCATATGGTACGAATTCACCGTCCTTCCCTTTAGTCTTCCTCGGCCCCTTGATGTTTCACCAAACTGTTGCAGCCAGTGGTGTAGTTTCTCTGGGATAGAGGCGTGTACCTCATTATCTTTCTCAACAATATTCTGATCATGGCCAAAAGCAAAAAGTCGGTTCTGTTGCATCAGTTCTGCACCATCTAGATTCTACAGGAACTGGCTTTTCTGATAAACTCAGACAAATTGATCATGAGCCCCCCTCAATGCATAGAATTCTTAGGCTTTCAAGTCGATTCAAACAGAGCACAGTTGAAGTTACCTCTAACAAAACGTAATTCGATCAAGAAAGAGTTGAGGAGAGCCCTTGCCTCTCCGACTATATCATTGAAGACACAAAAATATTTTCTAGCTTACGTGTAAAGAATTTTCAATTCTATTAAGGACACAGAGGCGAGAATTATGCTTCTCCTTCTTTGCTGTTTATAACTGTACAACACACAGCAGCCAATAAAATCAAACTGTTCAAAAAACTATATTTCCCAACAATATGAGATCACAGTATCAGTACCAATCACAGTACACATAGCAATATATACTCAACAACAACCATAACTCTTCCTCTTTCTTTGATTTGAGGAAAATAAGTCTTAGATCATGGAAGAATAAAGTATTAACAAGAGATCCAAGGACTGGAAACATGATGGAGGTGACAGAGTCCCAAGAAACTGACAGGTGAACAGGCCTGAGGCGGTACAAGGCCCGTCCACTCTCCATCAGCCAGTCTTCTGATCAGAAACTGGAAACAACAGAGAAAAAAATAGCACCAAAACATTTAGTTGGACATCTTTATGAAGCTCCTCACTGCACATAATCAGACATATTAGGAATAACATCTCCATGCGAGTATACAACATTCAGAAAATTATGAAAAGACAATGCAAAATCACTTTATGGAACATCAGACTGTTCATATGTATAGAAGACCATTTTGTGGGTGGGTTGTAGAAAGTGATTGAGTGGGATAATCCTTGCCTGAGTGTCCTTAATAGAATTGAAAATTCTTGACGCATAAGCTAGAAAATGTTTTATTCTCAGTCAGGAACAGAGACTTCGGATTATGCTTTTTCAAAGCTGCTGCAAGACAATAGACGCTACATCTAAATTCAGTTTATGATAAAATGTTTTGAATGTAGAATCGGATGACCAGTCAGCTGCTCTAATTATGTCTTGTAACTGAGATCCTAGAGAAAAGGTTTTTGATGCCATTGCTCCTCACACTGAGTGAGCCCCAAACATAGAAGTGTCAACCCCCGCTTCAGTCAATATCCATTTCACCCAGCGAGCTGACGACACTGGGTAGAAAGGCTTCTGCAATGCAATTAGGAGTTGACCTACAGGAGACTGTCGATACTCCCTGGTGCGGTCCTCGTATTCCTTTAAACATTGTACAACAATAAGTTTAGGTTCTTCAGGAAAACTAGGATAAGTTACTTGCCTGGAAAAAGGTTTTGTTCTTCTGGAGACAGAAAAGGTAACTCCATCTAGGGAGTACAGTCGTAGAGAAATGTCTACAGCTCTCACGTCTGACACCTTTCTACATCATATTAAACATACTAGTATCGTCAGCTTTGCTGAGAGTTGTTTCCTAGATAGGTCAGCGTTGCAGGGCCAGCGTCGTAAGAAATTTAGGATAATATTAACATCCCATAAATGTGCATATTTTGGTTGTGGATGATTAGCTAAACTGATACCTCTCATCACCCTACTTACCAGAGGGTGTTCTCCCACCAGTTTGCCATCCAAGAATGTGTGGCCTGCAGAGATGGCTGACCGATAATTATTGACCAAGAAGTAGGTGAAACCTTCAGAAGCTATCTCTGCTAAAAAATTTACTATTGAAGTAATGGGGGGCCCCACAAGGGATCCAGACTCCGTGTGTTGCACCAACCCAGCCATCTACGCCAGGCCGAAGTGCAGCGTTTATGAGCGGAATTTGACCAGGAAGTAGAAATGAAGGTGACAGATTGCTCCGAAAGCTCCGGCAGATGCCAGCGTTGCCGGATATGCGCCAAGCCATGGGTTGCAGTTTGTTCTGATCGAGAAGAGGATGGGACATACCTGCCGGATCTAGCAAGAGTCCCGGAACTCAGGGAATGTGAACTGGAAGGTCTTTGGATATCTCCAGAAGGACAGTAAACCATGGTTGAGCCCTCCTTATCGGAGTGATCAGTATCAACTCTGCCTTCTGATGTAGAGTCTGAGTTGCGACTCTCTGTTTCATTATGAAAGGCATGCAGAAGAGGCCCGTTCCACTGTTGAAGGAAGTCATCTGTCGTCAGAGCCATGGGATCCGGTCCCCAGGAGAAGAAACGGGAAAGTTGGTGAGAGAGACGAGATGCAAATAAATCTATGTGACATTGGCCCCATCTCAATTGAAGGGCTTGGAACACTGAATGATGGAGTTTCCACTCGCTGGGGTCTATGAGATGTCTGGAATTCCAGTCTGCTATTGTGTTGAGTTGACCCGGTAGGTACTCTGCTGTCAACGAAATCTGATTCTGGGGGCAGTAACGCCAAAGGACCTTCACTATTTCCGCTAGGTCTTGTGATCTCGTCCTGCCTAGCTTGTTGACATAACGGACTGCTGAAATGCTGTCCATGCATAGTAGAACGCAACAGTTGGCGTGTGGGGCCAGTGTTTTTATGGCAAAGGAGCCTGCTAACAGCTCCAAGCGGTTTATGTGAAGGAGCGACTCTTCTTGTGACCAGAGGCCTCATGTGGAAAGGGATCCCACTTCCTGGTGTCTGGTTCTAATATAACGTCAGAACGAGAGCTGAAGATGGCCCTGCCATTCTATGCTGATAGAAGTTCCATTGAAGTTCGTCGCGAGTCTCTTGGATGAGATCGATAAGCTCCGCGTAAGATAGACCTTTCTGGAGGTGATGGATCTTTAGACGTTGGAGCTCTTTGTAATGAAGAGGCGCTGGAAAGATGGCCTGTATGGAGGATGCTAGTAGGCCTACTATCCTGGCAAGGATTCTGAGGGAGATTTTGTCTTTGTGGAGGGTGGACCTGATCTCCTTCTGGATTGAGTGTAACTTCCGGATTGGAAGAGAAAGGAGAGAGGAATAGGAGTTGATCTGGAAACCCAGGAATTCTATCTGACGAGTCGGCGTCAGAGCCGATTTCTTTAAATTGATCAGGAAACCCAGATCCTGGAGTAAACAAATAGTCCATTCTAAATGTTGTACTAGTGTCTGGGCGTCCTGGGCCATGAGCAGTATGTAGTCCAAGTAGAGTATAAATCGAACTCCTTTGGAATGGAGATGCTCTGCCACTGGGCGCATAACCGTGGTGAAACACCAAGGAGTGGAAGAAAGACCGAAAAGGAGAACCTTGAAATGGAACCATTTACCCTCCCAACTGAATTGTAGGAACTTCATATGGGGAGGAAAATTTGGAATTCTGAGAAAGGCATCTTTGAGATCCAATCAACCATCCAGTTGCCTTCTCTGAGAATGTCCCTGAGAAGATGGATCCCTTCCATCTTGAAGTGGCGATAGAGGATCCAGCTGTTGAACTCTTTCAAGTAGAACCAAACGATATCCCCCGTCTCTTTTGCTTACCGTAAAGATATTGCAGCAGCAAAACCCTGAGGGATCTGGCTGGGCCGGGCAATTGCGTCTTTGATCAATAATTGGTGAATCTCTTGTTGGATAAAAGCCTGATCTAATTGGGAAGAATGGATTGGCTTTGGTAGGGTTACCTGCTGAGGATTCCCCAAAAAGTCCAGATGGAAGCCTGCCACTGTCTCTAGTACCCATTGATCTGATGTCAGTAATGCCGAATTGTGCAGAACAAATCTGGTTCTGCCCCCCAAATTCACAGTTGAAGGGGAAATCAAGCTTACCTTACAGATTGGATCTAGTATTGTAGTTGCTCCGATAGCCGCCTCTGTTGAAGCAGGGGGACTTTCCCATGTCTTGCGGGGGTAAAAGGTGTCTCTGGATTGAGACGGATATCCTTTGCCCGCAGGGGTGTAACCTGGGTGAGAGCTGCGAGAGGTGGAGCAGCCAGATAGATGCCCTCTACTTCTGCCGGCCCTCACAAAAAGGCGGTTTTGGAACACTTTGTCCATGATGTCTGGGCCTTGTCGAGAGCCATAAATGTGTGGACAAACTTGCGCAAGCCTTTTACAAACTTATCTCTGAAGATGAGTCCATTGCTAGAGGTCCCGGCTCAGCGCTAGCTAGATCTACTAGTTTGGGATCTATACGCAAAAAATTGACCTTCTATGCTCCCTGGAGATGGCGCATTTTGCATTACCTAGGATGCATAAAGCGCGCTGAGCCCAGCCGGCAAGGGTGTCAGGATCTATAACAGAGCCGGTTTCCTTTGCGTGAACCGCTAAATCTAAGATCTTGCATAATGGGCTTGTTAGGTCAAGGACTTTGTCCTGACAAGACCTCCAAGATCTGTTGATACCCTTTTTGGGTCCTTAGTGGAGCGTTTTATGAATGTGGCCAGGTTAGTGTCCAGTTCAGGAGTCATGGCTACCTTGTCGGGAATATCAGGCTGGGAGTATTCCGACTGAAGGTGGTTCCTAACGTCTTATCTATGGCCTTCCATGGTCATTTATGGGCAGAGTCAGTTACTGTGAGAAGGGGAGTCCAGTCTGAGGACCTGGGGTGGATAATTGCGTCTGGATCAAAGTTGACAGATGACGCGCAGCCTATATTCTCAGTATGAGGGGAGGCCTGATCTTTGGATGAGTGACAGCAACATTTTTGTGGCTGTGTGTTGTCGTCCGAGTCCGAACGAGGGGAATTTGAGCCATCAGAGACATCATCAGGGGGAGTAAAGAAGAGGGCCTGGGCGCTGGTGGAGAGTTGCACCGAGTACTGGTAGTCTGATGCTGTAGATTGTGACAGTCGGGCCATGGGATCTGCGTGAGGCCATTCAGGACCCTGTAGGGGATCCTTCCTCCTTGCGTGTAGTGATAGGCATGGGGTTGGGTTGTCCATAGGGCGGGACCATCAGGGCATACCTCTTGAGCAGTCTAGCAATCGGTTGGAGAACAGCCGCCAAGGCTTTATTAACTGACTGCGCTACGGAGGCATTTAGAGAATGTACGATGTCCTCCGCAAGGAGTAAGTCCTCCTGTTCTTGGGAGAAAGAGGAATCTTCTTGGTTCTGCCTGTCACTCATTTTTTTTCTTTTGGTTGTCGCTCCAGATTCAGCCGGACGCTGTGGTTCAGAGGTCAGAGGTCAGGGACTTTATGGAGATTCCAGTTCATTGGGATTCAGGTCGCAGAGACATATATACCAAGAGCAGACCTCTGATTGTGCAGAGTAGTTTTTGTGATTTTGATTTTTGATTGGCTGCTGTTATTCCTCATTAAAGAAAGAGAAAGAACAATCCTCGCCTCCTTGTCCTTAATAGAATTGAAAATTCTTGACGCAATAGCTAGAACATTCTTTATTCACACCAAACAAGCGCTGGCAAAGCCAATAGGTCTTGGCTATACTAGAACTATGGGCTTTGCCAATGTGTTTTTACCATGTTGTACAGGTGTGCCACTCCAGTGTAGCGTAGCTGAAAGTAAAGAAAAAAAGTGCTGTGACGTGGTTAGTGCTGGCTGTGTCATAACACTTTTTTTCCTTGTATCACTCAGCAATCCATCTATTAATATGAGCATCCAAAATAAAATTGTTTAATGGTAGCAGAAACCCCTAAATGTCCTTCATTAAACATGTTGAACAAAGATTTTCTAAGAGTCACAGGTGGAACTGGCAATTCATGTCTGGTTAGAAACCCATCAATTAAGGAAAGTTCATCAGACTCTTGTACAAAAATGTTCAAACCTGACTCTCAATTTCTTTCTCCAGGCACCCAGTTTTAGCAAATTTAGTGACATCTTGCAATAAAAAAATATTATTTCTAAAGTTTCAAACCCTTCTTTTTTCACATCAAATAGTTTTGTTCAGCACACATATCCCCAACGAGTGCTACAACACATTCCACATCCTCCATTTTGCTGTCTTCAGCTCTTATACTCACAGGCATTCTTGGCAGACAGTCTGCTCTGGTATATTTGCCACCTGGAAGATACTTAATGCGAAAGTTATTCTTGTAGTTTGGATAAAATCCTTACCAATCTGACAGATGCTTTCCCTGTCCCTTTGCCTTTGAGCATATATGTCAATGGCTTATGGTCCGTGAAAATATCAAATTTTGTACCCCAAAGAAATGTTTTGTATCTTGCTACAGCCCAGGAACAAGCTAGTGCTTCGCAAGGGTAGGTCGCTCCCCCTGCCGCTGCAGCTCCTCCAGCTCCTCCAGGTTCCTGAGACCCATCTCACAGTAAGTACCCCCCACCTCCCAGCCCCTCGCCCTGCCCCGCGCTACTCACCCTCTCTCCTGCTCCTGCTTCTTTTCCTCCTCTCTGTCTCTTCCTCCTCGCTCCTCCTCTGCAATCTTCTTCTGCACTCTTCTTCTCCCTGTCTTCTCTCTTCTTCTGTGTGCTCCTCAGCCTCTCCTGTCGCCTCTCTTCTTCCTCATCTTGGTCTGTGGTCTTCTGCCTTCTGCTCTTCGTCTTCTATATCTTCTTTGTTGATCTTCTGTTCGTCTGCTCTTCTGCTTCTTCGTCCCCTGCATCTTTCTCTGTGTTCTTCTGTTCTTCTGTGTTCTTCTCTTCTGTTCTTCTGTGTTCTTCTGTTCTTCTGTGTTCTTCTCTTCGGTTCTTCTGTGTTCTTCGGTTCTTCTGTGTTCTTCTCTTCTGTTCTTCTGTGTTCTTCTGTTCTTCTGTGTTCTTCTCTTCGGTTCTTCTGTGTTCTTCGGTTCTTCTGTGTTCTTCCGGTCCTCTGTGTTCTTCTCTTCGGTTCTTCTGTGTTCTTCTGTTCTTCTGTGTTCTTCTGTTCTTCTGTGTTCTTCCGGTCCTCTGTGTTCTTCTCTTCGGTTCTTCTGTGTTCTTCTGTTCTTCTGTGTTCTTCTGTTCTTCTGTGTTCTTCCGGTCTTCTGTGTTCTTCGCTTCTTCTGTTCTTCGGTCCTCTCAGACTCCTGTCTCTTCCCGCCCCTGTCTCTGCCCTCCTGCTCCTGCCTCACCCCCCTCTATCTCTCCACCTATCTCTCACTATCACCCACATCTACCCTTTCGCTACCTGCCTCCCTCACTCCTCTACCTATCTCTCCACCTAACTCCCTCACTCACCCCCCCTCCTATCTACCTATTTTTCTATCTCTTCATCTATTTCCCTATCTCTCCCCCCGTCCAGACACCCCCTCTGTTACCTATCTCCCTATCCTCTCACCCTCACCCACCTCTACCACCCCCCTCCTCTATCTTTTCAACCCTACTCCTATCTATCTCCCTATTCTCCTAAAACTCTAACTCTCACCCCCCTCCACCCTTAAACCCCCCTCCCTCAGCTCTTCTCACTCCACCGGTCCCCCCCTCCCTCGCGCTTTCCCGCCGCGACCTCCTGCACGCCCCCGCCCCCCAGCTCCCATTCGCCCCCAGCTGACCCCTCCCCCCCTCCTCCCTCTTATGGCGCCCGCTGCGCGACCATGCCGCTGGTACGCCGGAGGCGCGCCAGAGGCAAGCTCGTTTGCGCCCGTCCGCGCCTGGCCCACGCCCAGTGCCACGACCCCTGGTCCCCAGCCCTCCCCTACCCCGCTGACCCGCTACGACCCCACCACCCTCCACGCCCTCAACCCCGGGCGCTCCAACACCTGTTTCCAAGCCCACCCCAAGCGCACCCATGGATCCTTCGCCTGTAACTCCTGCAAATGCATCTTCCACCACGCAACTACCACGACCACCAGCCCACGCGCCATCAACCACCTCAAGTGCATCCTGGTCAACGCTCGCTCTGTCCACAAGCACGCTGTTGAACTCTGGGACCTCCTGGACTCCACAGCTCCGGACGTCGCCTTCATCACGGAAACCTGGATGAACGCCTCATCAGCTCCAGACATCGCCACTGCCATCCCCGAAGGCTACAAGATCTCCAGGAAAGACCGCACCAACCAAGTAGGAGGAGGCATCGCCATCGTCTTCAAAGACTCCATCAGCGTCACCACCTCCACCGAAGACACCCCTCTCGCCTCTGAACATCTGCATTTTCAAATCCGCACCGACCCCAGGACCACCCTCAGAGGATCCCTCGTCTACCGCCCCCCCGGACCGCGCGCCCCTTTTAGCGACGCCATCGCCGACTTCATCTCCCCGCATGCCCTCGCCTCGCCGGACTACATCCTCCTTGGCGACCTCAACTTCCATCTGGAACAGAACAACGACCCCAACACCACCGCCCTGCTCGCCAATCTCGCCAACCTCGGCCTCAAGCAACTGGTGAACGCCGCCACCCACATCGCCGGACACACGCTCGACCCTATCTTCTCCACCAGCAAACACATCTTCTTCAGCCACACCTCCGCTCTACACTGGACCGACCACAGCTGTGTCCACTTCACATTCCGACGCGAGACCCGCCACCTCCGCACTCAACCCATCCCTCGTCGACAGTGGAACAAGATCCCCGAAGAGCAACTTCTCTCCGCACTCGCCGCCAACCAACCCACCCTCACCACCGACCCCAACGACGCAGCCCTCAGCCTCACAAACTGGATCTCCAACTGCGCAGACAACCTTGCTCCCCTCAAACGCACGCATCGACAGACCAACACCAAAAAACCTCTCTGGTTCTCTGACACCGTCAAAGAATCAAAGAAAACTTGTCGCACCCTCGAGAAGGCCTGGCGCAAGGACCACACCGCTGACAAATTGACCGCCCTCAAGAACGCTACCCGCGAACACCACCACCTAATCCGCGCTGCCAAAAGGAACTTTTTGACCGACAGACTGGACAAAAACAGCCACAACAGCAAAGAACTTTTCAGCATCGTCAAGGAGTTCTCCAACCCCAACGCCAACGCAAACGTCATCACGCCCTCACAGGATTTGTGCGAATCCCTCGCCACCTTCTTCCACCGCAAGATCAGCGACCTCCACGACAGCTTCGGACACCAGACCCAACCTAACATCACCGAACCCGCACCCCCGGCCTTCACCCTCAACAACTGGACCCACATCAACACTGAAGAAACCAAATCCATCATGAACTCTATCCACTCCGGCGCCCCTTCGGACCCCTGCCCTCACTTCATCTTTAATAAAGCCGACGACATCATCGCCCCGCACCTCCAGGCCATCATCAACTCTTCTTTTTCTTCTGCTACCTTCCCCGAATGCTGAAAACACGCCGAAGTCAACGCCCTCCTAAAGAAACCTACGGCTGACCCGAGCGACCTGAAAAACTTCCGCCCCATCTCTCTCCTGCCTTTCCCAGCCAAGGTAATAGAGAAGACTGTCAACAAACAGCTGACCACCTTCCTGGAAAACAACAACCTGCTCGACACTTCACAAACCGGATTCCGAACCAACCACAGCACGGAAACCGCCCTCATCTCAGTCACAGACGACATCAGAACCCTGATGGACAATGGTGAAACAGTCGCCCTCATCCTCCTCGACCTCTCGGCGGCCTTCGACACCGTCTGTCACCGCACCCTAATCACCCGCCTCCGCTCCACCGGGATCCAAGGCCAGGCCCTGGACTGGATCTCCTCGCAACGCATTCAAAACGCCTCGGCCCGCCTCATCCTTGATGTACCCCGCAACAGCCACATCTCCGCACACCTGAGACACCTGCATTGGCTCCCAGTCAGCAAAAGGATCACCTTTCGACTTCTCACCCACGCACACAAAGCCCTCCACAACAAGGGACCGGAATACCTCAACCGACGCCTCAGCTTCTACGTCCCCACCCGCCTCCTCCGTTCCTCTGGCCTCGCGCTCGCTGCCGTCCCTCGCATCCGCCACTCCACGGAGGGTGGGAGGTCTTTCTCCTTCCTGGCAGCCAAGACCTGGAACTCCCTCCCCACCAGCCTCAGGACCACCCAGGACCACTCGGCATTCCGGAGACTCCTAAAAACCTGGCTTTTCGAGCAGCAGTAACCCCCCCCTTTCCCCTAGCGCCTTGAGACCCGCACGGGTGAGTAGCACGCTTTATAAATGTTAATGATTTGATTTGATTCTATTGTGCTGTAATTCGTCTCAGTTGCTGTAAGGGAATGGGAAGCAAAGGCAATGGTATGTTCCTTGTTATTAATTCAGTTCTAAAATGTTGGAACCCCCCACCAACAAGCCAGTGCCTCTTTCTCAATAACCATATTGTTTCTCAATAACCATATTGTTTATTTCAGTCCTCCTTAGCGTCCCTGATGCAAATGCCATGATTCTCTCACGCCCTTGATGGAGTTTTTGCAACACAGCACCTAACCCATACACGCTTGCACCCAGCCTTAAACATAACTGTATTGTACAAAGGATCAAATTAATTCATTATCCAGGTCTTGACAATACTCTCTTTGATACTCAAAAATGTCCTTTCACATTCTTCAGACCAGTCATACCTTCCTTCTTTTTCAAAATGACCATCATAGACTTTGTTTTATAAGCAAATCGAATCACACACTTTGCATAATATTCTGCAAATGCAAGAAAATACAACAATTGTTTCCTTGTTCACAGGACTGGATGCACATTTAATGTTTTCCAAAAGTTTAATCTTGGATTAAATTCCATCCCCACCAATAATATGGGCCAAATAATCAACTTCAGTTACCACAAATTTACACTCATCTCCCCAACAGGTATGACAGCATCTCACAGTTTCTCTAAAATGTGTCTTAAAATAATATTGTGATCCAGTTTGTCTTTTCCACAAACTAATATATCATCCTGGAATACTGTCACACTTTTTATCACTCTTTAAAAAACTGCAGAAGTTGAGGCTAGACCAAAAGGCATTCTCACATATCTAAACAGCTTTCTGGTGTTACAAATAGTATTATGTGAATCCAATCAGCATGCAAAACAATCTGATGGTATGCCTTAGACATATCTAGAGTTGAAAAACATTTGTCTTCCTCCAAGGTACTCAACATTTGATTGATATTCGGCAGTAGGTGAACGTCTACCCAAATACAATCATTCAAATAGCATAGGTCAACACACATATGCACTTTACCATTCTGTTTCCATGCTAGAACAGTTGGACTAAGCAATTCTGATGACTCTCTGGGTTCTATCACTTGACAGTACATACCATCTGCAACTCACCTCTTACTGCTTCCCTCGTAGGCAATGGAAGTTCCCTGACTTTGTGGACTTTGGGCACTGATCCATGCTTGAGTAAGATGTGGTGCCTAAATTCTTTTACCTACCCTATCCTAAAATACTTCTGGGAATTTGATCCTCCACTTGGCTACATCTTAGACACTCATCACCACAACCTATTCAGGACGCTTAGGCTTCAACTTATTCCCAAATTATTTTGCTCCTTCCAGCCCAACAGCAGGCTACCCTTTTCTACTACATATACTTTGCCTGTGGTCACTTTACATTTGAACCTTATTGGTGATTCAAAGCAACTCAACATCAGTAATTTTGTTCCACAATATCCCATTGGGCACATAATTGAATTTTCCAACTTGACATCAGAGAGCTGAAGATATGTGTCATAATCTATTAAAGTGTAAGGTGAGCAAGAATCCTCCCACATGCTAATGCAAACTCTTAAATTATTTATCTTACATTTTTGTGGATTATAATGTTTTGTGATATCTAGAATTTACTTCCTTAACACACTCTCCTTTATAACTAAGTTTATTAAGGTTGGTAAAGTAAGTTCACATACTACCAACACTTCATAATCATTCAAAAAATCTTCATCAATCATTTTCACATCACAAGTTCCTTTACTGTTTTTCCTTTTTATATCATGAACAGTGACTTTACAAACCTGTGAGAAATGTCCTGATCTCCCACAACAATAACATCTGGCCTTTAATGCTGGACATCTGTTAGACGTAGCCAAATATTTGAAACTGCCACCTCTGAAACACTGAGGCCCTGATTACGAATTTGGCAGACGGGAACACTCATCTGCCAAACTCCTGACAGGGTAACCACCACTGTAGTGGCGACCTCCCCGTCTGCCCCATTCTGACTTTTATGCTGGGCTAACGGGCAGAAACCAAGGTTTCCCAGTGGGAAAGTGGCAACAGCTTTGGCGCTGGCTTGTAATCAAGCTGGCGGCAATGCTGCTGCCTACTACTGCCCGCAGGCTGCACTAGCACCCTTATAATGCACACTGTCTGCACAGCAGACAGTGCGCTTTATGATGGTGCTGGTCAGGGGGACCCCTGCATTGCAACCTGCACCCGCCGTCAGCCTGTCGGGATCACTGATCCAGGCAGAGACAGCGGTCCCCTGACGGTCAGACCACCAGGGTTGTAATGTGGCTGGCGGACCGCCACAGCAGTAGCGGTCTGACAGCCACAGCGGGTCTGGCGGTTCTGGGACCCTCAGACTTGTAAATAGGCCCTGGGTCTTGTTTCTTAATTCTGACACCTCAATCACATTTTCTTTGTGTAAATCGCTCATATTAGTGACCACATTTGCCTCTTTAACTGTGGCTTTGCAAGAATCTACTCCTGATGTGGCACTTTGTACATTAGGATTCAAAACCTTTAGAAGTGATGATGTGATAATCTTTGAGTATTTATTATGACTTTTTCTTACGTTAGCTCTTTTATACTTAACATCCTTCTCCTGAATCCTTAAATGATTAGTACAATTGATTCGTTTTTCCCTTACAATTTTATCTTGTAAATCTTTGAATTTTCATGTGGCAGCCAAAACACATAACCAGCACATGTATTGATCTATACTTTCCCTGGCATTTGACTTCTAGAGGAAAATGTGACTTTCTACTGAACATTCAGTTTTTTTTAGTAGTTCTCCAATGCTCAAAGTGATTTTTCATAAATATCATCTTCTACTAGTTCCATGTCATCATCATCATCATCATCATCACCTGTTAGAAAAAGGTGAATGTTTCATTATTTTCCTCTCTATCACCCCTACAGCCCCAAGGTAAGTTTCAAAAGCATCTTTCCAATCTTCCCACAACATGGCTGGCTGTCCAGAATGTTTTAAACATGTTGGTGGTGCTGCTACTGATTCCATGATCGAATAAAATAAGTTAATAGAATAATTTAACAAAAGAAAGGTAGTCACCATTGTTGCTGAATTTCAGTTTTCCCTGTAGTCCATACTCCAGTTTTTTAGGTCAAGCTCTGGCCTGTTGTAATCTGTCTATGGGCTTTTAACCACGCCCACCAAAAGCACATCACTATCACTCGTTCATGGGCTTGCCTTTCAAAAATCCTTTGTTATCATTGGTAAATACTTTATGTTTGTCCCTCCTTGGGGCAGTTTTGTTACCGCCTTGGCCATCGACCCTGTTACATGGACAATTGCACGTTTGCCGACACTTTTGACTGCAAGTGAACTTTTTTTCCTTTTGTGCCTCTCCTTCACGCTCATGCTCATGGCGACCGTGGTGCTTTGAATCGGCTCGCTTATGTCAACTGTTTTACTTTTTAGTTTCAATTTATGTGGCAAGAAAAATCCAGTTAGGAATTTACAACGCTAATAGCTCTAACTCGAGCAAACGCTGGACCCATTGCATTGGAAATGCTTGTTTTTATTGTTGTAAATATTGTTTTCTTTATTTCAGCAGCCATTTTTCTATATCACTGTATTGAAGCCCAACAATCATTTTGTTTTCTTTGCCACAACAGAGACTGTTTTCGATTTCCACAGTATTGAAACTAAAGAAGCACTTTTTGCTGTCTTCAGTCAACTATCGTGATGTTTTCACTGTTCATGTGCTTAATACTAAATATTCCCGCAGCCACCTCTCACTAAGTGAGGAATGCCAAGGGCGTAGACACACTCAATGGTGCCTAGTTTATTTTATTTCCAGGTTACTCTGTAAACAAAACACAGCAACATTTTTACAAGAATCTGACAGCTCGTAGGGTGCAGTTATGTGATGGGTGTGTATTTCGTCACGTTTACGGTCGCCATAATGCTATCTGGTACGAGAGTCTCTGGTAGTTGTGAGCGATCAGCGCATTGTTCAAATGTGGCTTCGGTTAAAATTGAATGTTGACACTGTAAATCCTTGGAGACCTTAGCAAACCAGGCCAAGCTCATTTCCAATAAATGAATTTGCATTAGAGCATGTAGATAGGGGCCTCATTGATTAATGACCACCAGTCATTTAGTGGAAAGTACAGAGTTAATGCTGAAATGCTTCATCGGTTAAGCAGTTGATGGATCTAAAGAACAGAAACTAGAAGCTGCCCGTTTCCGCAGAGGTTCAGCGCAGGTTGTAGGTTTCACAGAGTAATTCCAATGTTTAACTGCAAAACTTATGATCAGTAATATCACATTGACTACAGCTCATACCTTTCGCAGAATGTCGCACCATCCATACTGTTTTTTAATTAGACAGTTGTGGTTTTTATGCTAAAGACTTCTTGGAGACATTCTGAAAGCTGACCTAAAAACGCATTTCACCCATTACATACCATTGGCTTTGTGGTTAGTAACTCACATTTGCTTGCTTATTATTTGTTGGCTTTATTTGTTTTTAGGCTGTCTAGCATGTCTGTGTCCCTCCCATGGAGCATAGCCTGTTTGCTGTATTTTTTCCCCAAATGCTAGCTTTCTGTAAACAGGTCTTTACATTTTTTCTTATCTTGTCATTGTTGTAAGTTCAAAGATAGAGGTCAAATGTCAGGCTTTGTCTTTCCAGGGACTTTGGTGTTTACTTTTCTTTCTCTGACTTCAAAGTGGGAGGATTTATCTAACAATTTGTGGGTGTGTAAAGAAAGGCTTTTTTCTAGCACGCAACAAAATCTATATGTAAATATACTGTGCAAATATTTCAGATTATATCAGAATTAGAAAACACAAATGGAGCACATTTTACTGTAATTCTGAAGCATGCTGGAAACAAATATTTTAATATAATGAAAGCAAATCAATACATGCCACTCCATGACTCTACTCTACAACACTTTATACCCCTTAATTCTATGCCCTTCCACTGTATGCCACTCCACTCTACGCCACTATACTCTACAACACTCTGCAACACTCTATGCCACTCTGCTCTATGCTACTCCACTCCTCTCCACTCTATGCCACTCCATTCTATAATACTCCACTCTAACTCCACTCTATGCCACTCCACAACATGCCACTTCACAGTACTCCAGTCCACTATATGCCCCTCCACACTGCACTCCTTCCACGCTATGCTCCTCCACTCTATGCGCGTCCACTCTATGACACTCCGTCTATGACACCTGACACTACTCTACTCCACTCTACACAACTAAACTCAGATCCACTCTATGACACTGTACTCCCCTCTAAGCCACTCCACCCTACGCTACTCCACTAGACTCTATGCCCCCATTCTACTCCACTCTATGCCAATTTACTCTATTCCACTTTACACCACTCCACTCCACTCTATGCCAATCTACTCCACTCTACACCACTCCACTCTATGAAGCTCTATGACCCTCTATGTCCCTCCCCGCTGGTCTGTGCCCCTCTATGCCACTGCACTTTACTCCACTTTGTTTACTCTATGTCTCTTTACTTTGCACCACTCCACTCTACGGCACTTTACTTCACTCTACGCCCCTCTGCTCTATGCACCTCTGCTACTACACTCCTCTGTATGGCACTCTATGCCACAACACTCTCTGACTTCCACTCTACGCCACTCCATGGCACTATTCCTCTCTCCAACACTATTCCATCCTATGACGCTCTATACCCTTCACTTGTTTACACTTTACTTCACTCTACCCCTCCACTGTACGCCACTTTACTCTATGACACTCTACGCCACTCCTCTACATGTAAGTCTACACCACTCTGCTCTATGCCACTCTAGCCTACTGTACTCCACTTTGCTCTATGCCACGTCACTATATGACACTCCACTTTATACCTCTCATGACGCTCCAATCCAAGACACTCCACTCTATGCCCATCCACTCTGTCTCTCCACTTTCACCCTTCCACTTTACAAAACGCCACTCTACGACACTCCACTCTATGATACTCTGCACCACTCTACACAGCCCAACTCTCCCCAACTCTACTCCACTGTACTCCACTGTACTCCACTGTACTCCACTCTACACCACTCTACGCCACTCCATGCCACTCCACTCCACCCTACACTTGACTGTACTCCACTCTACTCCACTCTATGCCACCCTACCCCACTCACTTTACACCAGTCTGCGCCACTCCATGCCAGTCCACTTCACACCACTGTACTCCACTCTGCATCACCCTACTCTAGTCCACCCTACACCAGTCTACTCTACTCCACTCTAAATCACTGCACTCTACTCCACTCTCTGAAACTCTATGACCCTCCACTCTATGACCCTCAACTCTATGGCCCTCCACTCTATGGGCCTTCACATTATGGCACTCCACTCTATGACACTCCACTCTACTCTACAACACTCTCCACTCTGTGACACTCTATGCCACTTACTCTACTCTAAACACTGTGCCACTCAACTCAACAACACCCTTCTCCACTGTATGCCACTACAGTTTTCACACCTTTACTCTATAACACGCTACTCCTCTCTATGCTACTCCATTCTGCAACACTCTACTCCATTCTGTCACTCCACTCTGCAACACTCTACTTCACTCTACAACTCTCCACTTTACGCCCCTTCACTCATTAACACTATACTCTACTCTATGCAATTCCACTCTTCAGCACTCTACTCCACACTGTGCCACACTATGACACATTATGACACTCTATGACCTTCCTCTTTACGCCCCTTTATTCTGTAACACTATACTCCACGCTATACATCTCCACCCTGTCACTCCACTCCACTCTATGCAACTCCCTCAGCGCCACTAAATGTCACTTTATTTCACTCTATTCTATGACACACTACTCCATGCTACACCACTCCACTCTAGGAGACTCTATGTCACTTTACTCTATGCCACTCCACTCTACGTCACTCCACTCTATGCCACTCTACTCCACTGTATGCTGCTCTACTCCACACTATGCCACTCCACTTTACATCACTCCACTCTACGACACACTGCTCTATGACACTGTACCCCAGGCCACTTCACTCTATCACTCTATGCCACTTTACTTTACAGCACTCCACTCTACAACATTCTATGCCACTCTACTCTACTCCACTAAATGACACACCACTCTCCAACACTATGGCCCTCATTACAACCCTGGCGGTCGGTGATAAAGCGGTGGTAATACCGTCAACAGGCCGTCGGCAAAAAAAAAAATGGAATTATGACCACAGCAGAAACCGCTCAGACAGACAGCCACTTTAACACTCCGACCACCACGTCGGAATCAACAAGCACCATGGCGGTAACCACCAACAGCCTATCCACCACCTTTTCCGGAGCGGTACCAACAACATCAGAAGCGCGGCGGAAACAGAACACAGAAGTCAAAGGACTCACCTCTGGACACTCAGGGAACAACCACAACGCCATGGAGCCCGAGTTGCACATTTTCCCTATGCTCATCTACCTCTTCCTGTATTATGAGCAGCAACGCTGGCGAAGACGACCACAGTGAGTACTGCCACCTAGCACAGAAGGGAGGGGGGAGGAAAACGAGAGTGACACACACACGCAACACACCCACCCCCACCCCCAACACCGTACACACTACCAGATGCAGTTACATTACATATTCACCCCCTACCCCTCAGGAATAATGCAAGGACAAAAAGATTGAAAGAAAGTGAGTGCAATACGATAAAATAACATGAATTAGTGCATCACAGGTTCACAACACATAGGCCAAGGCCCCACCTCAGTGCTGCAACAACACGGAGAAAACACTGCAGGGGCATCAGGTCGAAAATACACAGGCACCTCAGGGGGACAGGGAATGGGGGGGCACCTCAGCCGGAAGATGGTACAACACCACTTGTCCTGGAGGCACATGTAGCCCTGTGCGATGTCCTGGGGAGTGCAAGTCCACAGTCTCTCAAGTGGGTGGTTTGCCCACTGCTTGATCCTGGGGTGTGCAAGGCCACAGTCTCTCAAGAGGCTGGTTTGCCCACTGCTTGGTCCTGGGGAGTGCAAAGCCACAGTCTCTCAAGTGGGTGGTTTGCCCCTTGCTTGGTCCTGGGGAGTGCACAGCCACAGTCTCTCTAGTGGATGGCTTCTTCCACTGGTTGCAGAGGGGGCCTTGTGCCCAGTGTGCTTCATCCTGGGAAGGATGGGGTGAGTGGATGCCTTCTTCCACTGGTTCTGGAGGGGGCCTTGTGCCCAGTGTGCTTCATCCTGGGAAGGATGGGGTGAGTGGATGGCTTCTTCCACTGGTTCTGGAGGGGGCCTTGTGCCCAGTGTGCTTCATCCTGGCAAGGATGAGGGAGTGAATGGCTTCTTCCACTGGTTCTGGAGGGGGCATTGTGCCCTGTGATGCTGATCTTGTGGAGTGCAAGGTCACTGTCTCTCACCTGGGTGTCACATCTACCGGATTTGCAGGGTCCAGGACTACACACTGCCCGCCGGTGGTGACGGCTGCTCAGTGGTGGCAGTGGCGGTGTTGGTGTCGGGCTGGCAGTGGTGGGGGGAGGCTCCAGCCCATCCCATGCAGCCTCGGATGGCTGCCCACTGGGGCTGCTGCTGCTAGTGGCGGTGCAGGTGTCTGTGCTGGCAGCGGTGCTGGTGGCGATGCTGGCAGTGGTGGGGGAGGCTCCAGCCCTTCCCCTTCGGCCTCGGACTGCTGCCCAGTGATGCTGCTGCTGCTGCTGGTGGCGGTGCAGGTGGCGGTGCTGGCGGCAGTGCTTGTGGCGGTGCTTGGGCTGCTGCTGCTGGCAGTTGTGCTGGTGGCGGTGCTGGGGCTGCTGCTGCTGGCAGTGGTGCTAGTGGCGGGGCTGGCAGTGGGTGGGGGGAGGCTCCAGCCCTTCCCCTGCAGCCTCAGACCGCTGAACCGCCATGGTTGGTGGTGGGGGCTCCAAATGAGTCCTTCCTGCCTGCTGGTGGTGGCCCCTTGCCCTTCACTTTTGCAGCTGGTGGTGCCTCCTTGCCCTTTCCTTTGGCAGCTGGTGGTACCTCCTTGCCCTTCCTTGATGCACCTGGTGCATGCACACTTCCACTTCCACTGCTGGCTGGTTCCCGGGATCCTCTCCCACCTGCAGTAGCTGTCGACACTACTGTGGCCATGGACTGGGTGGCTGAGGTGCTCGCCTGGGTTCTGACCACCCTGGCCTGACGTGAAGGATGGGGGGAGGTGTAGGGAAGAGGTCAACGGTGGAGATGAAAAGCTTCTTAGGGACATTGGGGCGGGCAGAGGGTGAAGGTTTGGAAGTGGAGGAAGAGGAAGTGGTTGTAGGAGGTGTCTGTCTGCTGTGTTTGGGTGCAGGTGCATGGGCTGGATGCTGTTATGAGGTGGATGGCTGTTGGGTGTCTGAGTGCTTGCGTTTGTGTACTTTGGAGGAGGGGGCACAGACACAGTGGGAGAGGACACAGGGGACGTGTGCATGGGTGTGAGGTGTGACTGCGAGTGGGGGGTGTGTAGTGATAGGCGTGCTGGTGATGGAGGTAGTGGATGATGATGTAGTGCATGCAGGTGTGTGTAGAGGCTACTGGGAGGGAGGTGGACGAGGAGGAGGTGGGGGACACAGTGTAGGCAGTGGATGTTGGTATGTCTGCATCTGGATGGGGTTTGTGTGAGTGCCTGTGGGATGATGTGTGGTGCTTGTGTTTGCCTGAACCACTCCTGTGTGTTGTCATGGGTGCATGCTGGTATGCCTGTGTGCTTGAGATAGTTTGGGGTTGAGGGGAATGGGACTGAGTAGAGGAAGTTGGAGGGGGGAGACTAGAAACAGGGACAATGGCTGCCATCAGAGAGGAGGCCAGAGCCTGGATTGATCTCTGTTGGGTCGCCATGCCAGAGTGAATACCCTCCAGGAATGCATTTCTTTGTTGCAAATGGGCTGCCAGCCCCTGGATGGCATTCACAATGGTGGACTTCCCCACAGAGATGGATCGCAGGAGGTCAATAGCCTCCTCACACAGGGCAGCAGGGCTAACTGGAGCAGGGCCTGATGTGCCTGTGGCGAAGGAGATGCCCACCCTCCTGGGTAAGCGGGCACGGGAAATTCGCTGAGAGGCTACTGGGAGGGCGGTGCTGGTACGGGGGCGGCGGTTGTACCTGTAGTTGGGGTGGCCACAGTGGTGTCCACCACCACCAGGGAGCTTCCATCGGAGGAGGTATCACTGTCAGAAATGTCCCCTTCTGTCTCCGCCGTGGTGCTCCCCTCACCCTCCATCCCACTGGTGCCCTCACCGTCAGTGGAGTCAGCCTCCTGGGCCCTGTGGGATGCAGCTCCCTCCGTCGCCGGTGCCTCAGCTCCTCCGCCAGATGATGCTAATACACAGAAGGACAGGGTGACAAAACAAAAAGGGGTGGTGAGAGACAAAGGATTCACTGGGTCAATGGCTGCTCCAGCACCACCGTTGGCGTACACGACACACACACAGGGAACAGCCCTACGCATTAGGCAATGCACTACCAGTCACAATGCTAGTCACCAGGCCATAGACAGTAATACCTAACGCCACTAACAGCATACCAGAGACCCACAGACCCCTGCCCAGTAGTGGATGCCTACTAGCTTGGTTGGAGGAGGTTCACATCATACCCTGCCCAACATGGGACCTACCCTGCAATGTCTGGCCTGGCCTAGGGGCACCCACAGGCCCACATCCCCCATCCAGAGACCACCCCACCACGCGCAAGTAGTATATTTGGAAACTGTACTCACCCCCTTGTGGCTGCTGTGATGCCCTCAAGCGCCCATCCAGCTCCGGATAGGCCACCGCCAGTATGCGGGCCATCAGGGGGGTCAGGGTTCGAAGGGCACCCCTTCCTCGTTGGGAGGCCATCCCCAGCTGTGCCTCTGCCATCTTCCTTTCCCAGCGTCTCAGGTCCTCCCACCGTTTACAACAGTGGGTGCTCCGCCTGCCATAGACCCCCAGGGTCCGGCTGTGCTTGGCGATGGCACGCCATATACCCTTTTTCTGATGGGCGCTGACCTGCAGAAAAATACACATAGAAAAAAGATATCAGTCACACTGTCCGGCCTGTTACACTCATGCCCCACCATAGCCCTCCCATCCCCTTACACACAGACATTGCCCACCATACATGCAGAACGCTGACCAGGACCCTTCCACCAACCCAACCCAACCCCTTACACGAGGCCGTCACACACAGCACTCCATGCATTCATGCCCCATGCATCGTGCTCACAGTGTACTCACCTGTTGGTCTGGAGACCCATTCAGCATTCGGTACTGGGGTAGGACCCCATCCACCAGTCTCCCCAACTCTGCAGCGGTGAAGGCAGGGGCCCTTTCCCCAGTGACACGAGCCATGGTCGGTTCCAGACACAGGTCACAGCAGCGCTTGCAGTGTAGGTCCTCTCCTGTTGACGGTCAGGTAGAAAGTGGGTGAACAGATAGAAAATGGCTGTCACTTCTGCGGCGGTGCGTACCATCACCGCCAGCGTACATCACCATTAGCCACTGTAACCCATAGGGCCCAATGGGATCCAATGAGGAGTTGCACAGTGGTTTTCGACCGCCTCCCGCAACGGCGCACAACATCAGCAGAATTACATCTTTTCAACATGTCACTCCATACAGGACAGGAGGACGCCATTTCAGGGGGGAGTGCAGGCCATAGCACCTAACTACGTCACAGGACACATATGCACCATTTGGGCCTATACAACAATCTTGTGTTACAGTCACAACATCCAATGCAGTGTAGTGTTTTGAAATATGAGATACTGACCAGCTACTCACCGTTTGCCCCCTAGATTGCAACCGCTGTGGATGAATCGGAGATTGAGACATCCCCCCGTGTACAGGCCCCAGGTGGACTTGGCAACAATGGAGGACAGGCACATTATCCTCACCTACAGACTTGACAGGGCCACAGTGACAGAGCTGTGTGCCCAATTGGAACCTGACCTGATATCTACTATCCGTCACCCCACTGGGATCCCCCCTCTTGTGCAAGTTCTATCAGTGCTCCATTTCCTGGCAAGTGGCTCCTTCCAAGTGACAATGGGCTTGGCAGCAGGAATGTCTCAGCCAGTGTTCTCAATAGTGCTGACCAGAGTGTTGTCTGCCATGATTAAACACATGCGCAGCTAAATCGTTTTCCCCCAGGTGGAGGATTTGGCCACAGTGAAAGCAGATTTCTATGCAATTGGACATATCCCTAACATTATTGGGGCTATTGATGGTACACATATTGCATTTGTCCCCTCCGGAGAAATGAACAGGTGTTCAGAAATCGAAAGAGCTTTCACTCCATGAATGTGCAGATAGTGTGCCTGGCGGACCAGTACATCTCCCATGTCAATGCAAAGTATCCTGGGTCTGTACAGGATGCCTTTATCCTGAGGAATAGCAGCATCCCATATGTGATGGCTCAACTCCAGAGGCACCGGGTGTGGCTAAAAGGGGAGCCCTGGTTCCCACCCAGTGGATGTTGGTGTATGGGTATGGTGTGGGCCCTAAGGGTTAGTGTGTGTCTAACAGTTGTCCCTCGATATTTGCAGGTGACTCTGGTTACCCCAACCTCTCATGGATACTGACCCCTGTGAGGAATCCCAGGACAAGGGTAGAGAAACGTTACAATGAGGCACATGGGCGAACAAGAAGAATAATAGAAAGGATATTCGGCCTCCTGAAGGCCAGGTCTCATTGCCTCCATCTAACAGGTGGATCCCTGTACTACTTACTCAAGAAGGTGTGCCAGATCATCGTGGCATGCTGTATGTTGCACAACCTTGCCTTACGTCACCAGGTGCCTTTTCTGCAGGAGGATGAGGCTGGAGATGGGTGTGTGGCAGCAGTGGACCCTGTGGACAGTGAAGATGAAGAGGCAGAGGATGAGGATGAGGACAACAGAAGTGCTATTATAAGACAGTACTTCCAATGACACACAGGCAGGGCACTGTAATTACACTTTACATTGACAGTTGTGTATTTGACATTGTCACTGGCAGGCTAATTTTCATAATTCAATGCCCACTTACTGTACCCTTTGGCATCTCTATTTTCAGATATTTGTGTCCCACTATCGCTCCTGGTGTGTTGACTGCAGCCAACTACAGGTCATTCCTATGTATACAATACTGTACAGTTATATTACAGTGTTTAAAGCTTGTTAAATGAATACATGGTTAAATGATTTGACAGACTCCATACATGTATTTTTTTCAAATGGTGTTTATTTCATTGCCAATGATTAGAGGGGGATGTGCAATGGGCTGGGGTGATGATGGAGGAAAGTCCAGTTTATTTGTATCACAGGTGCATTGTCCAAGGGGGCATAGGAAGCGGAGCAATGGCAGTTCAAGGTGGACATGGTGACAGAGTGGGACACAGGGGTGATATTCAGGAGAGTCTTATTCCCCGGGTGGGAGGGGACTTGTCAATGTTCTCTGGCTTCTGCCTGGTTCGCAGGGACTGTTTGTGGGGTGGTTCTCCTTCTGTAGGGGGTGAGGGGCTGGTGGCCTGTTGGTCCTGTGGCGGGGCCTCCTGTCCACTAGCGGCAGTGGAGATGGAACACTGTTCATCGGTTTGGCTAGTGTCAGGGGCCCGGTGGTGTGCCATTGCCTCCCTCATGGTGTTGGCCATGTCAGCCAGCACCCCTGCAATGGTGACCAGGGTGGTGTTTATGTCCTTCAAGTCCTCCCTGATCCCCAGGTACTGTCTCCCATGCAGCCGCTAGGTCTCCTGCAACTTGTCCAGTATCTGGCCCATCATCTCCTAGGAATGGTGGTATGCTCCCAGGATGTTGGTGAGTGCCTCCTGGAGGGCCGGTTCCCTGGGTCTGTCCTCCCCCTGTCGCACAGCAGTCCTCCCAGCTTCTCTGTTGTCCTGTGCCTCTGTCCCCTGAGCCGTGTGCCCACTGCCACTGACCCCAAGTCCCTGATCGTCCTGTGTTTGTGGGGTGGCCTGGGGTCCCTGTAGTGGTGGACACACTGCTGATTGACGTGTCCTGGGGACAGAGGTATGGGCCCGCTGGGTGGGTGCTGTGGTGGTGTTTCCTGAGGGGGGAGGCTCTGTGGTGGTATGGGACTGTGCCTGGGTAGCCGACTGTTCGGAGATCCCTGATGGGCCAGGTTGGTCATCCAGATCCAGGCATCCAGAGCTGCTGTCATCACTGTGGGCCTCTTCTGCGGGTGGTATGGAAGTTGCTGGCACCTCCTCTCCAGGGACGTTGGGTGGGGGACCTGTGGGGATGTAAATGCAGTGTTAATGTTTCTGTGTGTGTCATCTTGTGCATGGGTGTGTTGCCCTGTATGGTTGTTATTGCCCTGGCAGATTTGTCTTTGAGTGAGTAGCTATTTGGTGGGCTAGGTGATTCTCTCCAGTGTTCATGCAGTATTGATCGGTGTCCATGCAGGTCTCTGAGTGGTGTCCATGCATTGGTGTTACATGCAGGGCTTGGATTTGGGATGAGTGGGTTGTGATGGTGGGGTATGTGGGAGGTGGTGAAGTGATGGGAGTGAGGGTAGGGGTGGGGGTTTGTGATGGCATGCAGGTAGGGGGGGTGACAGTAATAGAGATTTGACTTACCAGAGTTCAGTCCTCCTCCTACTCCTGCCAGGCCCTCAGGATGCATGATCGCCAAGACTTGTTCCTCCCATGTTGTTAGTTGTGGGGGGAGAGGTGGGGATCCACCACCAGTCCTCTGTACAGCTTTTTGGTGTCTTGCTGCTGTGGAACGTACCTTCCCCCGTAGGTCGTTCCACCTCTTCCTGATGTAATCCCTTGTTCTGGGGTGCTGTCCCACAGAACTGACCCTGTCCACGATTCTCCGGCATAGCTCCATCTTTCTTGCAATGGACGTCTGCTGCACCTGTGATCCGAATAGCTGTGGCTCTACCCGGATGATTTCCTCCACCATGACCCTTAGCTCCTCCTCAGAGAACCTGGGGTGTTGTTGCGGTGCCATGGGTGTATTGTGAGTGGTGTGGGTGAGGGTGTGTGGGGTGCTGTGTTGGGGTGTGTGATGTGGGGTGCGTGGATGGTGTATAGGGGATGGTGGTGTGTGTCTGTGGTCTTGTCTGTGGTATTGCTATCTCTCTTGTGGCACTTGATTGTAATGGTAAAGGGTTGGTGGTAATGTGGGTGTGTGTTTTATAGTGGTGTGGGTGTGTGGGTGTGGTGTGTGTGTATGTGTGTCTGGTGTATGTTGTTCAATTTGTCCAATGTGGTGTAGTTTTGTTAGTGTGTGTGTATTTTGAGCATGGCGGTATGTGCTGCCAATGGTTTAGCACCATTGAATGTCCCCCGCGGTGATTCGTGGGTCATAATGCTGTGGGCGTAGGTCAGTTGGCGTAATGGTGTGGGTTTTGCTACTGCCAGTTTATCACTGACCTTTGGGCTGGCAGACTTGTGTGTGTGGCTGTATAGTGACGGATTGCTATGGGTGGGTCACATTATGGGTGACGGTAATCCTCTGTGGCGGCGGTATGTTGGTGGCAGTCAGCATGGCGGTAAGTGGCATTTACCACCAAGGTCATAATGAGGGCCTATATGCCACTCCACACCACCTTACTCCACTCTATGACACTCTACTCCACTCTATGCCACTCTAAGCCCCTCCACTGTATGACAGTTTACACCACTCCCTCCTCAACAATCTACTTTACTTTACTCCACTCTACAACATTTTATGCAACTCCACTCTATGCTACTCCACTCTGACACTCTACGCCACTCTACTCCACTCTATGCCCCTCTACTCTACTCTACACCACTCTAATCTATGACATGGCACTCTCTGACACTCCATTCTACTACACTCTACACCATCTTACTCCACTCTATGACACCCCACACTATGGCACTCCACTCTATGACACTTTACTCCACTCTACTCTAGTACTCTCCACTTCACTCTAAAATGGCATAGAGTGGAGTGCCATACTCTTCTGTATGCTATTACAATCTAGAACACTTGACTTTATGCCCTTCCACTCTACTTCACTCCACTCTAAAACATCCATAGGGAAAAACCCATTTCGTGAACACCTGGGAAGAGACCAAGATAGAAAAATGGAGAGAGACAAGGGAAAAGTATAGATCACTGAAAAGATAGAAACATTCAAACCCCTGATACTTTGTTCTTCACTCAAACCCAATGGTGAATATGTCAACATGCAAAATACCTCAGTCTCTGGCTGGGTGCTGGGTTAGAGGGGAAGCTGCACAAAAAATAATGAGCTACCCTCAAATCATATTTCATACATATATACAAAACAGGAAAAAGGATATGTAACAATATTCATCTTACAATGTATGTCAACATTTACACAAAACCATATGTCCAATCTGAGGCTACATCACATATCATTCATTATCTACATCATCAATATCATTACACAAAAATACAATATTATTATATCAATATTTTATTAATTTAAATACATCATAAAACAACAATACCTACATCATTCACACCACATTCATTCTACACTAATATATACAACAATATATCACAAAATACTCAAATATTGATACATAATCAAGTACTACAATACACATTTACTTAAACCTATAAAGTCCAATCTCTTAATATTCTCATATGATGCTTCAAGAACATAGTAGGAACCAAGGGCCTACGCGTGTTTCGGGGATCCTCTCATAGGGAGGCCACCTTCATCAGGGTGCTGGGTTAGGCCACAAATGATACCTCTCACTCCAACCTGTGGTCTCCTCGCAACCCACATCACTTGTTGTTAGCACAGGATTGGGCCCATGAGCCTGCTGATTGGCCACTTCCTCCTGAGCCAGAACTTCTTTGCCTCCGTCTTCATTTTCATCACGGGCATCGTCTCCCCTGTTCTCACAGAAAGCTTCGACCTGCTTGAACCAAGATTTGTTCTGGGTGACTTGCCGCCCATCCCCCTTTGCAGTCACCATGGTCCCATTTATTTGGATCATCTTCCACTGTCCTGACTCATATGAAGTCCAAAACTTTCCACTCGGACGTCAGTTTCTCACCACCATAAAGTCATTCACTTGAAGATCCGGACATCGGGTACTTCTCCGATTGCTTACGTTTTGATTGGTCATTCTTTGTCTCTGCTGGGCTGCTTCCATATTCAATTCAGCTGGAATACAATCCCTTGGGAGCTGTCTAAACATCAAGGCTGCTGGAGCACAGCCAGTGGTGCTGTGTGGTGTCCGCCTGTATGCCCGCAGAAACTTGTACATACGCCACTCGACATCCTCCCCTTGTTCCACCCCAATTCGAAGAGCTCTATTAAGAGTCTGCATGAATCTCTCGACATCGTCATTGGCTTGCGGCCAATAGGGCGTGATCTTTTGGTGATGAATTGCCAGGTGACCCATGTAATCTCTAAATTCTTGGCCCTGAAAGGCGGTCCACTATCAGTGCGAATCTCATCAGGGAGGCCAAATAATGCAAACGTTTTCTCCAAGACTGGTTTTACGTTTTCAAAAGCAGTGGATGCAACTAACTCCACCACGGGGAATCAAGTACAAGAGTCCATCATGACCACCGTCAGCCTCCCATTGGGAAAGCTTCCAAAATCCATACTGACCTTTGACCATGGCTTGGAGCTTGGTGGCTCCGTAATCACAGGAGCGGTGAGTTGATCGATAGCACTGATGGCACAGGAGTGGCACCTTGCAACAAGAGTATCTACCATGGCATCCATGCCAAGGAACCACACTTTGGCCCTAATGTGAACTTTGATCTTAGCAGCCCCTTGGTGTCCTTGGTGATCCAGGTCAACCACCCGCTCCCACAGGCGCCGTGGAAGCACTATTTTCGGGCCCGCAACAAAATACTGTCACTCCCAACTGACAGTTTGTCTCTTACTCTCCAGATTCCTTGCATGGCCACAAGTTCCTCTTGGTCAAGTGACCTTGTGCCTTCTAGAAAACGCTTCCACTCCTGCTGCTTCAAAGCATCCTTGGCATGGCCGATAACCAGGTCTTTCCCAGATGCTTTGGCTACTCCTCTAGTGTTAGGGCCACGGGACAGGCCGCTTGCACCACCATCTTCACAAAACTTTCTATTCTTTCTTCTTCATCCTCAGACCCTTCATCTGGTTGAGACAAGATGGGGTTCATCGACAAATAATCAGCCGGGTTGTTTACTCCCGGCCGGTAGGCAACCTTGAACCTGTACGGTTGAAGCAAAACAGCCCAACGTTCAATCCTCGGGGAGCCAAACGCGTGGATCCTCCAAAAAGCGACACGAGGTTTGTGATCTGTTATCCCCTGGAATTCCTGGCCATACAGGTATAGGTGAAAATGCTTCCAGGCCCAGCGGATTGCCAACGCCTCTCTTTCGATCTATGCATAACAAGCCTCCACCGCTGACAAGGCTCAGCTGGCGTACGCCACAGGCGCCCGCTGTTCCTGCAGTAGAACCGCACCTCGCCCAACCGGACTAGCATCAATGACTACCTCAGTCTTTCTCCTGGGGTGGAAATAGGCCTTTGTCACTTTATCCAGCAACACCTCCTTCACATCCTGAAATTCCTTGCTAGCGTCAAGACTCCAGTCCCACTTGGTATCCGCTTTCGTTAATCGTCGCAAAGGTTCGGTCATCATAGCCAAATTAGGTATAAAAGAACTGCAGTATGTTGCCATACCCAGGAAGCTCCAAACTTCGGTGGTGTTTCGCGGAACTGGGGCACTGCGAATGGCATCCACCGTCTTGGGATCCACTCTCAACCCCTCACGGGAAAAAATGTATCTGAAGAAATCGACTGAGTTCTGGTAAAATGCGCATTTCTTCTTGTGAAGTGTCAGACCTGCGTCAGACAAACGCTGCAGCGTGGCCCTCAACCGGAGGTGATGGTCTTCCAACGTCTCCGAGAAGATCCGAATGTCATCACTTAGGTTCAGCACACCCTCCAGACTGGACAGTGTCTCTCTAATGGCATTCTGAAAAACTTCAGTGGCCGACGACACACCAAAGCTGAGCCTTTTGAAACACCATAGCCCCACTTGTGTGGAGAAAGTAGTAATGTTCCTGCTATCCGGGGCTAACTCCAGCTGGTGATAGCTGGAGTTTTGTCAAGTTTTGAGAACCATTGTGCGCCGTTTCAGTCCACGACAATCTCGTCCATCGTAGGTGTGATGTGCCGTTCCCTCTTAAGAGCATGATTCAGCAGCCGCATATCGACACTTAGGCGGATGGCCCCAAGCTGCTTGGGTTTTGGTGCAGTCACCAATGGCGATACCCACGGAGTAGGCCCCGTAACCTTCTCGATCACCCCCTGGTCCTCTAGGGCTTGCAGCTCTCTCCCAACCACCTTGAGCTTTCCCAGACCTACAAATAGCTGTGGGAAGTCATCAAGTATGGCCTCTGCATGCATGTCATGGACCTGACGTGCAAGGAAGACAATGTGGCATCCGAGAAGGGTACCCCTGTTTCCTTTGGCTATGTAAAACTTGGCTGTCGTCAAACGATCCTGGCTAACCACTTCCACGCCAATGGCACCTCGCAGTGGGAGTTGATCTCGCCCCCTTAGGTATAGATTGTTGTTTTGCAGGGCACTAGTTGTGGCCTCGGGGACAACCGGTCGTACAGCATACTGTCCATCACATTGACCGACGCCCCAGTGTCAATCAACACGGTCGCCCTACCACCATGTATTTCCACGTTGCACATGGGGGCGGGCATCGCTTCTGTTGCCTCCCTCCCGTGAATGAGATGACAAAAATGCCTTCCTCCTCTTCATCTTCATATCTTACACTTCCTGACCCTCCTGCACCTCCATCTGTGCTTTCCACAGACATCAGTTGCCTCACTGTGGCAGTCTTATCCGGTGCGGTCTTCTGTCTGAAACATCCGGCTCAACACACTCTGGCGAAGTGATTCACCTTCCTACCGCACTCTCTTTCACCTTGTTTTTGGGCATGTGGCAATCTCTGTCTGACTGGATACGTTTGCAGAGTGTCAACTTGTTCCTCCTTCACCACGGGGTGCTTGGCAGCACTGGACTCCGCCGATGCCTGTCCTCACGTGGTGGCCATAGCGTCTGTCCATGTGGCTGAGAGCTCATGCGAGCGGGCGAGGATCAGTATCTCATCCAATGTGATGCCCGGCTGTCGTAATATTAGTTTTCGTAGCATGTTGGAACGGCATTCCTGAATAATTTGTGCACAGATCTCTTCGTGCTGGTTCAGGCCGACGGAGGTACTTGCTAATTTTCTCAATCTGGCATAGAACATATCCACCGCCTCTGTGTCAGTTTGCTGCGCTTGGTGAAGCTTGAACCTTTCATAGTCTGGATTCAAGTGGGGATCAAAATACAGGTTCAGTGCGGCAACTGCCGCATCAAAGTCATTGGCCGCACTTGTATTTGGGAGAGTGCTGAAGAGCTCATACAGTTCATCCCCACCCATGTGCAACATCAGGGACCTACGCACCGCACCATCCGTCTCCCACTGGCACAAAGTAGTTGTCCAAATGGCCAAACCAATTATGCCATCGAGGCACCGCCGTGGCAGGATCCGCTAGCTGGCTGAAAGGGGACAGTGCTGCCACAGACGAGTGGACTCCCACAGTGGGTGATAGAGGCTGCTGGTCCTGGTTTTGCTGCAACGAGCTCATCACTGTTGCTTGTCACCACTTGCACCACGGACATGCTTCTTCAGAGGCCCTGCCAGCCAGTGTCTGTGCTGCTGGAGTCCCCCCCCACTGGAGGTGAGAGACATAAAATCTTTATTGTGACTTGCTCTATACCTTATTACCCTTTTTTAGCCGTATATTGGGCCTGTAGATACGTCCTTTAAGTCCTGTTTGTTTTTTGGTTTTTCTTCTTACTTTTTTTTCCTTGTATCTGGAGTACTGCAGTCGTCCGACAGACTCCTGGAATGAGGTGTGTCAGCGTTCCCGTGTGAGTGATGTCACACCCTTTTTTAGTTTTTTTTTTCCTTATATATTTTTTCTTTTGCAGACCTCTGCACGTGGCAACGCTCAGACCAACAGTGCTGGAAGGGAAGGGCTGCGTCGTAACTTCAGGCACCCCAGGGCAGCTGCGGGCGGGGCCTTCCTCCTGCCGGCAGCATGTCAAGGAAGCACCATGCCTCCAGGCCGGCACAAACACGGAGCACCGTCTCTGCCGGGGAATCAGACAGCAGCGGCAGGGCCCTCGTCAGTGACACAAGACACCCCCTTCCACTACGGCACACATGACGAGGAGGGGGACAGCAATGGCTCCGAGCGCACAAACACCTGCGCCACAGCCGACACCGGCGCGCTCCTCCCAGAGAGCGGAGTGCCGAGGTGTGTGGCAAGCTGAGGCCCTGGGCTATGGGGCGCAGCACAACAGCGGTTTCTTTCACCCTTGTCGCCAATGTAGAAGGTGACTGAGGGTCGCGTAGGGGAGCGCTGGAAAGAGGCACACTCGCCAGTATCGTGGTTATCTCAGAGATGCCCGGGGGTCAACGGCACTCCACTTTATTACTTTTCCTCAGTAACCCAACCCCCTTGACCTTCCTGGCTACAAAGTATAGGAGAGCCCAGGTGGCTCTCTACAGGGGCACTTCCCCATTGGGGGTGGGGGGAAATTGGCGCAAAGAAACCTGAGAGATTTCCTTGCTCCATTTTTTTGGCACTTTTAACGCCTCCTCAGAGCAGGCGTTAAAAGAGGGCATATCATTAAATACAATGGGCCCCCATGTACTCTGCAGGAGTAACACCACAATTTTGGTGCTACTTCTGCAGAGTACATCAACAGGAATTCGGACGCTATTGCCTCCTACCCTGCGCCATGGTGCGCCGTGTTTTAAATACGGCGCACACATGGTGGAGGTGGGGGCGCTAAGGGATGCAAGGAAAGTGGCGCTGCACTGGGTGCAGCTCCACTTTTCTTAAATCATCCCCATGTTTATAGATCAGGAACGATATTGCACTGATCTGCGTATTTCCAAGCTTCGTAAAAGAATACGTGCACGTTGCAAGTAGGTTGTCTCTTAACATCGAAGAAGAGCACTAATGTATAGGAGTCTACATCTCATTTATGAACATTGTCGGATGTATATTAATTGCATTTTGTATGTCGGTAAATGAATTTACTGGTATGTTTCTCTTAAAGGTGTTTCTTTAATGGTTTTTGTTGGAGAGTTGAGCTGGCCCATGTCTCAGTCAAACGCACTAGATAGAGGATTTTTTTTAACATGCAGCTGCATGTCCAGCGGAGACTCTTGATGTCAACATATTGTGTGTGACATAGTATTCCACGCGCCAAAGATCTAGTGTTTCGTTCGTGTTTCTAGATGCCAACCTTTCGCAGGTGCTGCGTGAGGCACGTTTGTATACTCACATATTCACATCTTTTCCAGTGGTTGGAAACCGAAAACTCACTAACATGATATACTTATTTTGTGAATAATGGCGTTTGAAAAAAAACATTCGCCAAACTTGTATACCACTGAAAAAAACATAATACCACCCACTCCCGCCTGCAAAGATCTCAGGGGTTGCACTCGTACAGGCCTGCCTTTTGGAGTGGTCATGTCTCATAATCCGTGCCCCAGGCAATGCTTTGGAGGTTACTCAAATACTCACCCTGAATCCCCTCTCATCCTTCAAATATATTGCATTACCCACGATGCTTTGCTGTAGAACAATTTTTCCGCTATTCCCCCTCTCAACATCGAAGCTGTTGACAGGGAGATTGCTTGTTTCAAATCAAAATCTGTGACAATCCGAGCATGTTTGACAATCCACTCTGGCAGATTGTCGATAAAGACCTGCCACTGGAATTATATTGCTTTTTGTTTTTCTTCAAGGCATTCTCCATCAATAATACCAGTTTAAAATGCTGCAAAGTGTGTTATAAAGCACCCTCCCCCGTCTATCCCACCTCTCTGTACTAAAAGTCTTGTGAATTTAGTGTTTATGAAGAGGTGGAGAGTTTACTGCGTTGGAAAATCAAGGCATGCATAGGTCCACCGTCCAAGAGCACGTGCTCAGCAAGAGGCGCACACTCACGCGCGCGAGCACACAGCGTGTAGCGCAGACCACTGCTTTAAATGGGCCGGTACTCACCGGTACGGAGTACCAGCACTTTTTTATTTTCTCACCTTGAGTACCGGAACCTTTCCTCTGAGAAGGAGAGTACCGGTACTCGGGGGTCCTGGCATTGACGCAAGTGGTGCTGCTCATGAATTCCTGCCTCGGCAGCAGTTTCAGTTTCAAATGCCTCTCAAAGGGTGTAAGCCGGGGCTGAGATGCTGTAAGACGGCCGGAGCAGCGGCTCTTGTTTGTAGGACTCAGTGAGCTACCTGAGCTGCATTGGAAGTTACCAGGGGAGGGGAGGAGTGTGGCTGCAGGGCGCTATCTTTAGCTTAAAAGGTGAGGTTAAAAGGTGATTGTGAAACCTAATGGGCAGGGGTGTGGGAAGCATTGTTCAGGGCAGTTCTGCTTGTTTAGTAAGCCCGTTGTTTAAAATGCCTGCACATTTTCACCCATCAGAGTTTTAAAGTGAAGGCGTTTGCGTGAAAGAAAATCCCTGCCCTCTCCACCATCTTTCCCGATTAACCTCAAAGAATAACCACATTAGAGGCAAAATAAATGATTTTTTTTAGCGTTCTACAAGTGGCAACCTCTTGCTTTAGATGGAAAACCAGATCCAAACCAATTGTTACATGGAAGATTTTCCATGGAAGATGTGACATTTTCATACATTTTTTAATTTTAGAGGCAAAACCTGTGCATTCTGGGATTTGTAGTTCTTTTTTTCATTCTACGCAAGATATTAAAAAGATCTCAGCAATAAAGCATGTATTGTAAAAATCAGGGATGGATTTAACATGTTCCATAGGAGGCCACTTGGGACTACCAGCCCCTGCTCACATATTTTGTGGGAGTCCACACACATTATGCATAGAACAAATATCAACAATGACCATTTTGGGGTATTTTTTATGGTGAATACTGAATCCTTCAGGGCACTGCTTCTGGTGCAGGATCTACAACATTTATTGAGAGCTGCCACTGTCCGGCAGTGTATGTGTAAGACAACATGTGAGCAGTGCTTAATTTGAGCCGGTGGTTTCTTCTCCGGTGCGGAGCACCGGCACTTATTTTTGAGGGCCGGCACTTATTTTTCTGCCTCAAGAATTTACTGCAAGCAAAAGACACATATGAGAAAGACAGAGGAAGAGAAAAACAAAAATGCTTCACAATGGGAGAAAGCAGAAAGCATGTGAGAGATGGAAATTAAAAGCCAAAAGTGTACGAGTTTGCAAGCACAGTTATGCCTGTGAGAATGAAATGTGGAACTTGTGTTTGTGTGAAACTGAAGGTGATTCAGAGTATGAAATGGATGTTTAAGTCAGGGACATCTTAAGGTTTTCGAGGCCCTTGGCCAAACGTATTTAGGGTGCCCCTGTTTGCAACAGCTTTAAATTTATGCTCCAGTTTCGCTTCTTTCGTGTCCTCTTTGGCCAGGACACTGTCAGTGCACAGACACACTCGGCGAAATTCTAAATGTGTTTACATCTAGTATTCTGGGAAAGTGACGTGATTTTAAGTTTGTAACACAGCATCAGCTCACTCTTACTATAAATAATCTCTGTGACACCCTCCCTTTTCTCATGTGTGAGGTACTGTTTTGAGATACAATAAACTTTTTTATGGAGGTTGCATTAAACTTAAACACAACATTTGCCTGTAAAATGCAAACATCACCTACATTAAAAATATATTAAAGGAAGACCCTATTTAAAACAATCTGTTTAAGAATTAGTCAAGGTCATCAGGGCGAGACTCTCTCCAGAACAGAGCTGGCTCTATCAGAGGCCCCCCTGGAAGGCTGGATCAACGTGTCTGCCATAATGCTGTCTGCCATAATGCACAGAATGAAACATGTAGATCACAGATTTGTTTATGTAGGTAGCTCAGTTGGTTATTGTTTTTGCTGCAGATATCCTTGTGTTACCTGTCGTTAAAATCCTTGGGATATAGCTTAATGATTCATGAACCTGCGTCAAGGAAATACATTAAAACAGCAAGGCATACATTGGGAATGTTGCTGTTTTTTCCTCAATACATTGTTATTCTAAGATTGCTAAAGAAGGATTACTTTGGTTAATAATCACCACTTCTTATATAAGTACTATAAAAATGGCCATTAGTGTAATAACTCATGGACAGATACATCGTTCATTCTTACAGTGCATGCAGATTTCTGGCATAAAAAGCTTAGACTGTCCAAAAACCTAGCCCCGCCCCTTGCCCGCCCTTAGCACCACCCTTATGCCCACCCCAAACTCCACCCCAGTCCACCACTCTTTTTGGTGAGTACCTGCACTTATTTTTTTCCATTGAAAGCACTGGCGCAGACCATGTCAGTGCAAGGCATGCACGAATCCCACTCCCCACAGACAGGAGCAACCGTTTAAGCCCTAATTACCGGTGACCCGACAATTGATGTGAAATCTCAGAATTTAGCTTGGGCAATAAATACCATCTGTGAGTTTGCGGGAATAGCATGGATTTTGGTGCTTATTGCGCTAAAATACGCATATTCTGGTGAATACCGGGCATTTTCCCCTCAATAAATATCAGCAAGCATGGATGTCATTTAGGGGCCGGCAGGTGTCAGTAGCTGCGACCCCTGGCTTGCCCCTTGCGACCCCTTGCACTGCATTTGTGACCCCTGGCCTCAGAGACAGTAAAATCAGGGCAGCTCGGCCTTATGGACATCAACTGTCGCTTCCATCTCCTTGTTTTTTAAAATTATTTTTTGTTCAACACGCTTATTGTGACTGACAATACATTGTTCACTATTAGTGTAATAGAAAATAAAGTGCAATTGGCTGGAATATGACTCTCTGCAGCAGAGGTAAGCAACATTCTTTTAAATGCATGTTGTGTGCATGTCGGAGTGTGTTTATGTGAGAAGGAGTGTGTGTATGTGTAAGCATGTGTGTGAGTGAACTTGGCTTGTGATATCACTTGGCTTGGCTTGATTTGTGATATCACTTCCGCTGCACCTGGCAAGTACCTCGTAAAAGTGATATGTGCAGTAATAGTAATTAGAGTAGTTTTAGGGGAAGATTAACAGACAATTCTCTATCCTAAAAGTACTTTCGAGTTCGAAAACAGCTGGATTTACTGCTGATAGGTAATAGCAAAAGGTGACCTAGCAGTTTTAAATCCACTTACTCCTAACAAGTAGTACAGCAGAATGGCAAAATATTCTGTGGGGTTACATCCCCTGCAAGTGGCCGTGAATGAGCCGTTCAAAGCCAGTTCAGGCTGTTAAATAGAAAGAACATGTTGTAAGTTTTCATACGCAGTGCACTATAGGTGGATTCAAGTAACACACACGTGCAACATGGTTGGGGTCTCAAAGGGAACTGCGTCAGCGCAGCCCCGACTTTATTACGAGACCTCGGTTCCGCCCTACGTCAGGACGCGCTGAACCTGGTCCCAACAAAAGGAGAGCCCGGGTGGCTCTCTACATCCCTCCCATGTTTTACTTCATACAGAAGAGAAAGGAAAAAATGCAAGAAAACTAGAAGCACAAAAATGAAACAGAACAGACTAATAACAGAACAAATGAAAGGAACCAAAGTCTCAGGGGGAACAACCCTCTGGCAAAACAGGCAGTAAAGATCTGACGTTGCTCCTCAGGGATCCAGGGTACAAACAAAGTCTCGAAGCTGACTGTTCGGCACCGGGTTGGGTCGTCAATGATAGTGTCCACCTTGGGGAAGTGACTGTCCCCGACCAACGCTTTCCACCGGAGAGTGTTGTACACGGGGCGCCGCTACCTGAGCCCCCTAGGCCTGCACCTCCTCAGCCGGTGACTCAAGCAACAAGTCATCACTCTCTGCCTCCTCCTCGGATGTGATCGCAACCCCTGGCTTTCTGAAGTGTGATACATTCCTGGTTACCCTCTGCCGGCCTCGAGCAGCTGTTATCATGGTACCCCGGACACTGACAACGTGCAACAGTTCAGGCTCAAATGGAGTTTGGAATTTCCCACCTGGCCGGCTATTCTTCACTACAACCACATCTCCTTCCTGCAAACCCCTGTATCGACATCGCCTCCGTTCAGTGGCTTTTAGATTAGTGCGTTCTCTGCGCTGCTGAGTGGCTTCAACATCCAGCTCTGGTGGTGTCCACTGAGGACCAGACGGGATGTAATCCCGCGGTGGAACTTTAAACATCAGGGCGGCCGGGGCACACCCTGTAGTGCTATGAGGGGTCTGGCGATAAGCACTCAAAAAATCTTGTAGACATTTCTCACTGTCTTCTCTTTGATCCACTCCTATTCTGAGGGCCACGGTTTAGAGTTCGCATAAACCTTTCTACATCCCCATTAGCCTGTGGCCAATAGGGCATGACCCTGCGATGACGTATAGCCAAACTTTCAAGGTAAGACCGAAACTCTTGTCCCTGGAAGGGCGGGCCATTGTCTGTTCTAACTTCGTCCGGAAAACCAAACATGGCAAAAGTTTTATGAAGCACTGGCCTCACATTCTCAAATGCTGTGGAAGATACGATGTCAACAAGAGGAAACTTGGTGCACGAGTCAATGAGGACAACAGTCAGCCGCCCATTCGGAAAACTCCCAAAGTCCATGCTCACTTTTGTCCATGGCTTCACACTAGCTGGCTCAGTGACCACGGGACAGCAGGGTGGTTCCCCTGAGGTGATTACACAGGAATGGCATTTTCCCACCAATTCATCCACTTGACTGTCCATCCCAGGGAACCACACCTTGGCCCGCAATCTTGCTTTAGTCTTTGCAGCGCCTTGATGGCCTTGATGTGCTAGCTTCACTACTTTGGCCCATAAACTCTGAGGCAGCACAATTCTCCTTCCCCGCAGGATCAGTCCTTGCCCATCTGTAGATAATTCATCTCGCACCCTCCACATCCCTTGCATTGCTGCTTTACATTCATGATTGGCCACGTTAGTCTTTTCCAGGAAGAGCTTCCATTTCCTGTGATCAAGTGCTTCTTTGACCTGGCTGAGCGTTGAATCCACCTTGGTGGCGTCCACAATGTCTCCTACACTCAGGGCATTGGGGCATGCCGACTTCACCACCATGTTGACAAATATTTCCGTGTTCTCTTCATCTTTCTCTTGAGAGTCATCGGGCATGGTTAGCGACGGGTGACGAGACAAATAATCTGCCGGGTTGTTCACTCCCGGGCGGTAGACAACAGTAAACCGGTACGGTTGCAGCAGAACAGTCCATCGTTCTATCTGCGGGGGTGCCAGGCATGGACAACCTGCAAACAGTGCGACTAAAGGCTTGTGATCCGTCACCACCTAAAATTCTTGGCCAAAGAGTTACAGGTGAAAATGCTTGCACTCCCACCGAATCGCGAAGGCCTCTCGTTCTATTTGGGCGTATCGTGTTTCGACCGACGACAATGCTCTACTGGCATACGCAACCGGGACCCACTCCTGCGAGTTCTGCTCCTGGAGAAGAACAGCACCCAACCCCACTGGACTTGCATCTACCACCACCTCCGTTCGTCGACGAGGGTTAAAATACGCCATCGTTGACTTGTCCAGTAAAGCAGTCTTGATGTCGGCAAACGCCTTGTCTGCCATCGGGCTCCATTCCCACCGATGCCCAGTTTTCGTGAGCTGTCTGAGAGGTTCCGCCATGGTCGCCAGCTGTGGGATAAACCTTCCACAATAGGTTGCCATATCCAGGAAGCTTCTAACTTCTGTGTTTTTTTCAGAACTGGGGCTTGACGGATAGCATCCGCTTTTCGAGGGTCCACTTGTAGACCATCCTTTGAAAACACATAGCCAAAAAACTCTAATGACGTCTGATAAAACGCACACTTTTTCTTGTGGAGTGTTAGTCCAGCCTCCGATAACCTCTGCAGTGTGGCCCTTAGGTGTCGATGGTGTTCTTCTCGGGTTTTGGAGTAGATGAGAATGTCGTCACTCAAATTGATTACCCCCTGCAGTCCTGAGAGCGTCTCCCTAATCACATTTTGGAATACTTCAGCGGCCGAGGATACCCCAAAGCTTAGTCTCTTGTATCGCCTAAGTCCCACATGCGTTGAAAAAGTAGTGATGTTTCTACTGTCAGGCTCCAGCTGATGATACCCAGCATTGAGATCTAATTTTGAGAACCACTGTGCACCATTCAGATCCGCTATAATATCATCCATCGTAGGCGTTATGTGCCGCTCTCTTTTAATAGCCTTATTGGGTAAGCGCATATTGACACACAAACGGATAGCGCCAGGTTGCTTAGGTTTCGGTGCTATCACTAACGGCGACACCCATGGTGTGGGCCCGTCTGCCTTCTCAATCACTCCCTGATCTTCAAGCAGTTGTAGTTCCTTCTCCACAGCTGGTCGTAGGTGAAATGGAACGCGTCTGTGTCTGAGGGCCACGGGCGTAACTCTATGATCTATGTGTAGCTTGACCCTTTTATCTTTGAGTCGCCCCAGGCCTTTAAAGAGCTGTGGAAACTCGTTAATCAAACGTTCAGCGTGGGAGTCATACACTTGTCTAGCAAAGAATACTAATTCAAGCTCTTCCGCGGTGTGACAGCCCAACAGCGTACCTCGATCTCCAGCCACCACGTAGAATCTTGCCAGCGTTGACACCTGCCCGCTGGACACCGACACCTCCACAGTGCCCCTCAGAGGCAGTGGTTTCCTGCCCCGATAGTTGTAAATTCTAGTGGTAGTTGGGGTAAGCGATGGTCCTGGGGTCAGCTGTCTAAACAGAGTCTCGTCCATGACATTCACTGACGCTCCAGTATCTATGAGTACTGTTGCCGACCTGCTGTTGATCTGGACATTGCTCATGGGTGGAGGTTGTTTATTTTGTTGCCTCCCACAGGTGAACGAGATCACAAAGATGTCTTCATCTTCGTCCTCTTCGAAGACTGGCGTCTTCTGAGTGGTGGTGTCACCAGAATCATCAGCTTCTTTGGTCACACTTCTGACTTTGGTGTCCCTTCCTTTCTGGTTCCCTTGCCATCCTTGGCCAGACCGGCATACTTTCGCAAAGTGGTTATCTTTACCGCATTTGATACACGTTTTCCCTTTCAACGGGCACACCATTGATGGTTTGTGATCGTATCCACAGCTTCGGCAGGTGCGTGCGTTTTGTCTGCCGGAGTTCACCTTTCGTCCTGGTGGTTGACGAGTTTGGATGGCCTCTACCTGCTCTTCCTTCACCTGGACTGGACGCGTATTTGACGCAGCGGCCAGTGATTGTCCTCTTACTGCCGCCATGGCATCCGCGCGCACTGCTGATAGTTCGTGTGACCGTGCCAAAACCAGGATGTCGTCAAGGGGCATGCCTTGCTGGCGTAGAATGAGTTTCCTTAGTGCGTTCGACCGACATCCTTGAATGATCTGTGCCCTAATCTCTTCCTGTTGATTAAGGCCTACGCACAAGCTTGCTAGCTTCCTCAATCGTGCATAGAACATATCCATTGACTCAGCATCCGTTTGCTGAGCCTGCCGAAGTTTGAAGCGTTCAAAGTCTGAGTTCAGCTGTGGGTCGAAATGCTTGTTCAGGGCTTCCACTGCTGCATTGAAATCCTCCTTATCACCTGTGTTTGGGAGTGCATCAAACAGCTCTTGCAGTTCGTCTCCTCCCATGAGCAACATGAGAGATCTGCGCACGGCCCCATCCGTCTCACGAGTGGCGCAAAAGTAATTTTCTAATCGGTTTAGCCACAGGCGCCATCTTGGGGATGCTGTGGCCGGATCAACCAGTTGGCTGAACGGGGGTAGCGCAGTGATTGAGGAGTGGGCACTTCCGCCTGCTTGCACGGGCAGTTGGGGGTTTTCTTGTGGTGGGACACTCATTATGTCCCTAGTTATGTAGGTGCTTTTGCTGTTATGATTATGTTTCTGTTAAGTATTGTCTTCTGTTTCTTCTTTATTTTTTTTGGTTCACTTTTGCCCCATTTTTTTTTTGTTTTTGTTTTTTTGTTTTCCTGTTCTCTTGTCTTGGGCTTTTCCTTTGTTGGGGTCTCTGCCCTTCTTCTGGCCGTTTCTTGATGAAGTGGTTTTAGTAAAAGGAGAAAAGAAAAAAAAAAAATTCTGTTAGTTTTCTATTCCTTTCCTTTCCTTTCCTTTTCTTCTTTTTTTTTTCTATGAGGGCTCCCTGCCCTATCTCCTTGCTTTCCCGGGAATCCCACCCCTCTGGCCCTTCAGCTGCGTTCCCCTCCTAGGGGACCACAGCCTGAGCGTCCCGTTCCTAAGCAACGGGGCGCGCGCGTGTGTGTAAACGCGCACAGCCCCCGCTCAGTGGTGCCGGCCTGGAGTCAAGAGAGCGCTGCTTCGCAGCAAGCGCCGGAGGTGAGTTTCCTCCTATTTTTTCACTGCCGCGTGCCGTGCAGGCCGCGGCAGGGCTTTCCTTTTTCCTCTTTTTTTTTTTTGTGTAACGCCACCACTGCCGCGCACCGTACAGGCCGCGGCAAGGCTCTGTGGGGCGCCGGGGCTTCCCTCCTTTACTTTGGTTGCCTGGCACCGGTCAGGCCACGGCTGGGCTCAGTGGGGAGCCGGGGCTTCCCTTCCTTTCTTCGGTTGCCGGGCACAAGTCAGGCCGCGGCTGGGCTCAGTGGGGAGCCGGGGCTTCCCTTCCTTTCTTCGGTTGCCGGGCACCAGTCAGACCGCGGCAGGGCTCAGTGGGGCGCCGGGCAGAGCCGGGAGATTCAGGGAGGCGTACGGGAGGCATACCTTTGATGTCGGCCGCAGGGCGCCTCTTCCGTGCTCGTCGGGTTTCGCCTGGCTACGCGTCCTTGTGCGCTTTTCTTGCGGCACAGCACGAGGTCGTGGATTCGGTCACGGTTTCGCCCCTTCTTTTTTTTTTTCTCTACGTGCTCAGTGTTGTTTAAGTGCGACGCGGAGTAGCAATCCCGCTCGTCGCCATTGTAAGTTTTCATGCGCAGTGCACTATAGGTGCAGTGTTGCCAGATTTTAAAAGCCTTCTATAGCCCAAAGCTGTTGAACGACCAGCCCAAAGTAAGCCCAAATGAACCGGTCCCAGCCCAAAAAGTAGCCCAAACTTTTAACACTGAACTAATGCAATCTTAGGCTGGAGCAAACATTTTAAAGCATAAATCAAATGCCATCTAGCATTCCCAGTGTGTATCTGCAGTCTGCTCTACTACTTTTCTACTTTCTGGACTTTTCATTAAATGGGCAGAAGACCAACATTTAACTCATTTCCTGCCTCCTTCAGACGTACTTAGGCATTACCCCTACACTTGTTTTAGCGGGCTATCTCTACTCTGGACAGTGGAGGTCAACAGGGCCCTGCAGAAAAATACATCCTTGTGTGAGGTGAAAAAGGCTGTTTGTGTGAGGCGATAGACACCCTTCTGCAAATTGCTACCAGAGGCCAGAACAGTGACCCAAACTCCATGAACTTGAACTTAAATTATTGTTAAAGGCTAGTGTTTTGTGTCAAATGCAAGCTATGGCTACGCTGAGCAGAGCATGACTACAAGTGATGTCAATAATTTAGGCACTAAGATCACGAACAGAACCATGCAGTGAGGCTGAGCACTGACCATGTACCTTCATTTCGCTTAGCTCAGCCAATGAGACCACATTTGTGCTTGCACTGTCTGAAGCTGGAGTGAAATAAATGAATAAATCAGCTGAGCACACAGCTCAAAGTGCCTTAAAAAAAGTATGGGAACAGTGATGCTGCATGCAATGGGGCGGGGTTAAACGTGTGGCTATAAAAAAAACAAAATATTCTCTTTCAGGTAGCCACATACATAACTCATGCCTTAAAATAAAAAATAAAGTTAAGTTAATCACTGTATATTATGAAATCTTTATTAGTTGACACACCGAAAGGTCTGTGTATAACCAAAAAGCCACAGAATTAAATCTTCACTGCTGCAATGGAAAAATTTGTGTTGTGCAAATGTAAGTCAGTAGGTTAAACTTGCATTACTGGCAGTATAAGACAGACTGATACCAAACGTGCAAAATGGTTTCAGATAAAATGGTTTAAGTAATACCCAAACTGAATTATTTATTTGAATTTAACTTCCCTGCAAAGCACGCACTGCGCAGCTGGTAACCCTCTTGCATTACGAGTTGAAAACAATAACTTTGTCATCACCAACCTTCATGTGATTCCATCCAGTGCTTAATTTGTGCTTGTTGTTTCCGGTGCAGAGCACTGGCACTTATTTTTGAAGGTCGGCACTCTTTTTTCCTGCCTCAAGCATTTACTGCGAGCAAAATACACATATGGAAAAGACGGAGGAATGCAAAAATGAAAAAGAGCATCAGAAAGGGAGAGAGCAGAAAGCTGCAGGAGTGAGGTGAAATGGCTTAAAATGGACTAAAAAGGTCCAACATGGCTTCAGGATTATGCTGCCCTTGTATTCTGTGTTTGCACATTTAATTGCAGCAGCCGCGTGTTTAAGAGGAGAGCTTTGGACACCGGCACGTTGTTATTTACAAACTAAGCATTGGCTATGCCACTCATTCTTAGTCAATCCTGCCATGCTTTAGATCCTATGCACTCTCAATCCACAATTAGCCCCTGAATATTAAAAATAAGGAATACATCTACTCACAACAAGTCACAAAGGCAGAAATTGAAGGACACTTACCTTGTCTTCCGCAGCTGTGCACCAACTGGCCGCACGTGAGTGTAGTAGGTAGCACCTACACAAGAGGAAGGGGTTAGGGGGGTGTCTCCCCTCTCCTGGGCCCCAATCCCGCACTCTGGAGCTGGCTTTAATTTGGGGACCACTCCAAGAGCACAACAGGAGAGACTTTTTAAGGGGGGGGGGGCACCACACCTGCGCAGGCTGTCGCATTGTTTCAGCACTTTGGTTCTCTGCTTCCTATTTTCCTCTCTCGCAACCTGACCTCCTTTTTGCTTCTTCACCTTTTGACGCTTCACATCTCGCTATCCCATCTCTGTGTCTTATCCTCCTACCTATCACTTTTGTTTCATATTTGGTTTCTTTCTTCTCTCTCTCCTTTCCCCTCATTCTCTTTCTCACTTTTGTTGGTTTCTCTTTTCAACTGCGCTTTCATTCTACCTCTGCCACTGACTGTCTTTCTCCCTACCTCTACCTTTCTGTCTACTGCTTTCTCTGCCTTACCTACCTCTCACCCTTATTACTCCTCCACCTTCTCTCTCCGATCTTTTCTTCTCTATCAACTTCTTTATCTACCCCGTCTAACTTAATCTTCACTTCACTTCCATTTAACTTCTCTCTCTTCCCATCTCTCCTCTTAGCTACCTCATCTTTCTCTATTTTAATTCTGTCTTCTTGCACCTTCTCATTCCGCTAAATCTCTACCTTTCCCTTTACCTCCTTTCTCTATTTACCTCGCTCAACGGCAACCTCTTATAGCTCCTTCTACCACTCATCATCCCTCTGTCTTAAATGTCTTGTTGCTCCTACATGCTGTTACTCTCAAGACAATGGAACCGCAGAGCGACTTTTCAATGGTACTTCAAAAAGCTTGCCCGGGAAAAATAATTCTCCTTTTACTCAATTTACAAGCTCCGCTGTTGCCATACATAGCTCAGGCAAACGGTAGATTGTGCCGAAGCCAACATGATTCTAATGAGTTAAAATCTTACTGTTCCTTGAAATGGCCAAAGAAATCCACTGGGTTCTCAGGGTTTGAGCCGCTCGTCGCCACTGGTTAAGTAATGCCCAGCACACAATGTCAGCTTCAACTGCGCTTTATTCCTGCAACAAACCGTTAAGCATCAGCCACACTCATTCCTACCCCAACCGTCGTCTGTCTCTCGCCTTGACCACCCGAAAAATTCCTGAACCCTGCTGAATCTACATTCTAGGCATGTTCTCACATATAAACACAACAGGATACTTACCACAATCTTCATATAATCGCACACGAAGAAGGGGCATAACACAAGCCCCTGTAGCCCAGCGAGGAGCATCCCTTAACCCTTCAGTGGCCCCTCAACCCTTCGAGGGTTCCCCATTTAGCGCAGGATCAATAAATATATGTGAAAATAGGCAATTAAGGGGATCCCTCTTCATATTCTGTGCCAGGGGAGCATCATGTTGTGTTACACCACTTACTGGAAGGTCTGTGTGGCTCAGGCTCTGTGTGCGCGGTGCGCATTCGCAGTCGCAGATTAGAGGCAGCAGCCCGCGCTGCCGCACAGGCAGGCAGGCTCAGCCTCAGTGATGATGTCACTGGGGTGGGGCCAGCCGCACACAGACAGGCGCAGGGAGGGTCCAGGGGTTGGGGCGGGAGGACACCTATCTCGCGGGGTGGGGCCTGGGGCAGTACATCTCCGGCGGCGCCGCCGCACAAACAATTTTGCGCACACAGGGCTAAAAATAGCCCAATAATCAGGCTCCCGCAATTGGGTTTTTTTCCCGCACAAATGGGAAAAATATCGCCCATTTGTGCGGGAAATCGCCCAATCTGGCAACACTGTATAGGTGGATTCAAGTAACACACACGTGCAACATAGTTGGGGTCTCAAAGGGAACTGCGTCAGCGCAGCCCCGACTTTATTACGAGACCTCGGTTCCCGCCCTACGTCAGGACGCGCGGAACCTGGTCCCAACAAAAGGAGAGCCCGGGTGGCTCGCTACACATGTCAAGTTGTGGACATTCACAAACCTCTACCCACCTCTTTGCTCCTACCAATAGTTGAAATCAATCCCTTTCCAGGGTGAGAAACTAAACAGAATGCCCCCAAGTGTGTGCATGCCTGTGTGTGTGTGGGGGGGGCGGGGTAGAGAGTAAGGGAAAGGGCTGCTCCCAGGGTTTCAAGTTTGGTGGAAAGAGTGAGGTGTTGCTAAAAAGGGTGTGGCCTATGTACCTAAAGACATTGCTTAAACACATAAACTACATTTTTATTGTACTGCACCCAGATGTTATTGAGTATGCTTTAATTCTGAAGCTCCATGACTGTAAATTAAACATTACAGAGGTCTGTGGAAGGCGTAGTGGTCTTCAGTGTCTCACTCACTCCCGTTTTCTCTCCACCTCATCTCTTTCCTCTTCAGCACCCTCTTTTCACTATCTTCTGAATACACTTCCGCGTACATCCTTTACTTCACCACCACATAAACAGAAAGTGCACGCACTCACCTGTATGCATTGCATTTTCTTTTACTTTCGCCTTGTCAATATTTTGACAGCTGTATACCTCCTTCACACACATTTGAACAGAATCACAATTACAACTAGAATACATGGCTATTGCTCTGTGCACTCTGCAGAGAGGCCAAGGATTGGATGACCATATAGTCTGAACATTTTTTTGACCCACTGATAGGCACTGTGAGAAACTTGCACTTCCTTTTGCCTCAACTCCAGACCGGTCTATCGTGGCCCCTTACAAACACCTGGAGATGACTCAGTTCAGTGTGTGCATTATACAAGAGTAATGTGCTGTGTGCAAAAAGTACAACACCCTGGAAATAGCTGACACTGAAAGGAGATGCAACATTAAGTAAAACTTGAAATATAAGCATTAACTAAATCGCTGTCATGAATTACCTTAACTTTCTTTTACATTTATTGTTCCAATAGCAATCATTGTTTTCATTAGTGATGTTAAGGCCATGAATATATGAGCCTGATAGGGACGCTTTTCAATGTCCATTTTTAATTACTACCGGGTCAGAGGCCCTGGTTGACCTGGCCCAATTAAAGGCCTGGCTACTCCTCATAGAGAAGAAAAAGAGAAATAACAAGCATTTGCAATGCAACGGGTCTTGCGTTTGCTCATGTTAGAGCTGATAGCGTTGTAAACTCCTAACCCGACTTTTCTCCTATCGGCAAAAGTGTATTTATGTACGTAACCGAAAAAGTGCAATTAACTGTGTAAAGCGCTCGACTTCTGCCAAGCGAAATCACGCTAGTAAAATAGAGAAAAAGTAGTCCACGAGCCAGACAGAAAACAGCGAGCCTCGCATGTTTTCTGCACTTGGTCGATGCGCTCGAGGAGGGCTAGCCACCGGAAAAGGCATGATGTGTGCATGCCTTCGACTAATGAAAGCAAGCAGATTTTAATAGGCAAGCCCACGAACCAATAAAAAACACTGATGTGATGTTGACAGGGCTCCGAGCCCTTTTCTAATAACTAAAGCGTCTTGCTGCGATACGCATGCGCGAGCACATGCAACGCAGGCTCGACCCTAACAAAGAAAAGTGGATTTCCACAGTGGCACAGCATTTTTACAATGTGGAATTGTGCTGTGCTTAGAATTTAGGTATGACGAAAGTGTACTGCTTCAAGAATGTGATTTGATTTTTCTAGGAGTACACCACTTAGGCTGCGAATGGCACAGCTTTTAAGATGCAATAGTTGTAAATTGTGTCAATAGCCTAAAGTTAATAATCTACACCGGTGCGTGGGTGCATATTTATGATTATTCTCAGTGAATCAAGCACTGGATGCTTAGTGTACACATGAGCTGGCTTTATTATTCTGTTGTTGGCTGAAAAACTCAGGTTAAAAGTCATATTTCCGCCCAGCGTGATTGATGATTTGGAGTTGAGAGGCGACTTTGAGGGCACTCTTCAAATGTTAATAAACAATAACATTATGAAAGCTACTACTCCTTTCCACACATCTCCTGTATTAGACCAGTGTAACAGAGCTAGGAAAAATGTTGTAATGCCCCACTAAAAAACTGAGTATGTTACCATAACATTCACAGTTGGTCTTTTCTATCTTCTGTGGAAGGAGCAGGTCCTGTGCCAGCTTCCTCTGCTGCCCATAGCCTCTGCAAGCCTCTGCCTACTCTTCTGAGTAGGTGCAGAGTGCTGTAGGGTATTTGCTGCCTTTGCCTTGCCTGCTGCTGTTGCTGCCTCTTTTAGCCTCTGGCCTGTGACCCGTGCCCCTCCCTCGCTCTCTTTCCCACCATTTCCTTCCCGCGTTTTCCCGCCCACCCACCTCCTACTGCGCCCCTCTGACCCCAGGTCCTACTTAATAGTGAGCGTGTGCAGCGGGCATACCACTGGCATGCCAAAGACAAGCCCATCTGCATCCGTCTGCGCCTGAACTGCACCCAGTGCCAGGAACCCTGGCTTGCCCACCATCAGCCAAAATTCCACCACCAAATTCCGGGCCCGGACCCCCAGGAACCGGGACAACAACTGCTTCATCTTCTCCCCCAGGATCACAGTCGGACCCTTCACATGCCTCCAATGCCATTTCACCAGCAACACTGAGGCCCTGACGGCACCCGCACCACCGCCTTCCAAACCCAAGAAACAACTCCAATGCCTGCTGCTCAACGCACAATCCCTCTGCAAACATGCCATAGAAATCTGGGACACCGTATCCACACTCAGACTGGACCTGATGCTCATCACCGAGACCTGGCTCACTCCCACCTCGGCCCCCGACATCACCTGAGACACTTCACAGGAATACAAGCTGATCCTTAAAGACCATCGCAACAAGCACGGAGGAAGCATGGCCATCATCCACAAGGACAACCTCCCGTGCACCACCTTCAAAGAAGAGGCATCCAACGTCATGGAACACCTAAACGTCTGAATCCAAACCGACACCAAAACAACCAATAGAGGTCCCTACTCCACCTTCTGCAAGGCCATCACCGATCTCATCGCCCTCCCAGCCATCGACTTGATAGACTACCTATTCCTAGGAGACCTGAATTTCCATATAGACGACGTCAGCGACCACAACGCCACCAATCTCCTGGACAACCTAAGTAATATTGGACTCAAACAACTAGTCCCCAACCCCACACACACAACAGGCCACACCCTGGACGACATCTTCACATCCAGTCAAAAAATCAAGTTCAGCCACACAACAGAGCTTACATGGACCGACCATCACCTGGCACACTTCACCATAACCATACGCAGCAGACCACAGCCGTCCAACATACCCCAATCGAAACCAGAAAAACTGTGACCTAAGCCTTCTTCACCAGCAGACTAGACTATGGAAATGCCCTCTACATCAGACTCCCCGCCCAGCTCCTCCACCGCTTTCAGGCCATCCAGAACACAGCAGCGAGACTTATTCTAGACCTTCCCAGAAGAACCCACCTCACCCCCCACATCAGAGGTCTACACTGGCTGCCAGTGCACAAGAGGTGCAACTTCAAACCTCATCATCGCCTACAAAGCCCTTCACAATATCAGACCCAAGCTAATCAACCGCAGACTCTCCATCACCCAACCAGCCAGGGAGCTCTGCTTGACAACCCTCCCCTTTGCCCATGTCCCGAGAATCCAGCGCAGCCACTGCAGAGGGCGCTCCTTCTACCTAGCAGCCAAGAACTGGAACAACCTCGCCCCCAACCGCCGCACCTCACACACCGTCCGCAACTTCAGAAGAAAACTCAAGACTTGGCTCTTTGAGGAGTAGGTCGGGCTCACTGCAACCACAATATGGCCCATATTTATACTTTTTTAGCACTGCATTTGCTCAGCTTTTTAACGCAAAAACGGTGCTTACAAAACTTACTTAAACTTACAAAATACAATTGTATTTTGTAAGTTTGCGCTGTTTTTGCGCCAAAAAGCGGCGCAAAAAAAGTATAAATATGGGCCTAAGTGCCTGGATACCCCCGGCGTGAAAAGCCGTGCTTTACAAATACTATGATTGATTGATTGAAGTCCGAGACCAACAAATGTGTCTAGAACATAGTCAATATCACACACAGCTTAGCTGCTACATATGCTTTATATACTGGGAATTTTTGACTCCTACCTATAATCAGACGTGGAAAATTGCAAATCTCAAGAATATATGGCATGATTGGCTAAAATGACAGGACAGACAGATGGTAGCGTACACAAGATGTGGGGCCACTTAGCAGCTACAGCAGAGCAGAAAAGATAAATGGAGGGAGAACTTTAACAGGTCTAAGTGCCACATAAACATAGAAGAAGTAAGATGAAACAATAAGGATTAAGCAAGAAGCATGAATAGACAGACAAAACAAAACTATCACTAAACTGAGCGGCTAAATCATAAAGGGAAATCAGATTGTAAAATCCTAGGACTGGTTGCACACAACTTCTGCCCAAGCAAAATATGTACTTTGGCTCCCAACATGTGGGCGGATCCTTTCGAGAGACGCTCACATAATTGTCTGGTGACAGCTGCACTATCAAGCCAGACTATGAAAAAATCAGGAGCACAAGTGTCAGATAATGTAAACAGAAGCAACCTAATATGTAATTGACAGACACTTTAACCACCAAATAATTTTCTAGTGGGATCTTGGGATCTTCCAAAATGTGAATGACACTATTGAACATGCCATGGCTAAAGAGGGTTGAGCTAAAGCACGTTTCACTTTATTTGTAAGTTTTTTGTGTTTACAAAAGTTTCAGGTAGCAGTTAAAGCAGGCTCTAGCCAGGCCTAGAAAGATCTACAGGTCAAAGTTTCAACCCTGTGTTGTCAAATACTTTTGTATTGAGGGTGGCCATTAGCTTCCAAGCTCTCAGTAGCATGAGGTGCAGGAGACAGGTTCTGTGCATGCGCCACCATCTTTAGAGGGCCTGAAAGAAGTAGGAGGTTGAAGAGCAGTGTCTTGAGCTAAAAAAGAAGCGACACCCACAACTCATTAGAAGGAAGCAGAACGGCCAATACAGGCTGCAGAAGTCGACAAGGCGTAGCACACTTATTCCTAGAGATGCTTGATGAGCAAACTGGAGTGGTGATGCTGACAGAAAGGAGCTCTGACATAGCAGCCAATGTTACCATGAGGGGGATCTCACTGACCCTGGAAACGTTTACAACAGGCCTGATGGTTTCTTCTGCGAACTGAAAGGTGGTTTCAAAGTATTGCTATTTATACAGAGAAAGTTTAGCGTCCAAGCCAGGATTTGTTGAATTTCGGGGTTTAAAAAAAGATAAACCTTTGATTGGAGACTGAGTTTGGGCTAGCATACCTGTAGTTGCTCTGGGAGAGGAACGTCCCGTTCTATGTAGTGTGCTGAGGGCTATGCAACGGGCGTCGAGAAAGACATTCAGCAAAGAAAGGCTTAATGCAGAGCATACAGTGCCGTGGTGATGTGGTACTGTGGTTGAGATGAGAAAGAGGAATATTTTCCTGATCATACTCAGATGACGGAAGGAGATCGTGACAGCCATGTTGCCCTGTAGTCCAAACCTAAGGCCTGATCCACATTCACTATTCACTAAGGCCCATATTTATCCTTTTTTAGTGCCGCATTTGCGTCATTTGTGATGCAAAAGCGACGCAAACTTACAAAAGACAGGGGCATATTTATACTCCGTTTGCGCCAAATTTGCGTCGTTTTTTTCGACGCAAATTCGGCGCAAAACTAACGCCATATTTATACTTTGGCGTTAGACGCGTCTAGCGCCAAAGTATGAGGAAAGAGCGTCATTTTTTTGCGTGAACGCCTTCCTTGCGTTAATGAGATGCAAGGTAGGCGTTCCCGTCTAAAAAAATGACTGCGACGCAAATGCGTCGTATTTATACTCCCGGGCAAAAATCACGCCCGGGAGTGGGCGGGGCAAAAAAACCTGAAGTTGCGCCTCTTTTTAACGCCTGGGTCAGGGCAGGCGTTAAGGGACCTGTGGGCTCAAAATGAGCCCACAGCTGCCCTCCCATGCCCCCAGGGACCCCCCCTGCCACCCTTACCCACCCCAGGAGGACACCCAAGGATGGAGGGACCCATCCCAGGGACATTCAGGTAAGTTCAGGTAAGTATATATATATTTTTTTTTTAATATATTTTTTTGGCATAGGGGGGCCTGATTTGTGCCCCCCTACATGCCACAATGCCCAATGGCCATGCCCAGGGGACATAAGTCCCCTGGGCATGGCCATTGGGCAAGGGGGCATGACTCCTGTCTTTACTAAGACAGGAGTCATGTAAATGGCGTCTGGGCGTCGTTAAAAATGGCGCAAATCGGGTGGAGGCGATTTTTTTGCGTCAACCTGACTTGCACCATTTTAAGACGCCCTAACGCCATTTTTCCCTACGCCGGCGCTGCCTGGTGTACGTGTTTTTTTTCCACGCACACCAGGCAGCGCCGGTCTGCTAGCGCCGGCTAACGCCATTCAATAAATACGGCGCCCGCATGGCGCTTCAGAATGGCGCTAAACTTTTTGACGTTTTTGGCGTTAGCGCAGTTTAGCGTCAAAAAGTATAAATACGTGCCACAATTGTATTTTGTGAGTTTGAGGCGCCTTTGCGTCAAAAAGCGGTGCAAATGCGGTGCTAAAAAAATATAAATATGGGCCAAAGAGTGCTAGGGAAGCTCGACTCTCCCCCTTACATGGCCACCAAGATGATAGCATCACACATGTCCATTACCAGGCCACAATTTCTGTGGTGCAGTTGTTTAGGTGTCAGTGATTTCAGATTATCCTTTTGTTAACAGTGAGAAGATAAGTTATAAGTATTGTGCAGTCACTGTCTGCTTCAACAGAACCTTCATGTCTTCTGCTTAGTTATAATAGTTTAGGGCAAAATATTCAAATACGGAGGAAGCCTGAAGTAAATGTTGATTATGTTTGAAGTGATGAAGGAGTCTTGCAGTACATCAACAAAGAGAGGATGAGGTGGCGAGGAGAAAGATGGAGTTGAAATAATCGGAAGTTGATTTCAGAGGAAAGAGGATTCCCAGGCCAAGGCAAGGTCTTGAACTCCGGTTCTAAGAAGGCACAGGAAGGAGGAAGGAGTGGAGATTTCATGGAACGTGAGGGGAATAGCCCCATCCCAAAACACCTGTCTCTTTGGATATCCCATGTGGTGATAATTGAAGTCTTATAGTTTGGGCAGACGATGGCCCGGGCATCGACTTGGCAACAAAGGCCACTGCAGCCCCCTTGGTGTGGGAGGAGCCCAAGCTCAAGAGGGCCTCCTCAGCACAGTACACTGGCCTGAGAGCTCCTGAGTGAGTGTGGGGGGCTCCATTTACTTTGCAGGGGCCCCCCCTCATGGTTTGCTATGTCAGTGTTGGGATGAAGCTCTGTTTCTTCAGCCGTGGCTTGATGTAGAAGGTTTTTATACTGTCAGGATCAGCTGCTTGAAAACAAGAGTTTACATGGAGCCCTTGGGGAAGTTCATGGACACCTTGAAGGCTGGAAGGAGCAGTAGGAGATATGCCTTTCAGGCATGAAGCAGTCCTCTTGGAAATGTCAGTATGCTAATTGAAAGAAAGCAAGAAGAAAGAGTTCAGTTTGTCAGATGTAGATGATGACTCCGCACATAGTTTTAGGTTATTCTGTAAGGTAGTTTGAGTCTGTAAGCTGGGCGGCATAGTGCCCATTCCAGGGCTTAATTTGTAAAGGAATAATTGCTGGTGCCCAAAGGTCTGCCGAGAAATGTGGAGCTTGTACAGTTAAATGCTGGCACACCAAATACCAAGGCTGCATAGTCGTGATGCCACCTAATGCATCTTAAATCCACAGCAGACACTCCCTGTTCCTCTATCTCACTCTAACATTCTCTTGCTTTTGCCCTTCATGATGGTTATTCCGTCTTTCTCTTCCGTCTTTCTGCTTAGTTTATTTATCTATCTCTTGCAGAAAAATAATACTTGTCCCCACAAATAAGTGCAAGTGGCCCCCACTGGCAACCACCTGCTCAAATTAAGCACTGGCCCAGTCTTTGCATTTTAAATGAAGTTCATAGTTGTTAGGAGCATAGGGCCAAATTTAGCAAAAAAAAATTTTGCGAGTTGCAAATTGCGAGTCAGACCGACTCACAATTTGCAACTCGCAAAATTGTATGCAGAAAGGTGTCTCAGACACCTTCTGCGACTCGATATGGGGTCGCAAAGACCCACCTCATGAATATTAATGAGGTGGGTCGCATTTTGCGACCCCATAGCGAGTCCATGCATTCAGACCTCCATGTCTGTGACTGCTTTTTTAATAAAGCAGTTTTTTTTTTTGAATTGCAGCCCGTTTTCCTTAAAGGAAAACGAGTTGCAATACAAAAAAATAATGAAACCATTTGGTTTCATTTTTTCAGAGTAGGCAGTGGTCCATTGGACCACTGCCTGCTCTGAAAAATTATTTTTAGCGACATTCACGTTTGCGAATGAGTTACCACCCACTTCAAGTGGGTGTTAACTGCGAATTGCTTTGCGACCGCTTTCGCGGTCACAAAGCAATTCTGCATCGCAGTGCGAGTCGCAAATAGGAAGGGAACACCTCTTGCTATTTGCGAGTCGGATTCACATTTTGCGAGTTGGTACCGACTCGCAAAATGTGAATCAGCATCGCGATGGCCGTTTTGCATGACGCAAACTGCGTTTTTCGCAGTTTGCGACATGCAAACCGGTTCCTACATCTGGCCCATAGACTCTTGTCATCTCTGTCAGCGGTATGCCTTTATATGTGCCCTGGGATGCAGTTTTTGATTTCAGGTTGAAAAATTGTTTGCATGCCATGTGGACCATCTGGGCTTGTGATAGGGATATTATGTTTGAGGGGTACTAAGATGCCAAAGGTTTATGGTCGAAACAGAATTTTCCATCAAGGTCTCAGGACTTCAGCTACGAGAAAATATGATGGTCAATTTTAATTATAAGTCTGAGTTTTTATCTCTTGACTGTTTTTTATTGATATCGGTATTTTAAATTTGGTTCAATAACACACAGACATAAAAGTCCATAAAACATCAGTATTTGTATTGTATGCAGGTTAAGTGGTGTTGTAATGAGGTGTAGTTTTTTAAAGGAGTATACTTGCTATTGAGTCTAGATATGTTATGCCTGGGATGTTAGTAACGAGTTTTACTTGAATTATAGTAGTTCATTTGTTAAGTTTGTTTGGAGACTTTTGAGTTGAGCATGGCTAGGGATTGTTCCATTCTCAGCTCCTAGTTAGCTTTGTTCTTTATAGACTATTTCTAGGATTTGGTAGAATGTAGGGTGGCTATGTTATTTGTCTTAGCTTCTTTGGACATGGTGCTTCCATAGATGTTCCACCATGGACTGTGATATTTGGGTTGAAATCTGTGGCCTGATCGGTAAAAGTGGCCAACCCAAAAATAACCCATTAGTTGAGCTATGTTTGGTTTCATGTTGTTGATAATAGGGGCATTCAAGTAGCACGTCCTAATGTTTAATAACTTATGTTACAGTGACATTTGCGAATGCTGTAACCTTTTTTTATTTTGTGTGCAAATTCTAGGTTAGTTACATATTCTATGTTTAGGGTGGATTTGTGCTCTGGTTAAAGTGGTAGTTGCATCCCTGAACTGGAATCTGTGGCTACATTAAGTATGGTCGAAATCACTGCCTGTTCAAAATTTATGATGTTTTTAGTCAGTTATGGTTTTCATTATAAATTGCACTTTGTTAGATAACAAATGGAATGTTTGTATTTTGACACTGATAGTATATTGTGTATTTGAATGGCTGGAGAAGGGCACGACTTAACATCGCCATCCATCATCCATGTGTTACACTGAGAGAAGGTCAGAAAATCAATACTGGTAGCATAAATGATTATTTTTTTGGTTGTCATGTAGTGTAAAGGTGTCTTTCTTATGTGTGATTAGTAAGTGTTGGGGTATGTCTATATCTACATATTTTCTCGGTCCTACTGATGTTTCTCTGGTTGTTGTACATGTTCTGCCAGTTAATCTTTAGGGTTGGTATTTCAGAGTGTTAGCCTGTTGCTTATTCAGGAACGCCTGGTATACCACTTAAGTATTGTTCCATTTGGATGAGCTCACACTGGCCTCATTCAGGTCCTGTAAATATTTCTGACTTCCAGTGCTTAATTTGCAAATAAAAACGTGCCGGTGCCCAAAGCCCTCCTCTTAAACACGCGGCTGCCACAATTAAATGTGAGAACACGGAATACTGAGGCGGCTTAGTCCTTTAGCCATCTCGGGTTTCTTCAATCCATATAAAGCCATTCCCTGCACTTCGGCTCGCTCTTGCAGCTTTCTGCCATCTCCCTTTCTGACGCTTTTTCGTTTTTCTCTCCCTCCGTCTTTCCCATATGTGTCTTTTGCTCGCAGCAAATTCTTGAGGCAGAAGAATAAGCCCCGGCCCTCAAAAACAAGTGCCAGTGCTCAGCACTGGAAACAACAAGCACAAATTAAGCACTGCTGACTTCCATATCAGTAATATTAGGGGGATGGTTATGTTCCCTAAAGCTTTCAAATATTTCATTTTTAGTGGTAATTTGACAAATCATGCATTTGTATAATATGTGGTGCATTTCCAGTGTGTTTCCTCACTGGTGGTACTCTCCTTACTATAAGTATATCCTCTGTAACAGGGATCTCCAACAGGACGATCAGGAGCTACCAGTAGCTCTCAGGCTGCTTCTGAGTAGCTTGCACATGATAATTAACTGTCAGCTGGGTTGACAATAAACAGCTGCCAAAATTCTATGGGAGCACTCTAAAACACAGTGACTGCTTTCTGTGGGGCCCATGCATCATAAAATGCAGGAACATGTAGCCTACTCTCTTCTGAAAAATTATTTTTGTTTCTTTTTTTTCATTTTCTCTCTTTCACTACTGGTTTCGTCATTTCGCTATTTCATTGTTTCCTTTTCTCCTTTTCCTTTTCTTACCAGCTTTCTCTGATGTGTTAGTTCTTTCTTTTTTCTCCTTCTTCCTTTCACTCTCTTTTCTCCACTTCTTTCATTTTTCTCTTCTCCTTGTGTCCTTCCTCCTTATTTCTTCTTTCATTCTCAACTTCTTTCTCAACGTCTTCTTTTTCTCCTTTCTCTATTCATCATGTCTTTCTCTTTCAAATTTTTGCTGTCTTCCTTTCACTTTTTTCTTTTCTCCTTTCTCCCTCTACTTCTCTATTTTCTCTCCTTTCTGTTTCTTTGTTTCTTTGATACTTTCCTTTTACCTCTTTCATTCCTTCCTTTCTCACCGTACCCTCCTCTCGTGGATTTCTTTCACTATTTGTTTGTTCTTTCCTTCTTTGCCTATCTTTTTCTTCTTTCTTCCTCTCCTTTATTCAACTGTCTTTTTGTACCTTCTTCTTTCTCTTTCCTTCTTGATTTGTACTATACTTGCTTTCCTCTTCGCTTTCTTTTTCTCATTGTTTCTGACTTGCTCGTTCCTTGTTCTTATAATTTTCTACCTCTTTCTTCATCTACTGTCACTTCTGTTTTCTTCTTTTGCCCTTTTTCCTTTTATCTTTTCTTTCTTTTTTCTTCCTTGCCTTCTCTTTTCCTATAATTTCTTTCTTCTTCCCCTTACGTTCTTTCCCTCATGCCTTTTGCTTCTTTTCTCCCCTCCTTTCTCTCTTGCCCACATTTAATTTTTTTGTCTCCTTCCATTTTATTTCTTCTTCTCCTTCCTTTTTCCTTCCTTCTCGCCTTCCTTTTTCATCCATTCTTCATTGTTTTCTTTCTTTCTTCCTTTCTTCCTTCCTTCCTTCTTTCTTTTCTTTCTTCCTTTGTTCCGAGAGTGCCTAGCTTCTTAAAGCCATCTATTCATGGATTCATTTCTGTGTCATTATTGTCTTACTACTGTACAGTGTGATGGTCACTGCTGAGATGTGTTTACTTGTAGATAGCTATGAAGTCTGCATGGGCCTTGTAAAATGTATTGTTGCTAATGGCCCTTTATGTACTAACTCTCAGAATGAGGGCAGTGTCATTGTATCTATTTCATAACAATGAGAGCACAAGTCTAAATTAGAGTCTCACTTCTCACTGTGATTCATAAATAACAGACCCAAGACCCAAGACAACCAGAGTCAACATTTGCTGTAAAGCTGTTGGTAGATTAATGAACACTATTGGCCAGATTTACAAGGCCCTAGTGCCTCTTAGCACCACACTAGCATCATTTTGTTTGCTAATGCGGTATTTAAGAAGCCATTCTCCTTCCCCATAATTACAAAGTGGCGCAGTGCATGCATTGCACCACTTTGTAACCCCTTGAGCCACATTATGCCTCTGCCAGGCATATTGTACACAACGGGGGCATTCCTATGCAGGAAAGCCCATAAAAATGGCGCAGTGACATTTACAACATTTCACGGTGCCATTTTTAGCATCATTTGTAACGCCTGCCCAAGGCAGGCGTTAAAATGATGCACCCATTACTTTCAATGGGTATCCCTTTACTTTGCAGGATCAGCGCCACAATTTATGGTACAAACCTGCAAAGTACTACAATAGCATCATAAATTATGATGCTACTGTCCTAAAGTGCACCATGGTGCGCCGTATTGTAAATACGGTGCACACATGGTGTCATTAGGGAGCGGGCACAAGAAAAGTGGCATATCAAAGCTGATTCACCACTTTCTTGTAAATCGTGCTCTATATGTTCACTGGAGCAGGACTGGGATACTCTAGGGCCAGTGTTTAAGCTACTTGGACTTTATGTCCCCTTTTCGAACACCTTTATATTAGGCGGTAGCTCAGGATGGTTTGCAATTACCAGAAGTAGCTCCCACTACAGAAAAGGCTCGAGCCCCCTGATCTATCATTATGAATTGCCATACCAGAGTGAAGTAAAGAAGTGCATTGCTACATGGGTCTGCTGCTGGTTTCTAAATATTAGCTACATGGACAAAGTGTCCTGTTATGAGTTTTCCCGTCTGCCAAACTCCAGACAGGGTGGTCGCCGCCTACATGGCGACCTTCTCGCTGGTGGTATTAAGAGTTTCTTGCAAGGTCAGCAGGAGGAAACCTGAGTTTCCGCCTGCTGGCCTAGCGGGTAACAGGCTACAACATTGTCTCTGGCTCATAATCCATTGGGCGGCAATGCTGCAGCCTGCAGAGTGCATCAGCACCCTCGCAATGTTCACTGTCTGCTTTGCAGACAGTGAATATTACGATGATGCTGGCCCGGGGCCCCCTGCACCTGTTCTCCGCCATCCTTTTCATGGCGGTGTTACCACCATGAAACCACTGGCGGAGAAGAGAGTCTTGATCCCCAGGGCAGCGCTGCTTGCAGCGCTGCCCTGGTGGATTAGGACCACCACCACCCTCAAGACCGCTGAGATCTGAGATGCTGACAAAGCGGACGTTCCCTGGCGGGCCGACCGCCAGGGTTATAATGCGGCTAGAGACCGCCACACTCGTAATCGGGCCCAAAGTGTTTAGGTGCTCATGAGAGCTACACACTGTTATTAAACCAGCCAAATATAGTATTCCAAATCCTAATCCTTAAATATATCTGATTATAATGATCAAGAAGCTAGCCAAGGACTGTGAGCTGCAGCATTTTCAAAAGGAGACTCTGTAAGTGAACCAAAGTTGTAGTTGAGATAGCCAAGATCCACTGTGATTACCTTTTGAGTGAAACAGGACTAATAGTGAAGTCAATTGAAAGCTATAGTGAATATATTTGATTCTCTTTTCCCACAATGAAACAATGAACAAAAAGCAAATGATAAACAAGTCACTGAAGTTCTGGCTCATGTTATTCTTCATGACTAATATAATTGTTGATTTTTCAGTTGTATGTGTGTGGACAAGCAGGAACAAGGAAAGTATTTTTTATACACCTCTAGATTAAAAAACAATTTAGGACCAGCTCTGGTACACTGCTTCAGGGAGAGCTTGTCATTGTGTTGGGTGATCTCCTCCTATTGATGTCAGTTATAGGCCAGTCAGTGAGATGGAGTACCCTTTACTCCCCTTATGCTAACCTATTCATGGTTTGGTATGAGAGAGAGCATGTGTGGTCAGATCACAGAGGCCATCTGGATGTAAAAGCTATCACTTGGGGAAGATACACAGATGACATTCTTATAATCCAGAAAGGCTTTCTTGAATAACTGATATGATGTCTTCAATTGAATGAAAATCTGCTGAGCATCAAATCAATGCTAAATCTTAGTAAAGAAAATACTGGGCACTTGGATATTCAGTGCATAGTTCAGAATCAAATATTCAAAGTAAAATATAAGGAAAAGTTAAATCAGAAAATAATACACTTCCTACAACTTGAAGAAATACTTCTGGGTTTATTCCCAACATTCCATATGGTTAAATATTTTGTATTAATGTAAATTGTTACAAATCTAAAGTATTTGCTAGAAAGAAAACACTGGCATCTAAAGTTATATGAATAGATAAGGTCTACAGAAATAACGTCTTCCTGTAGAAAGAAAACAAAGCTCATAGAATTGTCTATCCTGAAAGACAAATCTGAGAAATGTCAAGACAATTGTTTCAGGTTCATTGCTCAGTTTAATAAGTACAATAGTGGCAGTATGCAAATCTTTATTAATATTAAAGACTAATTGGGGTACTCTGAAAATGGATAAGGATTTGAATAAAGTGAAGTGAAATGTAGTTGGAAACCCCAAAATGTATCTATGCCATACAAATTATTTCCATAAAATCAGAAGATTTTGGCAAAACAGACCCAAAAAAACAAGACCAGCTGTTCTGCCATTGGCAGCCAGCACCTTGCCGTTCAGAAAGTAGGAAAGAAAGAAGGGCAAGAAAAGAAAGCAAGAAAGAAGGAGGACAAAAATGAAAGAGGACAAGAAAGAAGGAAAGCAAGAAGAATGAACGAAAGAATGGAAAGATAGAAAGAAGAAAATAAAAAGGAAAGAAGGAAAGAAAGAAAAAGAAAAGAAAGAAGGAAGGAAAAGCAAGGAAAGGAAAGAAAATAAGAGGAAAATAAGGAAGGAAGGAAAGAAAAAAAGAAGCAATTAAAGCAAGCAGCAAAGACAGAAATAAAAGCAGGACAGAATGAAAGAAAGGAAGAATGAAATTGAGAATAGAAAGATAGAAAGAGAGAAAGAGAGAAATAGGAATGAAATAAAGAAGGGAGGAAAGAAAATGAGAGGAAAGAAATGAAAAGCAAAAGGGGAAAAAACAAAAAGAAAGACATTTAGAAAGAAAAGCAGGGAGAGAAGGCCATAAAGCATGAATGAAGGAAAAGTAAAGCAAAAACACAAGAAAGAAAATAGAAAGAAAAAAGGCAGGAAAGAAGGACAGAAAGATGGAAAGAATGAAAAAAGAAAGAAAGGTGAAGAAGGGAATACAAATATTAAAGAAAAAGAAGGAAATAATGAAAGAAAGAAGAGGGAAAAAAGAAAAAAGGAAGAAAAGTAAAAGAAGGAATGAAAGAAGGCAAAAGAAAAAGAAAGCAAGAGGAAAAAAGAAACAAAGAAAGAATTAAGACGAATATACATCTAAAAAGGGTTGCAAGTACTACAAATTAAACATGATAAAAGATCATTTTCTTCCTGAGTTACGTTTAAGAACATTGCTGTGATTGGGGGGGCGGAGCTTGCCCGGCCGCAAGATGGCTGCGCCATAACGAAGCTCCGCTGGCCGCCTTACAATCCGATAATAATCCTGCAAACCAAAGCTGTTACTGACCGAATATTTTGGAGCACCTGATGGCCGGAAGATAAGGGAGGTGTGTGACGAGCCAGGTTTGGCTGAAAGACGCGCTAGACAGCAACCATAGTGGAGCAGCGAGGCCCGGCGGGGACTGGGGGCGCGTGGGGCTCCGGTTGGAGTGGAATCGGCCTGGGCGGAGTGATACGGCGATGTGAAGCAGCCGCGCGGTGGACTGCACGAAGTCCACGTTGAGTGCTGGGCGAGGCGCTGAGGCGGAACATGGTCGAATGGAGCAGCGAAGCCGTGAGGCCTAGAGGAAGGGGCGTGCTGGTTGCTGGGGCTGGAGGTCTGCTGTTCCCGTGTGGAAGAGCGCTGCGGAGCGGCCTCGAATGCTGGGTGTGACGCGGCGATCGCACGTAGGGCTCTGAGGTGCGGCTCCGGGCAGATCGGGACCAGCGCGGGAGCCCCCTCAGGCTGGAGAGAGGTAGACGGAGCGGCCCAGTGGGGAACAGTGAAGTGGATTAGCGGGCGAGTGTCTGGCGGCTGCATAACGCCGCTGGGGGCCCGGGAGCGGTGCCCGACGAGCCCTGGTGGGTGTGCTTAGCCTTGGGGCACGCAAGCCCCTACGATTGCGAAACCCTGGGCCCTCAGGCTTTTACCAACTTAGAATACAAAGAGGAGACAGACCAGTGCCAGCAGAGGAGCGCCGGCAAATCGGACGTGGCAGGTCTCTTGGGCGCAACAAGATATTGAATGCCTAACTGGGGCGGCAGGTGATGAATCGGATCTTGGATTTGGCTATTAAATTGGGGTTGGTGGACATTTGGAGAGACAGACATCCTGAGGGAGGCGGCTACACTCATTACTCCGCTGCGCACAACTTGTACACACGTATAGATTTATGGCTGGTCTCCCATGGATTGCTTAACAGATTGACAACTGAAACCCCTTGGCTGAGAACTTACTCGGACCACTCCCCAGTCCCGATACTGTTGACATTAGGCGCAATACCGGCTCCACCATTTTCATGGAGGTTCCCCCTGTTTTCGCTTTTAGACTCGGTCTTCAGAGATGAACTGGCCACAGCGATTAGCGAGTTCTTCCAGATTAATGAAGGTTCAGTGGCCAAAATGGGCACAGCATGGGAGACGTTTAAGGTGTACATCGGGGGGTCACTATAGCTAAGCATGCGGGGGTTCTTAGATCGATCAGGAGGTGGCTGCAATTATTGGAAAGTGAGTTATCAAAACTAGAACAGGACCACCAAGACACTGCAGACATGCACATATTAGGACATCTCCACACTAAGTTGCGGGAGTTTCAGGAGACGGCCCTCACAAAGATCCAACATTTAGGGAAATATGCGACAGCCCGAGTATACCGAGAGGGTGATTGACCTTGCGGGGTCCTGGCAATCCTGATCCGTCCCCATCATGATAAAAATGCAATTAAAATGATAGAAGCTGAAGATGGGGGCATGATTGGGGAATCCGAACCAATAGCTGCCAGATTTCGTGAATACTATCAATCCTTATACACTTCCAGGGTAGACCCAGATCCCGAGGTTCTGTTGGACTATCTCACCCATATCACGATGCTTCGGCTGACAGGCGCAGATAGAGAGGCCCTCAGGGTGCCACTAGCTGTGGGTGAGATAACAAAAGCATTGGGGGGAGTGGCAGAAGGTAAAGCTCCAGGTCCTGACGGACTGACAGTATACTTTTATAAAGCATATCAACACTTGTTACTCCCGCAGCTGAAAGAGGTTTACGAGGAAATGGTGGTGGAGGGGCGTATGCCCCCGTCAATGAGGGAAGCAATGATAATTACCTTGCTTAAAGCAGGGAAACCCCCTGAGCAATGCTCATCCTATCCATCACTATCACTATTAAATGTAGACGTTAAAATATATGCTAGAATTTTGGCGAATCGCCTGGCCAGAGTGTTACCACACTTGATCAAGCCGGAACAGACGGGGTTTGTCCCTGGCCATAATTTGACTATGAATCTCCGCACACTGTTCGGCACGATACAAAAACATTAACCCAGACATTCACGCGGTAGCGGTTTTTTTAGATGTCGAAAAGGCGATTGACTCGGTGGAGTGGAGTTTCCTGAAGGCAGCATTGCAGCGGTTTGGAGTAGGGGATATTTTTCTACGCATGATTTCCACCCTGTATGAGGAACCTCGGGCCAGGGTTTGCATAAATGGAATGGTGACGGAAGCACTTACTTTCACAAGAGGTACTAGACAACGATGCACGCTATCCCCCCTATTAAATGCCCTAGTAGCAGAACCTTTGGCCTGTGCCTTGAGAGAGCATCATGGGCACGGCGGCCTCCGCTTTCAAAATTCTACGCTTGTGTTATCTACCTATGCAGATGACACTTTATTGTATATAAAGGACCCGAAGCGCAATGCTGCCCCAGTTCTCCAGGAAATAATTCGATATGGCGCACTGTCTGGTCTCAAGGTTAACTGGGGGAAGTCCATAATGTTCCCCTTGACCCCAGTTACGACACAGGTAGATGTAGGTTTCCAGCTTGGGTGGGAGACTGAGTCAGTTACATATCTAGGGGTTAAAGTACACACGGACCCTAAGAAAGTACCAGCTGACAACTATGACACAGCGCTAAAGAGATTGGCGGGGGATGTGGAGAGGTGGATTAGGCTCCCATTGTCTTTACTCGGTCGTATAGCCTTAATGAAAATGGTATTGCCGCGCTTCTTGTTCCTCTTTCAGAACATCCTGATAGTGTTACCAAAAATGTATTTCACTACAATGAGAACATTACTTATTAGATTGGCTTGGGCGGGAAAGCAGCCGCGAGTGAAATGGCGCACCCTGACCCTGCCATATGAGTTGTGTGGATTGGGAGCCCCAGACCTGGAGACCTATAGCGTGGCAGCACATGCCGCGGTTGCACAAGCCTGGATTCACGGGTCTGATGACATCCCGTACCTCAAGATAGAGAGAGAGCTGGCCTCACCTGTCCCATTGCAGAGTAGGATGTTTCATGCCCCGAGTAGGCGTTATAAGGAATATGCTTCCCTGAACTAGGTAGCACGAGCTTGGCACGAGCTCATGTATAGACAGGGATTGGTCCTACTATATTCCCCACATGTGCCGTTAAATTGCTGTGCATGGTTTTCGCTCTGGCGAGATCGACAGTTAGTACACACCATGGGCGAACTGGGCATCAGCACTATGGGGGACTTTTTCAAGGAAGGCACAATGAAACACTGGGACTTGTTGTAGAGCAATACTGTCGCTCCAGCCTCGTTACACCGGTATCAGTATTATAGGGTATGGCACGCGATGGCAGAGCTCCTAGGGGATGACATGCGAGGACCCCCAGAGGTCCATGCTCTCTCAGCAGTGATGCTAAATGATCAGCCTCGCCGTCTGGTTTCCTGTCTCTATGCACACAGTCAGAAATCACGAGTTCACGAGCTATCGAAGGCACGACTGGAGTGGCAGAGAGAGCTGGGGGTGCAGATTTCACATGTACAGTGGCACTACTGCTGTGCGAAGACGCGCTCCATTTCCCTGAATGGTAAACACCGACTACTTCATTTTAAATACCGAAACAGAATATACTACACCCCCCTTAAGCTCCATAGATATGGATTAACAGATAATGCGAATTGTCCCAGATGTGGGGGAGAGCAGGCTGGATTCCTGCATATGTCTTGGGCCTGTGAGGGAGTGCAGTGCTTTTGGAGGGCAGTGCTTTGCGAATTGGAATCCATAGTTGGGGAGCAAATAGATGGTGGACCGCTTCTGGCGCTCTTGGGATGGGACAGGCATCTAGCGGTAACAATTCGGAAATTGATAGTGATTGGGCTTTTGCTGGCCAAACGACGAGTTGCCATGAGATGGGACCGCGGACCAGTTCCGACAGTGGAGGAATGGCACAGGGACATGGTGTATTGTAATACGCAAACAGATAATTATAGTGAATTGCTCCCCCCCACCATTAGACCTGCGAAATTCTGGGATATTTATAAGCAATATCTTGTTGGTAAGGAAACGGGGGAACCAGAGGCAGGTGATCCTGTAGGATAGGCCGAGTATAGACTATACATTAAGTGTACGGAAGAGGCACCTGTCTGCATAATACACAGATAGAAGTCTCTAGATTGGATTGTGATGTTCGGAATTATTGATCTTTCCTTTGATGCTCTTTGATAACATGGATTATATATGTCTGCAATTGTACGATTATATTGTAATGCTACTATTGTAAGTGTTTGCATAAAAGTATAAATAGAGTTATAAAAAAAAAGAACATTGCTGAAATTGAGTTCACAATAAACTAATTCTGAAGATTTGTGTGCTTATGAATTCACATGTATAGTATTGAAGCTTTCATGTATGTACTGCATGCATAATAATAATAAAATAACTAAACAGAGATCAGTGTTTAATGGATGCAATCTGTTATGCCTGTCCAGCAGTCAAGTAAACAAAATACACTTCAGAAGGAATTTATAACAGTGTTATCAGGAGACCAGAACTGATAATCCTGGAATGTGGGCTGTGCTTTCATCTGGTAGAAATTCCTGCTTTCACCTCAGGCTCTTAACACAAGGGCAAGACTAAAGTAATTATAAAGTAAAAACAACAAAAACAGTGGAACTGAAGGGATCTAACTTATGTGGGGATGTGCTCATTGTGAAAGAGCAAAATGCCGTCACTCAAAGTGAATTCAAGCGGTTGCTTAAATAGGCTGACCAATTTCCCCATGCTGTATGCTGTAGTGGGCAGAAGCAAAATGTGAATGACACAATAACAGGCCAAATTGGTAAAGAGAGGTGACTGAAAGCCCCTTCAAGTAAGTATATTATAGATATACTTTTAGTAAAATCAAAAGGTCTTGCCTAACGCCAGACCTAAAAGTCAAAAGGTCTTGGCTAACGCCAGACCTAAAATAATAAATAAACTACTATTGCATTTAAATACAGTAAGGATGCATATGATGCCTTATAACCTTTCTTTCTTGATGTAAAAAACAATGCTGAAATAGTTTATTTCAAGTATGGCCAAATGTCTATTGGAGGATAATGTATCTCTAGCTTAATTTTTCATGATACTCAAGATACTCAAGGTACTTGACCTAGCCACCTTCCAGTGTGAATAAAGTGCCAACAAGTTGATTTGAACACAATAAAAGTGTTGTCACATTCCAATTTATTTTCCCATAAAAAGTTAAGAAATGTTTATTTGCAATTTTTTCAGCCAAGTTTACAGAGTAAGAAATCATAAAAACTGAAAATGAGTATGTTTACAGAAAATGGAAATAAAAATGTTTGTTTTTTATTATATTTCAAATCATTTAGGGCCATATTTATGGGCAAGTCATGTAGTGCTATAAATGATGGTGGGGTGCAAAGTTTTGGCCGTGTCACCTTTTCTTCTTGAACTTTGCTTTACAAGTCATCTAGTGAGAGTGAATTGTTAATTTGATGCTCCTGACATGCTCAGACTCTTGTTTTAGTGTGATGATCACCACTTGCAAGAGTTATCCTTTGTCAGTGGTCTTTTTTGTGGTCTGTTGTGTTTCTTTCTCTGGAACTTTAAATCTGAATATGTCCTGTTTTCACGTTTATACAGATGATCCTCCGATCTCCTCATAGCCTCTCTGCTGAGGGATATTGTCTCCTGCTAGGGAAGGTAAGCTCTCTGCCTGCCTATGCTCGTTCTTGATAATTTATCAACATTTTGTTTCATTCTACATGCGCTTGACAGTTCCTTTCTTTTTTTGGTAGCTATATCTGTCTCTAAAATATTTTTCATAGGGTCAAAACGTTGACTTTGTCATCAACCATATGTTCATTTAATAAAAGGACTTTCAGCATTTTGCAATTATGTGATTTCATATTATCAGATACACAAATTGTGTCCTCTTGGTTGATGTCATTACTTTTTACATCTTTCATGTGGTGTGCACTGCATAATAACCTTCCACATCACCGCACTTACCCACCTTTGCACTGCGTCGTCACCTGTAGCAACTTGAAACGTGTTGGAATTGTCATATGAGGAGTGTTTCATATGATTAATCCAATCATTCAAAACTTGTAAAAATGTTTGCTTTGTCACATTGTTTATGAGTAAAAATGTTCTTGCTCCACCTTTGTTTATAAATGGTTTTGAATGGTTGCCTTTGGAACAGTTTTTTGTTATAATGACTTCAGGGCTGGGAGCTCGCCACGGTGCTGGCAACCTCCCCGCCGGCTCTGTTACGACTTTCCCACTGGGCTGACCAGCAGATTCCAAGGTTTCCGCCGGTCAGCCCAGTGGGAGAGGTGTGGCAGCATTACTGCTGGATCATAATAGAACCGGCGGCAATGCTGCCCCACGCAGGGGGCTCCAGCACCCTAGAAATGCGCACAGACAGTTCCTCATTTCAAGGGTGCTGAACAGGGGGACCCCTGAACTATCTATGCCATGGACAGTGTAGGGGCCTCCCTGTGGCCCCCTGCACTTGTTCTCTGCCAGCCTTTATATGGAGGTGGAAATGCTATGAAAAGGCTGGTGGAGAACAAGGTTGTAATCAGCAGGGTGGCATTGAGTTCAGCGCTGCCCTGGCCGATTACAACCAAGCTGCCGTCATCCCGTCGGGATCAGAGATCCTGGCTGAGATGGTGGTCCTCTGGCAGTCGGACCGCCAGGGTCATAATGTGGCAGTCAGACCACCGCAAGCCTGCCAGTCCTAGGACCTCCAGACTCGTAATCGGGCCCTTTATCTCCCTTATTCCATTGGCATGTAGGGTTTTCCTCATAGGGTTATTGACAAGTCACGCAGCGCAGCAAGTCACCTTGCTGCACTATGTGACAGGGAAAGGGCAGGAGTGCACTGTAATTAAAAGAATACAGTGCATTCCTACCTTTATCCCTGCAATAGAGCCATTTTGGCTGCCCAGCGCCAACGCAGGCAGCCTTGCACTGTGGTGCAAGGGTGCCTGTGTTGTAAGGAGGATTGTTTTGTGCAAGAAGGGGCACCTTTCTGCACAAAAACACCCCCTGATAAGTACAGCATTCATAGAAAGGGCAAACAACAAGGAAAGATAAAAATGTTATTCCTTATTATGCCTGGGAAGGCACATAATTTTGGCGCATTACCAGGCCTACCACTTATGGTAATGCATCACAATCCATGGATGTTGCGTGGGAACAACCATGCAACACACATGGAACGCCTCCCTCGGGCATATTAATGCAACACAGCAATTTGCACTGGGTTTGTGTACTCCAGATTTATAAAGCCACTTGCTCTGCTTCATAAATCGCACTTTGGGCTTGCGTTATGCATGCACCACATTGTGTGGTGCAGGAGTGATGCAACCCCCATCACAAATATGCCCCCTAGTTTGACATTACACTTATTTGAACATTATATATTTATTCTAATACAAAGAAACACATTTTCTCGGATTACATAAAAGAGAAACATACATTCTTCACTGTTCATATGTTTTAACAGGTCAGTTAAATGCCACATAAAATAAAAAGTAAAAAAGTGAAAGAAAAATCATTTTATCGATTGCCTTAAATTGTGTTTTAAGGCATAATATGCATAATGTGTACCAGTATACTTCCCAGAGTAAAGTAGACAATTGCAAAAACAATCATGCAACATAAAGACAATATTATTCACATATAATGTTTTTTTGCATAATTTATAATGTTTCTTCGTAGCAACATTTTCTTCAAATAATGTGGCTCACTAAAACAGTAATGAAAACAGTGTAAGCAGCAATTAGAGGTTAGAAAATTGTACTGTAGCATTGTGATTTTACAACAATGGATACTGACCAAAAATAACACACATTTCAATGACCATTACTGTTCATATGTATTAAAAATAGTCCTTTCAATGTAAAATGTCAGTGTAGAATCAGTCAAACAAATCATTAATATCTTTTTCTTTGAACCTAAAGATGGAAATGTGTGGCATTTTGGTCATGGCCAGTTGCTAGATGTTAAACAGTCGATATGTTGTAAGTAAATGGTAAAAAGGTAAGTAAAGGAACTAATAAGGTTGACTCAGACTATAATCTCGAATCCAGTGATTCCCAACCTTTTGAGATCTGTGCACCCCCACTTTATCATTACTGGAATCAGGGACCCCCACTGGATCACTATTTGAATGCAGGGAGCCCCAACTGAGTCATTACTGGAAGCAGGGGGCTCAGGCCTAAACATTGTCTCTGATGTGAAATGCAAAACAGTGCATAAAAACTACAGAAACACGCATTCCATAAAACACATACACAAATGATAACACAGTTTATTTAATTTGCAAACAAATAAAATAAAAAATGTAAATGTCATAGGAAGGTTGGAGCTTTTAGAACTTCAATTGAAGCCACACATTGTCCACGCTGTATTATGTTTGATGCACCTGCACTGTTCCCACAAATCAATCTGAGGTTGCTGATTACATTTTTTGCCTCCAGTTTCAAATTTGTTCTCATTTACAGTATGTTTCAAAATTTTCAATTGTACATTCAGCCATTTTATTTCTATACATTTTATTAATCTGTCAATATTGTTTATTTTCTAAGCAGTCAATGACCCCTTGAGGAGGCTTTGCGGACCCCCAGGGGTCCCCAGACCACAGGTTGGGAACCACTGCTTTATTCTTTTACTTTGGAAGATATTAATTATGTGGATTCAGTCAAACCTACAGTCAATAGTTTATAAGTATAGACTAGAAACATGTAAATAAATTTAGAAGTGCACAGTTTGTCCCCCCTTATGAAATATGAATCCAGAATCAAATTGTAAATACATGGTATTTTTGCAAATGTTGTAGCAGAAAATTGAGAAGGTTATGGCAATTGGTAATACAGGCAAAATGCATAGCCAGAATGCCACTACACCCGCTTACTTTGCTAGGATCAAGTGAATGGCGCACTTGGTTGCAGGGTATAAATGAAACTCAAGTTCGTCATACCTGACGCAATGTCTCCCTACCCGCAGTGCCAAGTAGGCATAATGTATGGCATGGTTAATGGTGAACACCGGCACACAGGGTATGGTCTGCTGAGCATGCATTTTGCCCTTTTGCCATACCGTGTGGTCCTCAACCTACCGCAGGGTACTCAGAACAAACAGTGAGGCCAAAGCCAATGCTCCCATCTAGTCCCACTCTCCACAGTACTACGTTGAAAGAATCCTAGACAGTAATATGTGTATTCTCAATTTACACTAATCTTCTGTATGGAGAATGTAACTTTTGACAAACATGATTATTGCTTCCTTATAGGACAAATCTTCTGAACAATTGTTACAAAGTTGCTATTGGTGCGCATATATTTTTATATATATATATATGTATACATATATCTATCTATCTCTATATATATATATATATATATATATATATATATATATATATATATACACACATATACATACAACAAAAGTTACAGGGACGTTATAGTTAGGTTGACGATTTAGCCATACAAAACCATAGGAATTCAGCAGTTATAGTATTACTTATAGTTATAGTTATGTTAAGAAACTATAACTCATTGCCCAAAGTTACTTTCAGGCATGAGTTATGGTTTCTTCAGATAAATATAACTATACATATAACTATAACTGCTGAATTTCTATGGTTTTGTATGGGTAAAACATCAACCTAACTATAATATCCCTGTAATCTTTGTTTTTTCCAGTGAATTTCTATGGGTTTTTTAATGCGCACACTATTTTTTCTGTCAGGTTGTGGCTAGCGAATCAGGGGCTTTCTTTTTCCCCTGGATTCGAGGAGGATCTGAAGAGGATCCGCGCCACTGGTTATTCAAATTTCTTTTTCCGTTAATAACTCTGATTTACACCAAATCATAAAAAGCATAGTTTCTGGACCAAGACCTAGTTTCCTACCATATTTGAAGTGAATCCGTTCAGCTGTTTCGGGATGTAGTCATTTAAAAAAAAGTGTTTTGTGACCCCCACTTTTTCTCAGCCAACTGCCTGATGAATCACCCCATAACAGCAGCTGAACTGACTGTTGTACTAGTTTTGAAAATTCTAAGAAGATTAGTCAAACAGTGGGAAAGTTATTGGCAAAACAAAAAAATGATACGTCTGCAGAAAAAAAGTTGGTCCTAACTATAACTACCAGCTGGCTATCAACAGTATATATATATATATATATATATATATATATATATATATATAGTCACTGGAAAAAAACAAAGGTTAAAGTAACGTTATAGTTAGGTGAATTTATCTGTGACAACGTTTCTAACTTTAAATAAACACTGAAATTCAGCAGTTATAGTTAGCAGCACTAACTATAACTTGCACCCCTCAATGCACTGCTTATGACCTCACATATGACATCACTCATGACATATTTAATTGTATCATTTCTGGCATCTCAGATGACATATTTGATGACATTACTGATGACATCATCCAGTGAGTGTGCAAGTTTCTTTTACATTTTACGTAGTGGAGGGTAAGTACCATATTACTTTTGTAGTTAATGTTTTACAGCCTGTGTCCAGCTATTGAGTGTAAGTGTTTACAAAATGCATGTGCTTCTAATGCACCATAGGTGTGTCGAAGTATTGAACATGCTTTAAACAATAATAGGAAAAAAGAACAAGAAACATCAGTCATCGTCAAACAATTGACATGAAGTAGCAGGTTATCACAGTTCACGCCGAGGCCAGTTCTAGGAGGTGGGCCAGGCCCACCCAAACATGAGCCTTGGCCCTCCCAGTGACAGCATGAATGTCAATAGAAAATAGACATAGCAATTAAAAAATGTTCTCCAAACAGTGTTTGTTTTGTTTTTCTGCCTGTTCCAGGAGTTGTGTGATTGGACCAGGGGGTCTATCTAGCAGGAAGACCCAATCACGCATTTGCATTTAGAAAGGTGGGCTGTGTCCCCGCCCACTAGTGCAGGTACAATAGGGGCACGGTGAGGGGAACACATCCTTTCCTTTGGCACCCAGGTAACGTTTTCCTGATATCCTGCTGCTGTGTAGATCTTGCCTTTCACTTTTACATTCAGTGGAGAAAAGAAATTTACCCTGCAACAGCTTCACCTTTCTTGACCCCTGCAGCTGCTAACTTATCAGATCGAACTGTAGGCAGAGTTTTACATTAACTCTGAAGCAGGTAAGAAAATGTTGTTGGAAGTGTGTGGCTATTTGTTCATGTTTTAAGAATCTGTTGTGTTCATTAATATCATGGCCCAGAGCTGCCTGGATAAATGCAAGGCAAAAATAAAAAATTAAAGATAACTGTCGATTAATGATCCTACTGGAGAGCAATCGAATGTTTGTCTGTTGGTAGTTTCCACATGCAGACAAACTGTACTATGTGTGGATAGCTCAGTAGGTTACTGCCTTCGTCACTGAGATTCTTTTGTTACTTGCAATTCATAAGTTACAATCCTAACATAGGACAGTGACCTATGAACTGTCATCAAGGAGCTGCATGAAAACTGAGTGGTATTTGATAGAACTGTAGTGTTTTCCCCAATCTTTCAGTATCCTACGGTTGCTGAAGAGTTCTTTGGGGCAGATATACATTTTTATTAGTAAACTCATCCCCAAACACTGAGGTGCTCTTTAAATCTTGAGTTTGTGTTTCTGTAGGCAAAACTCTCTTAAAATATATTGCCCACCAGTAAGTATGACATGTGATTCCTACACCATGTAATGCTCGTTGTCTCATATGACAATTCCTAAAGACTGATTTACATACCTGTATGTTTCATTGTCTCCGTATACTGTTTTAAAGTGCATACTGATTATATTTACTGTTATATTCAATGTTTTAAGTTTGAAGGTGATTTTACTAATGTTATATACTGGGAATAATGAGGGTGAAGGCGGATGGTGGCTGGTATGGGGCTGGAGCCCAAGGTCACCTGTGAGAAAAGGCATAGAGGAGAGGTGTGGTAGAAAAGTGGATAATCAGACCTGAAAAGGAGTCTGCGGCACATTCCAGGGTCAGGTGGAGGTAGTAATGAAGAGGGAGTCTCTCTGAAGGCTGGCACAGAGGGCGCCCGAGGAGTGTCACTTGACTGATACTCCCACCACAGAAGCCTCCGCTTCCCTTCAAAAAGACATTAAATGAAAAAAAACACTTTTTGAGAGTGTTAACATTGAGAAAGAGTCTTGGTAAAGCGAGCATCTTACTAGGCCTTTTAATGCTAGGGAAAGATAGAAGAGGGACCTGAAGCAGGACTGGCTAGACATATGGGACCAGCTCTAGAGGTGGGTGAGACAACAAATTAACTGGAAGAGGCTAGACAGTTTACACCAAATGTTTGGCTTGGTTCAAAGAACCTGGCAACAAGCTGAGCCCTGAAAATGTGTACATTGTAAATTGTACAACATACCGCACGTAAAATAGTTTTAACATTTCAAAAGTTCTTTTATTTACCATGCAGGAGTGATTCACATTAGTACATCAGATTATGTCCCTGCATTAAAAGGTGTTTATAAGAAGTGAAAGTTTTTTAAAATCAACAGAAACATGCATGCCCTTTCCCACGCGTAAAGCTTTCAGTGAAGAAAAAGGCAAGCCTGTTGTTATGTACGCTCTACTTATATTCTTAGTGCAGATGAAGCACCGTTATAGTACGCTAAACAAACAGAAAAGGTTTTTGTTCCATGCACATGTGTTTGAAAGTGATAGTGAAAATAGGAGGTTCAGGGAAATAAAGATTTGGCTAGGATCACACATTTAGTCATGCAGGGAAGCCAGGATTGATCACAGGTGTTCTAGTTTCACATTGTCCAATTTAGCGAAAGATGGGTTTCTCATTTTCCTGTTTTGCATTACAGATTAATGCTTTCTTTTATTCTTAGCATATGACATTACAGCCTGGGCAGCAGGCAGAAGCCAAATGAAAGCTAGACTTATTTTGAGCGTGAGGGTCCAAAAAGACCATAAGCTGAACCAGAGTCGTTAACCTGGTTTGTTGGAGTGTGTCTTTTAAAATTAATACTAACATGAAAAGCTTTCAATATATTGTGTGATGAAGCTGCCTAAAAAATGCGTTAACATAGAAAACAATGCACATGTTTGTAATGTGCCCACGGGGAGTGGCTACCAATGTATACGAAGACTAATGAATGTTATTAATGCTGAATTAATTTGTACTAATGTTTTGAATTTGTATTAACATATCGTAATTAAAATCATGTTTTAGAAGTCTGCTTGTTTAAATCATTAGGTTTTAGCTTAGCGAGGGTCTGGGCCTAGCTTCCTGGTCTCATATTAAACTGCAATCTCTAACGTGCAATGTGCTGTTTTCCTGAAGGACACGAAGTTGTACTTTTCCAGAAGTTATGTCTGTGTAGCTGTAGTAAATTATTTCTCATGAGACCCGACTTGCTCAAAGAGACATTCCTGCTGAATGCAACAGTGTAATTCGTAACAGATGCAAGGCTGCCTGGAGTAGGAGAAAACAATAGGGACACTGACTGGAGCGTAAAGTGTAACTTTTCTTACCTGACATTCCAACAATGAAGACGTCAATAACTTGGACCAATCAGCGACATGAGAACTGTGGTTTGTGGAAAATTCTGGTGAAGTGTAAACTGGACTATTGGACGGAGATAACGATGCACCAAATATTATCCAATGGGAAATTGAGGGCTTGTTAGACAGTTTTGATTGAACCGCTTGACCCGAGGAGAAATCGTCCATTCTTCCATTCGTCCATTCTTCCATGTGTCCATTCTTCCATGCCATGCCATTCCGGTCCCTTTTTGCCATCCTTTGCCATTCTTTGAGACTTTGCCGTTTATTCGTCCTGATACTCTAAATCATCCTCGAACTATTCCTTACCTGATATTCACCTCTCCTCCCTACGAGGGAAGATCCTATTCCTTAACAATGCTATATTGCCCCGTCCTATCTTTGCTGATGGTGAATCGACTGATGTCCTGAGGACGAAGACTGATGCTTTTTGCTGATCCGTTGGATTGGTAACTATCTGATGCAAATTGTAAATTTGTCTGTTTGCCTTTTCTGTCTAGGTACCAACTGCTGATTTTGATAGAGGCCTTAGTTTAGATGTTTTCTAAATTTGTGTTCACTAAAATGTTTTGCATGAAGCCCAACATGCTAATGCTAATTCGAGGTTAGTTAAGGTGTCCACTAATATCTGATGCAAATAGACAAATGACTGAGTTCTTGCTTTGTTGGTTCGTGTACTAATGAGACTCTGCTAAGTTGATTCATATTAATGATGTGCTTAAACTCTAAATGATCATAATCTATGCTTTGATTAAGTTTTGTTCTGGTTGCCAAGTAGTAGTGGCTTTGATGTGCTTATTGGTATTGAAACTAATAAACATGATATTAGATTGTAACTAATTAGGTTAATAAATATCCTAACGCTGAATTAAACTAGTGTGATTATTCATGACTGAAAGGCCATGGTGTGTTCGATCATTGACTCTTATTGATTGCTTATTGATTAGAGATTGCTATTATCGATTTGTTATATTGAACTGTTGATTGATTATGCCAAGAAGATACTTTGTGCTGGGAAGTCTCCAAACCTGGCCCAAAGGTTTATCGGCCTAAACGCGTCCCCTTGTAAGTTTACTTATTAAGGCTCTGACGCGCTAACAGTTTATGGTAGCAGAGGACAGTTTGGCCCTTTGGGGCCCAAGTACGAAAGATCACGGCTTGATAACTGGTTTTTAGTAGGAGTACGGACGGTTTGGCACCGGTCTGATAGATTTGATGGTTCAAAAGGTCTGGTAGGAATTGATGATTTGGTGAGCGTGGTTTGGGAGCAAGTAAGGTGTTTCAGAAAATTGGATTTTGGGAAAATATTTCTTTTTTGATGATGCAAAATGGAGAGATGATGTGCCCCTAAGTCCCAAATGACTTTCCCGGAATCTCGGAGCTTACTGAAGGGAGTTTGAGTATGTTCCTGGCGTTCTAGTGATAGTGTGAATGAAGTAGATTTTGCAGGTGAATTGTGAAGTTTGTAAAGATTTAGGCCACATGATGATGTTTTAGTAGGAGTGTGCGTACTCTGCAGTATGAGAGTAGGGAAGTCGGGGAACTTCATGTGAGTGTGGCGCTTTGTGCTCAAAATTGTCCACGTGGTTGTTGATGATGTACAGACCCTGCGTGGTCTAAGACTCCGGAGTATATTGATAAGTGCATGAGACACTCGGTTTATGTTGTAATTTGCGCGATTTAATAGGTCGATGGTGAACTCGACGAGTCGAGTTTGAGTCAAAAGTGAGTGAATGAAACTTCAATGGCGATTTGGTGAGTTCTAAAGTGCACTAGAACAATAATCCATTGACAAGTCGAGAGTAAAATTTGCGGGTCAAATTTTGCTTGGGAGTGCGGGATCTGAGAAGGAGAGAGTAGCGGCTGAGGCTAAGCGAAATCTTTGTAAAGTTCTGAAGCGATTGTGTTACCCTTTCCTGTAGTAAACCGGCAAATTTTGAGTTTTTGGTTGGTGCTCGCAATATATTGCATTAGCTTTGTGTGAATCAAGAGTGGGAAGACAAGCCGCAAGACTTTGTCAGCCGCAGTGTGTGAGTGTGACGTCATTGGAGCCGCGCTGAGATAGGTTGGTTAGTGAGAAGGGTCGCACACGGATTGGCAGCCGTCCGTGAGAGGCAATTGGTTGAGAAGGTAGGCAAAGAGAGTTCTGGGAATTAAAGTCACTTCCTGATTCAATTGTGAACAAGATAAAAGATGTAAAAATGAAATTTTTCAAAGCTTTAAAGAGCGCTTTGAGGGGAGACGTATATTTTACCGCGAGTGTAGGGGAGGTTACACCGCCAGAGGATACACCAGCTTATGCTCTAATGGAGGAAAAGGGTGTCACGCCATGTCTTTGGCTAAAGCAATGGTGCAAAGCTACAGAGAAAGAAGGGTGTTTGGCATTTCCGGACCACGGAACGTTCAATTTGAGGATTTTGGAAAATTTGCAGAGGGTGCTAAATGAGCTGAAGCCACCTCCGAGCGCAGCACAGTTCGAGGCATTAGCAATTTGGGAACTGATGGCAATACGAAAATAGCAACAGAAATTCGAGAGGAGAATGAGGAAGGCAGAAAAGGTGCTAGCGGAGGCTGGCTAGGTGGGACAGTGCACAGAGAGTTTGGAGGAGAGAGACAATAGATGGGATCAGGATGTTTCCAGCAGTAGCTCAAGAAGGTGAGGACAGAGGGGAAAAGCCACTTGTAAGACTGACAAAAGTCCTTCCAAACGCAAAGCGGCTAAGAAGCCCTGGTCAGAGGTAGATGATTCAGACGATGATGAGTTCCTTAATCAGTTACTGAATGACCGACCACCGCCATATGCAATAGATGACAATAGACCAAGTACTAGTACATGACCAGCCGTTTCGACCCAAGACAAGGTGGCAACGAGCCCGATACAGGCTAGTCCTGTCTCGACACCAGTTCTGGTGCAGAGTAGTTTTAACGTGTCCACTGCTCAAGGTATGCAGCCTCAGCTGCAACCGCCACCGGTTCAGAGACTTTACCCTGATGTCCCAATCTTAGAGACTACCACAAATCTGATGGCGCCGACAGAGCCGGCATACTCGAGACCAAGGTTGATTCAGACTGAACCAACTCCACCTTTACTGCCCCAGGCACAGCAACAAATACTTCGGTCACAGGACCGCAATCAAACATGGCACCAATGATGAGCCAAAATATGGGAGTTAGTCTTCCACAGGTTTCGGGGAACCGACAGACACCAGCTGCCATATCTTTGCCCATTACATTTGGTCCGCCAGTACCCTTATATGTGAAGCCTAGTGTATGCGATCAAGGGATAATGACTCAAGAGGTGACAAGAGGAGGGTTTGTAGGGAGCTCTCAAGGGATGACTCCAGTGGAACCGACATTCGAAGGATCTAGGTCCTTGTTAGACTTCAGTCCGATTGGGGCTCCTCCGGATGCCATGAGACAATCAGGTTCGAGACTGCTGACACCACAGATCTCAAATCGAATATGCCGCAGACGCCTATAGCGCAGGATGGGAATATCTCGTTGCAAGGTTTGACAGCCCAACAGCTGAACGACTGGTTAGACAAGTTGAATTCTCCACAGTCCACTCCTGCAGGGAGGACGGAAGGAGAAGAGTACCTGAATTTTGTGAGGTTGGGCATGGAGGCAAATGAACTTGTTGAGGGAAGCATGGGTGTTAACAGGTTAGAGTCATACACGGAAGCAGAATTGAGATACTTGTGTCCAAAGATAACTAAGGAAGTGAGCAGGGTGCACCAGAGGTTGGCAAATTTGGCTAGACAAATATGGCATAGATCTAGAAAATACCAAACATTTGAAGAGGAGTTACAGGTTAGATTTTGAGCCTAAGGACTTCGAGCACATGAGGTCTACTGGGATGAAGGCACACCTCAAGGAAATACTGCAGAGTGCACAAGTTTGGGGTGCCTTAGAGAAGTGGGAAGGTAGATGGGCAAAGAAAAGAGATAAGAGGAAGAGTGACTGCTTAGAGCAGCAAGCGAAAGCCTTGTCGGATACCGGTACTATAAAGATGTTACCAATGAGAGAGACTGCCGGAGGGGTTCTTGTCCATGAGCTGTGGACTAGAGGTGATATTCTGTCATTTACGAATGACTTTCCCAAGCTGAAGCCAATAGAGTGGTATCAGCAGACAGACAGGTTTGTGAAACTTGCGAAATGTCTTTGGGAAGACATGAATACTCTCTTTGAGATCATAGTTCCAGCTGATTTGTGGCTTGAGTGCAAGAGGGGCATAGATTGGCCGACCGAGGAACCGGCAAGGGACAGAATCACAGGAGCACTGTCTCCTGAGGTGTTGAAGTATTACTATAAAGTGATTGAGTTTCTGAAGGCGAGAGTTTCGCCGAAGAATATTGATTGGCAAAAGATTGATCGGATGGCTCAGGAAGCCAAGGAGTCGATATATGCCTATTATGAGAGGTTGTTGAAGGCGTTCAAGCACTACATTGGTACAGAGGTTGTTGAGGCGAAGGACATGAATCACCTTGTGTTTAGATTTGTTGAAGTATTGAGACCTGAAATTAGTCAGATGATTAAGAATCATTTGATTTGCTGGCAAGCAAAGCCGATTGACGAGGTGTTACAGTATGCAAAGTACTGTAGTGACGAGATTGAGTTAAAGCAGAGAAAGTTGAAGGAAAAGGCGATGTTGATGCAAATTAAGGCAGCACAATCAGGGATGCAGGGAGGTTGTCTGCAGCAGATGGTGCAACAGCCACAAGGAAACAGGATGTTTCAGGCACAAGTGAGAGGTAGAGGTCGAGGAGGTTTTGTGAACAGAAGTACAGATTTGAGTACCGTGGTAATTCAAAACGATGTACAGGGAATGAAGAAGATGTTACCTTGTCATGCTTGCGGGGTCGTTGGACATTGGAAGCGGGAGTGCCCGATGATGGTGCAGGATGGTGTTGTTCAACAAAGCAATGATGTCAGTACATTTCAAAATGTGAAAGTACCAAGAATGAGGGGTCCAAATCCAAACTTTCAGAATAATGTGAATGAAATGCAAGGTTTCCAACCCATGCAGCAGGTGCAGATGCTGCGTATACAACCGATGCAGTTACAACAAATGCAACAGCAGGTCCCCATGGTACCTAGACAGCAAATGCAAGTGCCTTTAGCGCCAATGGAACAGCAACAGGTGATGCTTCCTCAACAGGTCACAGGTCAAAGAATGAGTCAAAATAACACAGTGCAGCAGTACCCATTGCGTGGCGAGAATGGAATAAACGATGAATGGTCGGATGAAAGTTCAGATAGTGATGAGTGTAGGCTTGCAGCATCCCTAGAGGTAGATCAGAAAGGGCCTTATGCTCGGGGAAAGGTCATGGGTTACAAGGTTTCATTCTTGGTTGACACAGGAGCTACACGCTCTACAGTCAGGAGTGGGAGTAACAAACCAGCTCCTGACTAACCCGATCACAGATCCGGTTTAGGTTGAGCTTGGCACTTTCCAAGGACTGCACAGATTTGTAGTCTGTGATTCAAGTCCCGTGTCCTTACTATGGAGAGACTTACTGTGCAAGACAAGGTGTTCAATCACCTGTTCCAATGAGGGGATTGAGGTTCAGATCAACAGTGATGATGAGGGGGAAGAGGAACAGGTTTCAGAACCTGAAACGGAGACCACAGACGAGGAATATCCTCTGATTAACTTCTTCTCAATGTTCCCAGTGGCTGATCTCCTGGCAGACTTGCAGGGAACAGTCCAAGAGAAGGTGTGGGACTTGACATGGAAAGAAGTAGGGCTGATAAAAGGAGTAGAACCAGTTAAAGTCAATGTGAAGCCAAACGCTGTGTTTCCACAGATACCACAGTATCATATGGTGCAAGATGTCCTTATAAAGGTTGCACAACTAATTGCAGACTTTGTCAAACAGGGAGTCTTGAAAGAAGTGATGAGCAGTCCATGTAATTCACCAGTAATGGGACTGAGAAAGCATTGTGGGAAGGTTCGGATTGTCCAAGATTTGAGAAAGATCAATGACATAGTGGTGAAATGCTGTCCAGTTGTGCCAAATCCAGCTGTGATTATGTTCCAGATTCCATGTGATGCAGAATGGTTCACAGTAATTGATCTGTCCCAAGCGTTCTTTTCTGTGCCTCTTCATGAGGACAGCCAATTTCTTTTCAGTTTTAAATTCCTGGACAAGGTTTACAGTTGGTGTCGAATTCCTCAAGGGTTTTCGGAATCACCTTCCATATTCAATCAAATATTGAAGAAGGACTTGGAGTCATTGGAATTGCCTTTTCAATCGACTCTAGTGCAGTACATTGATGATCTGCTGATCGCATCTAAAACAAGGGATGAGTGCAAGTATGATTCGATTGCTTTGCTGAATCATTTGGGAAAAAACGGACACAACGTGTCCCCAAAGAAACTGCAACATTGCCAGACAGAGGTGAAGTACTTGGGTCATCAAATTGAGAAAGGGTAGACAAAGTAATCCAGGGAAAGAGTAACTGCACTGTTACAGATGAATCCCCCAACAACACAAAGAGATGTTAGGATGTTTCTAGGAATGGTGGGATCCACGTCAGTGGATCCCGAATTTCTCAGTCATCTCCAAGCCATTGGTGAGACTGACGGCCAAAGAGGGGCCGGATGTCATAGTGTTGGGAGAGAAGGAAATGAAAGCTTTTACAGAGTTAAGAGAGAGCATGTGTGGGGCTCCAGCTTTAGGTATGCCTGACTACATGAAGCCTTTTGTTTTGTTTTGTCATGAACGTGATGCATGTTCTTTGTCTATCCTGACACAGGTCCATGGAGGTGTAAACAGACCAGTAGCATATTTTTCAGCTACTTTGGACCCAGTTGCAGCAGCCTTACCGGGTTGTCTGCATGCAGTAGCAGCAGTTGGACAAAACCTCACACAGTGTGAAGGCATAGTGATGGGACATCCTCTAACAGTCATGGTTCCTCACTCTGTTGAAATCCTGTTGACCCGTACTAAAACGCAGCACATGACAAATGCCAGATTGCCGAAATATGAAACAATTATATTCGGGTCACCAAATGTAAAGTTGAAGAGATGTACAGTGTTGAACCCAGCAACTTTGCTTCCTAATGAAAACACAGAGCTCGAAAATGTGGAAGATGTAGAACATGATTGTCTTGAGGTAACAGAAATGTGCACCAAACAGAGGCCTGACATTAAAGATATCCAATTGGAAGAAAATGACCAAATTATCTTTGTTGATGGCTCATGCTTGAGAGACTCAGTAGGAGTGCTGAGAGCCGGATATGCTATATGCACGATTTCCGGTATCCTGGAAGCGTACTGGCTTCAGAGAGTATATTCTGCCCAAGTAGCCGAACTGGTTGCTCTTACTAGAGCTTGCCATGCTTCTGCCCAGCTGAGAGTGACTATCTATACTGATAGCTGGTACGGATTCGGAATTGTCCATGATTTTGGCCAACTGTGGTCACAGAGGTGTTTCCTGACCTCTTCTGGTTCGCCAGTGAAAAAGGGTGAGAGAATTAAGGAGTTGTTGCACGCAATTCAGTTACCTCATGAAATTGCCGTGGTGAAATGCAGTGCTCACCTAAAGTCACAGGACTTAGTTTCAATGGAAAATAGATATGTGGATCAAGTCGCAAGGTTTTGCGCATTGAACTGTATATCGTTTAAGGATCAGTGGGAATTGTTACCTGAAACAGAAAATGAGACATGCACAGGTTACGCATTAAGGGTGATTGATACATTAGAAGAATTGAGATTGTTGCAGGGACGTGCCAGCAAAGATGAGAAGCGTTCTTGGGTTAGGATGCAATGTGTAAAAAGGCCAGACGACTTGTGGGTTTCAGATGAAGGGAAAATGGTCTTGCCAAACAGTCTTTTGTCACAATTTGCAAGGTTTTACCATGGCCAGGCACATATTGGGAGGGATGCCATGATTAGGTTGTTCAAGATTGACTGGTTTAACCCGAAGTTCAGACAAGCTGCAGAAGTTATTTGCCATAGGTGTATCATCTGTCAACAGATGAATGCGGGGAAAGGTACAGTGGTGAATTTGAGCCACATTGGGAGAGCTGGAGGTCCATTTAGCAGAATGCAATTGGATTGTATTGAGATGCCCGTGTGTGGAGGTCTGAGGTATGTGTTGGTGATTGTGTGCATCTTTAGTCATTGGATTGAAGCGTATCCTACACGCAGGAATGACAGCCTCACAGTAGCGAAGCTGCTGCTTAGGGAATTGATACCTTGTTTCGGGTTTCTGATCTCTTTAGAATCAGATAGGGGAAGTCACTTCAACACAAGGTGGTTAAGCTATTGTGTGCAGCATTGAACATTGAACAGAAGTTGCATTGTAGTTACAGCCCTGAAGCATCAGGACTAGTGGAGCAGATGAATGGTACACTGAAGTCGAGAATGGCGAAAATGTGTGCAGCCACGAATTTGAAATGGCCCGATGCATTACCTTTGGTGTTAATGTCAATGAGAAATACACCTAACAAGAAAACAGGACTGTCCCCTCATGAAATTCTCATGGGCCGAGCTATGAGACTGCCCGCAGTGCCTGCAAATGCTCTTGTGAATATCACGGATGATATGGTGTTGGACTACTGCAAGGGTCTGGCTGATGTGGTCCGCTCTTTTTCTCACCAGGTGGAATCTACCACCTTGTCACCGATAAATGATCAGGACACAACCTGAAAGCTGGTGACTGGGTTGTCATCAAGAAACACGTACGGAAGTCGTGTTTGGAGCCACTTTGGAAGGGGCCATACCAAGTGATACTAAGGACCACTACTGCTGTGAAGTGTGCGGGAATTCCGAACTGGATTCATGCCAGTCACACAAAAAAGGTGACGTGTCCAACTGATGCGGAAGTTGAGTTGTTGAAAGTACCAACGACAGAGAAGGAAGTCTCAGGGCCGGAGAGTGATCAAAGGGGAACTGAGACAGAAGGAGAGCCCATTGAGGACGGCTTGGTCCTTCCAGTAAGAGACGAGGGAGAAGAGATCCAGAGGGGTGACAGTGAGCCTATCTCAACTGAGGCAGCAGGAGAGCCTAATCAGAGGGAGGTCCTCCCAGAAGCAGATGATTATGAGAATGATCGAGAGCGTTTGTCGAGGTCGAGTCGAGGTGGAAGAGAGTCAGAGTGTCCAAACTCCTGAGCAGATTGCAGGTCCATCAAGAGAAAACACCATAGAGCCCAGAGTGGGCAAAGGGTTGCCGCAGGAGAAATCAAAGACAAGAGAGACACTGAAAGGAGATTAGTGGCCAGATTTGCAAGTGAAAAGGGGAGAGGTGGTTGTCGGACATGAAATACAGGAAGAAGTTGATACGACAAGGAAAGAAGACCTAAGTGAAGGAGAGTTGCAAGGTGATCGCAAGTTGAAAAGAAAGAGAGTAACAAACAGAAGGTACGCAGGTCCTGAATGGGCGTATGCAACGACAGCTGAATGGCAACAAGATTTCTTGGCATTTTGCTTTGATCGAGAAGTTCCAGGTAAACACTTTGGCACTTGAGTTTGACTGGCAAGACTGAATAGGTGAAAGATCAAATTAAAGTTGAAACTTGAGAAAAGAGACTGAAAATTTTACCGGTTGAGACTTTGAAAACCTGAATTTACTTTTGAAAAACGATTTTGACAAGCTGCTAACCTGAATTGACAAGGATCCTGGGAGTGAAACGGAAAGCTGTAAATAATTGCTTGTTTTGACTTTGCCGCAAAAAAAAAAAAGGAAGTTTTAACCATCCTCTGTTGGTTGTTGCTACAAATTAACAATCCTTCACTTTCTGATTCTTTATAGATCATGGCTAATATTAGACAAGATAATGGAAGGAGTAGGCGTTGTAAATATTTGGGTGTCGGTTTAGGTGTTGTGGTTGTGGGTATGACACTAATGGATAAGAGCGAGACTAACAATGCTACAATTCCTTAGACTACCACTGCACTAACAGCTTGGGAAAAGTTTGAGCGGGATGAGAGATATTTGCATGAGGGAACAAACGAAAAAGGGGAACTGTCCTCTAACGTTTTCCATTGCTTGCTGAGTGAGTATGTTGACACACACAATGGATGCGATAGATTGCTTTGTGTGTACACAGATTCCTGTTTCAGTACAAGAGGGGTTACCTATCATAGTCTGCCACTAACGTATGGCATAAGTTGTAGTCTGCTACTAACAAGATTCTATAACCAGGAAGAGATACAATACTTTTACTCAAACTATGACCTTGTGTTTTCTTACGTGCCTATAATAGAAGATTTGAGTGGAGTAGATAGATACTATAGCATAAAACTAGTTAAAGGCAACAGTGACAATTAGTACATCTTATGCACACCGCAATAATTTGACATGCTTGCTTACACCTGTAGAGAAAAGCTTTTTAGATCACACGGACGAAAAAGGAGGGCATTAAAGGGTAAATTAGAAAAAGGATTGCAGCAGCGGGCTCTTGCTAGTAGTAAAGGTTATGGTGCAATTAGAGAACAAGGGAAGTTAGCTTTAGATGCACTACATGTAGGGAAGCTTTGCATATCTAGACCGAAGTCATACTATAACAATGTGTTTGTGGGAATGAGTGAATGTAAGCATGTGTTTTTGTTTCAGAGTAAGTGGACGCTCATGTTAAATGGACATGATCCTGCAATCCCAGGGATCTATTACATATGTGGACTTAATGCTTATTACCGTCTTCCAAAGGGATGGTATGGGACATGTTATTTGGGGATAGTTTTCCCAAAGATATATCAACTTGATGATTTGAAAAGGTTTCTGAAATTGTCTGAATTACATCTACTAGACAAAGGAGAGAGACTGCTGCTGGTGTAGTAGGAGACATATTTGGGGTGATAATTCCTTCAGTGGGAGTTATCTTAAACTCCATAAAGATTTGAAAGTTGTCTACTATTGTGGATAACATGCTGACAAACTTTTCAGGGGCTATACTCCTGATGGATACTGAACTTGCTGCAGAGAGGGCTATGACTCTTCAAAACAGGCTTGCTTTAGACATTCTTTTAGCGAAAAATGGCGGAGTTTGTAAGATGCTTAATGAGCGTCATTGTTGCACATATATACCAGATATTAGTAATGAGATTAGAAGTATGATTACTAACTTGACTAGGGATAGTACGGACTTGAAGGAATTGAAGGAACCAGGTGTTTGGGGAAAAGGTTGGGAAAGGATTTGCTTCAGTGGGAAACTGGCTTAGTAACATTTGGCATGGGATATTGTCTAAAATAATACAGGGGATATTGATTGTTATAGCTTGCATATTCAGATTGTGGGTGGCATGTAAAATTAGTAAAAGAATAAAATTAAAGATGGCGAAAAATAACAAGAGGAGGGAAGGAAAACAAAGGGAAACATTATTCAGAGCAAAATCAAAGGGGAAGCCAATAAAGGAAGAGATTGAGATGAGAGAATTTTATGATGTAAAATTAGTGGGGAAAGTGTGTGTGATGAGAAGAGTCATCAGAGGAGGGATTGTTGGAGTGTGTCTTTTAAAATTAATATTACCATGAAAAGCTTTCGATATATTGTGTGATGAAGCTGCATAGAAAATGCAATGCACGCGTTTGAAATGTGCCCACGGGGAGTGGCTACCAATGTATACGAAGACTAATGAATGTTATTAATGCTTAAATAATTTGTACTAATGTTTTGAATTTGTATTAACATATCGTAATTAAAGTCATGAATTAGAAGTCTGCTTGTTTGAATCAATAGGTTTTAGCTTAGCGAGGATCTGGGCCTAGCTGCCTGGGCTCATATTAAACTGCATTCTCTAACGTGCAATGTGCTGTTTTCCTGAAGGACACAAAGTTGTACTTTTCCAGAAGTTATGTGTGTGTAGCTGTAGTAAATTCTTTCTCATGAGACCCGACTTGCTCAAGGAGACATTCCTGCTGAATGCAACAGTGTAATTCGTAACAGGTGCAAGGCTGCCTGGACTAGGAGAAAACAATAGGGACACTGACTGGAGCGTAAAGTGTAACTTTACTTACCTGACATTCCAACCGATGAAGACGTCAATAACTTGGACCAATCAGCGACATGAGAACTGTGGTTTGTGGAAAATTCTGGTGAAGTGTAAACTGGACTATTGGACAGAGATAATGATGCACCAAATATTATCCAATGGGAAATTGAGGGCTTGTTAGACAGTTTTGATTTAACCGCTTGACCCGAGGAGAAATCGTCCATTCTTCCATTCGTCCATTCTTCCATGCCATGCCATTCCGGTTCCTTTTTGCCATCCTTTGCCATTCTTTGAGACTTTGCCGTTTATTCGTCCTGATACTCTAAAACATCCTCAAACTATTCCTTACCTGATATTCACCTCTCCTCCCTTTGAGGGAAGATCCTATTCCTTAACCATGCTATATTGCGACTTTGCCCCATAATATCTTTGCTGATGGTGAATCGACTGATGTCCTGAGGACGAAGAATGACGCTGTTTGCTGATCCGTTGGATTGGTAACTATCTGATGCAAATTGTAAATTTGTCTGTTTGCCTTTTCTTTCTAGGTACCAGCTGCTGATTTTGATAGAGGCCTTAGTTTAGATGTTTTCTAAATTTGTGTTCACTAAAATGTTTTGCATGAAGCCCAACATGCTAATGCTAATTCGAGGTTAGTTAAGGTGTCCACTAATATCTGAAGCAAATAGAGAAATGACTGAGTTCTTGCTTTGTTGGTTCGTGTACTAATGAGACTCTGCTAAATTGATTCATACTAATGATGTGCTTAAACTCTAAATGATCATAATCTATGCTTTGATTAAGTTTTGTTCTGTTGCTAAGTAGTAGTGGCTTTGATGTGCTTATTGCTATTGAAACTAATAAACATGATATTAGATTGTAACTAATTTGGGTAATAAATATCTTAACGCTTAATTAAACTAGTGTGATTATTCATGACTGAAAGGTCATGGTGTGTTCGATCATTGACTCTTATTGATTGCTTATTGATCCAGCTCTACTAGAAGGTGGCACGGGCCTTTAGAAGCAGGTCTATATTTTCCCCAGACCATTTTAGTCCCCCCACATCCCTTCATGGAGAAATGCCCAAAGAGGTAAATCGCCAGTCAGCCCCTGCTACTACATACAGGAGTATAGTTTCTTCTTTTGAAATGTCTTTCATTTCACTCCTCCAGCCTGCTCGCTCCCTCTCTCTCTCCCACAGCAATAGAGTAGACAGTGTTTTGTGGGTCCTAAGTGCAGGAAGGAAATGCAAGCTGTTGCTGCTACTTGAATTATAAAATACAACAATAAACAAGGTTTAGTGAGCCCCTGAGGTCATGGTGCCAGTGGACCTGCTGCACCAATGAAAGCTACGCCCCTGCTCACGCTTTCTCTCGGTTCTCCGTTTCACCATCAACTTGCAATGGCCTAATAAAACAGAAGAGCATCACTCATGTACAATACTGAAACACTCCCCAAGTAGGCCATACTGTGATGTACCTGTTCATTGTTGACGCAGCATTGTACTCTCATTTTGGGATTCAAAATTCAAGATTCATATTTTAGTTGCAGTGTGTGACATAGCAGGTTTGCTTCACCAGAAAGTGCAGGGTCTATTCTGTGTATCTAGATACTTTCATGATACTAACGCTTGCATACCATTGCTGCAATTTTATACTGCTTGTTGAGGAATTTTCTAATGTTTAATCCCAATCAAACTCTTCAGGATTTTTGTTTAAAACGTTTTAATCATTGTACAGGCACTATTAATTTATTACTAATCAGTGTTTTTGTTTGATTTTTAAATATGTTTTAGTTGCTTCTAAGCCTTGCTCGGACATCATAGATAGACTTGTGATTCGGAGAGGTTCTTTAGATGCCAGTCGCAATCTAAGTCCTGTACCAGCACATCCCATGAAAGTTGAAAAAGAAAAAACAATGTATGTTTACCTAAGTCATGGTACTGCTGTGAATAAAGCCCTTGTTGACATTGAAAAACATCAAGGTAATCTCTGCAGCAATGCTACTGATCTAACGAGGGATAAATGATCCCAATTATTTCTTAAATTTTATCCACAAAGTAGATTTGGCGAGCTTGAGAGGACATTCAGCTCAGACTGGTACAAAATGTGACCATGTCTGGAACACTCTGTTAGTCTAGATGCTTGCTTTTTTTTCCCATGTTGTGTGATTATTAATGGGAAAAATGATAGGGATACTGTTTTTACTGTAACTGGTTTCTGTAACTGGAAAAGTGAGCTAACGTCTGGTACGGTTTTGCTAACATATGGCCAGTCAAATGTATACATATGCAGTACTAGCTCTGGCAGTGGCATCTAAGAGAGTGGAAAGAGGAGAGACAATTGCCTATACAAAAGTAATAGAAAATAATCGATATTAGGTAAAAAAGCATTGGAGAAATCATTCAATTTCTTGTTGTAAATGAACTCCACCTACGTGGTGACGCAGAAGAATATTTTTTGATTCAACAAGTGGCTTATTTCTAAAGCTTTCCCAATACACTTTGAAAAAAGATAAAAGGCTAGCTGAAATTATACACCCTATACCCCTAAAAGCAAAATATACATCTAAATGTATTCAAAACGAAGTAATTGATACTTTAACTGGCATGGTTCTCTCACAAGTCAAAAAGCAGTACAAAAGTTGTGATTCAAAAAAATTGTTGTATTGAAAGCGATTGCACTGTGATGTAATATTAAAAATCTGTCCCTCGTGGTGCCTTTTGTGAGCAAAGCCAATCCCGAGGAGCAGTTAATTGGTCTTTTGCCAATAGAACAACTAGATGCTGAATATATAGCTGGTCAGATTTTATGCCACTTGGTTTCCCGTGATTTCAAACCAGAAGACATTTTAAGTCAGTGTAATGATTGGGCATCAGTGATGTCTGGATGCAATGCAGGTGTTCAGGCTGTGATACAGAGAAGATTCAATAAATATATTCCTTACATACACTGTTACAATCACAAGCTTCATCTTGTTGTCAAACATGCAGTCCAGAATGAACCAAGGGCAAAGCAATTCTTTGATCCTTGTAATATGCTGTACTATTTATTTCACCATCATTGTGTGAGTCAAAGATATAATGGACCGACTCTCAAATGTCTTCTTGAAATTCAATGGACTAGCCATTATGAGGTTACCAAATGTGTGGTTGAAAACATTGACACAATTTCTGATCTTATATCAGACATATAGCATGATCACAATCCCACATCTGAGTTGAAGGCAGAAGCTTGTGGTTTATTATCTCATATTCAAAGGGAGAATGTTCATTTTATTGATTCAGCTCGGTGTTGCACCAAAAATAGCAGTGCTGCACTGCACCACTTTTGAAATGCAGGGGTGCGCCATATTTAGAGGAATATGGAGCACACCTGTATTTCCCCTTACGCTGGCACTGAATTAAGCTGCCTGCCGCCAACGCAGGCATCCTTGCACCATAGTGCAAGGGTGTCTGCATTGAGGGGATAGATTGTGCAGGAAGGTGTCTCTTCCTGCACATAAACAACCTATAATGGTGATTTGGCACTTCTATGTGTGCTGCAAGATGCACCACACATAGAAGTACCAAAGCATCGTTTTGAATGATTGTTTACGTGCAGGAAGGTGTCCCTTTCTGCATGTAAACAATCGTCCATGGCATTTTGCTTCTTCTATGTGCTGCAGAATGCAGCACACATAGAAAACGCAAAAAACAAGGAGGAATAAAAGCATTCCTTCTCGTTTTGCCATGCTGTGATGCTATTAATTGTGTTTGACCAATGACTTTGTGTTTCACCACTGCGCATATTAGTTGCTCAATGTTCACCAGTAGCACATTATATGTTTTGTTCAGTTTAGCTGCCTATTGGCTTTAACATGGAGTTAGCCATTAAATTCTGTATTCAGTTTAGCTGCCTATTGGCTTTGACATGACATTAGACATTACATTTGATATTCAGTTTAGCTGCCTATTGGCTTTGACATGGCATTAGACATTACATTCTGTATTCAGCTTAGCTGCCTATTGGCTTTGACATGGCATTAGACATTACATTTGATATTTAGGTTAGCTGCCTATTGGCTTTAACATGGGGTTAAACATTGCAGTTGAGACATTACAGATGTCTGTGTTTTTCCAAGCCGTGTTTTTCCACAAGATGGACCAAGCTGTTTTCTTCACACCAGACCTTAGCTGATAAGAGCACGTAGATTTTGTGTTTACCTCGCAATCCAGTCTGAGAACGAAGAGCTCAGGAGAATTGGCCTCTCTCCAAGGTTCTTTGGCTCTCACACTGAGTTTGCTTTTAAGGATGACTCTGGTCTACAGTGAGTTAGATTTTAATCTGCTTGACTTCAGCCTGGAACTAGACGTCAGTTGCCAGTCTCCCATTTGGGTAGAGAATCTCTTTCTCGCAGTTGACCGGAGTCATCAACTTGCAGACCCCAGAAAGATGAAGCTGAGTATAGGCCCTACCGCCTTGCCCATACGGTGATGAATTTTGACTTTTATGCTTTGCTTTGAAGTTATGCCATAAATGTCTTCACCTATATTTGCTGTGTACATTGCAACTGAGAAGTACTTTGATATATTTTGCTTTCATTGCTGCGACTACTTTTGATGAATGTGTGCTTCCAATCTACTAATTTCGTCTCTCAGGAACTTGTGGGTGGGGGAGAATTAACAACAATAAATGTCTTCTTTAAACTCAGAAGTGCATTCCAGAGAGGTTCTGTAAACTCAGATATGAGATAAGAGGGAAAGCAGAACACCACCCAACTCATAAATCTGAGGCAGTATCAAAAGCAAAGGTGTTGCGGTGGAACGCCCATAGCAACACCTATTGCACGCCCCTCTGATGCAGAAAACTGCTTTGGAGGGGGCCATATTTACACAAACAAAATTGAGTTACACCTCCTTGTAAATATGGGGCAGTGCTTAGCACCACCGGAGCGTCATGAAAAGTGAAGCTCCAGTGGCACTAGGGGCTCTTAAATATGCCCCTTAATGCCTTGAAAGCAATGCGTGCAAATCCAGTGTTTTCAACCAAGTATTGCTCTTCTCTTGATGTATCAGATGAAAGCACACATGTTAATCATGATCCAAAAAGGAGGAGGACTCTCAACTGCTGATTTGAGGATTCAGTGGTGCTTTCAACAGTTGAACAGTCTGCAGATGACTCTTTCTTTTCCCAACAGCAAGTGCTCAGGAAGCCCCCCTTGAACATTCTGGACAGAGCAATAGCTGAAATGGAAACCAGATTCTCCCAGAAGAATATTGAACTCATCAAAGCCATTTCTCTCTTGGTTCCCTCATCGCCTCATTTTCTTGATGTGAACAAGTGTGCACCCCTTCTAGACCTAAATAATGTAAGCAAAGCTACTCTTGCAGCAGAACTAACTATTTCAAAACCAATATTACAAAAAAGTCACAGATGGTGCAGATTTTGCCACCATTTGTGAATTGGTGCATGACTATGCTGAAGCTTTCCCAGCACTTCATGAAATGTATGTATCTGCACTGGTTATAGGGGATTCAACTACAGCCTGTGAGATCTCTTTTTCAACCCTATCCTGTGTCCTCACGCCTTTGTGGCGCACCATGATTCATGATCGGAAGCAGAATTCGACTATTTTAGCACATGAGAAGGTACTCACGGCAAACCTATGTATGGATGAGTTTGTAAGGGAGTTTTCAAAGAAAAACAGAAGGTTACCTCTATGACTGTAATTACTAGTTTTGCAATTGTCAGGCATTAAAACTTCTGGCAGTTTTCAAAAATACTAATTTTTTTCAAATGTGTTGCTGTTTTTAAAATATATCTATGAAAGTAGATTGCAAAAGAATGACAAGAAAATAAACAATATAAAGGTCATATTGTGTGGAGAAATAAGTGTTGGACGAATTGCAGCAAGTACATAACAGCTTTTCTAGTGCAATGATGTCAAGGCTTTCGTGCGGTAATAGGAACCTCTTTAATCTTGAACTACTATTACAATATGCTTGGTATTCAAGTACTTGCATTGAAGCCTGGTTTGCTGTAATATGAGAGTTTACATTTAGGTACAGACATTACTCTTACTTTGAAATTACTCTCTACATGCTCTGTATACAGGCAGAATCTATCCGTTGTATGACGGTGTAGGTTTGCAAGTAGATATGATGTAATCTACGGCTGGTAGGCTACCGCATGAAGTGACAAATTGGGCCCACAGTGGCCCACCTGAATCCACCTAAATAAAAATTCCTGGAGCCGGGCCTGGTTCACGCCCTATAATGATACATAAGCATTGTATCCCGATATTTTCTTCTCACTTCCACTCATGCCACAACAGATGTCCAGAATGAGTGCACCAGTGGGCAAGACCATGCATGGTGTAGGAAAGTTGCCACTGGAGCCTGGTGCCAGTAGCAACCTCTAGGTTTACGGGGTCTATTCAGTTAAGCAGCACTGGTGTTACATATATGCGGTGTAAGAAATTTAAATGGACTAATGTAAACCCTGCAGTACAGGAAATAGATTGTACTATGGCACAGGACCTAGACCACTGCACATCCTCCAAGGGCTCCCCCAATTCCTCTTCCCAGGCACTCCTGGCGCGAAACAGGGTTTGGGCACTATCAGCCATAATGGCCTTATATAATTGCAAAACCAAGTGACGGCCCCCTCCACTCCAGCTCTAGCAATCCTCGAAACAGAAGAGAAGTGGATGGAGCAGTAGGGAACGGGAACCATATTTCCCGAGATATGGCAGCTATTCTAGTGTACATTAAGAATTGCCCATTCCTTATTGCAAAGGCTTCCTGCACTGCCTCAAAAGTAATAAATTCTGCGTTGGAGTACAGATATTCAAGGGTTTCACAGCCACCCCCCATCCCCCCCCCCCCCCACCAAGCTGTAACATTCACCAATGCAGCAAATTTACAGAATGCTAGCAGGTCCTAAAAATTAAACTCTCGAGCAAAGGGATCTCTACCCAGCACTACCCTAACAGCCCGTTCCCAGAGTGAACTGTGTGCCTAATAAGGTACGATACGGACGACACATCCCTTCCTCCTGACAGCAACAATTGCTGGAGAGTAGGAGCATGTGTCCAGCCTGCCAACAGTGATCTCTCCCAGTTTCCACTGTCCGAAAACCAGTGGGGAGCGTGCTGTAGCTGGGAGGCCAAATAGTACAGCTCTATGTTGGGGAATGCCATCACACTCTCCAGCGTGGGTAAAAACAAGAATTCAGGTGTTACCCTACTTCTTCCTTCGGCCCATATCAGCCTAATAAGAAGAGAATGTAATCTCCAAAAGGCTGCCCAGGGGATAGTTGTCAAACTAGTGTTGCATAGTGTACTGGCACCTCGGCAAAATCATCATCTTAGCCACGACCACTCAACCCATAAGAGACAGTAGAAGTGTATTCCAGAATTGTACTGACACACACAGTCCCTCGGTGATTCTATCAATGTTATGGTGCTTTCACTTTTGGGACGTGTGGTCCACCATGATCCACAGGTAACAGAACTGGTCTGTTTCTCAGCACAGGGGTAGGACAGGCAGGGAGGCTGGTTTCAAAGCAGCCAACACACCCAACAGAAGCAACAGAGATTTGCCATGATTCATTTTAAGGCCTGTTAAGTCCCCAAAGGCATCCAGTTATTGTAGGAAAAGAGGTGGGGACTCCTGAGGTGCCATAAGATAAAAGAGGGTGTCATCTACATAAAGAGACACCAAATGATTCACATTTCCCACTAAGATCCTACATTCCAGCATAGCCTGCCGAATTTAGATTGCCAGAGGCTCTAGTGCGAGGTAATGAACATGTCATAAATCTTTGTATTGAAGAGTAACTATGTGTGCAGGGGACAGTTGACTTGTGTTCATTATGTTCAACACAAGTTTTTTGGTACTGCAGAAAAAGTTTGCAGAAGGGCAAAGATTCTATGTACTACATAAGTATTGTAAGCATGATTGAATTAATAGACAGAATTGTCTCAGCATAACAATTTCTACTCAATTTAGAAGGCTGTGTCCACCAGGTATTAAGCTATGTACTTGTGCTTACTTTGCTTCAAATTCAAAAGATGGACTCTGTAAAGTATGAAGGCTGCAGGTGGTATAATCTTAAGCACATTCAGGCATTGTTTACTTTAAGAGAATAGTGTCTGCTTTGCCAAGTGTTGCATAGAGTGTACACTGTTCTTAGTAGATACTTTTTAGTACTCTGTAGTGTATTTCTCATGAGCATTTCACTGTCTGCAAACAGTCTGGTTCAGGGTAAACTCTTTCCATAGAGTGAATACTGTTTACATGACCCACTTCTCTACTTATATCAACTTCATTTCTTCATGTAAGTTTGGTGATTGTCAGGGGTTTGATACAGATAAAAGCCGTTCGTAGTAGGGTATTCCTTTTCAAACAGATGTTCAGTATTTTTTTAAAACATTGCTCTCTATGAACAGGTGTATACAGATTGAACACTGTATCCAATGAGGGTTACCCATATATCTCTGGTTGATTGTTAATGTGATCAATACTACCCGTGAGGTGTGTGGTATAGGCTCAATGTTGCATAACATGCTTATTTTCAACATCTAAGTGAGTTGTTTGTGTGGTGGCAGTAGTAATGGGTAATTCTTTCCGAGCTATTTTGTACTTACTGTCAGGCCTCTAATGTTATGCTAATGTAGAGCAATATGTGGGAAAGTGAAGTTTAGATTATATCATCAGTGAAAGTCATCAATGATGTAATTTGAGATGTCATTAGTGACGTCATAAATAATGTCATACAACATGGCATGAGTGATGTCATATGTAATGTCATAAGCAGAGCATAAGTGGGCACAAGTTACAGTTAGTGCTGCTAACTATAACTGCTGAATTTCTGTGTTAACGTTGTCACTGAAAAATGCACCTACCTATAATGGTACTTTAACCTTTGAGGGTTTTTCAGTGAATTTCTAAGGTTTTGTTTTTAATGAAAAAATATTATTTTAAGGTATTTTAATTTTTTTGGTGGGTATATGTATGCTAGAATGGTTTTATATTATATGTTGTGTTAAGGTAAGTAGATGGACTCTGATAAACAGCATCTCCAGTAAGACTCCTTGTCACAGTAGCAAGTGTACGGTATATTCAAAGATCACCTAATCCTTTCTACTTTTCACAATCCTGCAAGATTGTAATATTTTAAAAAATAATTAACCTTCTACTCATCACAGTACATATCTCTTACACATTTCCTCTCAATAACAGGACCACAATATGCTTTTCTACTAATAGAATGTATTGAGAACTCATACTCCTTTTTATTATTCACAATCCTGCAAGAGTCTCACAAGACACAAAAATGATTTAGAAATAAAATACATTTATATTCTTCACAGAAGTTATCCCTTAGACATCTCCTCTCTAAATCTAGGGAGACAGGATGCCCCGCTGTTGACCCCTTATATAGCTTTTTTACTTAATTTACACCTCTAATTTTTCACAGTAAATAGTAATCGCAGCCATTTACTTTCTAACATTCCAACAGCCAGCCAATTAGAATGCTTGCTCTTGCAGGACTCATGACAGCCTCTCGCTCCCGCAACAGCATGAAAACTCACAGGAAAAATGGGCCTCTCAACCAATCACAGATCTCCATTTTCACTTTTGCGCTACACCAGGAGGCCTGCAGGACTCTTGAGAGTCCAACTGTAAAAATATATAATTATTTTTCACCCTTAACTTCTCAAAATCTACTGGATGGATTTACACCAAATCACAAAAAGCACAATCTGTAGGCCAAGATCTAACTTCCTGCCCAATTTACTGTAATTCCATTCAGCAGTTTTTGCTAAAACCTGTTTTGAGGTCTATGGAGAATGCATGGAGATTTTATGTTTTAGGACTCCCATTTTCCCTCAGCCCCTGCTTGACGGATCACCCCAAAACTTTCCAGGAAGGAGCTGAGGTGGATGAACTTTTCATTTTGGAAATGTTTCTGAAGATTCGTCCAGTGGACCACAGTTATTAGTAACCAAAAAAACACTCTTCCTATGGAAAAGTAGACCTAACTATTACTACCTAGTTGCGACCACTAGTGTGTGTGTGTGTGTATATATATCTATATCTATATCAATATATCTATCGATATATAGATAGATATAGATATATATATATAGATATAGATAGATATATATATATATCCATCTATATATATATATATGTATATATATATATATAGATAGATATATATTTATATATATAAGATATATGTATATATTACCTACTGACAGTTGCCAATAGGTAGCTCTAGTTAGGACCTAATTTCCATAGGTAAACCCGACCATCTATGCTGTCTACCCCCTAGGCCACCCAGTGTGCAGTGGGACTGCGGGGGAGCCTGAAGGCCCCTGCAGTCCCAGGCAGCTCCCTACCTCCTGCGGGAGCCAGCATTGCTTTTGCACACAGGGAGCTTCTAAACATGCAGCTCCCTTGCTGCCAAAGCAATTGTTTCCTCTGTTTCCCTGCCTGCATGCCTGCAGGCCGGGAAACAGAGGAAACCTCTGCTTCCAGTGGGCGAGAGCACTTAGACCGCTCCGAGTGCACTTTGACAGTTCTCGCCTGCTGGAATCAGAGTGTTTGCTATGTACCTATATATACAAATTTGGATTCTCTTTAATATCTCAAAAACTACTAAACAGATTTACAGCAAATAACAAAGAGGGTGCTTTCTGGATCAAGAGCTACCTTTCTGCCAAATTTGGTGTAAATCTGTCCAGTGGTTCAGGCAGTATTCCCGTTCAAAAACCCTATGGGAATTAACATGGGGAAAACACGTTTTGGGATCCCCCCCTTTTTCTTGGCCCCCGCTTGATGGATCACTCCGAATCTTTCCAAACTGCAGCTGAAATGAGCATCAAATTTTCTTAGAAAATTTTGTGATGATTCATTACTGGCGCAAAAGATATAGGCACATAAAAAAACGCCTTCTCTATAGAAGCTAGGTCCTAACTATAACTACCTAGTGGTGACTGCCAATAGGCAAAAAATAAAATAATAATAAAAAAAATAAAAAAAAAAATATATATATATATATATATATACATACATACATATATATGTATATACATATATATATTTTTTCACTGAAAAAACCAAAGGTTACAGGGACGTTATAGTTAGGAAATAGAATTAAAAAAAACATATAAATTCACCTAAAAAAACAAAGGTTACAGGGACATACAACTCACGCCCCGCCATGCACAGTTTTTTGCTCAATAATTTTAGTTATAGTTACTTAAATTAACTCTAACTATAACTGCTGAATTTCTATGGGTTTGTGTGAGTAAATTCAGAACCTAACTATAACGTCTCTGTAACCTTTAGTTTTTTAAGTAAAAAATATGTGTGTGTGTGTGTGTGTATGTCTGTGTGTGTGTGTGTGTGTGTGTGTCTGCGTGTGGATGTGCAGTTTGAGTTGGGTCAGTGTTACCCCCAAAAATGTAATCCACATTGGAAAGTGTTGCGGTGATCTGTTGTGAGGGATCCAAAGAAAGGGAGGAGGTCCCAAAACATTGATCTCCCTGGTAAATTCCATTGAAATCTTGGAAGTTTCCCTCTCAATAACAAATCAGACGTCAATTTGGGGTTATGCCAGATTTGACAGAAAATTAGAACTTTACTCAGAAAGTGCGCTTTTCTTTCTTTATTGTAAATCGATTCAGCTGTTTGAGACCTTTGCATTTAAAGAGGTGATCAGGATGGTTATGAAGGGGTTAAATAATAGGTGTATCTGGGTGTTTGTTCCAGTGTGAGGCCCATGGTACCACAAATTTAACAAATAGGAGTATCTGATTAGTCAAGAGAGCTTTTCTCATGTCTGCTCGTTCCGTACTTTTCGGAGATATTAGTAGCCTGCTGTAACCCACAGAAAAATGTTGAGGCTCCCATTAGAGGTCTTGGGGGACTAGGCCCCCATATCCCAAATTTGTTTAAAAAAAATAATATAAAGGTGGAGTGTATGAACACCCTGACCCATTGACACATATGGGGTGGACAGAAAATCCTCCCCGCGCAAAGAAACGTAAACACATTTTTGTGCCAATGGTGGTACTCCTGTGGAACCCTTTGCAGTCCTCCTGTGATGTACTGCAGTACTTCCGCGGGAGCTCACGCTTAAGCTTCACAGCCATGGTACCGCATTACAGTGCAAGCTTCCCAGTGAAGCTTCCATGGTACCGTGGTACCATGGGGGTGAAGCTTGAACCCCGGTACTGGTGTAGTGATGAAAATGTTTTTAAAAATAATATAAGTGAAATGTGGGTTGGGGATACACGAGGTATGGCCACTTACAGCGGACTTGACCAGATGCCAAGTCTTGCAGCCAACCTCCTGTGCACTGTCAAAGGCCATGCACATTAGGAGATTGGCCACCTGTGGAGAGGATGGGTGGAAGTCTTGGCCATCTGAGGCCAAGCTCCTGTTGCCAACAGCCAAAGAAAGTGCACAGAGAGGGATTGGCTATCTGTGAAGCTGTGAGCAGTGGGGCGGACAGCCCACCCACAGTGGGATTGGGCAAGGCCTGGCCAAAGACATGGCCCCCTGCTAATCCCCTGCTGTGCACAGCCTTTGGCCGTGAGCAGCAGATGGTTGGCTACCGATTGGGGTTTGGCCAGAGGTGCGTTACTGATAATGTAATTTGAGATGTCATCAGTGATGTCATTTAACAATCAATCAATCAATCACAGTATTTATAAGCGCACTACGTACCCGTTAGGGTTTCAAGGCTCTGAGGGGGGGAGGGGGCTGCTGATACTGGTCGAAGAGCCAGGTCTTGAGGAGTCTCCTGAAGGTGAGAAGATCCTGGGTCTGTCGCAGAGCGGTAGGGAGGGCGTTCCAGGTCTTGGCGGCGAGATAGGAGAAGGATCTGCCACCGGAGGTCTTGCGTTGGAAGCGGAGAACGATGACGAGGGCGAGGTTGGCAGAGTGGAGTTGGCGGGAGGGGACGTAGAAGTTGAGTCTGTTGTTCAGGTAGACTGGTCCAGCGTTGTGGAGTGCCTTGTGAGCGTGGGTGAGAAGTTTGAAGGTGATCCTCTTGTCCACGGGGAGCCAGTGGAGGTCTTTCAGGTGATGGGAGATGTGGCATCGGCGGGGTACGTTTAGGACCAGTCGGGCGGAGGCGTTTTGGATGCGTTGGAGGCGTTGGATGTCTTTTGCTGGGATGCCTGTGTAGAGTGCGTTGCCGTAGTCCAGTCTACTGCTGACGAGGGCCTGGGTCACCATTTTTCTGGTTTCCGTCGGGATCCATTTGTAGATTCTACGGAGCATGAGGAGGGTGTTGTAGCAGGAGGAGGAAACTGCGTTGACCTGCTTGGACATGGTGAGGGCGGAGTCGAGGACGAAGCCCAGGTTGCATGCGTGGTTGGTTGGTGTTGGAGGGGGTCCCAGCGCCGTGGGCCACCAGGAGTCGTCCCAGGCCGATGGGGTGCGTCCGAGGATGAGGACCTCTGTCTTGTCGGAGTTTAACTTCAGGCAGCTTTTTCTCATCCATTCGGCGATGGACTTCATTCCCTCGTGGAGGTTGGCTTTGGCGGTGTGTGGGTCTTTGGTGAGGGAGAGGATGAGTTGGGTGTCGTCGGCGTAGGAGAGAATGTTGAGGTTGTGCTGACGGGCTAGTTGATGTATGATGAGTGATGTAATACGTGCTGTCATAAGCAGTGCATATCAGGGGCCTAAGTTATGTTTCGTCATTAACCTATAACTGTAAGTTTCTGTGTTTGTTTTGGTTTTTAAACATGAGTTTTTTGTGGTATTTTAACACCTAACTATAATTTTTACATGTACTACAAGATCATTCTCCCTCCATTACCGAAGAAAAGTGGACGCACTTACAGTAACAAGGTTTTAGTGATTCTTTCATTGTTTAAGTTGGAAACTGTTGAAAACATTTTGGCTAAATGGCCTTGTTCATGAGTGAGATGCCATCTTGATTTACCCCATGCAGTGATCGTGTTTGCACGCGTTGGATAATCTAAAAAGTTTTATGGTTGCTAGTCACATGGCTCAAGCCCATTTCATGCTGTTGGTCCCACACTCAAGTGTTTTAAGTTTACTACTTATCCAAATACCATGTGCCTAATGGACATCAAGACAATACTGCCTGAAAAGCTTCTGTATGCTTGAAATATGGCAACTACATAATGTGAAGTATTGCTTGCTGTATACATTTCCAATTTCACTTGCTTTATTTTCCATAATTGCTCCATCAAATAATTGCGAACAATCAAATGTCAATTCATCAAAATTAAACCAAACGTGGGTCAATTATCTAAGCTAGTTTACCTAACCACATTGAATATAAGAATATATATACCATTATATGGCCAAAATATTATTAAAGAAATTTCATCTTCACAATTTCAGTCTCATACACTCATTTTGAGACCAGTAAACATCATCAGTTATATATATATATATATATATATATATATATATATATATATATATACATATATACATAATTATAAACTTGCCACATTTCCACATAATCCATCATAAACTGCAGAATCTGCAGATTTCAACAATAAAATAGTTTCTAGTTCAAACGGACCTAAAGTTACTAAAATCATGATGACATGTTTCTGCCTATTTTAAGGCCCTTCTGAAAGGATGGCTGGTTATCCTTCAACTGATTGTTGCTGTACTTGGGTGTTAAATTAGTAATAAAAAGGTGAAATCCTTTCCCAGACAGTGTTACCATGTGTAAAAATAATAAAATAATGAACTAGTACTGCCACAAAATGTGCTGCATTATATTGCTTAATTTGCCTTTCCTTTCTGCATGATTTAGTTAACTCTGCAACATAATGTGGTCCTCGTCTCCCACATAATTCCAGTAGCACTGAATGTATGTTAACAACACTTATCATCAATTGCATGTGTACATGATCATATAGGCCATCATTACGAGTTTGGCGGGTGGCGGAGGCCGGCTGCCAAACTTGTCCCGTCATTTGACCGCGTTTGTGGCAAGAACATCGTCTGCCTAATACAAGTTTCCCGCTGGGCCGACAAGCGGAAACAGCATTTTTGCCTGCCAGCCCAGCGGAAAACAGGGATTAACATTGACGCTGGCTCATTATCGACTGGCGGCAATGTGGTGGTGCGGCGGATGCAGCAGCACCCGTCGCGCTTTCCACTGCCTAAATTAAAGGCAGTGGAAAGCGCGACGGGCTGTCCATGTGGGTCCCAGCACTGACCATGCTAAGTACATGGGCACTGCACGGGCCCCCCAGGGTCCCCCGACACCCCTACTCCGCCAGCCTTTCCATGGCAGTCCAACCACTACGAAAAGGCTGGCGGAATGGGGAGTCGTAATCCCCAGGTTGGCGCTGCAAGCATCGCCACCCTGGCGGATTGCAGACCACTGGGCTGTTGGCTGGCGATAATCTGGTGGTGTTGGCGGTCCGACCATCATAACGTGGAGGTCTCATGACTGCTAGGGTCGTAATGAGGCCCATAATACCATTGTTCCTTAAACTAAGGGCCAGATTTACAAGAAAGTGGTGCATTGGTCTCAATGACACCATGGTTGCGCCATATTTACAATGCCCCGCACCATGTCACGTTAGGACAATAGCATCAAAAATGTTTACGCTAGTTTGGCATTTTGCTGCCGTAGCATCAAAAATGCAATTATTTTTACAGCAGTGCAGCATAGTGCAAGGAAGCCTATTGATTAGAATGGTTGCATCACTTTAACGCCTGCACTGAGCAGTTAACAATGACACCAAAAATGCCACAGAGAAACCATTTTTGCGGGTCTCCTAATGATGGAACAACCCCCTTGCATACATTATGCCTGACACTCAAGGGGTTGCAAAGTGGTGCAATGCATGCATTGCGCCTCTTTTTTAATATGGCGCGGCGATAATTGCCTCCTTGAGCCACATTAGCGTAAAGAAAATTACGCTAATGTGACTCAACTAGGAGCTAGAGCCTTGTAAATCTGGCCCTAAGTATGTCATGTGAGAGCCATAAATCATGCATCAACATGTTTCTCTTTGATCTTTGGTAAAAGATCTTCTCCAAAGGGCAACAAAAAAAGATGCATTCCAATATAGTTGTTACATAACTCATTATTTTGCCTGGCTGTATTATCTCAGAGGCCTAAATGAATAAGAGGTGATGGATGAAGAATTGTTCTGGAAGTCCAAAAGGATGCAAGTGTGCAGCATTTGTGATGATGCATGATAGGTTTATTCAGTTGTTCTATCACCATCAGGAATTTTGATTGCCCCAACCACAGAACTCTGATCCTCTGCCACAATCTCATACTTGTTCCATACTGTGTTGGACAATTGCCTGTTGGCCAATGTTCCCTTTAGATGGCTGTCAAATTCTCTGAAAAGATGACTCTGCACTTCTTGAATGTAGCACTTCTTGATCCCTTTGGCTGCTCTGTGTTTCATTGTTCCCAGAGCGTTGAAACTAGTGGTGTGCGAAATTTGTGTGATCTGCTTTGTGTAATTATGCCAAAGTTTAGGACAATTATCAGAAATTACACAAATTGTAAATCTGTCTTTTAGTGCAATCTGTTTAAAAAAGTGCGTCCTTATATTCATTTTTGATGTGAGGGCACATTTGTGTTTAAAAAAGTAGAATGTAAAAACACAAGGGGCACAAGCAACAGCCATTCATGTTCTGGCCATTTGCATTATTCCCACACCCTCTTCGTAAAATTTTAACAAGAACAGCGCTTAATCGCGTAATGTCGCATGATGGCGTAATTTCATGAATTTTGCGTAATATGTGCAAAGCAAAATTCGCACATCTAAACAAATGATGCCATTGTAATGTAATTGAAACCCATCAAAAAAGAGATTCGGTCTGTAAGGCAAAACCAAACTGCCTATGATTCATGAAGCTTCTGAAAACAAAACAATTTGGACATCATTCGAATGAAGGACTTACAATGGAACAATGACCAAAGAATGCCAGCGAGGGGACTTCCCTCATATCCAGCTGCACTGTGCTGCCCTATCGTAGCTACAAAGCCTTGGTTCTCTTTTGCACACCCAAGTCCTCTCGTCTACATAAGGCAACACCTGGTTCGTTATAAAACACATACCTCTTTACTCAACTTTTGGTTGTTAGTTGGAAAATGGACAGCACATGTTAGACTCTCCGGACATACTCCCATTTCTGAGCCAGGCACATTGGGTAACCTCAGTGCTTATACCGACTAGACTGGTGATTCGTCCAGTCGGAGAACAGACACCAACCATTTCGTAATGTCGCCAAACACACGGGTCACACCACAGTCTGGCAGCAAATTAGAGGGCAGTTTCTAAGGGTGTCACAGAGAACATTATAAAACCACGTAAAATTTCATTTGTCTTCAGTTTGTGCATTCATTAGATATTTCACTCAATCAGTTGGACCCCTCTTGACCTCGTTTCTAGGATATGTGATTCCTCCATGTAACCTACAATTAATAAAGCGTAATGTTCTAGTCCTCGGCCGCCTCACGTCTCATTCGCGGCCGTCCCGCCGCCGGCCTGCTGTTTGACAAGCGTCTGCTTAGGGGACGCTGTCCGTGAAGAGCCCTTTTCCATTAGCGCTCTGTTCCCATTCATCTCGTGACAGGCGTGGAATCCGACATTTCCACAGTGACTGGACCGTGAAATCCGCCCGTGATCGACACGGAGGAGACGAGCTTATTCCCCGGACGCCGGTGCCCGTGGGAGGCGGCACCGCCAGGGTGGATTTCATGCTGCCTGTCTGATGAATCCGCGTCGGAGCAGGAGGGACGGGGTGGGGGTAAACGGAAAGGTCCCGCAGGAGCTCGGCTGGAAAGCCGAAAACTACTAAAGGTTTTCACTATTGAGATGCCAGAATTCTACAGTGTAGTTTGATAAAGTGCATATGTGCCCAGACAGCCTGGCATCACGGTGCTTTCATTGAAAGTGCTCGTGGATGCAGTCCTGCTCAGTTTTGGGGGGTTAATCAAGGCTGAAAAGACTCTTCGCCCTGTCTTTTAGTCAGAGCGTGGAAGAAAGTCTCAAGGTGATACTTTATTTACCTCGTGGAAAAGATGAGGCCTGTTGTAATATACTCAGCATTTTAAAGTTGACAGGAGCGCATAGTATCCACTCTCCAAGTGCAAACAACCATAAGGCATTCTGCAGACTTCGGTAGTGTCACCTGCCTCGAAAGCTGGCCTCACATTTCACAAATATTTTCATCTTCACAATGGGCTCATCCTCCAAAACCGTTCCATCTTAGCTTCCTTCAAGGCTGAAGAGGCTGAGAAGTATGAGCGAGCCAATGTAGAGCTGGAGGCTGGACCCTTGTATTAAAGCCCCTCAGAAGACGAGCATCTGAATTCTTTATCCTTTAGAGACTAGGGAGCAGGTGTTTAAGTGGTCACTATATACACTTCTTGGCCAGAACAGGAGTAATGACAGCATTGAGTGTGAGGATGAGCAAGGTGTCGGAATTGTCTCCTAGAGCCCTTAAGAGTAATGATATAGCCTTGACGCTACAGGGCATCAACCTCTCTTATTCCTTACTTTGGAGAATCCATCCATTCCTTCCAACCTACTGCTTGGGGGGACTGATGAGAACCCCGGTGGTGGCACTCTTATGCTACTATAAAATTGTCTGTTCAAGGCATCCAAAGAAACCCATTGACTGGCTCCTAAGGTTTTGAAACTAGGTCCCAGACCGCTAGGATAAAATAAGCTTTCAAGGTGCTTCCTTGGCTCACAATAGACATGATGCTCAAGTTCAAAGTTTTTGTCACCGTGAAGCATTTAGAGCACCTTTAAGCCAATAAGGGGGACAGTAAGATCCTGGTGGCGTTGATCTCTATAATTTTAGTGGAACTGACATGCAGTCCCACTGAAGGCACTAAACTCTATATAGCGAGTGCCTTGATTGACACACACACTGAGCAAAGTTTGAAATTAAAGGGCCAGTTTCCCTGACGCACGAGTTTTCTTGCTGTGCTTGTAGACTATTGTGCTTTTTCTTTACCCAGGAATGCATGAATCAGATAGCTGTTCTGTGAATTGAAAATGAAGGATGGATTCCGTGTCTTAAATTGGGTAAATAGCTCGAATGAGTGCCTTTGTAACCTGGCTGCCCACGAGCAGACAGTCCCCGTCACAGGTTTATACCTGCAGAGCTGTTGAGGCTCTGCTTGTGTAAATCCAGAACTTCCAGCAGTATGGTGGGGAGGGAGCACCACTGATTCATGGCGGTCCTCTTGCTGAGCCAAACTCTAAATTATCGTATAAATACTTAAACAAAATAGTTGCCCAACTCCAGGACACTGCAATATATATCTATATAGAGGGGATGCTCTAAACAACCTATCCCCTAACTTTTAAACTTGCTGAGCAGATATGTACCCACGTGGAACCTTCGCTAAACTAACTAAAACCTCCTTGTCGCTCATAAGCATTCTATGCTGTGCAATTCCACTCATTTCAGCTACCTCTGAAAAAGACTGCCACCTTGCACTTTTAAAACAATCCTAAAATCCTACCTACTAAAGATGGACATCAGTCTGACCTAATCTTCAATCTTCATTGACCCTAGCATTCCCATGCCTCCCTAATAACCCTAACGCCATCATCTTCAAAGACTCCATCAGCGTCACCACCTCCACCGAAGACCCCCCCCTCGCCGCTGAACACCTGCATTTTCAGATTCGCACCGACCCAAGGACCACCCTCAGAGGATCCCTCGTCTACCGTCCTCCCGGACCTCGCGCCTCTTTCAGCGACGCCATCGCCGACTTCATCTCCCCGCACGCCCTCGCCTCACCGGACTACATCCTCCTAGGCGACCTCAACTTCCATCTGGAACAAAACAACGACCCCAACACCACCACCCTGCTCGACAACCTCGCCAACCTCGGCCTCAAACAACTGGTGAACACCGCCACCCACATCGCCGGACACACGCTCGACCCTATCTTCTCCGCCAGCAAACACGTCTTCTTCAGCCACACCTCTGCCCTGCACTGGACCGACCACAGCTGCGTCCACTTCACATTCCGACGCGAGACCTCCCACCTCCGCACTCAACCCATCCCTCGTCGACAGTGGAACAAGATCCCTGAAGAGCAACTCTTCTCCGCTCTCGCCGCCAACCAACCCACCCTCACCACCGACCCCAACGACGCAGCTCTCAACCTCACAAACTGGATCTCCAACTGCGCTGACAACCTTGCTCCCCTCAAACGCACGCATCGACAGACCAACACCAAAAAACCTCTCTGGTTCTCTGACACCCTCAAAGAATCAAAGAAAACTTGTCGTGCCCTTGAGAAGGCCTGGCGCAAGGACCACACCGCTGACAACATGACCGCCCTCAAGAACGCTACACGCGAACACCACCACCTGATCCGCACTGCCAAAAGGAACTTTTTCACCGACAGACTAGACAAAAACAGCCACAACAGCAGAGAACTCTTCAGCATCGTCAAAGAGTTCTCCAACCCCAGCGCCAGCGCCAACGCCGTCACGCCCTCACAGGATTTGTGCGAATCCCTCGCCACTTTCTTCCATCGCAAGATCAGCGACCTCCACGACAGCTTCGGACACCAGACCCAACCATACACCACTGAACCCGCTTCCCCGGACATCACCCTCAACAACTGGACCCACATCAACACGGAAGAAACCAAATCCATCATGAACTCTATCCACTCCGGCGCCCCTTCGGACCCCTGCCCGCACTTCATCTTTAACAAAGCCGACGACATCATCGCCCCGCACCTCCAGACCGTCATCAACTCTTCTTTTTCTTCTGCTACCTTCCCCGAATGCTGGAAGCACGCTGAAGTCAACGCCCTACTAAAGAAACCTACGGCTGACCCAAGCGACCTGAAAAACTTCCGCCCCATCTCTCTTCTACCTTTCCCAGCCAAGGTAATAGAAAAGACCGTCAACAAACAGCTGACCACCTTCCTGGAAGACAACAACCTGCTCGACCCTTCACAAACCGGATTCCGAACCAACCACAGCACGGAAACCGCCCTCATCTCAGTCACAGACGACATCAGAACCCTGATGGACAACGGTGAAACAGTCGCCCTCATTCTCCTCGACCTCTCGGCTGCCTTTGACACCGTCTGTCACCGCACCCTAATCACCCGCCTACGCTCCACCGGGATCCAAGGCCAGGCCCTGGACTGGATCGCCTCCTTCCTCGCTAACCGCTCCCAAAGAGTTTACCTCCCTCCGTTTCGCTCAGAACCCACCAAGATCATCTGCGGCGTACCTCAAGGCTCATCGCTCAGCCCGACACTCTTCAATGTCTACATGAGCCCCCTCGCCGACATCGTACGCAAGCACGACATCATCATCACCTCCTACGCCGACGACACCCAACTTGTACTCTCCCTCACCAAGGACCCCGCCAGCGCCAAGACCAACCTACAAGAGGGTATGAAGGACGTCGCAGATTGGATGAGGCTCAGCCGCCTAAAGCTGAACTCTGAAAAAACGGAAGTCCTCATCCTCGGCAACACCCCGTCCGCCTGGGACGACTCCTGGTGGCCCACGGCCCTCGGCACCGCACCGACCCCCGCAGACCACGCCCGCAACCTCGGCTTCATCTTGGACCCTCTTCTCACCATGACCAAGCAAGTCAACGCCGTGTCCTCCGCCTGCTTCCTCACTCTCCGCATGCTCCGCAAGATCTTCCGCTGGATCCCCGCCGACACCAGAAAAACCGTGACCCACGCCCTTGTCACGAGTCGCCTGGACTACGGCAACACCCTCTACGCTGGGACCACCGCCAAACTCCAAAACCGCCTGCAACGCATCCAAAACGCCTCGGCCCGCCTCATCCTCGACGTACCCCGCAACAGCCACATCTCCGCACACCTGAGACACCTGCATTGGCTCCCAGTCAGCAAAAGGATCACCTTCCGTCTTCTCACCCACGCACACAAAGCCCTCCACAACAAGGGACCGGAATACCTCAACAGACGCCTCAGCTTCTACGTCCCCACCCGCCCCCTCCGCTCCGCTGGCCTCGCACTTGCTGCCGTCCCTCGCACCCGCCGCTCCACGGCGGGTGGGAGATCTTTCTCCTTCCTGGCGGCCAAGACCTGGAACTCCCTCCCCACCAGCCTCAGGACCACCCAGGACCACTCCGCTTTCCGGAGACTCCTAAAGACTTGGCTGTTCGAGCAGCGATAACCCCCCCTTTTCCCCCCTAGCGCCTTGAGACCCGCACGGGTGAGTAGCGCGCTTTACAAATGCTAATGATTTGATTTGAATGTGACCATTTTGAGATATATATATCTATACATATATATATATATATATATATATATATATATATATATATATATATATATATTTTTTTTTTCACTGAAAAAAACAAAGGTTACAGGAACGTTATAGATAGGCTCACATTTTAAACGTACAAAACCATAGAAATTCACCTGTTAGAGCTATCTCAAGTAACTGTAAGTATTGCCCTAAGGTAAATATAACTCGCGTCCCCGCCACGCACAGTTTTATTGTAAAAAATGTTACTGCAACTATTACATTAATGTTATCAGTGATGTTATTAAAGATGTCATGAGTGCTGTAATTTGTGGGGTAATTAGCAGTGCATGGCGAGAGCGCGAGTTATAGTTACCTTAGGGCACGACTTATAGTTACTTGAGATAACGCTAACTATAACAGGTGAATTTATATGGTTTTGTACATTTAAAATGGGAGCCTAATTATAACATCACTGTAACCTTTGAATTTTTTCAGTGAATTTCTATGTTTTTTTAAATTCTATTTCCTAACTATAACGTCCCTGTAACCTTTGTATTTTTTTCAGTGAATTTCTATGTTTTTTTAAATGTATAGTAATTTTCATTATTGTATGTTAATCCAACCACCGCTGTGCATGGCCTTTGGCCGTGCGCTGCGGCGGTTGGCCACAGGGCCTGGCCTCTAGCCAGGCCCTACGGCCAAACTCCTATAATCACCTAACCTTGCACAGTGCAGGGCCTTCGCCTGTGCGTGGTAGGGGTTGCCCGCAAGGCCTGGTCTGCAGCCAGACCCTGTGGCGAAACCCCTAACAACCCAGCACTACTCTGCACACGGCCTTTTGGCCATGCGCAGCGGGAGTGACCGCAGTCTGTCTCTTTGTGTGCGAGAATAGGTGTAAATGGGTGTATCTGCGGGTCAGAGTGGCTGTGAGAGTCTCTGTCTGGGTGTGAGAATGCGTGCATCAGTGTCTTAATGGGTGTGTCAATGTCTGCGCAGCTCTGTGAGTGGGTGCATGATAGTGTCAGTGGGTATGTGCATGGGTGTGTGAGAGTCTGAGTGGGTCTGTGAGTGGGTGCGTGAGTGTCTGAGTGGGTCTGTGAGTGGGTGCATGAGGGTCTGAGTGGGAGTGTGAGTGGGTGCATAAAGGTTAGAGTGGGCGTGTGAGTGGGAGAAACAGTTTGAGAGAGAGAGAGAGGGAAAGAGTGAGAGGGAGAGCGATAGAGATAGAGAGTTTTGTAGGCTTTGATGGGTGATAGACTTAGAATGAGATATTTCTGGGCAAATTGAAAAGAAAATTGTATTTATCAATTAAAAAGAGTGACATCATCTTTCAGTATGAGCCTTAAACATTTGAAGTTTAAAAGAAATTAAAGGAGGGAAATGATCACAGACACACCTGGAGTAGAACCCTCAATTTTCAGTGTGAGGGTCTGAGGCCTTAACCATTAGGCCACAGGTGACTCATTTTGTCTATTTTTTGCCCTTTACGGGCTATCTGGGACTGCTGGGGGAGCCTCAAGGCCTCCTCTCGGGCCACAGCCGGCTTCTGCCTTCTGCATGGACCGGCATTGCACTCACAAGTGGGGATGTGCTTTAAATAGCAGCTCCCTGCTTACTGGAGCAATGTTTTCATATGTCTTCCGTGCATGCATATCTGCATGCAGAAAAAACAGATGAATACTCAACTTTCTGACAGAAGGACTTTGTTTGCTTTTGCTTGGTGGGAGCAGTCAGCTTCCACCAAGCAAAAGCAAACACCTATGTCCTGTGGGTAGGCACCCGGAAACATAGCAAGAGCTGGCCCTGGGGGTTGGTGGTATGCTGGAGCCATAAGTGGCTCCACGAGGGGGGCCGTGTGGCCCCCCTTCAACAATCTGTTTTGCCCCAGGGAGGTGGTGGTCCCTAGGGCTGCAGGGGTAGGGATGCAGGCAGCCCCCGCACTTCATTGTAATTTGTGCCCCAGGGAGATGACAGTCTCCAGGGCTGCGAGGGGGGGAAGCTACGCGCCACCCCACATGCAATGTTAATAATGCCCCCGGGAGGTGGTGGCCCCAGAGGCAATGAGGGGAGGCGCGTGGCCCTCCCCGCATTGAAATTAACAATACCCCGTGGAGGTGGTGGTCCCAAGGGGGTGAGGGGGCCACATGGCCCCCCTGCATGTATTTTATGTATCGTCCCAGGGAAGTGGTGGTCCCTGGGGCTGAGGGGGAGGTTGTCGGGCCTCCTCCACACATAAAAAGCATTTTGTCCTGGGGGTGGTAGTCCCTGGGGTGTGGGGGGGCACCCGGCCCCCTCGGACTGCTGTATAGCCATTTTGACCATTTATTTTAGACACATTATCTTAGCAACTAGGTCTGCCACTTGCGCACTTCAGCCCAATTACATTTTGTTCAGCTTCATTTTATTATTTTAGCACAGGCCACATTTGCGATACTGTTTTATTTTCTTTATCCAGTTGTTCTTTTGCCTAGGAAAGCATTGTGTTTCTAGCAAAAAATTCTTTTAACTTTGTGCTTTCCTCAAGGCTGCAGCCAGATAGAGTTGCCAGCAAAGTGGTACACTGTGTCTCCAACATTCACAGAAATATACACATCCTTAGGTGGGGACATTTTCTCAGAACATCAGCTGTTTTATTTTAACAACCCTTCTCTGTCCCATTACACTTTAGAGGGAGATTCTAGCCAGACGACCACGACTGCATGCTGATTGCCTTTGCTACAGCTGCCTACTTAGACTACCGGATCCCTGGCTTACATGGGGATGGTGTCTTTCTAGACAACAGGCTTGCTTGCTCAGGTATGGGGGATGATTTCTTCCCAGGGGAGAAACTAGATGGGCGGATTAGAGCTTATTACTCTGTGCTCTAACATAGCTTAGGTAGGAACCACATATATTACTCTTAGTGACAGTATGGTGGGAGGTTTCTTGTGTGTCACTCTTCTTGTCACCATTTTGCTTCTACTGTGTTTTATCATCCTAGTTATTGCCATTCATGCCATGTTATATAAGATGCAGTTAATTCAATAAACCTTATTGACCCATTCTCTGTCTCTGAGAGAAAGGGATGAGATCTGATGGACCACAACTTCCCTGAGGAGTCATGCACCTAGTTGCCACAATCATCCCTGCTCCTGGGCAGAGGTGAGGTGCTGCTAGTTAGTCGGAAACCGGGATAAGGCCAACAGTTGTCACATGGTGTGGGATGGACTCAGTTCCCCACAATTCAGGTGATTCTGCCGCCCGAATCCAGTAGCCTCGTTAGGATAATGAGAGCCTACACAACAGCACATATAACAAAAAATGCCCCGGGGAGGTGGTGGTCCCAGGGGCTGAGGGGGGGGGCCAGGTGACCCCTCAACATTCAAAATTATAAATGCCTCCGGGACCTGCCCTACCCAGGGCTTTTAAAACAATCATTTGCAATGCAATGGGTCTCGCATTTGCTTGAGTTAGAGCTATTGGCATTGTAAATTCATAACTGGACTTTTCTTGCCACATAAATTGGTCAACCCGGCCTCATAATTTGTTCTTTTCCTTCCACATAATTCCAGTGGCCCTGCATATAACCAAAGCACTTCCATTTACCTTCTTCCTTTATCTGCAGCCAAAAATAAAAATGTTGCCATTTAGCATCCTAATTTAAATCTTCCATGCTAATTCCAATAGAATATCACTTTCACCACCCCACCATCGGAGTTGCTGGCTGGCTAACACAATTCCCCCAAAAAAGACACAAAACAGTCACAGAGGAGGAACAAGATAAATAAACTAGAAGGGTAACCCAAATATATCAAGAGTGTTTAAACAGTCATAGTGTAAAAAAGATGTTAAGTTGGCCTGACTCATGGTTATAATTGCAATAAGGAGAGATTAATAAAACAAATACAATTATCATATAAACCTAATAAAAACCTTTATCAGAAATACACTTTTGCCATTAGACTGTAATGCTCAAAACAGCCCCTAGGGACACCACAATGAAAATAGCATTTTTAAGAAACATGGTCATGTAACCATATAGTTAGCCCCTAGAGGACATAACCACATGAAAAGAAAACGACCAAAAAGTAATGCAGTGTAATCATATAGCTAGCCCCTAGAAAGCATAGTGCATTACACATTTTCAGGGCTAGCAAGACGCTTAAAACACAAACTGCTCTCAGCTGTAAAACAAAAGCTTCAACCATAAGGGATTAGTATGTTGGAATCTCCACTAACTTAGTGTGGAGACCCAGGGATGATCTAGACAGAACGTGCAGGTTGTGGTGAATGTTTTGAAGGTGATCCCATTGTCCTAGGACCACCACAGGCTGAGTTATGAGCAAAGATGTTTTGTAAAAGAATGCCCTGCAAAGCATTATGGGACGAACAAGCGCAGCAAATATTGTAGTATGTTGACTCAGAACACCCCCTAGAGGAACCACAATAACAATATCATTTGTAAGAAAAATGGTCATGTAACCATATAGTTAGCCACTAGAGAGCACAAACACATGAAAACAGAATGGCAGAAAAACCTCCCAGAGAGTTTAGTGCATTACATAGTTTCAGGGAGAGCAGGCCTACTGCAATACTAAACCCCTTGAAACACAAACTACTTCCAGCTATAAAACAAAAATTCCAGCCATAAGTGAACTTAAAAAGGGACAGAATGATGGGAGGGGTTATTATTTTGGGGTCCCCACTAACCTAGTGTGGGGACTCAGAGCTGACCTAAACAGAAAGAGTGCGTTGTGCTGAATGTTTAGTGGTGGTCCTATTCTCCTAGGCTGAGTTATGGGCAAAAAAGTTGTGAAAAAGAATGCTTGTAAAGCATTATGGGTCGAGTTTTATTGAGTGCAGTGAATATTGTACTATCATCTCTCCCGCTGTGCCGGGAGAGCCGCTTTGCAGATTTCTGTGTTTTTAGTAAAGCATTTATCAATTTTAAGTGTTTTTGGGAAAGCTATTGAGCACGAAGGGGAGAGACAAAAGAAATGACTCTGATTAGGTAACAGTGTGAACAATGTAACCAGTGCTTCATTACCGCTGATGGAATTTGCTCTGTTGGTGCTGTGAGCACTGTGAGGCCCATGGCTGCCATGGAGCATGAAGGGGAGAGACAAAAGGAAAAACTAGTTCACCCACACTGAAGTATATCAGCAATCGTGCAATTATCCATTTAACAGGGTCAGTCTGCAAGGCGGTAACAAAACTGCCCCAAAGTGGGACAAAGATAAAGCATTTACCAATGACATTACGGGATTTTGGAAAGGCAAGCCCACGACTGAGTGAAAGTGATGGGCATGAGATGTGCCTAGTTGAAAGTCCACGAATAGATAACAGGTCAGAAAGTGCTTGCACTCTCAACCTAAAAATGAAGAGCAGGACGTGTAAGCAACAGACAATGGGCTGGGGTGCAAGCAGAAAGAGTAGGGGATGGGTATGTGAGGGTAATAAACATACAGCAAGAGAACAAGAAAAGACATGCATGAATGAGCACTCCCTATGTCACCGCTGAAAGGATACAACTCCTCCAATTGGAATCAATGTAAAGCAACAATGCTCCAGGATCGAGACAAACACAGGAATAGATAGGTAGACCATCAAATACGGAAAAGAATCAATAGACAAGAAAGTCATCCAATCATGAGTAAGGCTCTAACCCAAAGTCTATTCTATATATTGCACTGCACATAATAGGTCTCCGACAACACACAGCTAAATTTGTCATTATGTAAAACCTTAAAATAAAATAAATGGCCTGTCTCGGATTGTTGAGGCTGCGCTGTGAGTAGCCTTTCTATGACCTTGATAGAGGGACTTATAAAATGTCTATAGCATTCAGAGTTGGTTTGTTAATGGTCTGATCAGTTATGGGATTGTTTCATCATCTGCAGTCCTAGAAGTCGGTTTATAATGAACTGGTAAGCATAAGGAACTTTGGATCCATTTGTTCAGGAAGCAATGTATGTGACAAACTGCATGAATCACAACATAGCATGTAGCCCAGGGTTCACTAACCTGTTTCATTTTTCTGCCACAGAGACCATGATATGTCTCTAGATTAATCCCTTGTAAAATATTTCAAGGAATTTTGCCATATGAAGGTAGAACTTCTAAACTCAGATTAAAGCACTCAGAACGGCCGAGGGCCTAAACGGAGTTGGCATTCACTGCGATAAAATTGTCATGCAAGTAGAAAGACTCATAAAAAACGACCTTGCCACAACAATAGAAACATTATGCCGGTGCTATGGAGGCCTAGGACAAGAGAAAATATTGTGGTTGTGCTGAGAGTTTAAAGCTTGTGGCAGCCTGGTAGCTTCAGCAACTCCCACACTATGTGCAGTGTGGTCGTGGGGCTCTGGATTTTGAACAAGGCACAAAAGTACACCCTCATGTGATGTGTGGTATTGAGGGCACATCTACTTAGGAAGCTATGTTACAGAGAAGTTTTAAGAGAAGAGCAAAGCAGGCACACAGGTGTTGAGTTACATCACCATATCTTTCTACATCTCATCATCCTTCAAAAAAGTCACTGCCTTCATATTATCACCTTAGCATCAATGCAGTGCCATCTGCCTGATGAGTGATGATGCATCACTTTACCCCCAAGAAGCTTCCCTTGCGAAGGAGTGCTCCACTATAAAGCTTTATCACTTATCTGTGTCTGCCACAAGCATGCCTGCCTTGGATCACTACACAGAGAACAACTGTTCTCTTGTCTCCAAAATGGCCGCTTCAAGTGGCCATGTTGGGGACAATCATAGATGCATGCCAATAAAACATGGAGTTCAGAGGATAAGCATTTTTACGTCATTTTCATTGCAATGGACATCAGGAAGTCCAAACACCAGAGAAGGAGGATGTGCAAGTGAATGCACCCCACCCACACAGTGTTGTGTTGGAGTAAACCCAAAAAGTGTGTTTTCCCCTTCCTTCAGATGAACATCAGCCTCCAGCAACAACTGGAGCCTGACAGAGCATGTACTATATGTGCCTACACAACTTCACACCTGGGCAGTTAAAAAAATATATAATAATTTAGAGGAAGTAGTATCCCGCAAGATGTCCACACTTTTAAAGTGTGATTCTTTGTCTTAGAATAAGCACAATTTCGAATCTATACCGCTTTCTCAATCTGGCAAAAGGATCTTGAAAGAAAAGTTGTCATGCTCGAATTATTAACTGCATTCACGTTTGTTTGCATGGTAACAAATAGAAATATTTCACCCCTTGTCAGTCTACACACATCAAGAAACATAGGCCCTGATTTATACTTTTTTTGTGCCGCACTACTGTCATTTATTGACAGAAAAGTGGCGCAAACGTACAAAATACAATTGTATTTTGTAAGTTTGCACCACTTTTGCATCAAAAAATGACGGTAATGCGGCACAAAAAAAGTATAAATCAGGGCCATAATTCCACACACAAGTACACAATTATGCCAACACACACTCACACCATTACTGTTCTGTGGATATGAGGGAACTGTGCACAACTGCTGCAGTAGTACTGTGTGTGTGTTTGTACATTTGAGTGTAAGGAAGTGTGCCTGAGCTGCAACTGCCATGTTTGCAATGGTGCTTCTTCATCTGCGGCTAAACACACTGCAAAAATAACATAACATGTGTATTTGTTGAGCCCACTTCTAGCTCATAAATCGAAGTGATACGGACACATTTGTCTTGTGATACGGAAACTTGGTAAAAATGGACCGATGGGCTTTGGTGTTGGCAGTGCTTAATTTGAACCGGTGGTTGCCGGTTGGGTACATCGGCACTTATTTTTGAGGGCCGGCACTTAATTTTCTGCATCAGGAAATTACTGTGAGTGAAAGGCACATACTGGAAAGACGGAGCAAAGAATGACGGAAAAGTGCCACAAAGGGAAAAAGCAGACAGCTGCATGAGTCAGATGAAGGGGCGTGGAGTAGGGCGAGTGACGGGACTGTGGTGGGCTTGATTAAAGAGGCCCAAGATGGCTTTAGGATTACTCTGGCTCAGTATTCTGTGCTCGCACATTTAAATGCAGCAGCCGTGTGTTTCAAAGAAAACCTTTGGGCACAGGCACATTTTTATTTACAAATTAACCACTGGGTGTTGGTGAGATGGCGGCGGATGCAGACTGCATGCAGATCATCCATTCTCGAGAGTGTAGGGAAGGCTCTGTTTAAGCAGACCATTGGAAGGCTGAGAGATATAGGGCAGGCTCCCTTCAGGACACTTGTAGTCACACATGGCTGCTCTCCATCGCATCACACCTCAAGCACTGGGCGAACCCCCTCCTCCACTACATCCCTAGTTTAAAGAACTTGGGTTCCTGTTTTATGTCTTGTTCCTTGCTGCCGCCATCTAACCAACTTCACTAAAAGCTGAAATAGGAAGCAAATATGCTAATTGACACTTGATGAGATACACAAGTGTCAAAGTAAGCCTCAGCAAGGCCTACTAGTGCAAGGGGTTCGCCCTTCTCTGCACAAAGTCCTCAGACCATATAGGAAGAAGTTGGCACAGAAACTGAAATAAAAGACAAAGGGCCTTATTACAACTTTGGAGGAGGTGTTAATCCGTCCCAAAAGTGACGGTAAAGTGACGGATATACCACCAGCGGTATTACGAGTCCATTATATCCTATGGAACTCGTAATACGGCTGGTGGTATATCCGTCACTTTACCGCCACTTTTGGGACGGATTAACACCTCCTCCAAAGTTGTAATAAGGCCCAAAGTTTATTCAACCTCGAGAGGTGGTACTACAGTTCAAACAGCACCCTTCGGCAATGTTTGAAGTAGCACACTGAACTAAGAGAACATGGTCCTTTTATACCCACGCAGGGGCTAAAAAGAAGGTGGTACAATTATAGAAGCAAGACTTATATACATATAAGGTCATAGGGAAATGCACAGTCAACAGGTAGGAGGGGCTAACAGTTTTCAAGGACTAGTAGACACATTACTGTCTGTTACTAATTACTAACAGCTGCAGATCTTACTGGGCATGTGCGAAAGTGGGAGATGCTAAATATAACTTGCCACTAGACAGATTTTCAAGAGTAGTTAACAGGAAGGTAGGACAGAGCACATGGCGAGCATATGGCAGCATGTGGCAGAGATAATGGCTGCCATGAATACAAATGGATTCCGTGAAATGTTCACAATAGTTGCTAAATACAAGATGTCTTCTGCTACTGCTTAATCTAATCGCTACTAAATTACAACACAAGTGCTAATTAATAATTCACTGTTAATAACAATCATCTCTCAATCGCAGATTACTTAAACTCCTTAACCTGTCTTGTTTTATAAGTTTAAAATGATGCAACAACCAGCTTCGCCTGACAGCTCCTCGAAGACATGCAGCAGCATGGCGTAGCTTTATTCTATAACATAAATAATTTAAAAGAAGCAAAAACATAAGAAAGCATGCATGGAAACTGAGGAAAGATGACATGGCAAAATAAAAAAGTTAGCTTTAAAAAATAAAACTTTGCAATTTTGTTTGTCCTGCTGGGCACGTTTTGGCCAATCACAGTCATTCTGTTTGCAGGCCACTAGAAGTTAAATGAAGAAATAGAACCTCGATGAGGTCAGGAGCAGCGGACGGGCACTAATTAAGTTGAATCAATTAGTGCTTGATCCCTCCTCCACACAGAGAAACAGAAATGATGCCAGGAGGCCCTTGACAAATTACTATGCTGTAAAGAAGAGTGCCATGCAAACCAATAAATTGTGACAGGCGGGCTCCAAGACCTTTACTGAACACAACAGAGTCTTGCAAGAGGGAGCTTGCGCTTGTTTTTCTTTAAAAAAAAGGTTGCAGCTAATTTGCAAATATCGCGAGTTTGTGACAGCTTTTTTGCTCTTACGGGCACCCCCACCAGAGCTAAGGGGTCAGGGTGTCCCTACCCTGGCCGCTTTTCATTTTTTCCCATTTATTCTGGGACTCAAATTACACAGAGTCTCAAGATGACTGCCAACACTTCCTGGTTTGATTGGATTAAAGTATAGTAATTACAATTAGTATATGTTAAAAAAAACCATAGAAATTCACTTAAAAAAACAAAGGTTACAGGGACATTATTATAGTTAGGAAATAGAATTTCAAAAATCATATAAATGTACTTAAAAAAACAAAGGTTACAGGGATGTTATAGTTGGGCTCACATTTTAAACGTACCAAACCATAGAAATTCACCAGTTAGATTTACCTCAAGTAACCATGGGCCGAATTTAGAAAAAGCGGCTCTGCATCCAATGCAGTGCCAATTTTCTTCAGCCCCCCCGAAGCTCCCCTAACGCCACCATGTGTGCGCTGTATTTATGATACGGCACACCATGGCAGTATTAGGGACAATAGCGTCAACATTTTTTATGCTATTGTGGCGCTTGGCTCCACTAGCATGAAAAATGTTGATGCTAGTGGAGCAAAGTGGAAGGAGGCCCATTGATTTCAGAAGGCATTGAAAATGATGCCGAAAATGGTGCAATGAAATCTTGTAGATTTCATTGCACTATTTTTGTGGGCCTCCGTGCTCCAGAATGCTTCCTTTGCATACATTATGCATGGCGCATGCATAACGTGGCGCAAAAGGTTACAAAGTGGAGCAATGCATGCATTGCGCCAATTTGTAAATATGATGCGGGGAAAAAGCCACCTTAACGTAAAAAAATGACGCTAAGGTGGCGCTAAAGTGGCACAAGGGGGTCTTAAGTGTACCCCTCATGACAACTGCTATAACATCATTAAAAATATAAATGAAACATTACCACTTACATTTTGAAGAACAAACTGTGCATGGCGGTGCGCGAGTTATGGTTACCTTAGACCATGAGTTATAGTTAAATTTGGCCCATAGTTACTTGAGGTAACTCTAACTATAACTGGTGAATTTCTATGGTTTGGTACATTTAAAATGTGAGCCTAACTATAACGTCCTTGTAACCTTTGGTTTTTTAAGTGAATTTCTCTCTCTCTCTTTATGTATATATATATATATATATATATATATATACATATATATAAATGTATACACACACACGCACTGGTCTGTCTATCATGTTCATGATACTTTTGTGTCTAGTGTATTTACTGGCCAAATCCGCCACCCAACAATCATCGTTCTTACAAAATTCTATTGGTCTACCACGCAAACTGTTTACTTTTTTCTGTGTTTTGCAGTTCTGTTCCTATGTGCAGCATTTCATGTTGGAATGCTCTGTTTTTGAACAATAAATACATAAGTAAATAAATAAATAGTTTTTAGGTTCCTGGCATAGGAACCTGTACGTGCTCTGTGCAAAGGCATGAGACAAGGGAACCTGCATTGAGGGACAAGGGATTTGAGAATGTGCATCGGGTGGTATTGTAATCTAATTAGCATGAGAGCAAGTTCAGAGGCAGGAATAAGGAATTTTCAGAGGTGTTGATCTCGAGACTGCCTGTTTATGTTATTATGCTGCAGCACATTTTCTTAGTGCTGTGCTTAAACCTTAGATGATAAACTGGACTTAAACATTTTGTTGTCTTTTCTACGATGATCTGTGACACAAAGGTAATATTTCCCCGTGCATATAATAATTGCTATTGTAAAATGATTTTGCTGTTTGCTAAGATGTGAAGAACTATGGTGCCTAAAGTTTAATGGCAAAAGGAAAAATAAATTATTATTGGTGCAACATGGAGGCTTCTTTTAAGGCAGAGACACGGGGATAAACACACAGGCTCAAGTTAGAAGCAAAGGCGTACAAACCTGCATAGAGCCTCTGATCAGGGGCAGTGGCCTACGGACTGTGGGTGGGCACAACTTACGGAGTTTATCTCTGCAGAATTCTGCAGGGTTACATAAAAACTCAGCAAGGTTACAGGTAGTTCTGCAAATGGGTGGAATTTGGGGATGTAGCACTGCCAGGAGCTTCTTTCCTGTAAAACCAGCATGAATGGCACCACATGGCGCACCACAGGGTGCTGCTTCTTTCTGCCACTTGAGTAGATATTCTAGTCGAGCAGCAGTTTTCTGGGCGTGAACTGTCACGATCTTCCATGACCGGCAGCGTTGAGAAATTGCTGCACGCAAAAGAAAAAACTCCACCACTCTGCAAACTCTGTGGGCAGAGCAAAATGTATTGCCCACCCCTAATATGGACTTGCACTGAGGTTGACTTCAGTGGCAGGGATACAGGAATGTGCATAGATGTTTGTTCACAAGCAGTGACATGGGAACTTGAAAAGAAGCTCATTTCAGTGACCATGAGGTAGAGCCTGCATTGAAACTTAACTCAGATGCAAGGGCACAGGAACCTGCAGTGAGGCTTATTTAGGCACTTGACTAAAATTGTGTAATTCTGCTGAAATCACTTAGGGCCTGATTTCGAGTTTGATGGAGAGGTTACTCGGTCACAAACCTGACTGCTATCCAGTCCGCCATATTAAAAGTTCCACAGACTATAATGGAATTGTAATACGGGATTTCCGTCATGTTTGTGTTGGGGTAACTCTCTCCACCAAACTCTAAATCAGGCTCTTAATCTCCTCATACCTAAAACTGTAAATCCAAATGTAATAAAGTAGTAAATGTATGAAGTGTAATGTAACTATGCAACTCAAATGATGTAGACAAATGTATGTCATTTCCCCATCACCCTTTAATATACCTTACTCTGTTGCTATGCAGCTCGGCTTGTGGTATATAAAAGAACTGATGCATACACAAATACCATACGTACCCGCTATAGAAACCTCCAAGCAAACAGATTCAGTACAAAGTTTTATGCTTTCTTCAATGCCAACAGATCTTCCTGACACAGTGTTGGCATTTCTCTTTCAAGGACAGAGACAAATGAAGGCTGAGAACAATGTAAACGTACAACAAAGGATGCTCGCTTTTCACTGTGAATGTTCTGTTTGGGCTCTTATTGGTGCACACTGCAGGAATAGCCTGCAGCCTGTTAAAGGAAGGAGATGAAAATATCTCTAGAAGAGGTAGATGCTTTGGGGTACTCTGGGAGAGGAAAGATCTCAGAGGAATAGGGTGCCTAACAGTTTGGGAAAGGGTTTGAAACTGTCTCACCAGGACGTCAGTGTGCTATAATTATTTAACTCTGTAATGACTAAACACATTTTTATCTGGGAGCTGTTTGGAGATCCTGAAAGGAGATGATGGAGTCCATCTAGATTCCACTTGAGTAGTGTTCAAAGTTAAAAACATCAAGTAGCCTGAAAAACGCAAACTAGTGTCCGAGTGTCTTAGTTTTAATGTCATGCAACACACCTTCACACAACTCTGGCTCTTTGTTGTAATCCTGGTAAGTAGATGTGCTGAAAATTCATGCCATCCCTGAGTTCCCACATGGACGTGCAGTGGGAATCATCCACGTGCTATAGGGATCAGGAGAAAAGTGAGGAATGCGAGTTTGAGAGAAACGCAGACCTGGAGTTAGTTCTTACCCTCAGTTCTTTACAGGTGGGGAGCAGTACCAGGAGACCTCATTAGCAGAAGCTTTGTAAATCACTGAGCCAATAGTTTTGGCAGTGGCTGTTATGATGATCCCAACCAACCAGGATACCAGGTGGAGACCCTAGGATACCGCTGCAAACCAAACCTGATAGGACCTGTGGAAGTAACTGAGGGAAAGAATATTTGGAGACATCACGAACCACGACATAAACTGCACGGCCAAAGGTAAGGGAATTCCTAAGCACGAGGGAACTGAAAGGGAATAAAACAACAAACATGAGCGACAGCTAAATGGGTGTGAACTAGCACAAAGTAGAGAACCACAACTAACAAAACATTGCCAGTGGATGACTCCATGTTTGATTGACCCTTAAGTACTGACTCTTCCCCTTACACCTTGAAGAAGGGAGTATGAAAAATAAATAGAATCAGTGAGGTGGTCTAGTGGTCAAGTTCTTTCAGTTTCCACCTTTTACATTCTCCACAGTCTCTAGCCCCAACTTGCTCTATACAGCAAGATCACACTCTGTGTCAGCACTGAATCATTACTCACCTTAGCAAACATTTGACACAGTTGGACTTGGGGCCTCATATACAAGAAACTTGCACTGCTTGCACTGCTGTTGTGTCATTTTTTTTTACGCAACAGCGGCGCAATCAGTGCTCCACACTGCTCCATATCTACAAACGGATGCATTGGGCCCAATGCGTTAGTCTCTAGAGGCCTGAGTCACATTATACCTGCAGAGTAAGTGTTCCCACATTAAAACCTATGCAGAACTGATGCAGTGAAATTTACAACTTTTCACTGCATCACTCTGCGACTTGACTGCGTCAAAATTCTTATGCCTGCTCAGAATTTTAAAATAGGACACTCCTCTGTGTTCTGACAAGTTACTGGAGTTGCGTCAGTTTTGCAACACAACTCCAGCACTTTAGCACCAACAGATGCGTCACAATTCTAAAAACTTGCTCCATGGAGCTCTGTATTTTAAATACAGTGCAATCTTGGCTTTGCTAGGGTATTTGCGGCAGGTGCAAGAAATCTGACGCATCAATGCCAATGCGTCAGATTCTTGTAAATGAGTCCCTTGTTGTTTCACTTTTAGCATTGTAAGAATGAGACAACAAATCAAAGCATGCAAAAAGATGTTGGATAAACCTCACTACTGGCTGAGGGTGTCACACAAAAGATGTGTCCACTTGGCAGACATTACTGTGTGAATAAAGCTTGCACTGCTGTTGCCTGAGTTGCACCTATTTTATGGGGATGTAAAGGTTGCATTGCTGCTGTCTACAGCCTGTGCGGTAACTACTTTATGTATGAGGGCAACCTGCATAGCTGTTGCTCTTGCAATACTTGCTTTATGCAGGTAGAAATATTGCTCTAGAGTTAATTGTCGGTCTTCAGTAATTCAGGAGATGGGTAGCGAGCACAAGCTTAGCAGCAAGTACTAACTTAGGTTTCCCACCAAATCTGATAAAGGAGATGGAGTGGAAAGTGAATTGTCCACACAATGCTATTCTTCCATCCATTAAGCAAGAAGTTGAGGAAAACTCTACGGATTTTATGTAGTAGCCAATTTACTAAGTTCTGTAGAAAACTCGTAAAGTCGGTAAGGTGGCTCCCTACAAACCAGTTAGGACAACATGTTCCTGCACCTCGATTCAAATGAACAAATAAGGAGGTAGAATTTGCTGTGTAGTTGGCACCAAGCTAAGGAATGATCTTTTCTTAAGTATCCATATCATAGCTAATTACAATTCTTTTACAAATATACTGAAATGTCATTTGTCTGCATGGATTCTTTGTGCTACGGAAGACTGCTGTCACTGGGATGCTGTCTGTTGCTGCAGAGCTTCTCCCGGAGCAGGCAGAGGCAGTGACACTACACGCCGATCACCAAAGTAAGTCTCCCTGTCGTCAGATGTTCCTTTCATGTAAACACGTAAGGCTTAAACTTTGCTGCAATTTGTTTTTCTGCTCCAGGTGTACAATCACTCCTTAGGTGTTGCTCTACCGAGTTTCCTAGGTCCATGTGTGATGTGCTGTTCTAGTCCAGTTGTTTTTTTACTTTGGATTCTGGGAATTGTAGGCATGTTTTATAATGGAAAGCACTAATATAAAATTCCAAGAATTCGAAGACAAACTCTGGACTGGAGTAGCACATGACGCTGGAGCTGGAAAGCTTGGCAGAGCGGCACTGTAATACGTGAGGTTAGGTAGACTTTTCATTGTTTACTCATTAAGTTGCAATACATTTTTTTCCTTTTGCCTGTCTCGGGTTACAGGTAGCTCAAAGTTCGAGCTTTATTCACTGTGCAACATTTGTCCCACTAAAATCAGGTAGGAAGAGTTACCCAGTTAAGGAAAACAATGCATCTCCTTTTCTTTGGTCTTGGAATCACTGGGAATTGTGTTTTCCAACTACATTTTATTGTTTTTCCGTAGCATACAACATGCCAAATTTTAGAAAAAAAATGAAAACCTGCCTCTCCCACCCCAAACTCCAATCGTTATTCGGCCAAATGAAAGAAGATATCTGCCATCTAATTTTTCACTCTGTCTAGAATGGTACATAACAATATCTCATGTTTCAATTGGTAAGGGACGGCAGTATTCACATATATTATCTGGGGCATTGGTTAGGCGGAGGGATCTCAGAGATATTGGACAGCCAGACTCCATCCCCTTGTACAAAATGTAGTTCAACAGCGCTTGTCAGTGGCTATCAAATGTATTGGGGGCCCACGTAGCTACCAGGCAGTTTCTCCATTGCATTAACTTCCAAAGCTCTCCTAACTATTCTTGCAGTGCTGGCACCCTTGAGGACTTACATTACAGTGCCAAAAGGTGCTTTGCTGCCAGAACCATAGTAGTAATCAGTCTCCAATCCACAGTCGTTAAAACAGCAATCTCAACTGGCCTGAGACCTAGTAGGATATTGGGGGGATCAGGCATCAGCGGATATCCCACCACCTCCCTAATGTGTCCCAGGAGTTCCTTCTAAAACAGTGGTTCTTAACCTGTGGTCTGAGGACCCCTGGTGGGCCACAAAACCTACCCAGAGGGTCGGTGACTGTTTTACAAAATTAAATAATATTAAAATTAATGAATTAAAAGTAAGAGTGCATACAAATAAAGAAGGAACATTGCAAATGTGAAAACATTTTCCATATTTTGAAGTTCAAATCTTAGCAATCATAGAAATTGCTTAGGCTGGGGAGACCCAACTTCAGAAAATGACACAGTGGGCGTTTTCTGATTCTAGTAATAGTTCCGTTGGGGTCCACAGAAGTCAAAAGGTTAAGAACTGCTGCTCTAAAAGGTTGGCAATCTCCAACAGGACCACCAAACATAAATCACAAACCCGTCCCAGCAAAAACCTCTTCAACATAGACCATCTGCCGATTCATAAATCCATTTCAGTTTACCAGATGTGACGTGCCAGAGTGTCATGAGTCTCCCTGTTTTGAACACTTCTACGTAGAGAGGGAATGTTGTTCCAGAGTTCCTGCCACTGTGACATGGAGATAGGTTTTCATAGTAGTCTTGATTGTCTTTCCATGTATGGCAAGTTCGTCTTTATGCCCACATCAAAAAAGTAGCGTAAATATTTGAAACGAGTCCCTTGGGACCAGTATAAATTGTTAATAGTTTCTACCAGTGAGTGAGACTTCTGGTGGCTGCCGAGTGATTTTTGGCGTGCAGGGCCCAGTGGCATAACTGGAAAAATCTCATGCAGTCGAGTTCCTGTAGATAAAATTCTTGTTTGCACTGGATGAAATCTTTTCTAATGGTTTCCAAGTATAAGTCTTGTAGCATTCTATAGCCGCCATCACACCAGTGAGCAAAATCTCCTGGTATAAGTTCCAAGGAAAAGTCTTCATTATCCTTTTTATTTTAAAAGACGTTTTATATTGAGTCAAGTACAAGAACATTAACTTAACATTGCTAGGACAGAGATATGCAGTTGTGAATATGTATGCATAAGGAATATTGTACTTATAAATGCATATTAAACATGTACATGAATTAGGCATATATAGCAATATAGTATCAAAGACTCCAAGTTTGAATAAAGAAAGAATAGAGGGAGAGGAAGAAGAGCTATAGGGATAGAAAAGGGAATCAAGTGATAGCCATGTGGAGAGAGAGAGGTAATAGACATTAGTTACAGCGAATGTAAGATGAAATAAGTATATATAAGAAGAAAAACAGGAAATATATTGACATTTTTTTAAAAGGAGGAGAAAAATCAATTTCCTTCGCAGTGCGTGAGAGATAGTTACTTGATGGCAACCATAGCTGATGACGTTTGAAGAAAGTTCCTGTTGAATCAAGCTTGTAGCTGTCAAGTCTATGATGATAACATACAGAATTCCACCACTGTCTGAGAGTAATGTTCTCCGAAGATTTCCAGTTAGAAGTAATAATAGAGATTGCAATAGAAAGCAAAAGGTCCACACATTTTCCAAGAGGCCTGAATGAACTCCAGATATTGTGTATGCCACCCAAAAACAGTAATTCATATGACATTGGTAAGGAGATCTGAGCTCTTGCTCAAATGCGAGACCATATTGAGGACCAAAAAGTAGATAGGGATGGACAGGAAAAAAACTTGTGAAAGTCAGTACCCTGCTGAGTGTGGCAGTGCCAACAATTGTCATTTTGTGCAAGTTTGAGTTTGTAAAGGCGTACAGGAGTGTACAAAAGTCTATTATAAAAAAAATATAGGGTCTGTGTGAGGCTTGCAGTGCGTGCAGTGGAATGTATCTTATACCATATTCTATCCCATAAAGAAGTTGGCCAAACAACACCAAGATCTGATTCCCACAACGTCTCAATAGGTGATTTGAGTCTAGGTGAAACAGACGTTCTTAAAAGTTTATAAATTCCAGCTGCCCTAGTATAATTAGAAGTTACAATTGGGTGTGGAGATGATGCAAGAGAAGAATGATTATGATGTATAAGTTTATTGAGGGCCTCTTGGACTAGAGTAGAAAGAATTATATATTGGGATTTCATGCGAATAGGAAGATTATAAATTGCTTAGAGAGTAGTAAAAGGGATGATAGAGTCTTTATGATATAATTGGGAAATGAGAAGAATACCTTTAGTCATCCAAGTCTTCCAACACAAGGTTTTACCTCGTTTCCTAAGTGAACTATTGTGCCAAATAGTACTGTTAAAGAATTGATTAATGGGGGTAAGATGCGAAATAAAAAAAGGTTTCAGTGAGTTGACTGAATGGGAGATAGTGCTGGGCAACCAGAATTTTGGGGGGTTAGACATAAATGTAATGTGTTTATGGGAAAAGGGAGAAATAAATGTTTCTTCCAAAGAGAACCATAGCTTTTTAGGGGCATCATTGAGTGTAGATAAATAGGGATGTATTTGCTTAATGCCAAAAGATTTGTGATAAGTTATAAAGTCAGGGAAATTAACTCCACCTTGTACTTTAGGAAGTTTTAATTTAGAGAGAGAGATTCTGGATTGTTTACCGTTCCACAGGAACTTGGATAGAATTTTATTAATTGAACTAAAAAATAGTTTAGGTATCTTAATAGGAAGCATCATAAGGAAGAAGTTAATGATAGGGAGAAGCATCATCTTAATGGTGTCCAAGCGGCCCCACCACGTGAGATATAACGGAGACCATTTCTGTGTGAGATCTACAAGCTTTGCAGATAAGATTTCTAAATTAGTCCTTAATGTATCCTTGAGAGTAGTGCAGTACCATACCCCCAGACATTTAATCTTAGAAGAATTCCAAGATAATCCTGCATCAAGGAATACAGAGCCAGTGCAATGAGCATTAAGTGGTAAGACCACTGTTTTGTCTATATTATTAAGTTTATAGCCAGATACATCAGAATATAAGTTGAGCTCATGCAGGAATGCAGGAAGAGAAGTGTCAGGTGAGACATGAACAAAAGAATATCATCAGCATATGCCATAAATTTGATGTGTGCATTATTAATTTGAAACCCCGTAAATTGTTCAGACGTTTTTAATTGGTATAGAAAAGGTTTGAGAGCCAAAATAAATAGTAAAGGAGATAATTGGCATCCCTGACGAATACCCCTTCTAAGAGGGGAAAACGGAGATCGGATACCGTTTGTTATAACCGAGGAACATGGTGAGGAATACAGAATGGATATAAAATGTCAGAATTTAGTACCTAGTCCATGCTATTCCAATGCTCTCGACAAGAAACCCCAGTAGACCCTATCAAAGGCCTTTTCCGCATCCAATGATAAAGCTGGCAGAGGAATCTTAAATTTAGATGCCTTGTTAATAATATTTTAAAAAGTACGGGAATTATCTGCTACATTTCTATTAGGGATAAAACCAAATTGATGAGAATCAATAAGGTCAGGTATATATGGGAGTAAACGGAGAGCTAAAACTTTGGCATAGAGTTTACAATCAGTATTAATTAAAGATATGGGTCTATCATTTTTACAGTCAGTCGCATCCCGATCTTTTTTGGGAATAAGACAAATCATGGCCTCAGTAAATGAGCCAGATGCAGAACCTAACATTATAAAATGATTAAGTAATTGAAAGAGTTTGGGGAAAAGAGACTTAGCAAACTGAATAATGAATTCTTCTGTGAAGCCATCTGGGCCTGGAGCCTTACCCTTGGGGAGAGATTGTAAAGCTGTATATAGTCTGGTAAGTTGTAGGGGTTGGTCTAAAGATGAGAGGTCAATCTGCAATGGGTCTCTTGGTTTGAGATTAGAGAAATATTGGTTGAGAGATTCAACTGTTGGTATGTGTTCTGGAGTGTACAGGTCCTTATAGTAAGAAGCGAAACACGAAGCTATATCTTTATCTCTAAAGTATTTAACACCATTGTTATCTGTGATAGATTTAATAGTTGTTTTTTCTTTTCTTTGTTTCAAATATCTAGCTAGAAGAGAACCATCTTTATTGTTACCACCATAATATCTGGCATTTATTTTCAGGAGGGTGCTGCATGCTTGTTCAGTGGTATATTGGTTAAACTCCATTCTAGCTGAGACTATTGCTTGAAGATGTGATTTACTAGTTTTGTGAGTATAGTATTCATGTTCTAGGGACTTTATATTTTCAAGGATGGAAGTCGATTTTTGTTGAGCAGACTTTTTTTTGTGAGTGAGCGTAACTTATGATGAAACCCCTAGAGGCTGATTTGAATGCATCCCACACAAAATGAAATGATAGTTGATCACTATCGTTGATGTGAAAGTATTTTTCTATGAACTTAATGTAGGAAGCGATAAAAGTAGCATCTGAAAGTAGAGAGTTATTAAACCTCCATGAAGATGTTTTAGAACCATTAAGAAAAAGATCAAGGTCAGTAATCACAGGTGCGTGATCTGAGATCGCCTTCCTCACAGAAACCTGGACCAACCCCTCCTCAGAACCCAAAATAGCCATAGCCACCCCCAAAGGATACAAACTCCAACACAAAGACCGCCCCAACAGGCCAGGCGGTGGCATCGCCATCCTACACTGAGACACCATCAAAGTCACCACCAGCTCCCAAGACACTATCAGCAACACTGACCACATGCACTTCCTCATCCATATCAACAACAACTCCACCCTCAGAGGTACACTAATCTACAGACCACCCGGACCACGCCCCACCTTCTGCGACACCATCGCCGACAGCATCACCCCGGAACTCCAAGACTCCAACCGCAAATGCAGCCAAGCTGAGAAAATATGGAGACTAGAACCTTCCTCAACCAATTTCTCCACCTTCAAAACCACCATTCGCACCCATCACCAACTCATACGCACCGCCAAAAGAGATCACTACAAGACACGCCTTGACAACAGCTCTCAAAACAGCAAGGAACTCTTCACCATCATCAATGAACTTGCCAAACCCAAAGCCAGCAACATAGACCCCACACACACACACAGCCCCTATGTGACGCCCTTTCCAACCACTTCCTCCACAAAATCCTGGACAGCCACAACAGCTTCATACCACACACACCCACCACACATACCCCTCACTCACCCAACTCAACCCCCACTCAAGACCCCCCACCACACTATCCACATGGACCCCCACCACACACGAAGAAACCGAAAAAAACATGAACTCCATCCACTCCGGTTCCCCCTCCGACCCCTGTCCACACTGCATCTACAACAAAGCTAGCCCTACCATCACCCCCATACTCCACAACATAATCAACTCCTCTTTCGACTCCGCCACCTACCCAGAGCCCTGGAAGCACGCGGAAATTACCGCCCTACTAAAAAAAAAACAAGCCAACCCGGAGATCCTCTCCAACTACTGCCCCATCTCCCTCCTCCCTTTCCCCGCCAAGGTTGCAGAGAAATTAGTCAACATCCACCTATCCCATTTCCTCGAAGCAACCAACACCCTTGACCCCTCAAAATCTGGGTTCCGCAAGAACCACAGCACAGAAACCGCCCTCATCGCATGCACTGACGACATCAGGACCAAAGTCGACAAAGGCTAGACCGTCGCACTCATCCTCCTAGACCTCTGCCACCACACACTCCGCACACGCCTCCACAACATAGGAATCCGCCACAAAGCCTTAGACTGGCTCACCTCCTTCCTCACCGACCGGACCCAGAGAGTCCGCCTTCCACCCTTCCACTCCAACACTACCAAGACCACCTGTGAAGTCCCCCAAGGGTCCACCCTCAGCCCCACACTCTTCAACATCTACATGATCCCCCTAGCCAACATCCTCCGAGCACACGGAATCACTATCCTCTCCTACGCAGATGACACCCAACTCATCCTCTCCCTCACCCGCAACCCCACCACCGACAAAACCAACCTACACGCCGCTCTCCTAGACACCGCCAACTGGATGACCACTAACCACCTCAAGCTCAACTCAAACAAAACCGAGATCATCATCTTCGGCCCAAACAAAACCACATGGAACGACTCCTGGTGGCCCACCGCCCTAGGCCCCGCACCCACCCCCGTAACCCACGCACGCAACCTTGGCATCATCCTCGACCCCTCCCTCTCCATGATACAGCAAATCAATGCTCTAACCTCCTCCTGCTTCCACACACTCCACACTCTAAAAAAATCCTTCAAATGAATCCCCCCAGAAACCAGAAAGACAGTCACCCACGCACTCATCAGCAGCAGACTGGACTAGGGTAACGCCCTCTATGCCGGCACCACACACAAACTCAAACGCAAACACCAAAGAATCCAGAACACAGCCGCGCGCCTCCCCCGCCATGAACGAATCTCACCACACCTCAAATCCCTTCACTGGCTCACCATAGACAAGAGAATCAAATTCAAGATCCTCATCCACGCACACAAATCCCTCCACAACACCGGCCCAACCTACCTCAATGAAAGAGTAAACTTCCACACTCCCACACGCAACCTCCGATCAGCCGACCTCGCCCTAGCCACAGTCCCCCACATCCAGCGCACAACCACAGGAGGCAGGTCTTTCTCCTACCTCGACCCCAAAAGCTGGAACTCCCTCCCCACTGACCTTCGCAAAACCAAAGACCTACTGGTCTTCAGAAAGAACCTCAAGACATGGCTGTTCGACCAGTGACCCTCCATGACCCCCCCCCGTTTTCCCTCCCTCCAGCGCCTTGAAATCCTCACGGGTTAGTAGCGCACTCTACACATTTTTTGATTGATTGATTGATTGATCAGAATAGCACCGATTTCAGAGTTGACCATATGTTGCAATAAACCTTTACTAAGAAAGATATAATCAAGCCTGGAATGGGAATGGTGGGTAGGAGAATAAAAAGAGTATTCCAAGAGGTCGGGATTACATACTCTCCAGGAATCAGAGAGAGAATGCTGTAAAATAAAGATTTTAAAAGCTTTGTGGGAGGCATGTGGAATGAAACGTGACGTGGAACGTCTGTCCAAAAATGGATTGAGAATTTGGTTGCAGTCACCTCCTATTAGTAAATTGTTTGAGGAATGTTCAGAGACAATATGTGAAAGATTCTTCCAAAAATTTGGATCTGGATGTGTGGGGCCATATATATTTAGGATAGTAAGAGAAATATTGTCAATTGTACATGTAACAAGTACCCAGCGACCTTCTGTATCTTGATGCTGTGAAATTATGGTAGGTTTGAGAGATTTATGACAGAGTATAATTACCCGATTTTTGTTTGTGATGGAAGGGGAGTAGAAAATGTCCCCCACCCATTGTTTTTTAAGCTTAATTGCCTCAGAGTCATTGAGGTGAGTCTCTTGCAACAAAGCAATGTGGCATTTCAAACGAACTAGGTGAGATAAGACATGCTGACGTTTAATGGGGTGTTTAAGCCCCTTAACATTCCAAGTAACAATTCTAAGTTGCATAACAAGAAGTATTAATAAACAATTGCTGTAACAAGGAAAACAACTAGGCATATCAATTTTGCAAAAGCAAAGAAATGGGAAAGAAACAAGATAGTAAAGAAAAAGAAAAGGAGGAAGATAACCTCCAGAAGTTGTATATAAATGAATGTGGCAATACAGGGACTAAAGTCCACGAAACCTAAAGAAAACAAGATAGAAAGTAAATACCCTGAAAGGTAGAGGGGCAGCGGAGAACCTGAAAAGACAGGCAAGAGTGGCTTCAGCACTAGAAAAGTGATATTAGATATTAAAACATATGAAGGCGAGTTTCATGGAAGAAAAAAAAACATACAAACAAAAAATTTACCATTCAGGAGACCAAATAACGTAATAACTACAGTAAAGGACTGTGACATGAAAAACAATAAAAATCAAAGCTTACCAGTGGAACGTGTAGGAGAACAGTTTGGATGGTGAGAAAGGGATACGGTTAAGAAAGCAACATGATGATTGCACAAAGAACACTATCTAAAAAAATAAATATATAAATATATATATATATATATATATATATATATAAGAAAATAAGAAGATGCAGAGAAGGAAAACCATGGATATAAATATTAAACATAACCATTACTATTAAACTGTCCAGAAGAAAAAAAAAACGAAAGGACATTAAAGACCAATTAAATTATATCTTCAAGTAATTGCAGATGCTCCTAGTTCCATTGCTTCTGTTTTGTGTTGGTTAATAAACGTTTATAGTGCTGAAGGTTCCTCAAAAGAGTAAGATTTGTCCTTGAATGTAATTTTGAAAAGGCATTGGGGAAGAAGACCATATCGAATATTCAAGGATTTGAGTTGTGGACGTAAGTCCAAAAACTGTTTTCGACGTGCAGCTGTAGCAGGAGAGAAGTCTTGTGTGAAAAACACTTTATGACCTGACCATAGCAAAGAGCCCATCTTTTTGGCTTCCGAGAGTATTTGCATCCAGTCAGTAAATTGGAGAAAGAGAATATTAATTCCTCTAAGATGTGCACGAGGGCCAGTTGAAGTCTGTGGACCTAAACAATGTGCCTGTTGGATAGAGAGGGAAGAGGTAGGGGGCAAGCGAAGAATTGAAGGTATTGCTTTTTGAAGGAATGCAATCATGTTAGAGCCTTCCGAACCTTCTGGAATCCCAAAAAGTCGAAGAATATTTCTCCTATTTCTGTTTTCTAAGTTTTCAGTAAGCCTTTTAAGCTGAGCTATGTCTTTAGAGATCTGAGGATTGACAGTGCTACAATCTTCAAGGTCACTGACTCTCTGTTCCAGAGTACACATTTGTTGTTCGTGTTGGGACCATTGCTCCGCAATACGTTGCAAAGAGGCTTTAGTGTCCATCATAAAGGGCTTTAGTGCACACAATTCCTCCATGACATCATCTAGAGTAAGATGTGTAGGTGATTTTGAGGGAGAATCAAGGTCTTTTTTAGGCGCTTGACGGAGGAGGTGTTAGATGTTTTTTTCTCAATTGCGCCAGCAGCATGAGATGTAGAGGCGCTATTCTTTCAAAAGACTGCAGCACTATCCATTGTTAATGCTGATGGTAGAGAAGATTTAGTTATATGTGTGCGCACCACTTGAAGAGGATTATTAGACTTGGAGAAAGATGATGACTGGCAACTCAGAGAATTATGTGGTCTCCCCATAAAAGCCAGCAGCAATTTGGTAATAGAAAGCCAGCAATGTGAGGTGTTGATGAAATTATATTACGATGAGAAGCTGCTGCCAGAAGTTTCCAACAACAGAGCAAAATATAATAAAAAATATATAAGTAGAAAATCCTAAATTATTCTCTCATAACAGGCATGACAGAATACCATAAGAGCAAAGCACTTTACTGCACATAGTCAAACAATTGGTGACTAGAAAAATCCCCTCAGTCAAAGGAAAGCATTTACCATGTTATGAAGAGCAATTTGAAAGAGCTCCTTGACAAGAGCTGCCAGTGAATACTGAAAGTTGAAAACCTCAGCTAAATGTGTTTGAAGAGAGAGGTCAAAAGTTCAGCTGGCTGTCAGAAGGTAATAAATAGTCCATTGCAGAGGAAACTAGATTTGTAGAATCACATCCAGGCAAGCAGTTAAAAGTCAAATAGAAACATCTCTGTGAAAGTTTAGGTTTGTGCAGAGGCTTTGAGTGAAATGCAAATGAGGCAGATAAATAATTACCTCAGGCCCTCACATGAAGTCTCTGAAATGACTTCAAAACTCGATGTCTCTGTAAGAGCCTCAGTTTGATGTGAAAACATCTCCTTCTTTCCAGGAAGTGCTGAAGCCTCACGGAGATCTAAAGAGCAGTGGCCATCTTGCGTGACCTCCAGCCACGCCCCCAAGTCTTCATTATCCTGTAAGGGTGTAAAAGGGGAGTGGAAGGTTAAGAAATGCATTCTTGTCAAGGAATTGCAGACCTCCATGGTCGGCTTAAGCAGTCTTAGGGTCTGGCGTATTGGGGAAGCCATGGTATGGCCCACAGAGCACAAGCTAGGACCTCTGCGCCCATGTGAATCCAGTGACATTCGGTTTCATGTATAGACCATTCGAAGAGGACTCACTGATGGGCTGTCTGATAGTATTTTCTAATGTCTGGGATACCCACCCTCCCCTCCCCCTGCCCAAGACCTGCATGCAGAACCTTCCTCGATACCCTGGTCCACTTTCCTCCCTGGATAAAGAGTTGTATTTCGTTTTGGAGTGTATTCATGTCGCTTTCGAGGAGTTTGACTGCTAGCACTTGGAAGAGGTAAAGCAGGTTAGGCAGAATGTGTTGCTTTATCACTGCCACTCTACCCAGACTTGATATATAACATTCTTCCATCTATGTAGGTCTGCCTTGACAGAATGTAGAAGTCACAGGTAATTTGCAACATAGATCTGGCAGTGCTTCCACAAGGCAACCACCTTCACACCCCTTAAGGAGGAATACTTCCTCATTGAGACACTTTCCAGCACCCAGCATTCAGTTCAGTACCTTCCCATGCTCAAAGGTGTTAACATTAAACACCACCTCACACACCCTTAAGGCTATCATGGTTTAGCATGGTCATTCCCAGGGTGGACAAGAAATACATGAACTACTCTTTGGACCTACTGTACATAATGCCAGCTCGAACCAAACTTGTTAGTGGGGCATACTTCACACAAATCGCCTTATGCACAAGGGATGCCCCGCTGGCAGATATGAAAAGTAAAAATATTGATGCAGCATGTAAAAGGGTAGCCATTCACTGGCGTACCGCCAACCAGTGGCGGCTGGTGAAATGTGACAGTGCTCCATAACCTGTTGCAAGAAGCCGCCTCTGCCACCTACTCGGTTGGATTACTCTGCAGATACGATTGTGCCCAGTGGAATGAGGTGGGAGACTTGATCTAACACCTCCGGGATCAGTGTAGATGACAGGCACAGTAATTATTTACAGAAGGGCAGACATTTTCTAACACTACCATTTGGTGTGCTCCAGACGTGGTCAACACTGCTGCTGAGGGAATTAATACTATCGTCCTCATATGGCCTAGCTTCATGTCGCCTGGTTTAAACCCAAGGTTCAGCAGCATCTGATCGACATACCCTTTGATGGGAAACACGTCTATGGGTTTCAAGTTGATTAGATGGTAGAGAAAATCAAGAAGAACACTGGTACGGCTAAGGCTATGACAGCTCTTCAGACCTCTTGGTCATTTGGCTCCTTTCGTAGGTACCAGTTTCAGGCAGAGCGAAAACCATCTACTCAGAGGTTTTCCCCTCCTACCAAAGACAACAACAGCAGCAGCAACTCTCCGGTGGTTATTCCAGTGGTGCCTATATGGGAAATAATTCCAAGGGCAAAGGCAGAGGAGGTGTTGCATGGGAAATCACGTCCACCAAACTGTGACTCTCTCTCTCTCCGAGCACGCAAATCCTGTCAGGGGAAGGCTGCAAGGGTTCCTAGCCCACGGGCAACACAATCAGTGGGACATTACCGAGCAGGCTTTCTACCTGGAACTCACTGCTCCACCACCAACCTCCTCTACCATCAGAAACACTCCTTCGCCACAGACCATCAGAGCCTCCTCCAAGAGGAAGTGCAGGTGCTTCTACTCATAGTGGCCATAGAACCTGTGTTGCCACACCATCCATCAACAAAGCAAAGGGGTATACTCCCTATACTTGCCAATCCCCAAGAAGAACAGGTCTGTCAAGCCCATACCCAGTCTCAACAAGTAAATACTGTTGGAGCATTTCCACATGGTCAGCCTCCAGGACGTCATTTCTCTCTTGCAGCAAGGCAAATTCATGACCGCCCTCAGTCTGCTGCCTAAGGTTTATGTTATTGGAAAGCACTTTTGGTTTAAAGTCTAGCCCTTTCAAGGTGACTACTGATCTCAGTGTTTTCACAAAGTGTCTTCCAATGGTCGCCGCTCATCTTTAGAGTAGCGGCGTCTTTCCTTACCTTGACAACTGGATGATAAAAAGTGCAACCCAGTACCAGTGCTTGGCTCACACACAGGCCACCGTAGACTTACTTCATGGTCTAGGGTTCACAATCAATACCCAGAGTCTCACCTTCAGCTGCTACAAATCTAACTTTTTTTGGGTGTGGTCCTCAACGCTCTGATAAGAAGAGCCCACCCCAGTCCCGCTTGGGTTCAAGACTTTAACACATGGATCACTCTCTTTCAGCCAGATCCCTAGGTAACAGTCAGGATGGTAATGCATCTCCTCAGCATGATGGCCTCTTGCATTACCATAATCCCCTATGCTTGGCTCAACATGCACCCGCTGCAGGAATGCCATACAGCACAATGGTCACAGGTGGAGGGTCATTGGAATGGTCTAGTGTTCATCTGAAACCATACTCATCTCTCTCTTCAGTGGTGGGATGCCAAAAAACTGTTGCAGGGATGGGATTTTCTGGGCCTAGTTCCGCAGGTGAACATCACCACAGATGCATCCCTCATTGGGTGGAAGACCTCACTCTCTAGGGCCTGTGGACATCCCTTTAGTGTGATCTCTACCTTAACCACCTTGAGCTGTTAGCCATCCAACTAGCTCTCAAAGACTTCCTTTGTCACATTCACAACTAGGCTGTCCTTATTGTCACCAGCAACGTGACTGCCATGTGCCACCTACAGAAACGGGGCAGAACCAACTCACTGCAGTTGCCTCAGCTGGCTCAGAGCATTTGGTGCTGGGCACTCCACTACAGAGTCCCTTTACTAATGAAGTACTTCCCTGAAGTGGATACTGCTCAGCAGGATGCATCAACAAGTTCTTGAGTGGTAACTCCACCCCCACGTCCTGCTCCCATTCTTCTCTTGTTGGGGGTTTTCTATTGTAGATCTGTTTGCAACCACTAAAAATGAAACATACCCAAGCTTCGTCTCCAGGTATCCACACCCTTACATGCTGGGAAATGATCTACAGATGAAATGTTCATGAGCATTTGCCTACGCTTTTCCACCTCTCCCTATACTTCGTATGTGATTGAGTGGTTACAACAAACCTCCCTCACAGTCATCCTGGTGGCTCCCACGTGGGCCAGGCAACCATGGTTCACAACCCTCCTTGAGTTAGCCATAATCCCTCATGAGAAGCTCCCCAGCCAGTCAGACTTTCTTAGTCAATATCACTGCACAGTCTGGCACCCCAACCCCAAGGAGCTCAACCTTGCAATTTGGCTCCTGTGATCCTAGAGTTCAGCTATTTCAATTTGCCTGCTGAATGTATGCCCATCCTTAAGGAGGCTCCCCTCCCACCACTCAGGCCTGCTATGCAGCAAAGTGGAAATTTTTTTTTTCACTACTGCCTACCTAAACACATTGATCCACTAAATCCAGCAGGGCAAAATATTGTTTTTACCTATTTCAGTTGCAGCACTCAGGATTAGCCTGCACATCCATGTGTTTACATTTGCTTGCAGTTACAGGATACCTACAGAATAGGGAACATATCTCACAATTCCGAGTGCCCGTTTTTAAAGCTTTTTTAGAGGGACATAAAAGGATTATGCCACCAAGTAACCTTCAGTCCCTTCCTGGAATCTCAATGTAGTTTTCTCTGGTGGGACCCCCTCATCAGGCATGTGAGTTAACTCCAGGTTCTCACACCCGAAGAGGTTTTTTTCCAGGTTCAACCTGACAAAATAGTTGTTAGGAATAACCCCAGATTTCTACCCAGTGGGGTATCTCCTTTCCACCTCAATGAAACCATCAAGCTCCTGGTGTTCCCAGACTCAGTAGCAAAGAGCCCTTCACCCACTAGACGTAAAAAAGGCCCACATGTAGTACATTGATAGGACAGACCCATTTAGTAAATCTTAACAGCTATTTGTCATCTACATTAAGCTGCACAAATGAAGCACCATTTTAAGAGCAGGGATAGCACAATGGCTGGTCAAGTGCATCCAGAATTACTACACCAAAGCCAAACAACATCTCCCTGCACCACGTAAGGCTCATTCTGTAAACGAGAAGGCAGCCTCCATGGCCTTTCTAGGGAACTTCCCATGGCTGACATATGTAGGGCAGCTACCTGGTCCACCAACATGCCTTCACCAAACACTACTGAGTGGAAGTGCTAGCTCGCCAACAAGCTTGAGTGGGCCAGGCTGTACTACGTACACATTTTCAATGTTCGCAACATCCTCTGGCTAGCCACAGCTTACAGGAGATCTGCTTTACATTCTATGTGTGCATACACCTGCACATACCACAAACAGGAAATGTTACCCTGTAAGCATCTGTTCGTGGCATGTAATGCACATGCGCCCACCCTCTTCCCCGGGAGTCTTATTATTTCAGATGCATTTACTTTTACTTTCCTTATTTTCTACATTTAATTGCATGATCATCTCCCTCCACTTTCTGTGCTCTGCCCCCACCCTCACCCGCTGTGCGGGAAAACAATTCAGCAATGGAGCTGATGGCAGTGCGCATTACCAGTCATCAGAGGACTCACTATACCTCGTGACTCAAAAGATGTCTTTGAAGAAACACAAGTTGTACACGTCTGACCCCAACACTAGATGGCAGGAGCCTTCACAGCATATGAATACACAGCACTACTTGTCATGAACAGATACTTACAGGGTAAATAACATTTTCCATTTCACCTTCTATCAGTGACAAAATGCTCAGTAGCACAAGCATAATAGCCATTCACTGAGGTGGATGAGTGTTGTGTGGTTTGGGTTGTGGGATAAGGGGCAGTGCTGTACACTGGAACAGGCTCTCCTAAAGCTGAGCCCTCCAGCCCCATGTATATTACAGTTCCTGCATCGCCTGTGGTTCAGCAGCTGGTGTGTTCCATCCCAGGGGCATGGTGTTCCTGGATTGATTGCTAGCTACAGGCACTCTCTCTTCTCTTTATCATTAGCCCTCAAAGGGGATTGACAGCATTAACTCTTTATTGTGAGTGTTTCGCTCTATCTATGCTGCCCTACATGCACATATTTAGTACAGCACATTAATAGAGCAGTGCTTCTATACTTAAATTTCCTCTAAGCTGCACCCCAAATGTTGCTTTAAGCAGCATCAGTGCTCACTACAGGCTGTGCACCTGAGTGTCATGCAGTAGTCCTTCGGCCAATGACTGCAGCCAAAAATATTTTGTTCACCAAGAGAGACCAGCATTTTAAGTGAAAACTAATTGTGAAGGCTGGTAGCTGCTGTTATTCTGTAGATCTTTTTTACAGCCAAGGAATCTGCATAGGTGATAGATTTTCCGAGACGAGACTATAAAATGAGTTGCACTCTTTTTTGTTGATATATGTAATTGCAAACCGTATCTCAAAAAGAAACGTGATACATTTATTCTTGAAAATGGTACATAAGAATGAGTATGAACAGTCAAGACAAACTGCAGCTACACAAACTTAACAGAATATACAAATCACCAATCAGAAAAGCTAAAAAAAAGGTACTACTCTAACAGAATTCAAAATGCTAAATCTACAACTAAGGATTTTTTTCAAATTCTCAATGAATGAAACCTACATGCATGGAAGGAAGTCATCCCACTACTCATGATTTCACAAACAAATTGGCAACTCACTACACAACCAAGGCAGACACATTGGACTCCTATTTAAAACAGAAGAAAACCATCAGCACCAACCCCTTTCCTAAAATACCCTCTAAGAATAAACCAACCCAGCCTCGACAGTCCTTCCAACAAATATCCAAAGGTGAATTTATGGATTTGGTCAAAGCAAGCAGGCCTTCCGGTTGCCCTTCTGACCCTTGTCCACCACAAATCTTCAAGAACATTATTTTATCTACTTCTGCTGCCACACCTGTAAGAAGAATCATCAACAGCTCTTTAACTACAGGAACTTTTCCTGTCGACCTGAAAAAGGCATACATACGACCGTTATTAAAGAAAACAAACCTAAACCCACAGGACCCCAACAACTACAGACCAATCACAAATGGACCTTTCCTGGTGAAACTGATCGAAAGAGCAGCATTCGCCCAGATGTCACAATTCATTGAAGACAATTCTATACTTTCTACACTTTCAGACTTCCAAACTGGATTCTTCCCAGGAAGAGGCACTGAATCTGCACTTATAGCAATCTGGGATGATCTTAAAAACATAGCCGACTGCAATGGAGTTGCTGCACTACTTCTCTTGGACCTCTCGGCTGCCTTTGATACGGTTGACCATGACACCCTAATTCAAAGACTCCACGAAGCCGGCATACAAGGGACTGCTCTCAACTGGATTATTTCCTATCTTCAAAAAAAGATCTAATATCATCTACTCGCCCCCTTCTCGTCCAAACCCTACCTCACAGACGCAGGGGTCCCCCAAGGACCAATCATCTCACCTTTGCTTTTTAACTTCTACATGATATCATTACCAGAACTGATCAATGATTTTCATCTCACATGCTACAACACACAAATACTACTTAAATTAGAATGCCCCAAAACATTGAAAACTCAGAAATCTTCACTTGCCTCAGAGTAGTTGATCAGTGGATAACCTGGAGCCATCTGAAACTAAATGCCTCCAAAACAGAAATACTCATATGTGGTGACTGGAAAAGTTATGGCCCTCTGTGAGTCTGGCCTGACAATCTCGGACCACCTCCTCAATTATCCAAGGAAGTTAAAAACCTTGGAATCACCATGGACTCCAAGTTAACTATAAATGACCAAGTGGACAAATTAGCACAAACAAGCTTCATCACCTTGAAGACTCTACGACGCATCTTCCCCCACCTGGGATTTCCACACAAGGTGCAAGCTACTATCTCGCTTGTACTATCCAAACTGGATTATGCCAATGGCCTCCACCATGGATCATCTCTATCTATTATGAAAAAACTACAACGTATTCAGAACTCCGCAGCCAGGCTACTATTACAATGAAAGCCGCAAGCCCACATCTCCCCTTCCTTGAGAGCACTACACTGGTTACCCTTTGCCAGAAGATTCACTTTCAAGCTGCTTTGTATCCCCCACAGAGCTATACATGGAACAGGACCGCTTTTTATCAGAAACAAAATAACCAAATACATCCAACAAAGAAACCTGCACTCAAGATTGGCACCCCACCTTAGAACACCACCATACAAGAAAAAGACTATAGGTGGTACATCCTTCTCCGTTCAAGCAGCCAAACTATGGAATCCATTACCCCCAACTATAAGAGCCACAGATAACTTTCTTGTCTTCAGAAAACTACTCAAGATTTGGCTCTTTCCTTCATAACCACCGTATTCAAACAACTATGGACTGCATATGCCTATGTTGATAAACATTTTTTCTGATTATGTGTATATTTCTAGTTTCGTATAGTTCTTTAGAAAATATGTATCGCTACTATGTCATAACAATAAAATACACACACACTCTTTAAACCTGTTCAACTAAGTATATTTACCCATGGTTCTAAATATGTATTGTATGTACATTTGTGTGTGTATTCATGTGTTTATGTATGTGTGTGTATATATATATATATATATATATATATGTATCTGTGTATGTTGTTCCGTGCTTGGCATGTTCGTAGGTCATTGCATGGCTCCTGGGTCGGTTGTTATGCTAGATATCTATGAATCCCTGCTCTCATCTTATATCACACTTATCTACCCATCATCATATGTCATGTCTCTATCAATCTATCCTCCATTCCCACTCTGACTCATCCCAAATCCATTCTACTACTTTCATCTCCTAAATAACTCTGTCTAAGCTCTTCCCTCCGCTTCCACATCTAACTCACCAAACCTCACTTTACTACCATGACCTCCCAAACAACCCTACTAAATTCGCCCTCATTTATCTCACCCTGCTACTATGATCTCTCTACCCCCTACCACAGACTCTTCCCTCCTCCATCCCCCTTTACTCATCCCAAGCCTTTGGGTTGAGTAAATGAAGGATATACTCCCAATTAACACTTCTGGATTCTTTCCTCCTCCACCCCTCCATTACTCCAATCAATCTAACTAACAAACTCTCATATCTGCGGCTCAAATTAACTCATAATAATACTAAAACTGTACTCATATTTCCCAATACTAATCCATCACTAATTCTTGTTGGGTTCCGGAGTAGGGTGCTACTCGCCGAAAAGCGCTTCAACGCCTCGTCAGGGGTAGTACACGCTATATAAATACTATTACAATACAATGCAATACAATACAATACAATTTGTTCTTTTAAATATTTATTGATCCTCTCTGTTCCCTGTGTAGTTCCGAGCACCAAGATGCTTCATTGTATGTCTTCACAAATAATAGTAAAAAGAATAATAATAACATATTAATAACAATAGCTCCAGCTGGACCAGAGGTGCACTTGTGCTTAAACTGTCCTCATATTTAAATTAAGATTTTATCCCTATATATTTGAGCACACTGAAGTGAATGCAGCTGACACACCGTACTTTAATGACAATCCAGTTAAATAATCAAATAGATTTAAAGACTCAGGACAGGCTAAGTAAGTTGTGGGGAAAATAAATAGCTGCAAACAGCGTTGGCACATAGAAATGGTATGTTTTTGGGCGCAGGCCTCTTTCCTTCACATGCTAAAGAAGCGCCGGGCACAGTATTAATTGTAAAAAAAATAAAAAAAAAATAGAGTTCTGCTGAGGAAGTCCCAAAAGTCCCTGAGCCGCTGCACGCAGAATAAGATGAAGCCTTTGCAGAAGGATTTGGGGTAGTCCTTCATAATGATCGTTACCATATTCAGAATGGAACCTAGAACAGCACGAGTGACCATGAACAATGTGGTTTGTGCAGAAAAGTAAAGATTATTTAAAACGCTTGCAAATCCGAGAAAATAGTACCATTAAAGGAACGATAACATTATATGGTCTCCAAATTCTGTTATTCACCTCTAATAGTGAGAATGCTACCTTTCCTTCACCATGGTATTTACCACCATACCCATCCAGCGCAAGCTGAAGTACTCAAGAACGTAGTGGTTTGACAGCTCATAGCGCGCAATGGCTGAATCCCGCCTCCTTGATATATCTAGCTCAGTCGCACCAGAGGTGCCTTACAATTGTTTGAAATGCCCATGACATATAACAGTGGTTTCTAGTCTGAGTTCAATTTTGATGGCATCTGCAGCGCATCCTTTATCATTGTGCAGCTCGCGAGCTCCTTTACAGGTTATCATTTTGCTACCAGTGTTTGTGGAATCACCTTTGTCCAAAAGTTACAGATCATCAATGGAAATGATATGTATTGGCAGCCATTTTGCAGCCTGGAGAGTTTATTAAATCACATAAATACATAACCCGAAGGTCAACGGCATACACGGAGACATTTGTAAAAATTTGGCAGTATGCACAATGGCCCATATTTATACTTTTTGACGCAAAACTGCGCCATCGCAGTTTTGCGTAAAAAAAATTTGCGCCGTCTAACGCCATTTGGATGCGCCATTCGGGCGTCAAATTTATACTTTGACGTACGGCGGCGCAACCAACAGGTGGGAGTCATTATTTCGTGACGCAAACAGCGTCGGTCTGTCGTAAGGCAAACCCACGTAAAAGTGACGCAAATCACTGTGGGTCGATTTACGACAGCGCTATCGTGAATACGCCGTTTTTTTTCACGCTATTGCGTGACATTTTTGCGCGAAAACTGCACTGACAGGAGAGGAGACCCAAAATGGATCCCAGATGCCCCAACAGACCCCAGGAGGATGAGAGCAGACCAGGACCCAGCCAGGAGGAAGCACACAGGAACCAGGACATGTTAAAGAAAAAAAGAAAGTGTCGCTTCAGTGCAGAGGAGCAGGAAATCCTGGTGAAAGAGGTGACGGAACACCAGCACCAACTTTTCATATCCTCAAAATTGCCACTCAGTAGGAGAGAGGCCATCTGGAAAGAAATTGTGGACAAGATAAACAGTGTGGCTGAAGAACGCCGGACAGTCACCGAGTGTAAGAAACGCTGGCATGACTGTAAACGTAGGACCAAAGAGAAAATGGCCAGGAACAGGAACGCAGCAATGCAGACTGGAGGGGGGAGTCCAGCACAACAGGAGGCTCTGGACCACATGGAGGAGATGGTCGCAGCCGTCATCCCAGAGGAGATCGTCACAGGGATACAAGGACTGGACAGCGCAGACTACCACGACACTACGCACATGCAGGGTAAGTCGCATGGGGAATTACAATGCAATAATGGGGACTGTAAGCAGGGGGGGGATACCTACTACACAATGCATGTAACTTAGCACATATATGAAGTGGCATGGGGAAAGGGGCACGGCAGGGGGGAATGCCCAGTACTGACCATAGCCGGGCCACGACAAAATACTGCCACCACTACAGTCCCATGGGGACATCCTGTAATTACAACAAGAGAGCCAAGGGAAACCAGTGACAGGTGGGAAGGACACTACCCTGAATCCACATCCAGGCACTTGTTTTGCACAAACTATTCCCCATCAACTAGGTCCCTACCTGTAATGCAGTAGCAAATACAACAACTGCAACTTAACTGCCACCACAGTTGACAATAACACCTCTCATCTCTGGGCAGCTATAGTACCAAATGGCAGGAACCCCACCCTGGAACATACATTCCTAAATTAGGGGGTGAGGATGACATCTGCAACTACTCCTAGAAATAAGACAAAGCTACCAGTACACTTAAATGCCGAATGTCCATAACTGACACATACATAAGCCTAAGTAAACAGCAATAGGAGCCACACAGCACTAACGACACACACATGCTGCATACATCAGGGTCCCTCACGTGCCTGCCTAACAATGCTACATCACAAATGTCATACTGCTCAGACAACAACATTGACGAGGGGACACAGGCAACTGGTCAATGAAACACATCTGCACAGTCTAACCAAAAAATAGGACATCCATACGATAAACAAGCCAATCCAGTAAGACACACGAGACCCCATCAGATACAAACATCAACAATGTTTACATCCATACCACATCCTAACATTGACATACATAGGTCATGCCACCTAACATGTACAAATCATGCAATGTGAATAAAAAGTGGATGGTGCAGGGCCTGTGAGGCAAGTGTGCTGGCAGGGCAGTCACAACACCCACAGTCAGTCAAAGTGTAGCGTGGCAAGTGAAACGTATACTTTGCGCAATAGCCTCAGGCTGGAGGCCTTTGTGCATCTTACCCTGAATGTACTTATACTCATTTGCTCACATCTAAGTGCCTCAGAGCACTTTGCACTAAATGAATCTCATTGCCCTTCCTATCAGTTAATGTAGCAAATAGTCAGTCGTAAGGTGTTGGCAATTAGTCAAATCACCCTGTTTTGCCTACTTCTGCACTGGAGTTTGCCAAAACATATTCACTCTGTGCCCCAGTCAAGGATACCGTCTGGTTCGTTGATGATAGATGTGGTAGGGGTTAAGGTTTGCCATTCCTGCGTAGGGAAACTTTGTCATCACCATGACATATGCCTTTTAAATTCACTTCCTCGTCCCAAGACACGCATGGGGGAGTTTACAAACAGAAAATCACATCTAGATGCTGCCTGCCTTGCTGCTGATGCACAACCAGATCCCAGCCCATTCCTCTGATATGAGGGATGATGTCTCCCCTGTGATTCAGACAGACAAGCTCCAAACTTAACATGCAGTGCTATATATAGAACAAGCAGAGGGAGAGTAGAAACTGTTAGGCACCATGATAGCTGTGTACCAATGCATTACTTTCCTGCGGACTATTTCAGTTCTAACTGTGTGTATTGTTTTGGTTATTGGGGCTCACACCGAAATTCCTACAAGTCAGTTGTACACTGAAACTTCATATCCAACAAATACTGTCTGTGTCATTTGTGTATGGGAACATACCGGACAAGATAGAAATGTGTAGGACCTGAGTGACCACCACTTCCCTGAGAAGTCCCAAAGATGTCATGGGCTTGGACTTCTAAACATTCCTCTGTTGTGGGAGACCAGAGGCACTGCTAGTCTGTCTGAGCTAAATACAATATCTGGGTGACAGAGTTATTTACAAGTGGGTCAAACTTAGTCCCCCACACCATTAGCAATCCTGCTGCCTAGAAAGCCAAGAATCACATGTAGGATAATGAGAGCCCACCCAAACAAATGTCCCTCCATAACAATAGTGAAACACCGAGAGAGGAGTAGGACAAAAAAATGCATATTCCAAAATAATTACAAATCAACACCTAGAGATGTCCTGGCAGGCATGTCTGATAGCTCCATATCATATATGTGACACACAGGTGGGCCATAGGCCTACAACAATGCCCTATGACAGACAGCAGATACCAAGACAAAATCAGAGTACAAAGTAAAGGCATCCAAAGGCTTGTATCTTAGTGCTAAATGATCTCAACACAGACACACTAATTGTACCCTGTTTCTTTGCAGAGGAACACGGATCTCCTGCCGATATGCCTGTCCATGAGTTCCCTGATGACATGGATGACGAGAACATCAACCTCACACAAGAGACCATTGACATGGTCCTCGAAAGCCTCCAAACCCCCCCTTCAGTAACAAGGAGGAGCCAAGATGAAGCAGCCACCACAGTAGAACCACCCGCCACCCCAATTGTAAGACCTGCCAGCTCCAACACAGCTGAGGACTCTGACGACACTGGCACCAGCTTCGAAAGAACAGTCGTTGGGGTCCAGCGGGAGCTGGCCAAGGAGGTGCGGGTGGGGATGCAAACTATGGCAGCCAGCCTTGAGGGGGTGCGTTCGTGCATGCTGTCAACTGCTGATCAGGCAGCTGCAATGCAAGCCAGAACATCGCTGTTGGAGGAACTTTTAGTAACACAGAAGGCAATCTGCACAGCTGTCATACAGTTGACCAAACAACTCCAACAGCAAGCCAGTCAGCGTGTGCACGAATGCAACATCGAACCCCTCAGGGCAGACCTGGCTGCCTACCATCGGGATGTGGCTGCCATTCTGAAAAACCAGCACGCTCTCCTTGCTGCAGTACTGCCCTTCATAACTGGACAGGGATCAGCCCCCGGGATGTCTGCCTCCATGTCTTCTGACGCTGAGGTGTGTGTTGCCCCTTCAAAACCAACAACAACAAGGACACACCAGGCAACACACACATCAGAAGAAGAAGACATGGAACAGATAACATTCACACGCAAGAGTACCCGGAAGCCCTAGTCCCTGCACCATGCCCCACTCTGACCAAGGTCCTACGTTTTGACACATGCCAGCCTCACTCCAACTACCCTCAATGACTGTTCGGCAATCTACTGTTTAACTTGTCCACATTGGCTGTAAATGTTTCTCTCCTACCATTTGGCAATTCCTGTTCCTCTGCACCGTCTGTGACATCACCCCAGCATGTCAGGAGCATCATCCACACCCTGTAAATAGGATCACCATTTAAGAATGCACCAGAACGGACTCACCTAACATTGTTAATGGACTTTTTGCACTACTCCACCTAAAAATAAATATCACTTGCACACCAATTGTGTCTCTGTGTCATTTCACACTTCAACTGTGCAGTACATAACTCCAAAGTGGCTGTGTGGCAACCATGTTGATTCTCTAGACTACTGTCCTGATTTCATGTCTACTGAAACATCTGTGCAGTGGCCAGGATTGCATCATAGCTTTACTAGACTGAGGAAAATAACTGATGTAGGGACTAAGCAGACACAATCATGCTGTGTTGGACAGAATGAGGCCCCATCCATAGCTATTCTAGACAACTAATGGTGGATGAGAAATGTAGGCACCTTGCGATACTAACACAATACATTATGCTGTAAAATGAAAGGAATGTTAACCAAATTACACTGCATCAATCACCCTTACAGCGTATACTACCATGAAGGAAAGTCATGCTCAAGCAGTACACACATGATGTAGGTCAGCAATGACAGCAACAAGACAAGAGTGTGAACAAATACTCATCTACAAAGCTCTCCCTGAACTTCACAATGCTGTCCGACCTATCTATTTACCTACAAAATCAACTCTGGAAGCACTCTTTGTGAAGTAGGATACATACCAACCCCAAATCTTGATGATCTATGCAGACTACCAATGGTGGCTCTCCCACACGGTGGATACTTACCAAGTTAGCACACGGGTAGCTGGCATGTTAAACCTCAATAGCCTGGGGATAGCGAGCATAGGACACAAATGTCATACTAAAACTTTCTGCTACACTGATGTCAAGGCCATGAAAAGGTAGCACCTAACGCATCTGGTAAAGGGTTAACAAATTTTTTATTTCCAATAAGTAAGAAAAGAGGCAACTAAGGGAAAGATAAACCTACACTAATCTAACCTGACTACTACTAACCCACAACTGTCCCTAACTAACCTAAGCTAAACTTACTCTACACATGTAACGAAACGATCTAAACATCAACCCCCCACCCACCATTATGAGACAAGACACATGCAGGACAACACTTACTAACCTACACACATACTATACTATCCTAAACAAACATATATTTTTTTGTATTTTTTTTTTTTTTATATTTTCTTTTTTTTTTTTCTTTTTTTATCAAACAGGAATCCCAACATTGCCCCCCACCCACCCACACAAAAATATTAGATAGAAAGTATAAGGACCCCCCACCCTCTTACCTAACACTAACTAAGCTAATTACCTATACTTATCCTACAACTAACCCCCCAAACCCAACTAACAGTATGAAAAGAGGAAAGAGGGGAGAGGGGAGGGGTAAAAGTTCAGGAGGGCAAAATAACTAAGGATTTGCCCTCTGAAGTGTGCGCCGGATGGAGCGCACCTTCTTTTTGACCTCCGCCATGTCCTCCGTCAGGTTGTCAACCTTTTGAATTAACCTGTCCAGTTTCCTAGACAATGCGTTGAAGGCTGCAGGGTCAATTGGAGGGTCACTGCTGGTCTGCGTGCCGGTGGAGGTGGAGATTGTTGCTGGAGTGGAGTGGCCACGGGACAGCCCTGCTCCCAACACACGGCTGGGTCCAGGTCTTGAGGAAGATGGCTGGTCCGTCGCTGGGTCCCCTTGGGCAGACCTGGTGGTTGTAGGTGGCACAGTTGGTGGAGCCTGTGGTGTGGCATACCACGCCCCGGAGGCCCGTTCCGAATTGTATCTGCGGGCCATCCTCCGATACCCACACTGCACCTGCAGGATGTGCCTGTACCTCATTGCACGGCGCTCAAACTGGTTTCGAGCTGCGGCACTCAGGTTTGCAGCTGTGAAGGGAAAAGGCAAATATTGAGCATAGAATTGACAGTGGGTTGAATACCACAATGGGTAATTTGACCATTACTAGCAATGTATTGGTTGCAGCAATTGTTACAACATATGTCACGGGAAGGCTCAGAGGAAGTACATGTGAATCATGCATACTGAAGGGCATATCACATATAGCAGATCCATGTCTCTACATGATGGATGACATCACCCTAAACTACTCCTACAATTCATACCTAAGCCATTATACATTATGGCACCAGCTCGTCCGCATACTGACTTCACTACATATGTCATTCTATGTGATAAGAATCACACTCCTCACTCAATGGCATTTCAAAATAGTTGTGTGCTAAGATTGAACCCCTGGCCATGGATCATATGTCGACACTATGGGCCAGATGTAGGAATTGATGGGAAATCAACTAGCAAATTGCAAAGCTGAACGGTGTCTCTGACACCGTCTGCGAGTCACTATGGGGTCCCTAAATCCCACCTCAATGAACATCAATGATGTGGGTTCCAACTTGCACCACCTTAGCAACTATGGGCACTCACGGGGATGGAGGCCTGCTGGGAACAGCAGAACTCCATAGACGTGACTGCTTTTAAATGAAGCAAGTTATTTTTCACCAAGTGTAGGCCCTTTATCTGAAAGGAAAATGAGCTGCGATTTGTTTAAATTCACAACAATTGATTGTTCGTAATTTACACAATAATTATTGCTCCCCTAGACCACTGGCTGTTTTGTGCAGGAGTATTTTGGTCCACTCACAAAGGTGAAGGTTCACAATGAGGACCCCTTCCAGTCAGCAAGTTGGTTAGCAGCCACTTCAAGTGGATGATAACAGCTACTCACTTTGCAACCACGTACTCGTTAGCAAATGGGATTGCCTAACACTGTGATTTGCAAGTAGGGCTGGTAAACTCCTTTATTTTTTTACTTTAGAAAAGCATTTTGCGAATATGTACATGACCACCAATAACATTTTGGATTAGGAAACAGACGTTTGCAACTCACTAACATCAAATTATGCTATTTGCAATGTGGAGACATTTTGCTACATCTGGACCTAGGTACAAACTCAAGTCACAAAAGGTGTTAAGTACGTGTAACATACTGGTTGCTACAGTCCTAGGTACCCTGTTTCACAGTAACATCCCAGTCTTTGTGGGTGGTGTGGGAAGAACAAACAACAATCCCATGATCAATGCACAACCAGGAGTGTACTGAAAGTGCAACAAGCATGTGCCTTCACACACAACACCTATGAAGGGCTAGCAACACGTTGGAGTCAGCCCAACCTTGTCACATCCCAGGTCCACACATGTCAAAATGATATGACTTAGCCAAACATAACATACTATTAGTGAGGCATGTTTTACAACACACACAGAGGAGGTAGAACACCCATTCACATGATTCAACAGAACACCTAGGCCATTGCACTCAAGTCACACACACTTCGAGGTCACCTTGTGGAAGTACATGCCCCCGGAAGATCCGACCTACAGTGTACACAGTCCATCCTCAACTAGGAAGAAGCACTTGTCATCGAAGCCATGTGCCTAAGCTATCTGGGAGACTGTCAGTCTGATATGCTGACTCAGTTAATGGCAAGTTCCTGACCAAGTCTAACATTGACCAGTGTGTTCAAAATGAGTCATGCTATTCCCAATAGTCGCACTAATTGAATGACCTACTGCCCCTCAATCTGAGAGATGACTAGGGATTGCTTTACCGAAACATTATTCCAATTTGATATCACACCAAAACAACAAAGCCAATGAACGGCCAGCACATCATATCATGAATTGTCCTGAACACACAGTAATCCATCATGCTTCATTTCCAAACAATGTAAATAGCACTTAGGCAACACTCACTGTAGGTATCGGGGTCGTCAAAATGGGCTACCTCACCAACGGTGTACGGGGCTGGTCCACCTGTAAAGCATGAAAGGAAGATTATACTCAGACTGGGTGAACAGACAAATAATTTCTGTTACAATGACAGTGTGTGAATATTACATGGTAATGATACACTTTCACACATGCTCATCCTGCCTGGCTGACTTTGTATTCTAGATTATCATTGGATGAGTCTCCTGCTCCAGTGACACACCCTACTACACTCATGCAGTGGCCAGGACAGTCATGTGTCGTCCAAGTTACTCCTCCATTAGTAGGCCCGAACAATCACGTGATCCATACATCTCAGCATGTGCATCCCAGAGAGAAACATTTCACAACTGGTTCCATGAGGACTGCATGACCACTCACAATCAAACAGGCTATGGGGACAGGTTCAACACACAGCAACCAGACACACATGTGACATATGTGTGGACAACATGACTAACTTCATGTGACGTGAAGGCAACACACAGGTGTTGCATCATCATGTGTTTGCAATTTTCGGTCTAGCTATGGCGTCTACATATGTAGGTATGTTGTTTCTACATGACGTACTCACTGGCCATTATGACCAGTAGAGTACAAATTGAGCAGTTCACGTGGTGCTTTTCAGACACAAATGCAACACTACATTCCATGCAGCTACAGCCATCTGGTATGTGTTGCAAAGATAAGGCATCGGCCTGGTAGCATAGGTCTTCATACACACCCCGCAACAAATACACATTTGGACACATATGTATACCTTTGTAGCGCAGCATTTGCATCATTTTGTGACGCAGAGAGGGGGCTACTTAGCAAAATACTAATAGATGTTGCATTTTACTGCTGTTATTGGGTGTACATGTGTAGCAAAAATGGGGGTTTATGTGTATGCCCATGGGCCTAGGTTTCCCTAGTATAACACGCAGTCAGCTACTTATTTTGCAGATTGGCTACCAATCATCACATGTTCACGCACACATTCCTATTATTCCCATGTAATTGATTATTACTCACCAACATAGCCACCAATCCGGAGTCCCAGGTGGTCCAGCAGGTCCTGTTCCCTGGTGATCAGATCTGCCCAGCGGTGCTTGAGTTGATGGACATTCCTCATACTCCCGTAGACCCGGACCAGGTGATGGCGCACCTTCTCCCAACGTATTTTCCTCGCCTCCGTGTGATACCCCTGTATCACACGGCCCCCAGCCTCCAGCATCAGTGGGAGGAAATGGCTTACGAGCCATATGAAGCCCCCCAATTCGTCCTCACCCATCCTGGACAGGCGAGGCCTACCTGACATGATACGAGTTTGAAAAAAGTACCAAAGAAAAATGAAAGAAAAAGTGGGAAATGGGGAAAGGTAGAGGTGTGAAAGAAAAAGAAGAAGGAGAAAAATAGCCCAACTAACACCCCAAACTATGCTACCCACAACAGACTCCCACAGACAATACAAACTATCACAGGTATAGACTAAACAACACTAAACAGACTGAGACAATGTTTGACAACAATAAAAGATTGACACAAAGACAAAATACAAGGCACACAGGACACTAAAGCAGTAAAACACAGGACCACACCTTTCACACAACCACACAGTCTAGATAACTCTGAGACTGCAAAGTGAAAGTGAAAGTCAACTCCCAGTACAGATTTGGTAAACAGGATATCCTATTACATCACTTCCTGCATAAAATGGCCGCCGTTTTTATTTTCGCGTAATGCGTCATATTTTCACGCATACACAGATGTGCGTCATATTTTTTTGACGCATTACAGTGTACATGATGCGGAGTGTAAAAATATGCTATGAATATTAATATTTCCAATTGTACATGAGATGACCAACATATTGTGCATGTAGCGTCAATTACACCACGCATACATCATGGGCGTCGTTTTTTTTACACGTACAGTGGTGCACATGATGCGGAGTCAAAAAATATGATATGAATATTAATAATTGATAATGTACATGAGATGACCAACATATTGTGCATGTAGCGTCAATTACACCACGCATACATCATGGGCGTCGTTTTTTTTACACGTACAGTGGTGCACATGATGCGGAGTCAAAAAATATGATATGAATATTAATAATTGATAATGTACATGAGATGACCAACATATTGACCATGTAGCGTCATTTTGACCACGCATACATCATGTGCGTGGTTTTTATTACACGTACAGTGGTGCACATGATGCGGAGTCAAAAAATATGATATGAATATTAATATTGATAATGTACATGAGATGACCAACATATTGTGCATATAGTGTCATTTTGACCACGCATACATCATGTGCATGGTTTTTATTACACGTACAGTGGTGCACATGATGCGGAGTCAAAAAATATGCTATGAATATTAATATTGATAATGTACATGAGATGACCAACATATTGTGCATATAGCGTCATTTTGACCACGCATACATCATGTGCGTGGTTTTTATTACACGTACAGTGGTGCACATGATGCGGAGTCAAAAAATATGCTATGAATATTAATATTGATAATGTACATGAGATGACCAACATATTGTGCATATAGCGTCATTTTGACCACGCATACATCATGTGCGTGGTTTTCATTACACGTACAGTGGTGCACATGATGCGGAGTCAAAAAATATGATATGAATATTAATATTGATAATGTACATGAGATGACCAACATATTGTGCATATAGCGTCATTTTGACCACGCATACATCATGTGCGTGGTTTTTATTACACGTACAGTAGTGCACATGATGCAGAGTCAAAAATATTGTGGATGTAAATCATAATTTGAAGGTGAAATATCAAGACACTTTTGGATACATTTGTATCTGACTCTGCATTGTGTGCACTCATGTACATGAACCAATTATGACGGCCATGCTGTATGCGTAGAATATGGAGCAAATTGATCCAAATGTCTTCATGTGTTTAGCTTTGGAAAGGTGATTTGTCATGGTAAAACGGTGCGATGTGAGACACATTTGTGTTTATATCTGACAAATGTCCGTACTTTTATGTATAGACGGCCTTCACACTGTGATGTTTGGGATACGTTAACTAATGTATTGACCATATTTGACAACATATTTGGTGTAATTGCTGATGGCTATTTTGAAATGAGATTTTTGATACCATTATGTATTCCGTCTCCAAAATGTCCCCACCTTTATGATGGGGATGCTTTTATCTGTAGTCCTAACAGGGAGTGGGAGAGTCACTTTCAGTTTTTAGGGGGCTGACCATGTCCCATTATGATTTTGTGTTTCATATTTGTGTAGGACTTGTGACATTGAGGCCACATATGTGCCTTATGCATGTGTTTAGTTCACAAGTACATGATTCCTGTATGTTTTGGGGGTGGTAGAGGTGGAGTTAGTCCCCCAGCACCCTAGGATTTGACCATCCAGAATAGCTACTGTATCCATGGAGTATTTTTATCATATCCTGGCAAACCTGCAGCAGCGGGCGAATGTAAGGCCATATGGTATGAATGACTGTTGACCATTCATTCATCTCATTAGCCCATTTGACGTTTGCAGTATTGATGATTTGGAGCTAAGTTGCATACCATTTTCATATGACTAAGGGGGTCATTCTGACCGCGGCGGGCGGCGGTCGCCGCCCGCCAAGCGGTTCCCGCCGAAAGACCGCGGCGGTCATTCTGGCTTTCCCACTGGGCTGGCGGGCAACCGCCAAAAGTCCGCCCGCCAGCCCAGCGGGAAACACCCTTCCCACGAGGACGCCGGCTCAGATTGGAGCCAGCCGAGTGGGAAGGTGCGACGGGTGCAGTTGCACCCGTGGCGAATTTCTGTGTCTGCAAAGCAGACACTGAAATTCTTTGTGGGTCCCTCTTATGGGGGCCCCTGCAGTGCCCATGCCACTGGCATGGGCACTGCAGGGGCCCCCAGGGGCCCCGCGGCACCCCCTACCGCCATCCTGTTCCTGGCGGAAGACCCGTCAGGAACAGGATGGCGGTAGGGGGTGTCAGAATCCCCATGGCGGCGGAGCGCGCTCCGCCGCCATGGTGGATTCTCAAGGGCAGCGGGAAGTCCGTTTCTGGCCGCGGCTGAACCGCCGCGGTCAGAATGCCCATCGGTGCACCGCCAGCCTGTTGGCGGTGCTACCGCCGACCTCCGCCAGGGCGGTAATTACCACCAGGGTCTGAATGACCCCCTAAGTTTGCAAGACTCTCAGCGTTCACGATGTGATAATGCGAAGATTGTTTTGCTTGTCTGTGTCCCTTTCTGCATAAACTGGTTTAGTGTCATGTTACAATCTTCCTGCTAGGTTCAAACTGGGACACAACTGTGATGGTCTACTTTCAAATATTAGGTTGGTTGTATGACATATGTGTACATGTGTGTGGGAATGTGGATCCAGTATGACCTGTCTGTGTGTATGTTGTCACTGTAACTTCAAGGTCTCCTCCTGAGTTAGTGGCAGCTGATGTTGTTGCAATTGTGTATTGCTCACATCATACACTTGAGAGAAGCCATTGATGACATGTTCACGTACACATGGATGGTCCCACCCTGTCTCTGAACCCGTGTGATGTGACTTTCAAATGATCTCCAATTTTGGGCTGGATGAGAGACTGTTTCAGTTGTTTGGATCTGGCATGTCTAATTGTCACATTTGTACTCTTGTTGGGCTCTGTGTATGGTAATGTAACATGTCACATCCTACCCTCTGTGCATACAGTTGTGATGTTTATTTTTGGTGTGATGATTTTTAATGGCATTCTTGATCAATGAGACGACATTCATCTTCAGCTATTTCAAACTAAAGGTGGTCAGAAATGAATAGGCCAAAGCATGATGTGGTGTTTGTGATCTGTGTTTATTTACAAGTGTGGAATACAAGTGATTATAATGACTTAAGTAAAAAAATTGTTCACAAGCTGTTGGCGCCTACGCACTCCTGCTGCGGTGTTAGGTTGTTCCCCCTCCTGTTGCAGGCCAGCATCCTCCTCATCATCATCCTCAGGCATGTCTGGGTCCGGTTCAAGGAGGGGAATGTTCCTTTGTACACAAATATTGTGTAATATGGCACAAGTGAGTATAATTTTGCATACCATCTCTGGGGAGTATAGTAGGCTTCCGCCAGTGATGTCAAGGCAGCGGAACCTTGACTTTAGGATCCCAAAGGTCCTCTCCACAATGCTGCGTGTCCTCTTGTGGGCGTCATTGTATGCCCGCTCAGCAGCAGTATTTGGGTTCCCATATGGTGTCATTATCCAAGGCTGGATGCCATACCCCTGATCAGCTGAAAGAGAAACACAGAATGGTATCAATTAGATGTAGGAGGCACTGTTGTACGTATCTTTGATGGCAGTAGTTGTGTTGTGTTGTCTGTGACTATTTTGTGTACTAATGTGACAACCTATGGTTGTTGGTGGAAACTTTGGCATTGTTTATTTTCCTTGGCTGAGCAAGTGTTTGTTGTCTAACTGTTTGTCAGCAGGATGTATTGGTTTCTCAAGTACAGTGTGCCCTCCCTTGCATTGTGACTTGTGACACAGGTGTCCGTGTGTCCTCACTGGGGGTGTGATGATAGTTCCATGCAGAGTTGAAACATGAAAGGGTATTAGAAACGTCCATATGAACATAGCCAGGCCATCCCATCCCTTAAAAGTTATGCATTGTATTAGTGTACAGGTTATTGTGAGACTTCCAATTTGCAAGGTGACATTTAGCGAACCACAGTCATGAATGTCTTCACACTAAGCTGTGGAGTAAATTCAAATGTGTGAGAGGTTCAATGGTGACTTGTGACACATGGCTAGTGATGTGAGTACCTCAGTGTGTTCCTGTCTAGGTGTTGCTATTGTGGTGTATGTGTTGTTTATCCTAGAGGGTTTCTGTGCAGTGAGTATATAAGTAGATTTTTGTCCTTACCAACAAGTAGTCCATTGCCATACCGTCCATCCTGGAAGTGTTGGTTGATGGTGCAGTGACGGAAGATGAATGCGTCATGTACACTCCCAGGATATTTAGCCACGATGTTGCTGATCAGTCCTTGGTGATCGACTATGGCCTGCACGTTGATGGAATGTGTGTGCTTCCTGTTGCGGTAGAGGTGTTCACTCGCAGCAGGTGGCACAAGGCGTACGTGTGTGCAGTCGATTGCACCAAGGACGTGCGGAAAGCCACTGATGGCGTAGAACCCCTGTTTTGTTTCCTGCTGCTTCTGCAGTGTGTTAGGGAAGCAGATGTGGCGGGGTGTCAGTCCAATGATGGCATCCAGTACTTTAGGCAGGAATGCGGAGAAAGATGGTTGTGAGATTCCACCAACCAGGGCGCCAGTTGTCTGAAAGGAGCCACTTGCCAGCATGTGAAGTACGGCAAGCAGCTTTGTTTCTGTTGGGATAGTGCGTGGAGTCACTAAAGTGGGGGCCAATTGCTGTTCAATATTTGTCAGCAGCTGCTGAATGGCCTGCCAGTTCAACCGGTACCTCTGGATGATGTCTCGTTCCCTGAGGCCATGCAGGGTTGTTCTTGGGCGGAATATCCTCTCCTGCCTTCTGCGCTGTCTTTGGGGTCCCTGCTGTTGTTGTTGTGGCTGCTGTTGTTGCTGCAGGGCTCTGCGTCTACGTGCACGTTGAAGAAAAAGCACCTCCATGTCTCCCTGTTGCTGCTCTGCTGCTCTGTTGTTTGTTCTGTGTGTTCTGATTAAGTACAGGTGTGTTTGCCCCATTTTAACGCCTGCCCTGACCCAGGCGTTAAAATGTCACGCTATTCATGCTTTGCGCCATTTTTTTGCGCCGCCTGCCGCGCGGGAGTGATTTTTGCCCTGGAGCATAAATACCACGCACCGCTATGTGCGTCTGTTTTTAGACGGGAACGCCTTCCTTGCATCTCATTAACGCAAGGAAGGCGTTCACGCAAAAAAATGACGCTATTTGCCAATACTTTGGCGCTAGACGCGTCTAACGCCAAAGTATAAATATGGCGTTAGTTTTGCGCCGAATTTGCGTCGAAAAAAACGACGCAAATTCGGCGCAAACGGAGTATAAATACGGGCCAATGTATAGCTCCAGGGACTTCAAGCAAACTTTGAGAATGGGCTGCAAAGGGGTTAAGGAGCATAAATAAAGCACTGAATGTTTGTCCCTATTTTGTTTTCTGCTGCTTTGCCACGTTATGCCAGTGTGGAAGCTCGTAGCGTTATGTACTTGCTGCAAAGCTTTCTGTGTACGACCTGTGGTGGTATGGCGGACCAGGGGGTATATTATTTGGTTTTCCAAAAACAACCCCCTCCCACACAGAAGGTTTGTTTTTGGAGTACCGAAAGGCAATGCTCCTGGCATGGTGAGAGTATTTCTCAGTTCAGGTCTGGGCCAAATCGGGCTTCTTTGTGATGATCTGGTGGTTCGAGGTGACAATATTTCTAAAAATGTAGCTAGCTGAGGCTATGACATCAGTAAAATTAAAGTCCTGATTACGAGTATGGCAGTCCTAAGGCCACCATACCAGCGGTGGTGGTCTGACCGTCGCATTCTTGGCGTCCAGCCACCAGATTTGGGTGTTGGCAGTCACACTGCCACAAGCCCGTCGCCACTGCCTGGATCTGGGATCCTGGCACATTGGGGGTAGGGAAAGCCGTGGTCAAGCATGGCGGTGCCGATGTCGGCTCCGCCATGCTGATTACTACTTGCCTTTCCGCCAGCCTTTTCACGGCAGGCACACCACCATAAAAAGGCTGGCGGAAAGGCAGAGATGGGGCCACAGGGAGGCCCCTGCACACCCCATGCCTATGTAATTGGCAGTGCAGAGGCCCCACTGTCAGCACAGTTAGAATGCACACTGTCTGCAGTGGCATTAGTGCGCATTCTGACTGTGCTGGTGGCGGAAACAGTGCGGTGGCATTAGCCTTGGCTCTCCCTTAGGGCCGAAGCCAATGCCACTGCACTGTATCCGCTGTCCGGTCTGGTGAGAACATCATAATACGACATTGGGGAGGCCTCTGGCTTAGCGTCCTCTCCACTGCCGTATTGGCAGTCCGGTGGCCCGAACGCCAAAGTTCTGATCAGGCCCTAAGCCACTTTTCCCACCTCTGAAAGAGCCAGGTGAACTGGGAGGATGGTAGAGGGACATCTGGCAACCTTTGATTCTGTTACCTCCTACCTTTAACAAGCTTTGGCAATGCCAAAAGGTCTGGCTTTAAAGGAATATATGGAAATTTGAAGCATTACAAGTAAATAGCATGGGAATAGATATGTATTTGTATGGAAGCAAAGAACTGTTGAATAATATTGATTAAGTTTAAAAGATCAGGTGACAGTTGAACTTTCAAGCCAGGATTTAACAAAATTGAAAATGTGAAAACTTTGTATATATTTGCTTGTGAATTAAATACAATATTTCAAAATGTTTGAGCATTTGTTTGGTGTATAATTGGTTTTGTATTTTTGTGTATTCTTTTGAGGTTCAAATAATAGAAATTGCTTAGGCTTGGGTCCCCAGCGTCCAATAATGATTCAGTGGGGTGTCTCCAGATTCCAGTAATGTTTCAGTGTGAGTCCACAGAAGTCAAATGCTTAGGAACCGCTGACTTAGTGCCTCTCCAGTGTCTGCAGCTTAGCACATTAGAGGTACATGTTGAATTGGTTCATGTCCGTTGCCTGTTCAACCAATCAACAGGGAAGGAGTCCTCGAAGGTAGGAGACATTTCTGCGGAAGGTAGTTTGTACCTGGGTCAGTGCTGCAGCACTTAGGATTTAAATGCACTACATGGCCATTCAAGGAGGCACCTGGCATGTCAGGGCAATGCGTGGGCGCTTCAGGGTGTACCTGGGTATAACTTGGTGTGTTTGAAGCATTGCACGCTCATGTAATAGCTTTAGCCTTTATGCAAGCCTTTACACAGGCATATGATGCCTTTACCTGAGCATGTGATGCCGCTCCATGTGCATATGACTGCTCTCCAAAGCTCATGATGCCGTGAATAAGTATATAATGGCAGCAGGTGCACTTTTTTGAAGAGTAAAAGGTACATATCTTCCACCAGTTATGGTGAAGTGGGTGAAATGTTAATGGAGGTTATGCATTTGACCAAGAACAAGGCTCCAAATGCAAGTGAATCCGAGAATGGGCTGCCAGGGTGCAAAGGACCATAAATAACAATGGCTGTTTGCCCCTTTTTTGTTTTCTACTTGGTTTGCCATGTAATGCCAGTGTGGAAGCCCATTGCATTGAGTACTTGCTGAAATTCTTTCTGTGTATGGCCCATGGTGGTATGGCAGACCAGTGGGCATATTATTTGGTTTCCAAAAATAAACCCCCATACAGAAGGTTTGTTTTAGGAGGACCAAAACTCAGGGGCCTATTTACAAGGAACTGGTGCATTTGCCCTGCACCCCCCTTACAACATCATGATAGTGCTGTATTTACAATGCAGCGCACCATAGCCCACGTTAGCACAAGCTATCTGATGCTGTTGTGGTGCTTTGCTTGACTAGCGACAAATATTTTGGAGCTAATCCAGCAAAGCTCAGGGAGGCCCATAAGATATAGCACTAGTGTCAGTTTAACGCCTGCCCTGAGAAGGCGTTAAAAAAGTACATAGGAATGGTGCAGGGAAATCTTGTAAATTTCACTGTGCCATTTTTTTGGACCTGCCTGCGGGGGAACGCTTCCCTAGCATACATTATCCCTGGTGCACATATAATGTGTCGCAAGGGGTTACAAAGTGGCGCAATGGTACCATTGCACCACTTTATAAATACAGCACAGGTTGAGGGCCTGTTTAGCACAGCCGTAGTGATAACGCGTCCCGCCCTAGGCAATTTACTGACTCGGAGACTCGTTTTAGGCCAATGAACCTTTTGACCCTGATTGGAGACACCTTAAGACGAGATAACTATTCAGCATTTCATCAACAGATCAATAACCTCATCAATATTCACAATAGCAAATCAATCAAATTAGTTAATGACATTAATAAGAATCGAGACACACCATAGCCTCTCAGCTATGAATAACCACACAGAATTTAGTAAGATTTATGATATTTATTCCCTATTTGTTACACTCTACTAGTAAGTTTATTAGTCTCAATACCAGAAAACACATCAATAAAGTTACAATATGGCAACTTGAATAAGACTTCATCAAAGCAAAGATCACAAACATTAGAGCAAAGCACGACGTCAACATGAATCAACTTTTAGCAGAATACCATTAATACATTATTCAACAAAGCAAAGAATTCAGTCATTTGTCTATTTGCGTCCATTTAGTGTATCCCTTAACTAACCTCGAATTAGCATTAGCATGTTGGGCTTCATGCAAAACAATTTAGTAACACAAATTTAGAAAACATGTAACTATTGTCTCTATCAAAAGAGCAGTTGGTACCTAGAAAGAAAAGGCAAACAGACAATTACAATTTCGGTATCATATAGTTACCCTCCGTAATGGGTCAGCATACAGAGTCAGTCTTCGTCCTCAGGACATCAGTTGATTTGCCATCAGCCGGGGTACGGAGCAAAGTCTTAGCAGGGTAGGGCAGTAAGGAATACTTCCCTCATAAGGAGGAAAAGTAAGTATCAGGCAAAACAAAAGGTGAGGATGGTTTGAAGAATCAAACAGCAAAGTCTCTAAGACAGAAAGTCATAGAAACAGCACGAATGTCCCTATAAAGGCTCAGTAATGGCTAATTTCTCCTTGTGACACAGCATTATATCACTCTTGTTGTGCAGGCTCCTAATTTCCAACTGGGCAATCTTTGGTGCATCATAATCTCTATCCAATGATCACCTTACTAGAATGTTCACTTAGGACAGTTCTCATGTAGTTTATTGGCTCCTGTAATTGACGTCTTCAACGGGTAGAATGTCAGGTACGAAAAGTTCCACTTCACTGTTTCAGTCAGTAGTTCCATTGTCTTTACCAGTTCAGGTGACCTTGCACCTGTTACGAATTACACTGTTGCATTCAACAAGAATGTCTCCTAGAGCAAGTCAGGTCTCATGAGAAAGAATTTACTACAGATACACACACATCTCTAACTTCTGGAAAAGTACGGTTATATGTCATTCAGCAAGTCAGCACATTGCATGTTAGAAAAAACACATTTAATATGAGACCAGGCAGCTAGGCCCAGACCCTTGCTAACTAAGGCCTAATGATTAATTTAGCAAAACCTTAACATGTAACTCTTAATGCTAATACAAAATCATACCTTAGTACATTAATAATTCATAATTAGTCAATTTCATTAATTATCGTATACATTGGTGGCCACTCCCCGTGGGCACATTTTCAAACGCGTATAATAGAAGCACATTAATACATTTTCCATGTGGCATCAGTGTACATTAATTTGCAAGCAGTTCATGTTAATTTTTTATTATAAGAACTACACTCCAACAATCCCTCCTCTGATGACTCGTCATCACACAAATCCCTTCCTTTTACAATTCATTCATCTTCTTATCTCTTTCATTTCTATTTCTTCCCCTGATTTTGTCTTTTCATATTTTGCTCTGAACAATTTTTCCCTCTTCTTTTCTTCCCTCTTCGCATTGCGTTTTGCCAATTTTGCTTTGATCCTTTTACCAATTTTGCATGATACCCACAGCCCAAGTAAACAAGCCAGAACAATTACTATTCCCTGTATTAATTTTCAAAATATCCCATGCCAAATATTACTAAACCAGCTTCCCACATGAGCAAGTCCTTTTCCAACCTTTTCCCAAACTCCTGGTTCCTTCAGTTCCTTCAAATCAGCACTATCTCTTGTTAGGTTAATAAGCATACTTCTAATCTCATTACTATTTTCAGGTATGTAGGCACAGCAGTGACGCTCATTAAGCATCTTACAGACTCTGCCATTTTTTGCTAAAAGAATGTCTAAAGCAAGCCTGTTTTGAAGAGTCATAGCCCTCTCCGCAGCAAGTTCAATATCTATCAGGAGTATAGCTCCTGTGAAGTTTGTCAGCATGTAATCCACAATAGTAGACAACTTTCGAATCTTTATGGAGTTTAAAATAACCCCTATTGAAGGAATTATGGCTCCAAATATGTCTCCTACTACACCAGCTTTTGTCTAGTACGAAGTAATTCAGTCACTTTCGGGAATTTCTTCAAATCCTCTAGCTGGTAAATCTTTGGGAAAACTATTCCCAAAAAACATATCCTATACCATCCCTTTGGAAGACGGTAATCAGCACTAAATCCACAAATATAATAGACCCTTGGGATTGCTTGATCCATTCCATTTAGCATGAATGTCCATTTACTCTGAAACAAAAACACATGCTTACATTCACTCGTTCCCACAAACACATTGTCATAATATGACTTTGGCCGCGTAATGCAAAGCTTTCCTACATGTCGCGCATCTAAAGTTAGTTTCCCTTGTTCTTTCACCCCATTGTAACTACCACTATTAATAAAGGAACGTTGCTGCTAGCCTTTTTCTAATTTCCCCTTTAAAACCATCCTTCTATCTTCAGTGTGATCTAAAAAGCTTTTCTCTACAGGTGTAAGCAAGCATGTCAAGTTATTGCGGTGTGCATAAGATGTACTAATTGTTACTCTAGGTTCAAAGAACCCCTTAATCAGCTTTATGGCATAACATTTGGCTACACTAATCAAATCTTCTATGATAGGCACATAAGAGAACACAAGGTCATAGTTAGAATAAAAATATTGCACTTCTTCTTGGTTATAGAAATGTGTTAGTAGCAGACTACAACTTATCCCATAAGTTAGTGGCAAACTATGATATGTAACTCCCTCTTGCACTGAAACAGGAATTTGTGTACACACATAACAGGCTTTTGCATCCATAGTATCAACATACTCACTCAGCAAGCAATAGAAAACTTTAGTAGACAGTTCCCCTTTCGTGTCAGTTTCCTCATGCAGATACCTTGTATCTTGTTCAAACCTCTCCCACGGTGTTAGTGTAGCAGTCTCAGAAACTGTAGCATTGTTAGCTTCATTCTCATCCACCAATCGCATCTCTACAAACAAAGCTATAATGAATATCATGCATACAACACCCAAAGCGATGCCCAAATATTTACAACGCCTACTCCCCTCACTATCATCTCCCGGGCTAGGCATGATCTGTAAAGAATCAGAAAGTAAAGTGCTATGAGTGTAAACAACTAATTTGATGATGGTTAGAAACTCCTTTTTTTTTTTTCAGCAAAGCTAAGAAAAGTATTTCTCCAGCAAATATTTACAGCTTTCTCATTCACTCCCAGGATCCTTGTCAAATTAGGTTAGCAGCTTGTCACAATCGTTTTTCAAAAGTCAATTCAAGTTAACAGTGTCACATCCGGTAATTTATCAGTCTCTTTCTCAGGTTTCTTTTACTCAATTTCAACTTAACACAGTCTCTTTTATTTGTGGCCAACTTCATGTACCATAATATTGCCCTGGGACTTCTCGATCAAAACAGAATGCCAAGAACTCTTGTTGCCATTCAGCTGAAGTTGCATAAGCCCATTCAGGACCTGCGTATCTTCTGTTTGCTATTCTCTTTCTTTTCAACTTGCGGTCACCCTGCATTTCTCCTTCACTCAGATCTTCTTTCCTTGTGGTATCGACTTCTTCCTCTATTGTTTCATCAATAACCACCTTTCCTTTTGTTACTTGCGACTCTGGCCACTTATCTCCTCTCAGTGTCCCTTTACTGTTCGGCTTTCCAGGTTGCTGTTCAATGGCCTCCTCTTGTGCTATGGTGTTTTCTCTTGCTGGACCTGCAAGTGGCTCAGGAGGAGTCTGGACACCCTGACTTCCTTCTGCCTCTTCTCCCTCGCCTTCTGGGTCCGTTAGGGGTTCAACTTCAAACCTGTATCCGTCTGCTTCTGGGAGGACCTCTCTTTGGGTCGGTCCTCCTGGCACCTCAGTTGAGATAGGCTCCCTCTTGCACTGAAACAGGAATTTGTGTACACACATAACAGGCTTTTGCATCCATAGTATCAACATACTCACCCCTCTGGATCTCGTTTACTGTTTGAGTGACCAAGCCATCCTCAGTTCCCCTTTGATCGCTCTCCAGCCCTGAGACTTCCTTTTCTGTAGTAGTTATTTTCGACAACTCAATTTCCTCATCAGTTGGACACGTCACCTTCTTTGTGTGACTGGCATGGATCCAATTTGGAATTCCCGCACATTTCACAGCAGTAGTAGTTGTCAGTATCACTTGATACGGCCCCTTCCAACGTGGCTCCAAACACAACTTTCTGACCTGTTTCTTGACAACAACCCAGTCACCAGCTTTCAGGTTGTGACCTGGATAATTAATCGGTGGCAGTTTGGTTGCTTCCACCTGGTGAGAGAAAGAGCGGACCATGTCAGCCAGACCCTTGCAGTAGTCCAACACCATATCATCCGTGATATTCACAAGATCATTTGCAGGCACTGCGGGCAATCTCAGAGCTCGGCCCATGACAATTTCATGAGGAGACAGTCCTGTTTTCTTGTTGGGTGTATTTCTCATTGACATTAGCACTAAGGGCTATGCATCAGGCCATTTTAAGTTTGGAGCTGCGCACATTTTTGCCATTGTCGACTTCAGGATACCATTCATCTGTTCCAGTAATCCTGAGGCTTCAGGGCGGTAACTGCAATGCAACTTCTGCTCAATGTTTAATGCTGCACACAAGAGCTTAACCACCTCATTGTTGAGGTGACTTCCTCTATCTGATTCTAAAGAGATCGGGAACCCGAAACATGGCATAAATTCCCTAAGCAGCAACTTCGCTACTGAGAGACTGTCATTCCTACGCGTAGGGTAAGCTTCAATCCAGTGACTAAAGATACACACAATCACCAACACGTATCTCAGACCTCCACACACAGGCATTTCAATAAAATCCAATTGCATTCTGCTAAATGGAACTCCGGCTCTCCGAATGTGGCTCAAATTCACCACTGTCCCTTTCCCTGCATTCATCTGCTGACAGATGATGCACCTGTGACAAATCACTTCTGCAGCTTGTCTGAATTTCGGGTTAAAGCAATCAATTTTGAACAACCTGATCATGGCATCTCTCCCAATATGTGCTTGACTATGGTAAAACCTTGCAAACTATGACAAAAGACTGTTTGGCAAAACCATTTCCCCTCGTATGACACCCACAAATTATCAGGTCTTTCTACACACTGCATTTTAAGCCAAGAGCGTTTCTCTTCTCTGCTGGCACGTCCCTGCAACAATTTTAATTCTTCCATCGTGTCAACCACCCTCAATGCGTAACCTGTGCACGTCTCATTTTCTGTTTCAGGTAACAATTCCCACTGATCTTTGAACGATATACAGTTCAATGCACAAAACCTTGTGACTTGATCTGCATATCCGTTTCCCATTGACACAAAGGGGGTCATTCTAATCTTGGCGGGCGGCTCCGCCAGAAGACCGTACCGTGGTCAAAAGACCGCAGCGGTCATTCTGAGTTTCCCGCTGGGCTGGCGGGCGACCGCCAGAAGGCCGCCCGCCCGCCCAGCGGGAAACCCCCTTCCACGAGGATGCCGGCTCCGAATGGAGCCGGCGGAGTGGAAAGGGTGCGACGGGTGCAGTTGCACCCGTCGCAATTTTCAGTGTCTGCTATGCAGACACTGAAAATCTTTGTGGGGCCCTGTTAGGGGGCCCCTGCAGTGCCCATGCCATTGGCCTGGGCACTGCAGGGGCCCCCAGGGGCCCCACGACACCCGTTCCCGCCAGCCAGGTTCTGGCGGTCAAAACCGCCAGAACCAGGCTGGCGGGAAGGGGGTCGGAATCCCCATGGCGGCGCTGCCTGCAGCGCCGCCATGGAGGATTCTTCAGGCCAGGGGAAAACCGGCGGGAAACCGCCGGTTTCCCTTTTCTGACCGCGGCTTTACCGCCGCGGTCAGAATTGGCCTGGATGCACCGCCAGCCTGTTGGCGGTGCAACCGGGGTCCAATGACCCCCAAAGTCTTGTGATTTCACATGAGTGCTGCATTTCACCACGGCAATTTCAAGAGGTAACTGAATTGCGTGCAACAACTCCTTAATTCTTTCGCCATTTTTCACTGGTGAGCCAGAAGAGGTCATGAAACCACTCTGTGACCATAGCTGGCCAAAATCATGGACAATTCCAAACCTGTACCTGCTGTCAGTATAGATAGTGACTTTCAACTGTCAGCGGCATGGCATGCCCTAGTAAGAGCAACCAGTTCAGCCACTTGAGCAGAATATACTCTTTCAAGCCAAGATGCTTCTAGGATACAAGTGATTGTACACACAGCGTATCAGTCTCTCAGTACTCCTACTGAGTCTCTCAGGCATGAGCCATCAACAAAGATAATGTAATCATTTTCTTCCAATTAGGTATCTTAAGTGTCTTGTCTTGGTTTGGTGCACAGTTCTGTTACCTCAAGACAATCATGTTCTACCTCCTCAGCATTATCAACATCTGCATTCTCATTTGGAAGCAAAGTTGCCGGGTTTAACACAGTACAACGTTTCAGTGACACATTTGGTGACCCCAATATAATCGTTTCATACTTTGTCAATCTGGCATTTGTCATATGCTGCGTCTTGGTTCGGGTCAACAAAATTTCGACTGAGATGTCCCATCACTATGCCTTCACACTGAGTAAGGCTTTGACCAACTGCTGCGATTGCACGCAGACAACCCGGTAAGACTGCTGCAACTGGGTCCAAAGTAGCTGAAAAATATGCTACTGGGCGGTTTGCACCTCCATGGACCTGCGTCAGGACAGACAAAGAACAAGCATCACGTTCATGACAAAACAAGACAAAAGGCTTTGTGTAATCAGGCATACCTAAAGCTGGAGCCCTGCACATACACTCCCTCAGCTCAATGAACGCCCTCATCTCTTTATTGGACATAGTAAGGGTATCCGGGCCATCCTTAACCTCCTTAACAGTCAGTCTCACTAATGGCTTAGAGATAACTGAGAAGTTCGGGATCCACTTGCGGCAGTAGCCCACCATTCCCAAAAACATCCTAACGTCTCTCTTGGATGTCGGGGGATTCATTTGCAATATGGCTGTCACTGTCTCTTTAGATATTCTCCTCAACCCTTTCTCAATCAGATGGCCTAATTATTTCACTTCTTTTTGACAGTACTGCAGCTTTTTTGGGGACACTTTATGCCCATTCTTTCCCAAGTGGTTCAGTAGGGCAATAGTATCATACCTGCAGTCATCTTTCGTTTTGGATGCAATCAACAGATCATCAATGTACTGCACTAGAGTCGAATTAAAAGGCAATTCCAATGATTTCAAATCCTTCTTCAATATCTGATTGAAGATGGAAGGCGATTCCGAAAACCCTTGAGGAATTTGACACCAACTGTAAACCTTGTCCAGGAATTTGAAACTGAAAAGAAATTGTCTGTCCTCATGAAGAGGCACAGAGAAGAACGCTTGAGACATGTCAACGACTGTGAACCACTCTGCGTCACATGGGACCTGGAACATAATCACAGCTGGATTTGGCACTATTGGGCAGCATTTTACCCCAATGTCATTAATTTTCCTCAGGTCTTGGACAATCTGAACTTTCCCACAGTCTGAACTTTCTCAGTCCCATGATTGGTGAATTACATGGGCTGCTCATCACTTGCTTCAGGACCCCTTGCTTCACAAATTCTGCAATTATCTGCGTCACCTGTATAAGGACATCTTGTGCCATATGGTACTGCGGTACCTGGGGAAACACGACATTTGGCTTCACATCTACTTTGACTGGTTCTACTCCTTTTATCAGTCCCACTTCCTTTCCTGTCAAGTCCCACACCTTCTCTGTGACTGTGCCCTGTAATTCTGTTGGCAAATCGGTCACTGTGAACATCGGGAAGAAGCTTATCAAAGGGTACTCTTCATCTGTGGTCTCCGTCTCTGGCTCCGAGAGCTGACCATCATCCCCTTCATCATCACTGTTTGTCTGCACCTCAATTCCTTCATTGGAACAGGCGATTGAACACCTCGTCTTACACAGTAAGTCTCTTCCCAGTAGGGACACGGGACTTGAATCACAGACTACAAACCTGTGCAATCCCTGAAAGGTACCAATCTCAACCTGGACCGGATCTGTAATCGGATTAGTCAGGAGCTGATTTGCCACTCCTACTAGCTTAATTGTACGCCCTGAAAGAGGCAACTTCGGAACCTCTGCACTTCTGACTGTAGAGCACGTAGCTCCTGTGTCAACCCATCACTTTCCCTTGCACATAAGGTCCCCTCTGATCTACTTCGAGGGACACTGCAAGCCTGCACTCCTCACTATCTGAACAGTCATCCGACCATTCATCATTTATTCCATTCTCAACACGCAATGGGAACTGTTGTACTGCATTATTTTGACTCATGGTTTGACCTGTGACCTGTTGAGGAACCATCACCTGTCGCTTTGGAGCTAGAGGCAACTGCATTTGCTGTCTAGGTACCATGGGAATCTGCTGTTGCACTTGCTGCACCTGCACTGGTTGTACACGTGGTATTTGCACTTGTTGCATGGGTTGGAGACCCTGCATCTGAACCATGTAATTCTGAAAATTCGGGTTTGGATCCCTCATTCTTGGTCCTTTGACATTTGAGAATGCATTGACATCATTGCTTTGTTGAACAACACCCTCCTGCTGCATCATCAGACATTCCCGCTTCCAATGTCCCACGCCCCCGCACGCATGGCATGGTAACATCTTCTTCATCCCTTGCACGTCATTTTGGACTACTACAGTATTCATGTCTGGACCACGGTTCACAAAACCTCCTCGACCTCTCGTTTGCATCTGAAACATTATGGGGGTGATTCTGATTCTGGCGGGCGGCGGAGGCCCCCATTATACCGCTCCGCAGTCAGAAGACCGCGGAGGGTATTATGAGTTTTTCCCTGGGCTGGCGGGCGGTCTCCAAAAGACCGCCCGCCAGCCCAGGGAAAAACTCCCTTCCCACGAGGATGCCGGCTCGTAATCGAGCCGGCGGAGTGGGAAGGTGCGACGGGTGCAGTGGCACCCGTCGCGTATTTCAGTGTCTGCAAGGCAGACACTGAAATACTTTGCGGGGCCCTCTTACGGGGGCCCCTGCCGTGCCCATGCCATTGGCATTGGCACGGCAGGAGCCCCCAGGGGCCCCGCGACCCCCCCTACCGCCATCCTGTTCATGGCGGCTTTCCCGCCATGAACAGGATGGCGGTAGGGGGGGTCAGAATCCTCATGGCTGCGGAGCGCGCTCCGCAGCCATGGAGGATTCAAACGAGCAGCGGAAAGTCAGCGGGAGACCGCTGACTTTCCGCTTCTGACCGCGGCTGAACCGCCGCGGTCAGAATGCTCGTTGGAGCACCGCCAGCCTGTTGGCGGTGCTCCCGTGGTCGGTGGCCCTGGCGGCCACCGGCCGCCAGGGTCAGAATGACCCCCTATGTTTCCTTGCGGCTGTTGCACCATCTGCTGTACTCCATTACCCTGCATCACTGCATCCCTGCATCCCGGCCTGCGCTGCCCTAATTTGCATTACCATCACCTTCCCTTTCAGCTTTCTCTGCTTCAACTCAATCTCATCACTACAGTATTTTGCATACTGCAACACCTCATCAATCGGCTTCGCTTGCCAACAAATCAAATGATTTTTAACCATCTCACTAATCTCTGGCCTCAGTCCCTCAACAAACATGAACACTAGGTGATTCATATCTTTCTGCTCTATGACCTCTGTACCACTGTAATGCTTGAACGCCTTCAGCGATCGCTTATAATAAGCATGTATTGACTCTTTGGCCTCTTGTGTCGTTTGCTCAATCTTCTGCCAATCAATGTTTTGCGGCGACACCTTCTGCTTCAAGAATTCAATCACCTTATAGTGGTACCTCATCACCTCAGGAGACGGTGCTCCTGTAGCTCTGTCCCTTGCCGGTTCCACTGTCAGCCAATCCACACTTCTCTTGCACTCAAGCCACAAATCAGCTGGAACTATAATCTCAAACAGTGTATTCAAGTCTTCCCAAAGACATTTCGCAAGCTTCACAAACCTGTCTGTCTGCTCATACCATTCTATCGGCTTTTCCCTCAACCTGGGAAAGTCATTTGTGAATGACAAAATGTCACCTCTAGACCACAGTACATGGACTAGAACCCCTCCAGCTGTTTCTCTCATTGGTAACATCTTTATTGTTCCCGTATCTGGCACAGCTTTCGACTGCTGCTGTTCCAAGCAGTCACTTTTCCTTTTAACTCTCTTCTTCGCCCATCTGCCTTCCCACTTCTCTAATGCTCCCCAAACTTGAGCACTCTGTAGTATTTCTTTAAGGTGTGCCTTCATCCCAGTAGATCTCATGTGATCAAAATCTTTAGGCTCGAAGTCTAACGTGTAACTCCTCTTCAGATGCTTAGTATTGTCTAAGTCTATGCCAAATTTGTCTGCCAAATTTGCTAACCTCTGGTGCACCTTACTCACTTCTTTGGTTATCTTGGGGCACAGATACCTCAGTTCTGCTTCAGTGTATGATTCTAACCTGTTCACTCCCATACTCCCTTCAAGTAACTCAGCTGCTTCCACGCCCAACCTCACAAAATGTAGGTATTCCTCTCTTTCTGACCGCTCTGCTGTCGCAGGAGTAGTCTGTGGTGAATTAAGCTTGTCTAACCATTCATTTAATTATCATCATTATTAGCTTTATTTCGGTAAATATAAATACCATAAAAGCACATCAAAAAAGAAAGGAACGGCAAGCTACATGATAAACAATTTAAGTCATAAAAGATTGAAAAGGAGAGAAAAAAGAAAAGAGAAATATTTACACATAAGCAATTCCCTCATGGAAAATCGCACCTTATAGTTATGTAAAAACACATTATAGGTAAAAGAATAAGATACAAGCCTGGCAAACCATATCAGATAAAAAGGACATTTCTATTTAAAAAAATATCTAAGAAAAATAAAAACAGCAGGTAGGGAATGCATCTGAACCAATAAAAGTGATATGTGCATACAATGATAAATCCATCAATTGTTGTTTACCACATTCATTGTTAAATTTCCCTCTGCTTTTTTAAGCGTGTTCAGTCTGATACGCCAGATTGAGTCTAAATATTTTGACAAACAACAAACCACTAAAACCGATGAATCAGATTTAAAAATTCTCAAAGCTAGCAAGCAGTTTTTAAAACCCTTACTTCTGCACAGAGGAATAATCCAACGGGCTCTTTGTTTGGAGTATGCGGGGCATTGGAAGAGAATATGAGTTACTGATTCTTCTCTGGCACAGCCCATCGGACACATCTTAGAAGAACAACTAAAATTAGACCATTTATAAGTGAGGGAACGCAAAGGAAGAGAGCCCACCCTGAATCTAATGTATAATGAACGAGCAAACGGAGAAGATACTATATCCATATATTGTGCAAATTCATAATGGCATTTAAAATATAAAAAGTTTCCCGTCATGGATGATGACGAGACAGCGGACAATTGGGAAAGTTGAACGTGGAGCCAGAAAGCATCCTTTAGTGTCTGGGTTGCGTTCTTAGGGATAGATAATGGTTCCTTCCAATAGGACCCCAAACCAAGAAGCGAGAGGGTCCTTTCTACATATGCACACCACTTGATTTTGGAGCTAGTGTTGTTGGCCATCAAGTTAGCTAGCGCACATCTATAATGGACAAGAGAATCTGATGACCATAAGCGAATCCAGTACAACAGGGGCTTGAGTGCAACGATCTGGCTGATAGAAGGGAGATTTAGGTCCATGCGTATTGGGAGCAGTGGGGTACTGGAAGGAACTCTTAGCAATGACCTTAAGAAAGAGTTCTCCACTTTTATCAAATCATCCAGGCAACAGTGGCCCCACAGTTCAGCTCCATAGATTGCTCCCCCTCTTGCTTGTAGTTTATAAATTTCTACTGCGGGCGTCATGGCAAAGCTAGGAGATCTAGCTGCAAATCTTGCAATGCCACTCGCTCGCTGTTGCAATCGTAAAGTTGCCTTCTGGATGTGGCGCTGCCACTTGTGCGAGTCTTCTAGTTTCAGGCCTAAATAATCAAAATCGCTGACTCTTTCCAGCGCGGCACCCTCTAAATAGATAGGTCGTCTCATTCTGCCTTTCCTATCGCCAAACACCATGCACTTGGTTTTTAATCGGTTGATTTCGAGCCCATAATCATTGCAATAGACAATGAATCTTGAAAGCAGGGTTGAAAGGCCTGTGGCTGTTTGAGAAACCAGCAGGGTGTCATCGGCAAAAAGAAGGCAGGGGATCTTCTGCCCTCCTATTTTAGGCGAGTCATTAGAGCACTCCATAAGATAAGGGATGCATGCGTTTATGAAGAGAAGGAATAAGGTAGGGGCAAGAACACAACCTTGTCTTACACCTCGGGCAGTAAGGAATTTTTCTGTTAATTCACCTTGTGGGCCCCATCTAATTCTACCATAGTTGCCAGTGTAAAGATCCCTGATAATATTTAAAATAGAGCACGGGACTCCTATTTTAGACAGAACTTCCCACAGTTTGTGGCGGGGTACTAGATCAAAGGCCGATTTTAGATCTACAAATGCTACATATAGGTGGCCTAAGTCAACATCGACAACTTTCCATTTAATAGAAGTAAAACGAAATATCTGATCTAATGTGCTAATTTTTTCTCTGAAGCCCGCTTGTAGATGATTTAAAATTTGATTTTCAACTAGCCACTTGTTCAGCCTGCTCAACAACTGATAACAGAAATTTTTTTGAAGGTTGTCGAGGAGGCTGATGGGTCTATAATTACCCGGGTTGTTCCTCTCTCCTTTCTTATGGATGGGCACTATAATCGCCTCTTTCCATGAGTCAGGATAAATTCTACTAGTCAAGATGGCATTAGAAAGTCTGTTAATATATGGGCCCCAGGTGTTCTGGTCCACTTTAAACATATCAGAGGGGATCCCGTCCATCCCAGGGGCTTTTGCTTCTTTCTGAGCTGCAATGGCCGACACAGTTTCGTTCAGTGTAAAAGGGGGCAAGAAAGCCATAGACTCGTCAAAAGTTGTTGGCTCCTCCGAAATTATGTCAGAAATATGACTTGCCAACAATGGTCCATACAATTCCTTAAAGTAGGAGAGCCAGATGTCAGGAGAAATATAAGACTCCAGGTGAGATGCGCGGTTCTGATCACCACAGGAAACTAGGAGCCAGAACCGTTTTGAATCATGGACGGTAGCTGCCTCAAGTAAATTGCTCCATAGCCCCTCTTCGTACTCGAATTTACTTTTGTTGCAAGTGGAAGCATAATGACGTCTAGCAATGATGATGCCTGATCTGTCCTTGGTCTTTAGCGCGATGGCCAAAGTATTTTTGGCCTCCCTACACCTCTTGTTGAACCATTTAGTATGTGGTAGAATACAGGAAATAGTCAGTGGCCTTGGACGTTTAGTAAACAGCTCTTTCAAAGTAGAAAAAAGGTCCAAATGAAGAGGCAATATTTCTAATGGAGCCAGAATAAGGTTGGTATCAAATAACTGGTGAGAAGAGGTTAGGGCACGCAATTTTCCTTGAAGCTTGTTTGATTGCACAAAGGAGACCCACCTGACTGTACGCCTATTACTGGACAGCTCCATAGCAGTAGAGGAGACAGGGGGAAGTGCGACCCCTACTAGGAGAGAACTCTTGTATGTGATCTGGAGGGGAGCATGATCACTAGTATGGGGAAGACCCACCTCTAAGTCTAGAATATGGTGCCATAGTCTTAAGTCAAAGAGGATATAATCCAATTTGTTACTATATGAGCCCCTGAAGAAGGTTGGTCTGGCCGGAATGTCCGCTGGAAAGCGGCCATTACCCAAACGAAGGCCATGGGATATCATGAGGTCCACTATCTGTGAGGCCCTAACGCTTGGTTTATATGAATTTTGCTGGGTAGAATGAAAAGTCACAGGAGGAGGGATATTCCATACACTATCTTCAGACTGCATGACCTCTATGTGATCTGCATTAAGTTCAAGTAGAACGTTAAAGTCACCAGCTATTATGATATGATATTTGAGGCGAAGGTCTGAGATTAAGATATTCAGTAGCTCGACAATGGGAGATCGGTGATTTGAGGGTCCCGGTCTGCTATAAATATTTAGACAAAGGACAGGAGTGCCTGAGGCTGGGTAGATAGCAACGGCCAAAATATCATGGGAATCCACATATATCTCCTTTGTACCACTCCCCTCTATAGATTTTACCCATGTGATTAAACCCCCTGCCGCCCTGCCAGCTAAAGATGGCTTAGCAGGCTTGAAAAAGGAACTATACCCTTGTTTGTATGTACAATGCGTTGCCCATGTTTCCTGTAACATGCAGACGTTAAAATTTCCAACGAGTGCCCCCCACTCAGTGTCAACAAGTTTGCTGTTAATGCCAGCCACATTCCAGGATAAAAGTTTTGCTGTGTGCTGGACACAAGAAATATTTGAGTTCGTGGTAGTATCAACTTGGACGTAACTGGCAACGGGGTTCGCCTTGAATAAACTTGTGGTATTATTAATAGTTCCAGGTTGTGAGTCCGATAAAAGAAGAGAGGCTGGGCAGGGTGAATTAGATGGAAAGTTCATGGCTGCTGTGGCTGTGCAAAGATTGGTGAAACATCATTTAATTGTTGCACAGTCAAACCTTGCTACAAGATATTCCCAGCCTGCATCATCGGTGTTTGTGACATATTCGCACTTGGTATCTGTGGAGTTGGTAGTCCCAAACCTGCTTGTCTCATTGTCTCTAAAGGAACCCCAATCGGTCTGAAGTCTAACAAGGATCTAGATCTCCCTGCTGTCTGTTCTCCCGGTGTCATCCCTTGAGAGCTCCCTGCGAACCCTCCTCTCATCACCTCTTGAGTCATTACCCCTTGGTCACATACACTAGGCTTTGCCTGTGCATACAGCGGTATTGGTGGACCAACGGTAATTGGCAAAGATATGGCGGCTGGCACCTGTCCGTTTCCCAGACCCTGTGGAGCATTACCTCCCATAGCTTGATTCATTACAGGGGCTGTGACTGGCTGCGATCCTGTGACCGAATTGTAATTTGGAACCACCTGTTGCTGCGGCTGGGGCAGCTGAAGTGGAGTTGGCTCAATCTGTACTAACTTTGATCTCGTGTATACTGGATCAGGCGGCACCATCAAATTCGTAGTCGTCTCTGGGATTTCAGGATAGAGCCTCTGAACTGGTGGTGGCTGCAATTGTGTCTGCATCTCTGGCGCAGTGGATACACTAGCACCATTCTGTATCGGGCTGATGTGGTAACATTATTTGCCAGTGCTGTATTCGTGGTCCCCTGGGTCTGTGTCAAATTTACAGGACCTGCACTAGTACTCGGTCTATTGTCATTTATGGCATATGGTGGTGGTCGATCATGTAACAACTGATTGAGAAACTCATCATCATCAGAATCGTCTGCATCTACCCAAGACTTCTGAGTCTCCTTTTGCTTGCTAGAGCCTTTGTCCGTTTTACAAGTGGCATTTCTTCCCTGCGTGTCAGCTTCTTGAGTTATTGCCGGAAACATTCTAACTCCGTCTATTATTTCCCTTCTCCACATCCTGTTCTCACTATCCCATCTAGCCTCCGCTAGTGTCTTTTCTGCTTTCCTCATTCTCCTCTCAAATTTCTGTTGCCTCTGTCGTATGGCCATTAATTCCCAAATCGCTAACGCCTCAAAGTGGGCTGGCTTTGGAGGCGGCTTTTGCTCATTTAACGCCTTCTGCAAATTCTCTAGGATCTCTATGTTGATCGACCCATACTCTGGAAACGCCAAACACCCATCTTTCTCTGTTAATTTGCACCATTGCTTTAGCCAAAGACATGGCGCGAATCCCTTCTCTTCCATTACGGCATAAGCCGGAATATCCTCTGGTGGTGTAGGCTCCCCCACACTTGCTGTAATGTACACATCACCCCTCAAAGCACTCTTTAAAGCCTTAAAAAACTTCATCTTTGTGTCTTTTATTTTGTTTAGAATCGAATCAGGAAGTGACTTTAATTCCCAGAACACTCTTTGCCTACCTTCTCAACCAATTGCCTCTCACGAACGGCTGCCAATCCGTGCGCAACCCTTCTCACTAACTGACCTATCGAAGCGCAGCTCCAATGACGTCACACTCACACACACTGCGGCTGACAAAGTCTTGCGGCTTGTCTTCCTCACTCTCTATTCACGCAAAACTAATGCAATTGCGAGCACTTTAACAACAAAACTCAAATTTGCCGGTTTACTACAGGAAGGGTAACACAATTGCTTCAGAACTTTAGAGAGAATTCACTTGAAGCCTCGGCCGTTACTCTCTCCTTCTCAGATCCCGCATTCGCAAGCAGAATTCAACCCGCAAATTCTACTCTCGATTTGTCAATGGTTCGTCCTAGTGCACTTTAGAACTTGCCAAATCTCCATCAAAGGTTTTCACTCACGCACTTTGACTCAAACTTGACTCATCAATCACGCCCGATTGACCTATTAAACCGCGCAAATTACAACATAAACCAAGTGTCTCATACACTTATCAATATACTCCGGAGTCTTAGACCACGCAGGGTCCGTACATCACCAAAAACCACGTGGACAATTTTTTTTAGCACAAAGCACCGCACTCACATGAAGTTCACCGACTTCCCTACTCTCATACTGCGGAGTAGCACACTCCTACTAAAACATCACCTGGCCTAAATTCTCACAAACCTCAATTCACCCACCCACAATCAACCTTTTGACACTGATTGGAGACACCTTAAGATGAGATAACTATTCAGCATTTCATCAACAGATCAATAACCTTATCAATATTCACAATAGCAAATCAATCAAATTGGTTAATGACATTAATAAGAATCGAGACACACCCTAGCCTCTCAGCTATGAATAACCAGACAGAATTTAGTAAGATTTAAGATATTTATTCCCTATTTGTTACACTCTACTAGTAAGTTTATTAGTCTCAATACCAGAAAACACATCAATAAAGTCACAATATTGCAACTTGAATAAGACTTCATCAAAGCCATGATCACAAACATTAGAACAAAGCACGACGTCAACATGAATCAACTTTTAGCAGAGTACCATTAATACATTATTCAACAAAGCAAAGAATTCAGTCATTTGTCTATTTGCGTCCGTTTAGTGTATCCCTTAACTAACCTCAAATTAGCATTAGCATGTTGGGCTTCATGCAAAACAATTTAGTAACACAAATTTAGAAAACATCTAAATATGGTCTCTATCAAAAGAGCAGTTGGTACCTAGATAGAAAAGGCAGACAATTACAATTTCAGTATCATATAGTTACCCTCCGTAATGGGTCAGCATACAGAGTCAGTCTTCGTCCTCAAGACATCAGTTGATTGGCCATCAGCCGGAGTATGCAGCAAAGTCTTAGCAGGGCAGGGCAGTAAGGAACACTTCCCTCATAAGGAGGAAAAGTAAGTATCAGGCAAAACAAAAGGTGAGGATGGTTTGAAGAATCAAACAGTAAAGTCTTTCAGACAGAAAGTCATAGAAACAGCATGAATGTCCCTATAATGGCTCAGTAATGGCCAATTTCTACTTGAGACACAGCATTATATCAATCTTGTTGTACAGGCTCCTAATTTCCAATTGGGCAAACTTTGGTGCATCATTATCTCTATCCAATGATCCGTTGATCACCTTACAAGAATTTTCACTTAGGACAGTTCTCATGTAGTTTATTGGCTCCTGTAATTGACGTCTTCAACGGGTAGAATGTCAGGTACGAAAAGTTAAACTTCACTGTTTCAGTCAGTAGTTCCACTGTCTTTACCAGTTCAGGCTACCTTGCACCTGTTACGAATTACACTGTTGTATTCAACAAGAATGTCTCCTTGAGCAAGTCGGGTCTCATGAGAACGAATTTACTATGGTTACACACACATCTCTAACTTCTGGAAAAGTACGGTTATATGTCCTTCAGCAAGTCAGCACATTGCACGTTAGAAAAAACACATTTAATATGAGACCAGGCAGCTAGGCCCAGATCCTTGCCAACTAAGGCCTAATGATTAATTTAACAAAACCTTAACATATAACTCTTAATGCTAATACAAAATCATACATTAGTACATTAATAATTCATAATTAGTCAATTTCATTAATTATCGTATACAATGGTGGCCACTCCCCGTGGGCACATTTTCAAACGCGTATAATAGAAGCACATTAATACATTTTCAATGCGGCATCAGAGTACATTCATTTGCAAGCAGTTCATGTTAAGTTTTGATTATAAAAACTACACTCCAACTGTAGTGTCATAAAAAATGATGCTATGGCAGCGCTAAGGGGCGCAAGGGGCTTGTAAATATGCCCCTCAGTGTCCCTGACATGCTGAGAGTATTCTTTCAGCTTACAGCAGGAAAAAGGCAGTGCCATAAGTGCTGGGCTAATTAGGGCTTCTTTCTGATATCATGGATTTGGTGGTCCTGAGGTAACTGGCCCAAGACAACAATATTTCTGAAAACTGAGCTAGCTGATGCTATTGCATCAGAAAAACAAAGCCACTTTCCTACCATTGAATGAGGCAGGGGAACTGGGAAACTTTGATATTGTTACCTCCCACCTTTAACAAGCACTGGCAATGACAAGAGGTGTGTCTTTAAAGGAGTGTATGCAAATGAGAATCATTACAAGTAAAAAGCGTGGGAATGCATATGTATTTGTGTGGAAGCAAAGAACTGTAGAATAATATTGGTTAAGGTTAAAAGGTGAGGTGACATTTGAACGATCAAGCCAGATCTAAACATCCATGTAGATTAAGGACTTCCCAACTCATATCTGTGCTGCCAGAAAAATACAGCATAAATGTTCTAGTTATCTAAGACACTTTTGAGTTGCTGAAGGAAACATTTTAATTAGTAGAACACTGTGCTTTCCGAAAAGTTCATGTTGCTTTCTCTTTCACGCTCATCCGTCAAGTAATAGGATAAAACATATCCTTTATTGATACTTTTAATGCCTGTTACACAGGTTCTCTATGGGACATATGTACTGTTGTCACCTTAATGAGCACCTCACAAAGACTGTCTTCAAATAGTCATTTTCTAGGGACATTGGTACTGTGGAAACCCTTTCCAGATTGTGCTGAATATTGTATTTCAACACTATTTTCCTTTGCGTTAGACCTTTCCAGTCTTTTTTCCCCTTTCGTTTTTATTTCCTCTCCACCAATTTCCAATGTGCATCTTTTTTTTAACTGTTCGGTCTGGTACTTGTGGACCATGCAGCACAGCACCATCTTTCTACGTGCATTTGAACTTTGGGGAATATAAATATGCAATTTGAACCACCCCCAAAGATTTTGTAGGTTGAAAATTTGCTAATATGCTAATAGATAGGAGGAAATTAATTCTTCTTCATTCCTTTAGCTTAGAGGGATAAGAAAGGTTCAGAACCCTACTCAAATCTGAGCTACCAGAGAGACAGGCGGACTAGGTTGATTTGGCAAGACTGGGTAATTACTTCACACCCACTTTAAGCAGTGCATTAGAGAGATTTTTACACTAGACGGCAAAGGGAGACCCACAATTTGACTAATTTTTAACTACATTGAAAAACGTAATAAACCACATGAAAGGTTGATATTATAACCAATGATATGTTGAGGAATCAGGTGATGGTCAATGCCAACCATAAATAAATGCAAGAGAGACTATTTCAGTCTTGCTTACTGTCCTTGAACCATGTGTTCAATCCATTTATTCTTGTCTGATCTTTGTCATAGCACAAAAGCAGGGTGGTAGCACTTGAGCAATCCTGTACTTGCCAAAATGTGGCCTACAAACCATAGGCATTAACATTGACAGTTATAATGCAATTTACTGATAATGAAAGGTTGGGGGGTAAGAGGCTTTGATGATTTGTTTTTTTAACGTTCCCAAAAGCATCTTGCTCTTCTTGTTTCCACACGACCTCTTCACCTTTATGCAGCAGTTTCTTTAGTAGCTCCATTAAAGACCTTCTCAACATTACCACAGTATTCATGCACCCCATTAAATGACATAAGTTTCTCATTGTTGAAGGAGTGTTTTTAATTTTAGCTATTAAGGATTCTTTTCCACCCTCACACAGATGGTGTGTCCCAAATCCTCAATTTGTGCCATAAACAACTAACAATTCTCCTCAGACAATGCCAACCCTTTAGAAAGCAGCCTAGGGCATATTTCATGTAGAGTCTCATAATGTTCTTTGAGGTTAGTGGAAAAAAACTAAAATATTATAACGAAACATCTTACATTTTCTTCTATGTTCTTCTAAATGTGATACACTGATTGTTGAACGATGAACACCATAAGTACAAATAGCACTCCCTTGTACTGAGATACCGCAAATGGGCTTAAAAATGCAGTGAATGGCCTGGATACTTCATCAAGCTCAATCTGATGATAGGCGCCTTAATACCCTCACAGGTGATTTACCGTGCTTTATAAATGACTGATTGATTGATTGATAGACATTTCGTACGTCAAGAGTTGAAAAAACGGTTTCTCCATCTAGAAGGAAAATTATGTCATTTATTTAGCAAGTTATTTTTAGAGGACAGCTGTTAATTATCATGCAGGCATTCAAAGCTATGAGGTCTACACATAGATGCATATTTCTATTGCTCTTGTGAGCCAACACCACAGGTGTTGATGATTGATGATTCAGTCTTTTCAGTAATGTCACCCCTCTGTATATTTTATTTAACAATGTCTGCCTTTGAGACACCTCTCATTTCCTGGCTTCCAGGAGTTATTGCTCCATCTCTTAACTTTATTTGGTGCACAAAACCTCTCTATTTCCCCAGCTTGTTGGTGAATATATGTGGAAAAGAACTAAATAACTGGGTACTCCTATTATGTTCTGTAATCGTAAACACAGAATCTGGTGTACATTGATTTTGTGTAATTTTAAGCTTTCGTTTCCACCTAATACACATACACTTTTGAGTGTGACATAAATTTTAATCCATGGATTTCACCCATTGAAACTCACATTTTTTTTCAAAATGCCCAACAAAGTCTGTCCTCCTTCCATTGAAAGTCACAGCCTTCACATCAGGTTTTAGTAGTGTTAAACTTTATGCCAGAAAATGAAACATGTTTTCATGACGATGGTAAGGGAGAGCCAGAATCTGCCATGACTTCCACCTTAAGCATCTCTCAAATTGGATGATTGATTTCTCTCGGCCTAAGACGAGAGAACCTGAGCTACTTTCCCCATAAGCTTTAGCCCCAAGCCCAGACTGGTAACATCTGTTGTTGTTAATATTAATGGTTTCAGAAAGAAAAATGGAGTCCCTGCTTCAAATCTTGATGGAAGTAAGCACCATTGAAAATTACTTCTTATTCGATGTGAGACTAGGATGAGAGTCTTGTACTCAACTGATGAGGATGACCAGTATTGCAGAATATGACGAACTACACAACTCAACTGCACTGAGCCATAGGAATTATAAACACAGGCTCTACTTAAAGAAGGACACAAAAAAGAGAAAACCTTAAGATGTCCTTTCTCATTAGGCTAAGAAAATGACAAAGTTTGAAAAATCCTTGCCATAATTCACTCTAGTCCGGGTCACGCTGGTCACATCAAACACAAGGAGGCCCACAGAATCATCACTCAGCCCCCACACTTTTCAACATGTTCATGAATCCTCTGGCTGACATCGTCATATCCCACGGAATCAACATCGTCTTTTATGCTGACAACACTCAGCTAATTTTTCCATCTCACACAACACTGTCACCACCAAGACAAACTTCAAACGATGCATGACTAGCGTGGTGTAGTTAATGAAAGAAAACTGCCTCAAGCTCAACATCAAGAGAACTGAACTGCTGACCTTTGGGAATAAGGGCTCACCTTGGGACTGGACACTCTAGGAACATAGACCTTATTCTGGACACAACCTCACCATGAAATCCCAGGTCAATGCCGACACCTCTTCATGCTTCCAATCCTTCGCATGTTATGTAAAATTTTAAAGTGACCCCAACTGGCCACCAGACGTATCATCACACAGGCCCTAATCACAAGCAGATTGGACTACAGCAATGCTCTCTACGCCAGCATCCTAACCCATCTTCTTCAGAAGCTTCAAACCATCCAAAACACCACTGTCAGACATGTCTTCGACCTCCCTCAGTGATCCACTCTTCAGAGAGCTCTACTCTACTGACTCCCCATCCAAAATGCTGCTAGTTCAAATATCTCACACACACATTCAAATCACTACACAGTGCAGGACCCACAAAACTCAGTCACTGGCTTCACTTCCACCAACCCACCAGAGAACTTAGCTCACTCTCATTCACACACACATCCTGCTTCCACAGAACAGGAGGTCGATCATTCTGTTACAAAGCCACCAAATCCTAGAACGACCTCCCCCAACACATCAGGGCCCCTCTTCACTTCTTGAATTCTACAAGAAGCTAAGGATCTGGCTTTTTCATTATTTTTCTTGTTAGACCATGAAGACTGCCTGTAGTCAGGCCCAGCCTCACCACACACCTACTCAGCACCTGGATACCCTTATGGGTGACAAGCAGTGCTCTATAAATCCACCTTACATATTATATTCCTGAGGCTTGGTTTGGTAAAGTGGCTGTGCTGCCACGTTCTTGCCTTTGGCAGGGACGCTCCACTAGGATTGACCACACTAAATGTCAGACATCGGTCTATGATGGAGGGATTGCCGCTGTAGATGTCCAGCTTTATTACTGGGCATCCCTTCTTCTGGTAGTGAACCTCAAGCGCTTCCGGTGATCACCAGGGTAATCTTTCTAATATGGAAGAGGGCCCTCCTGCTTTTGGGCTGTGAGGACTGCCTGACAGGCCAAACACCTCTCTGGCGTGATCACCGACTTCTGCAGGTGTTGACACTGGAGGCGTTTCATAAATGGGACTTATTGGGAATCACAACACTAGCTGACCTGTGGCGCGGTTCGACCATATGCTCGTTTGCTGACCTTTAAGCTCAGTTCCCCGTCTGCCACACACAATTCCATAAATATCTTCAAGTGCAACATGCCATGGGTTGCTACTTGTCGTGTCTCCAGGATGTCCCAGAATTGAATCCCCTCTAAGCAAAACTGTTGATGGGAGGGATGGGCAGGATCTCCCAACTATACTGAACTTTGATTAAGAACGGTCCTGAAATGTTGGAATGCTTTTTCCAGACTTGGGAGAACTGGATTGATGAGGTGGACTGCTGGGAGTCTTGTGTGGCCCCAAATGAACTAGTGATATCGGCATGCCTACGCTTGGTATAGCTATAATATATCCATCACACATAATGTTGGTGCCTCCATTCAGCTAATCTTCTTCCAGACTATGTGGGAGGTGCGGGATCCACCATGCCGACTTCTTCAGCATGGTATGGAAATTTCCCCCTATAGCTAGATATTAGTCCACAATTGAGCGAACACTTTTGGCTGTCTTGGACATCTTGGTGCAGTTGACTCCCAAGCTGGCACTGTTGGGGGTAATGGGGGAAATGAGTGGTCTTCGGGGAGATAAAGCCTTGTTGGGCATTGCAACTCTGGTGGCCAAGAGAGACATTGCCAGAAGGTGGCGGACACCAGATCCACCGCAAATGGCTGAAGGGCATGCTGGGATGGAGTGGTGCGCCAAACAAGAAGAACCAATTTACACAGCCCAGGGATGCCCTAAGAACTTAGTGAAAATTTGGGGCAAATGGTGGGAATACTAGGTACTGGATGTTTGACTTACAGATGCCTATTGTATGGTTGTATGAAAGGTGGGAGCTAACATGTGGGAAGGAAATGCCAAGGACAGATATTGTGAGTTGTTTGGACAAAATGTTTCTCATACTGTCTCTGCTCCATTTTGCTAAGCCTTCAATGTACCTACTTATGAAAAAATCTATAAATGTATGTTAAACACAATTACACCTTACATTACATTACGTTATATTACTTACCATATCTCTCTGTCATTGCAGCCGTCTCATGGCTGAAACCATCTCCCTTGACAACAGTTGATGTAGATTTTGTAACAATTTGATTCCCATATCTGCCCAGAACCATGCTCCTGTGTATTTCAGTTCTTCAAAGGGCTGGCAATTAAATTTATAATGGTGGATTAAAAGTCCACATTCCTGAAGTGTCTCCATTGATACTTTGAAGTCCTTGGTGATTGAGTCCTTGATGGATACTGAATCAGGAGATCATCCAGGTAAGGGTGACTTTTGATCCGTCTCTGGGTGAAAACTTTTGGAGCTATTCTTAGGCCAACTGGTCATAAACGGAATTGCCACTGCTTCCCACCAGCGTGAATTTAAGATACTTCTGATGGAAAGCTCCCTTGACAACAGTTGATGTGGATTTTGTAACAATTTGATTCCCATATCTGCCCAGAACCATGCTCCTGGGTATTTCAGTTCTTCAAAGGGCTGGCAATTAAATTTATAATGGTGGATTAAAAGTCCACATTCCTGAAGTGTCTCCATTGATACTTTGAAGTCCTTTGTGATTGAGTCCTTGATGGATACTGAATCAGGAGATCATCCAGGTAAGGGTGACTTTTGATCCGTCTCTGGGTGAAAACTTTTGGAGCTATTCTTAGGCCAACTGGTCATAAACGGAATTGCCACTGCTTCCCACTAGGGTGAATTTAAGATACTTCTGTTGGAAATCTCCAATCAGATAATGTGGATATGCATCCAGTAAGTCTACCTTTGTTATGTAAACCACTTTAAAGATTATCAGGATTACCTGCTGCAGAGAGTTCATCATGAAATGAATAGTCGCCAAAAATCTGATGGATAACTTGAGATCGATCAGCATTCTGTATTCCCTTATAGATCTCATCACTAAGCATCCTATCCTAAACCCATATTCTGTTAAACTGGAAGAGTTGCTTTTTTAAACATCAACAAATCAATGCTCTCCAGTAAAGAATTCTTACATCACAAAAAAGGTAAGATTAAATATAGAAAATTTGCTTACCTCCATATAATAAGTCAGTCAGAAGATTAATTGTAGGATTCAGCTTGACCTAAGGCTTGTATCCCTATTTTTTCTTCATACTATTTAGTTTGGTAAATATATTTTACAACAGTTTCAGAGAAGAATTCTCTGAAAAGCCCTTTTTTGTAAAGAAGGCTTTTGTAATAATTCTAGTTATCAATGTTCAATGGTAAAATTTACAACCATTTCTTAATATCAACTTCCAGGTTTAGGACTGTTACAAATGAAAATCAAAATAGTAAGAGCATTACGTTTTAGTGACTTAAAATTATCTCTAGCTTTCAAAAGTGCAATGTATGTCAATCAAACAGACTTCACATCACCATGAGACAGCCTTATTTGCGAAGAAACACAGAGGCAAAAACAAAATCAAATTTTCTATGATTAAGATAGACATCCTTATACTACAGTTTGGAGGTAATTGGTTTAATCTCGCCAAGAACCAGACATTTTGCAATTTCTGTTCAGAAGTAGATGGAACATTGGAGCACATTATGGTCCCTAGCTATCATACTGGTGTGTCACCCTTGCACCATGCAAGGGAGCGCAAGGGCGATGCAACACTAAGATTTACACTCAGATTTATCAAGCAATGCAGGGCCAGCAAGGTGCCATGGCTTGATAAATCTGGAGTAACACAAGGCAACATACATCGCTACCTTGAGATAATATGCCCAAGGGAGGTTATCCATGGGTGGAACATGGGTGTTCCCAAGCATTCATCCATGGATTTTGGCACATTTCTAGATTTACCATTAGTGATAGACCTGGGAATGCATCAAAATGCTATCTCTCCCCAAGGGAAGTATAATGAGGAGAAATATTTCTCCTTGTTTTTTCCTCTTTCTTTGTGTACTGCATTCTGCAGCATCTCAGCCTCTCAGGATTGTTTTTGTGTAGGAAGGTGACCCTTACTGCACAAAACCAATCCTGCTTACAACTCAGGCACCCTTGCACCATGAAACAAGGGTGCCTGCGTTGGCGCTAGGCAGCCAAAAGTGTGCAAGTGCAAGGAAAGGACAGAAATGCACTGAATGATGTTAAATACAATGCATTCTTGCCCTTTCCCTTTCACCCAGCAAGGTGGCTTACTGCGTTGCGCTGTGTGAAAGTATGATAATATGGCCCGATATGTCTCTGTGTGGTGCTGATAGATCTAATGAAAACGTATTTATGACCACTTTTCGCTGTAGAACAGTACGAGAAGCTACTTTGCTGTTTTAATGTCATGTTTAGTAAATCTACTGCTGATATTGTAAAGTTTTTAGGCTGGTTTCCATCCGTTTACAAATGATATAGAAATCTTTTATTTATTTTTATTGATATGGAGATCTTTTATTGCTTTCTTTTTTGGTGTATTGTTCCTATGTGTATATGACATTATTTTACTGAGCTGTGATTAACCATTTTCCTACATTCTGGAAATAGGGTCAGCCCACAAGTATGTGAAATATGTATTTGTTACTTTGATGTTATTCTTATTGTTTTGGGTATGTATTCTGAATGACTTTATAAATATATACAATAAACGTTCATACTACTACATATGTGTAAATAATGTGAATTTGACTTATTGAATATTATCGAGAGGACACTCACATCCCTCTCTGACACCATTAATGATGGAGAAGCTGAGGTGGGAACTATGACAGGATTGAGTCACTAATTATTTTGCATGTTAGGCTATGTTACCCACAGAGGGAGAGAACATGATGGAAAAAGCTCCCACCTGGTGTATGCAGAGTAGCTGAGGATCCTTATAACCTGAGTGGGTGCTTGCACCCGTTTTGCAGACCTTCCTTCTGAACTATGTGTTACCCCAGAAGTGTGAAGTACACCTTAGTGTCTTGCTCCCCAAATGAGTGGTACGTATACACAAAGGTCCCTACTCACAAACAAAGAATGATGAGAAAGAATGAAAATAATTATTCAAGTTTAATGATTGGATTAATGAATTTCATGATCCTCATATGACAATTCCAACAGGTGAGAGGGTGCTACAGGTGACAGTGTAGTGCAAGAGAAATACAGTGAAGAAATGTGCATAAAGTTATACAGTGTGCATAATTTAGATTGAAAACTCACACAGCAGGACAAGATTTAAATATACAAGAATGTAATGACCCATTGTTGTGTAGCTATTTTAGCTATAGCTCCATGCACGTTATTTGAACGCACTAGGCCGCTGTGCACTCTAACCTAGATATATTTTATTCAGCTTTACTTTATTATTGTTACAGTTGCCACTTTTACGGTCTTGTTTTATTTTCTGCCTATCTAACTGTTTTGCCTAGGCCAGCACTCTGTTCTCAAACAAGACATTCTTGCTCACTCTGTGCTTCTTCCAAGAGTACAGCACGGTACATTGCCGGTGAACGTGGTAGAAGTTTAGTGTCCATCAGTCGTAGAAAACACACATCCTTACTTAGGGACTTTTTCTCAGAACATCAGCTGTGTTGTTATAAAAAACACTTCCTTGTCCCTTACACGTTAGAGGGAGATTCCAGCCAGAGAACCACGACTGTATGCTCGTTGCTGAATGCTTCGCTACCGATGCTAACGCAAACCGCAGGCCTTTGCTCAGGTATGGGGGATGATGTCTTCCCATGGGAACCTGAAGGACAGAATTAGAGCTTAACGTGCTGTGCTCTATTATAGCCTAGGTAGGAATTAGTCTATTGACCATAGTGACAATATGATAGCGTTATTTCTATGCTCTGCTCTCCTCGTCACAATTTTAATACAGTCATGCTGTGTCATCCTGGTTATTGCAGCTCACGGTTTGCTATCTAAGATGCAGTTGTTTTATTAAAGCCATTATTGAAACATATACTGCCTCTTTTTGTTATTTATATATGAGACTAAGTTAACTGAGAGAAACGGATGAGACCTGAGTGACCAGGGCTTCCCTGAGAAACCGATTACGTCATGCGCTTGGCTGCCCAGTCATCCTTGCCCTCGGGTAGAGATGAGGCACTGCTAGTTAGCCGGAGCAAAACCCGGTTTGGAGCGACAGGTGTCAGACTTAGGGGGTCATTCTGACCCTGGCGGTCCATGACCGCCATGGCGGAGGGCGGCGGAAGCACCGCCAACAGGCTGGCGGTGCTTCCTGGGCTATTCTGACCGCGGCGGTAAAGCCGCGGTCAGAAAAGGGGAACCGGCGGTTTCCCGGCGGTTTTCCCCTGGCCCAGGGAATCCGCCATGGCGGCGCTGCTTGCAGCACCGCCATGGGGATTCCGACCCCCTTCCCGCCAGCCTGTTTCTGGCGGTGTCCACCGCCAGAACCAGGATGGCGGGAACGGGTGCCGTGGGGCCACTGGGGGCCCCTGCACTGCCCATGCCACTGGCATGGGCAGTGCAGGGGCCCCCTAACAGGGCCCCACAAAGATTTTCACTGTCTGCTTTGCAGACAGTGAAAATCGCGACGGGTGCCACTGCACCCGTCGCACCCCTGCAACTCCGCCGGCTCCATTCGGAGCCGACTTCCTTGTTGCAGGGGCTTTCCCGCTGGGCCGGCGGGCGGCCTTTTGGCGGTCGCCGGCCGGCCCAGCGGGAAAGTTGGAATGACCGCAGCGGTCTTTTGACCGCGGTGCGGTCATTCGGCGGTAACCGCATGGCGGTCAGAATGACCGCCTTAGTCTCCAACACCACAGTGATTCTGCCGCTCAAAATCCAGTAGTCTCATTAGAATAATGAGAGCCTACGCGACATGGCGCCGCCAACATTTGATGAGGCACTATGTTTCGGGTCCTCCGGAGTATCTCTGTCTCAATATATACAATGATACCACAGTGTCGTATACGGAGATGTCCGTGGTACTGAGGATTTCCACTCCAGCTACGTAGGCTATCCTATCTGAGGCTGGAGGTTGTTCAAGCTTGAACTTTAAAAGGAAAAACCCTATTTGGTGTGCCTTCTCTGAACATTTCATCGCTCTAGTATGGCAAATCCACAGCAGATAGCAATAGCAGTCAATATGAGACAACCTCTGACTGCACATTTACTAGCAAATGGCCTACCGGCCCAGGTGGGTCCAGTCACATTTGTGGTGGATGGCCATCCAGCTTATTGAACGGAACCTTTTTATTCTTGGGTCACATTTCCAGCAATAGATGGGAACACAAATACATTTGATCATTATACACATGCAAACGTACCTGGACAATACAGGGCATATGCATATTTAGAAAGACCATTATCATATCAAGAACATAATAATTGGCTTGATGGCGCCCTACTCCACACAATATTACCAGTAAGGTTAGGTCCTCTAATTAATGATGGTCCTACCTGGCATTTATTGGCCACCTATACCCCACACCCTGTAGTAGTGAATTTAGCAGTAGCTGAGGTTCGTCGCTTATATACTGAATTAACAGCGACATATAGACGATTAGTACAGTTTGTGATGCAAACATTAAATACAAACCCAGCACGTGCTGCGCCAGCACAACCACATGAAGGGAAGCCAGGCATAAAACCTGCAACTGTACATTCGATCATGGGTAATGTACCCGCCAAACGAGAGGAAACTCCGTTTTGGTTAGCACAATAAATAAATGCACTGGAAGCAGTATTTCCCCATACGGGACCTCAGGATAAACATAGAATTCTAACAATGTGCTTGCCATTTGGGATGGTCCCTACAGTAGATAACTGTAATACTTGGTGCACGGTATTTGCTGCGCTCTCTACAACCGCACACGATACACCGACACTTGCCAATTTGTCGGAAGTGTTGAAACAAATTCAAGATGAATACGGGGCTGCCCCAGCCCTGGACTTGGGGATGCAACTAATGGGCAATTTTGCCACAGTATTCTCAATTATTTTAAGTAATCTTAAAGGGGAAGCGGTCGCACTGGCAGTGTGCATGCAGCTCCGTGACGTTCCTCAACAGGATCAGGAACGCAAGCTGCCTAAGATTATCGCAGAGACCTATTCCAGCATTGGTCAAGATAGTTTAGAGGCCAGACCAACTAAACCACAATTTCAGGGCAAATCTAATTTCCAAGCAAGCTCCTGAGGGTAATAAGAAATGCTGGGATAAAAAACAACAAACTCCTAAAAAAGAGAGGGGAGAATCTCCACGTATGGAGACCCCACAGAATAGATATAATCTCAAAAATAGAGATAATATAAAAACGCCTGATAGATATCAATATACTGATATACCCCAATCTCATTCCTTTCAGGACTCATTGGAAAAACTAAATGAGAGAGGTGGGCAATCAGAGCGGAGACCAGAGTACGTGAAACTGAGACAGGAATCACAATGCTCCTCTGAGGTTTCTGTTAAAAAGGAAGAGAAACCTGCCCAACAAAAAACCCAATTCAAAAATAAAAAAGTGACAGCAGTCGCAGTTCGACATGCCACTCGGGAAGAGGGTCCTCTTGAAGAACACTGAGTGAGCACTAGCACTGCTAGACAACATGGCAGAGGTCACACTAGTCTTCTAGAGCATCTGGAGGTGAAAGCAACTGATGACTTTATACAAGTAGAAACTGCGGATATGCGTGTCTCCACGCCTGATAGTGTGTATAAAGTAACGCTACAGTTAGGAGACATTGAGCGCAACATAGACGCAATCTTTTGGGATCGCGTAGTAAACATATATGATGTTTTGTTGGCCTAGCAGGATTGGCCACCTGAATTTGTCCGTACCTGCCCATATGGAGAAGATGTTATTAAACATTCTTTCTCGCCCCTTGTTCCAGAGGAACTCGCTGAATCCTATGCCATTGATTGGGCTTTGGCACAGGCACCTGCGTCATATCGCAATCACATAGGATGGGATAAAGAATCCCCCTACTATGTAATTCCTATTAAAAATCAACCCTAACCACAACCTCAGTATCCAATAAAACATGATGCAAAAGCACCTGCGAGGGAAATACTCACACAGCTAGAGTACCAGGGTGTAATTGAACCCTGTGTCTCCCAGTGAATAATCCATTATTCCCAGTAGCTGAACCAGACCATTCATACAGAATAGTCTTAGACTACAGACACTTAAACTGTCATACACGCACATATGCTATACAAAACTCACATAGCACAGCACTAATGAACAATATAGTGCGTAAAAAATACAAAACAACACTGGACATTTCCAATGGTTTCTTCTGCCAGAATATGGCGCCTGAGAGTAGAGACTTAACAAGTTTCAGTGCACTAGGCTCTCAGAAAAAAATCTGTTGTTTACCCCAGGGGTATAAGGACAGCACAGGATTGTTCGCAACTTGTGTTACTGCAATTTTGCACGAGATTGACCCTGAAGCATTGACCTATGTAGATGATATTTATCTTACGGATGATGAATTGCTACAACATTTAAGATGGGTAGCCTGCATTGTTGTCGGATTTGCTGAATTTGGCTACAAATTTAACTTTAAAAAAAACAAAAATTGCCTTCCTCAGCGTCCTGTTTCTGGGATATGAGCTGTCAAGTGAAGGAAAGAGCCTAGCGCCACAATTCTTAGAAAAATGCGCGCTACTACAACCCCCAAACACGATGAAAAAACTCCAATCTCTATTGGGTTTCCTAAATTTTGGCAGATCTTACATTCCAGATTATGCTTCACGCATAAAACCTTTATATGATTTGATACGTCCTGATTTTGCAAGTAAAGATTGGACAATTGAACATACACGCATTCTCTGAGAACTGCAGACAGACATGCTTGCAGCACAACATTTACACACAAGGGACAACAAAACACATTTGGTCATCAGAGTAATTGCTGGTGCCATCGGTTTCACCTATGTGACATTTAATGAAGGTGAGACAGTCCCGATTGCATACAAATCACATTTATACTCAGCAGCAGAACAACGCTTTGCTCCCACTGAGAAAATACTCACTGCTGTACAGATGGCGGTCATTAAAGAAAGACCTCTAGCCCAGGGCAAACGTATAATTGTTGTTTCCCCAATCCCAGCCCTAGAGGCTGTTACAAAAGCCAGTGTTCCAAACGCAAAAGCATTACATCCACGATGGATACAATGGGTCATGTCTTTGACAGCTACTGATGTAGACTACATTTGTGACCCAAATTACAAACTCAAGAATATTTGCAGTATGAACTAGAATCCCCAGTTCCAGCAAACACACTGCCTATCAAACAATATCATAGAGTCATGTACACCGATGGCTCTGCACAACCTGCAATTGGCACAAAGCACCAATATTCTGCTGCTTGCGCAGTCGTTAGCAGCTATATGGAGGACAATAAATTTTGTCCCCTACATACATTTACGCAAACCCTAGGGGATTGCACAGCACAATTGGCAGAGCTAAAAGCTCTGTTGATGGCACTGGAACATACGGATCCTGCACAGCCAATGCTGATTGTTTGTGATTCGTACTATTGTGTCCAGTCCTTCAATGAATACCTGCATTACTGGCGCCAGAATGGGTTCAGAGATTCTAAGGGCAACACCATTAAACACAGAGTTCTGTGGGGGAAAGTAGCAGATCTGAAATAAACGCTACCAAATGTCCATGTTGTACACACACTTGGACACCAGCGCGTTGGAATATACATTGCTGGGAATACATTGGCTGATGAAGCTGCAAAGTCAGCGACGGCTGTGGCTGCAGTTGCTGCAGTAACTCGTTTGAGTTCAAAACCGGACGCAGATATAAGGGCTACCGTGACAGCATTGGCGGATGGTACACCCTATTCAAAAGGATTTCCTGACAAATATTCCTACCGAATGGGAGGTATGCTGAACGCTGAAGTTAAGATACCAGGCGCAGGGGTACGAGATATTCCCAACAGAGATATAAGATCACAATTGATTAAAGCAGGGCATGAAGGGGTGGCATCTGCCCATGCTGGTGTGGCGGCTACAATTTTAATCGTACAAGCCCGCTATTGGTAGCCAGGCCTCTACAAAGAGACCAAGCAGGATGTCCTTTGCTGTGACATCTGCCAACAATGAAAGTGTCAACTGCCAAACGCCCACCGCAGACACACCTCTTGATTTCAAACAAACCCTTACAATGTGTGTACTTGGACCATTGCAGTTCCCTAACACCGGATAGTGCATACAGGTATATACTAGTAGCTGTTGATTCTTGCTCCAGATTTTTATGGGTGTGGCCACAACACTCGAACTGTTATTAAAGATTTGCAAGTCTTTATCGGTACATATGCGGTTGCGGCTTTCCACTCGGACCAGGGCCCTGCTTTTGCCTCAAGGGCATTTAGGGACACCATGGCTTCGTTCGGGGTCCAACTCCGGTACTCATCTTCATTTCATCCCGAGGGAAATAGTGTAGTGGAGCGAATAAACAGTGATTTAAAGCAATCCTTAACAGCCAGAGTCTTAGGTACGGGTCGTAGTTGGCTTAATCACCTGTATGGAGTTCAAAGAGCACCTAACAATCTGCCTAGAAGGTCCCTGGGGGGTCGTACTTCACATGAGTGCCTGTTTGGAACTCGAATGTATGTTCCAGATCTTGATGGTCCTGGCATGGAGGCGGCAGAAACACCTTTTGACATAAATGAATGTGTCACTGTTTTACAGGAATTGCAACAGTTCCGTGATAACAATTCTTCTATCAGTGCTGCCTCCACAGGAATCAAGGATGTACCAGCAATGTCTACCGGCTGGATTCCTAGAATCGGGGATCTAGTACGTGAAAAGGTTGCTGTGAAAAAGGAATTTGGTCCTTCTTATCGAGCACCAGTCCCAGTCTTGGGGATACACGGTACCAGAACTTTGATTCTACCGCCGTTGGCAGGTGCCAAAGAAAAGTATTTTGTCTCCATCGACAATGTCAAACTACACCATGTGGCCGATCCTGCACAGCAGACCAAGAGGAACAGCCAGTAGTTCCCGAATCCCTCTCACTACTGGTAAAGAAGTTCCTCTACAAGTTGTAAGCAGCAACACTGACACCTCTCCGAGCTTGGGGAGGGTGAAAAATGATCTTGCATTGGTTCCACTAACATCGAATAATACAGAGATAATTGATCGATTCGATACAGCTTCAGCACAAACGGATGGTGGTATTTATTCTGTGCCACCACGAGAAACACCAACTCCATCAATTAACACAGATCCATCTTTTGCACGAACTGCTTCTGGATATTTTGCTGACATCAATGACGACGTCTCAGACTCATTCACCTTTTCAACACTTGAACTGTCAAGAACACGTAAGCTAATGAACTGGCTTAAAATAATATACTTTATTTTTCCATGGAACTATCTATGGCTTTCCTTGACTGTACTAGCTTTCCTACTTTGGATTGGTTTTGTTTTCACTTTCTTTTTATTAATACATGGTCATTTTCTTCCTGAAAAGTCACCAATTGATTTGGTGGATGAGGTCCTAAAACCACATTTTTCATCACACAAGGTCCGAAGAGATTTATCTTTTGTGAACATTTCCGCGATACCAATTCCTGATGGTATTGTTTGGGCTAAAGTAATATTTGATATATACGGTTCCACAGAGAAAATTCAAATACCATATGTGTTCAAACTATCAATGAATGATATAAGAATGCCAGGCATTGTTTCTGATGATTGAGATGTGAAAGCAGTTGATTCTCTGATGACTGAATTGCAGTATTATACTGTATTTGAAAGAATTCTAAAAAGAATTATGATGATATGTTTAGCTATAATTATTATCGGCACCATTTCATACACAGAGCGAGCAGCCCCAAAACTGTTTTAATTATACACAATGGGAACATTGTCCGAGTCCACCACAAGGGAGTTCCAAAACATAGTCTGAAAAGTTTACATATTTTTCTGGGCATGATGTAAAAAAGGCTGAGTTGTATTATTTGAAATTGCCACATACTAAAGATATACATATATTATTGACGAATATGAAATTTATATATTCAGAATCCTTTGTTTCCCTGTTGACTATAGAGGGATATGAATATTGGCTAAAGTCGATTGACTTAAAAAGTGTATGGGGAACTAGACATTGGCAAATAAGGGGGAAGAAAGTTTTATTCAGAGCATGCCTGATACCTATACAATGATATTCTTAAATGAAACAGTACAACAAACAAGTTGTCTAGGCTTAGCAAATATTAAAGAATTAAACACGCCCAGTATACCAGCCCCTGCAAAATTTTATAAATGGCAAAAATATACAAATGCAACAGAAGATCAGCTCGGTGAATGGATCCAGAATGGTACATTTAATGTTTCACTGACACGTCCTGGCGGGTGGTTATTGTGGCCAGCAGATACCAATGGGTGTCACCAACGTTTTCTTAACTCCTTGGGGGTTTTTGAACTAATAGGCCGGACCCTCGCTAGATATCATCCGAACATGCGGGTATAGTTACAACATACAGGTCCTCATTTCAACCTCGCCGGTCTTTTTCCAAGACCGCCGAGATACCGCTGTGCTGAAGACCGCCAGTGCAGGCGGTTTTCGGCGCAGCAAATCATGACTGCTGGCAGCCCTCTGCCCTTTTTCGGACGGAGAGATGCCAGCAGCCATACTGGCGGGGAAGTGGAGGCTCCTCCACCTCTACCGCCATGTCATCAGAACACTGCCCACCGAATCCCAACCCAGTATTCGGCGTGGCGGTGTTCTGGTGACAGGGAGCTGGCGGCGGAGCAGCCCCCATGGATCCCGTCCCCTCCCGGTAAGGTGGTCGTCCGCTAGGGGAGGGGGGAGGGGGGGGCGTTGTGCATTGTGTGCATGCATGGTGGTGTGTGTGTGTAGAGGGGGTGTGTGAGTGCGTGTATGCATGTGGGGGATGTTTTGTGTGTCTGGAAAATGTGTGTGGGTCGGTCTGTTTGCATGTCTGTTTGTATGTGTGCTGGTATGTGTTGTTGTAGTGTATGTGTGCGTGTAGGGGGGGTGTATGTTGGGGATGGGGGTGGGGAGGGGGCTCCTGCCACCTTAGCAGGGTGGTAGGGGGGTCAGGAGTGTGGGGGGAGGACTCCAGGGTGGGGGAGGGGGTTGGGGAGACCCCTATCAGTGCCAGGGAAGGAATTTCCTGGCACTGATAGTGCCTACCGACATGGATTTTGTGGTGGTCCCAAACCACACGAAATCTATGGCAGTATGCAGGGTCCTGATACCGCCGGTGGTCTGGTGACGGCCGCCGGGCTGGAGACCGAAGTCTCCAGCCCAGCAGTCGTCACCGCAACTGGAGGTCAGAGTGGAGAAGTGGCGGATGACCATGGCGGTAACCGCCATGGTCATAATTCAATTTTTTTTCCGCCGACCTGTTGGCGGTATTACCGCCACTTCTCCCCCACTCGCCAGGGTCGTAATGAGGGCTACAGTGTAGGGAAACGATGCCAGCAATTGTTAACAACTTCCTCACTAGATGCGGTTAGAGAACACCTCAGTCTCCTGTCTAATAACACTGACTTACAGGATTTCCTGTTAGGCCCCAGAAAACACAGCAGAAAGTGTTTCTTATATGAGGTATATAATGAAATTTGGAAGCTTTCCCAACAAGAAGTCCGGTTAAAGCAAAGAGATCAGGAAAATCTAAAAAATGCATTGGCTGTTGTGGATAATGGGATTAATACCCTGTCCAACCGAATATACACCTTAAATAACATCGTCTCTTCTGCTATAGACATTATACAAACAGATATGTCTTCTTTACACCATGGACAGAGTCAGCTAAGGTCCATTATGCAGTTGGGTCGGACACTTCAAACATTGAGGGCGGGTCGCGTTCCCTGGCAGCATGTCAGCGCATGGGAAATATGTTCTTCTTTTAATTTAACGTGACAGCAACAACTAATGGCTAAGAAAGAAGCGACTTATGTCATGCTAAACATCGATAAATTAGAAAAGTTGCCTTTTACTGTGGCTGAAATACCATCTGCTGAGTGGCTAATACACGGGGTCATCAATCTGCCTATTTCTACACTTCAATTCACCTCCTGTTTAAAACACATTCCGGTAGGCAGATATGAAAGGCTGGGAGATAGTTATATCCATGAGGTGTGGGAGCGTCCCTTCTCATACACAAGTCTCAGTGGCATAAAAGAAGTCTTTCTTAGCGGTAGTGAATGTGAGACTTCAGTCAGCCATTCAATGGTTTGTAAGCAGCTGTCCATGCATGGGGCATGCAGCGAACTTGGCTTGTCATCTGAAGGGAGTTCCAGTCCCCTTGATTAGACCTACGTTCCAGGTGCTTTCAAACGGCAGCTATGTCCTCCTCAACGGTGAAGACTGTTGTGGGATGCGAGCCGGAATAGTTTATGTTGTTTCCGTCTCTATGATAGTTACATGCTGCGGGAACGTACTTTTCCCCCCACTAAGATAAAAGAGGTAGCAGACATTTGGCCTCATGTTGCTACTTCAAATGTGAATTTTGACAAGTTGAGCAGGCTCAAGGCTCTATTGTTTCAAAAGCATGTGGCCCTTACATCTGCACGCGATAGCCTACGCACTTCAGGTGGCAAGGTTATCAGCAGAAATACAGTCCCTTTTAAGTACAAACTTTCCGAGACACTTTGGTGAACTCATGGGACGGATATTTATTGCGTCCAGTACAACTGGAATCGCACATTTCTTCAAGGCTGTTGGTTCTGGTTTCATTCACACTGTCTCCTCCATATTCGGTTTAATACCATCAGCCATCTGCTCAATTTTTCTAGTATTTTGGGGGGATTTGCAATAACTTTGGCTTTATTAGCTGGAATTTTGCTGTTGCTATTTTTTATGTGCAATGGCTGTCCCGCCGCAACAAGGAGGAATGAAGGCGCTCCCATCACCGCAGCTGTGTTGTGAACGCATGATGCAGTATTTTGGAGCAACACTTCTGGAGCAATTGGAGTGTGGCTGGTCTCTGTCATTTAGACCGGTCTTATATTGTGTTCAGCCCGTGTTTCGGTGCCTCTGGTGCTCTTTCGAACACGCACTGAAAGTCTGTCTTTCTACGCAGTGCTTGCTTTCATTGGACGCTGATCTGTTGATGTGCTCGCTGGGGGCTCATTACCGGACATGCGAGTTGAGGTTGCCTTTGCTACGGGAAGCTACATATGAGTTGCCCTTCCTGGAGGATGTGGCTCTCAACTCATCTTTGGGTACACCACGGAATGCTGCCTTGGCTGAAGCTGAGGCTATGGAACACGACTGCTCCTTATTCCTTCTTGGCGATGCCTTTCCAACTTTAACATCTGCTGGAGTGGAAGATTTCCTGTCCTCCATGGTTCCGGAATCGATTGGAACTTTTCAAAAATAACTTTGCCTTTTGAAATTTGGTAGTTTATGCCACATGTTCACGTTTTAAATAATCTTTCAACATGCTCATGTGTCCCGCCGACTTGTTATACTTGACATTGCTTTTTTACATATATATCGTAGGTTGAGCTTTTAGTGGCAATTTTATATGTTCTTAGGCTTTGAACCCTCTTCAACCGACAAGGGGAGGGTGTTGTGTAGCTATTTTAGCTATAGCCCCATGCATGTTATTTTAACACACTATGCCGCTGTGCACTCTAACCTAGATATATTTTATTCGGCTTTTTTTTATTATTGTTACAGTATCCACTTTTACAGTCTTGTTTTATTTTCTATCTAACTGTTTTGCCTAGGTCAGCACTCTGTTCTCAAACAAGACATTCTTGCTCACTCTGTGCTTCTTCCAAAGCTACAGCACGGTACATTGCCAGTGAACGTGGTAGAAGTTTAGTCTTCAACATTTGTAGAAAACACACATCCTTACATAGGGACCTTTTCTCAGAACATCAGCTGTGTAAAAAACACTTCCTTGTCCCTTACACGTTAGAGGGAGATTCCAGCCAGTGAACCACGACTGTATGCTGATTGCTGAATGCTTTGCTACCAATGCTAACACAGACTGCGGGCCTTTGCTCAGGTATGGGGGATGATGTCTTCCCAGGGGAACCTGAAGGGCAGAATTAGAGCTTAACATGCTGTGCTCTATTATAGCCTAGGTAGGAGTTAGTCTATTGACCATAGTGGCAATATGATAGCGTTATTTCTATGCTTCGCTCTCCTCGTCACAATTTTAATACTGTCATGCTCTGTCGTCCTGGTTATTGCAGCTCATGCTTTGCTATCTAAGATGCAGTTGTTTTATTAAAGTCATTATTGAAACATATACTGTCTCTTTTTGTCATTTATATAAGAGACTAAGGTAACGGAGAGAAACGGATGAGGACTGAGTGACCACGGCTTCCCTGAGAAACCAATTATGTCATGCGCTCAGCTGCCCAGTCATCCCTGCCCTCGAGTAGAGATGAGGCACTGCTAGTTAGCCGGAGCGAAACCCGGATTGGAGCAACAGGTGTCACCCGCAGTGGGTCAGACTTAGTCTCCCACGCCGCGGGCGATTCTGCTGCTCAAAATTCAGTAGTCTCATTAAAATAATGAGAGCCTACGCAACACCATCAAATACGTTTTTTGGAAAAAGTCCTTTCAACAAGTGAATACATGGTTGAGATGTATTGGTCAACGTTTTAACCCTCAAAGAAAGAATTTTAACAGGGTCTTCTTCAGGACAAATGGAGCAACCTGAAAGAAAGTAGGAATTGTCCGAGTAAAGAGAAAGTGCCCCAGAAAAGAAATCGCATAAAAATATAGAAACTGGCAACTCAGCTGACCAAGCTAGAGGCTATGTCTCACAAATGAGACTTGCTGAAGAAAAATAATGAAATTGCCTGCACCAAGGAGGAAATAAACATTAGGGACAGGTGTCATCAATCATTTAGAGAGAAACATACCATAAACATCCTTTAAAGGACCAGTACAGAAAGATGTGGAAAAAAACACAGTCTATACCTTGAAAAAAGTATCCGGGATAGAACATATTAGGGAAAACATGAGTTTCTACCTAACGAATTGCAAACCAATTGATCAAGTCTGAACAAATCTTAGTAATAAGAGTGCAAAACATGCCTGTGATATTACCCAGATAACTGGTGAAACAATCATTCGAGTCATGCACCCAGGAAAACTCGTCACTGATCAGGTGAATTAAGGGGGAGCATCAAAACTTGGGCCCTCCGCACTAGTCTGAATGGGCTAGACCAAAAGGTTACATACTCAAGTGTGGAGTCCTTGGGGTAGAACAGTGCATATTAAAAAAACCTACGATTTGATGGGATATTACATTCTCATATATTTAAATTGTGTCCTGTTGGTTGAGTTTTCAATCTATGTTATGGGCACTGTGTATATTTATGCACATTTCTTCACTGTATTTATCTTGCACAGTGCTGTCACATCTAGCTCCCTGCCACCTGTTGGAACTGTTATATGAGGACTATGAATATGATTAATCCAATCATTAAAACTGAATAGTTTTTTTCATAATTTCTCATCATTCTTTTTCTGTCAGTAGGGACTTTGTGTGTACCTACATATTTGCTAGATCTTTTTTTTTAAATAATTGTGTTTGGAACACCTGGTATAATAACAGCTTGTATACCCTGGTTCAGTGGTTCGCAACCTTTTGACTTCTGTGGAGCCCCACTTTCTCATTACTTGAACCCAGGGACCTCCCAATTAATCATCATGGGAATCTAGCGCCCCCCCAACTGAGTCGTTACTGGAAACCAGTAACACCGGCCTAAACAGTGTTGATGATTTGAAACGCAAAACAATACACAAAAAAGGACAAAAACAAGCATTCATCAAACACATACACAAATTATACCATATTTTGATTTGCAAACAAATATAAATAGAAAAATTACAAAATGAATTTTAATAGGAAGGTTGCAGCTTTTCCAAATTCAATTGAAGCCACGCATCGTCCATACTATGTTCTGTTTGATGCACCTGCACTGCGCCCACAAATCAATTTGAGGATACTAATCAATTAATCAATCATTAGATTTATAAAGCGCGCTATGTACCCGTAAGGGTTTCGAGGCGCTAGAGGGAGGGGGGGGGGTAGCTGCTATCGTACGAAGAGCCATGTCTTGAGGAGTCTCCTGAAGGTGAGGAGGTCCTGGGTCTGGCGTAGTGAGGTCGGGAGTGAGTTCCAGGTCCTGGCGGCGAGGTAGGAGAAGGATCTGCCGCCAGAGGTCTTGCGCTGGATTCGGGGGACGATGGCGAGGGCAAAGTTGGCAGAGCGTAGTTGGCGTGAGGGAACGTAGAAGTTGAGTCTGGTGTTCAGGTAGGCGGGTCCGGTGTCATGTAGTGCCTTGTGTGCGTGGGTGAGGAGTTTAAAGGTGATCCTCCTGTCCACGGGGAGCCAGTGGAGGTCCCTCAGGTGGTGGGAGATGTGACATCGGCGGGGTATGCCGAGGATCAGGCGGGCGGATGCGTTCTGGATGCGTTGGAGTCGTTGGATGTCTTTAGTTGGGATGCCTGTGTAGAGTGTGTTGCCGTAGTCGAGTCTGCTACTGATGAGGGCTTGGGTCACCGTCCTTCTGGTTCCTGTTGGAATCCACTTGAAGATTCTGCGGAGCATGCGGAGGGTGTTGAAACAGGAGGAGGAGACTGCGTTGACCTGTTTGGACATGGTGAGAGCGGAGTCGAGGATGAAGCCGAGGTTTCGTGCGTGGCCGGCTGGGGTGGGTGGGGGGCCCAGGGCGGTGGGCCACCAAGAGTCGTTCCAGGCCGAGGGGGATCGGCCGAGGATGAGGACCTCCGTCTTGTCAGAGTTTAGCTTCAGGCGGCTGTTGCTCATCCACTCGGCGATGGATTTCAGTCCCTCGTGGAGGTTGGCTTTGGCGGTGTGAGGATCTTTGGTCAGGGAGAGGACGAGCTGGGTGTCGTCGGCGTAGAAGAGGATGTCGAGGTCGTGCTGACGGGCCAGTTGTGCGAGGGGGGCCATGTAGACGTTGAACAGCGTTGGGCTGAGCGATGAGCCTTGGGGGACGCCGCAGATGAGGTTGGTGGCTTCGGAGCGGAAGGGTGAGAGTCGGACTCTCTGGGTTCTGCCGGAGAGAAAAGAGGAGATCCAGTTGAGGGCTTTGTCTTGGATACAGGCTTCGTGTAGGCGATTCAGTAGGGTGCGGTGGCAGACCGTGTCGAAGGCAGCGGAGAGGTCTAGGAGGATGAGGGCTGAAGTTTCGCCGTTGTCCATTTGTTGTCTGATGTCATCTGTGGCGGCGAGGAGTGCAGTCTCTGTGCTGTGGTTGCGTCTGAAACCGGATTGGGAGGGGTCTAGGATGGAGTTGTCTTCGAGGTAGTGGGAGAGCTGCTCGTTGACGATCTTCTCGATGACTTTCGCTGGGAAAGGGAGGAGGGAGATCAGTCGGAAGTTTTTGAGATCGTTGAGGTCAGCCTTAGGTTTCTTGAGGAGGGATTGGATTTCTGCGTGCTTCCAGCTGTCCGGGAAGGTAGCGGTATTGAAGGAAAGGTTGATGATCTTGCGGAGTTTGGGGGCGATGATGACGTCGGCTTTGTTGAAGACGTTATGTGGGCAGGGGTCAGAGGGAGATTCTGAGTGGATGGAGTTCATGGTCTTTAGTGTTTCGGCGTCGTCTACGTGGGTCCAGGTGGTGAGGCGGTCGGCGTGGGAGGAGTTGTTGGGGGTGGGGTCAGGCAGAGGTGTGGTGTTGAAGCTGTCGTGGATGGCTGCGATTTTCTGGTAGAAGAAGGTGGAGAGATCGTCGCAGAGTTTCTGGGATGGTGGGCCGTCCTTGACGTTGGCGTTGGGGTTGGAGAGCTCCTTCACGATGCAGAAGAGTTCCTTGCAGTTGTGTGCGTTGTTGTTAAGGCGTTCTGTGAAGTGGGAGCATTTGGCGAGTCGGATCAGTTGGTGGTGTTCGCGGTTGGCTTCCTTGAGGGTAGCAAGGTTGTCGGGTGTGCGCTCGAGGATCCATTTTTTCTTGAGTTTCTGGCAGGTGCGTTTGGAGGTGGTCAGTTCGTCTGTGAACCAGGCTGGTTTTTTCTTTTCTTGGTTGACGGTGGGTCTCTTGAGTGGTGCTAGAATGTTGGTGCAGTTGAGGATCCATTGTTGGAGGTTGATGGCGGCGGAGTCCGGGTCGGTGGGGTTGGGTGGTGGGTTTTTGTCGAGGGTGATGGCTAGTTGGTCTTCGGTGACTTTTCCCCAGCGGCGGTGAGGCGGTAGTGGGGTGTGGTGGTGTTCGGTGTTTTTCTTGAAGGTGAAATGGACGCAGTGGTGGTCGGTCCAGTGGAGTTCGGAGGTGTGGCTGAATGAGATGTGGTTGCTTGCAGTGAAGAGTGGGTCAAGGGTGTGGCCGGCGATGTGGGTGGGTGTGTTGACCAGTTGACGGAGTCCGAGGTTGGAGAGGTTGGTGGTCAGTGATGTGGTGTTGGTGTCATTGTTGTTCTCCAGGTTGAAGTTGAGGTCTCCCAGGAGGATGTAGTCTGAAGAGGCGAGGGCGTGGGTGCTTGCGAGGTCGGAGATGGTGTCGCTGAAGGGGGCTCTTGGTCCTGGAGGATGGTATATGAGGGTTCCTCTGAGGGTAGTGTTAGGGTCCGTGTGGATCTGGAAGTGGAGGTGTTCGGCTGTTTTGAGGGTGTCGTCTGTGTGGGTGTGGATCTTGAGGGTGGATTTGTGGGCGATGGCTATTCCTCCGCCGATTCCGTTGGTGCGATCTCTTCTGGTGATCTTGTAGCCGTTAGGGATGGCGATGGCGATGTCTGGGGCCGAGGAGTCGTTCCACCAGGTTTCGGTTAGGAAGGCTACATCTGGGGCGGTGGTGTCGAGCAGGTCCCAGAGCTCGATGGCGTGCTTTCGTGCGGAGCGTGTGTTAAGTAGGATGCAGTGCAGGTGGTTTGTGTTGGTTGTTGCAGACTTCGTTGTTCTGTTGCAGGTGAAGTTGCAGGTGCGGCAGGAAAAAGGACCTTTTGTGTGCTTCGGGGTGGCCTGGAAGCATTCTGTGGAGGGGCCAGGGTTGAGGGCGAGGAGTTCGCTGGCCGAGTAGCGAAAGGTGGGGATGCGGGGGGCGTGAGGACCAGGGGGGGTGGCGCTGGGCGCGGTCCAGGCGCAGACGGGCGCAGACGCTGGCGCGCCTCCGGCGCACCAGCGGCGCAGACGCGCAGCGCCAGCCATTAAGAAGGGAGGGGGGAGGGGGGAGGGAGGAGCAGCTGGGAGGCGGGAGGGAGCGGCGAATGGGGGCGCGGCCGCAGGGAGGCAGCGGCAGTGAGAGAAGGCAAGGGGGGAGCGCACAAGGGGCAAAATACCAGGAAACAAGGCACAATAAAGAATACGGCACAGTTTACAACAGTCACAAAACTAGGCAAAAATGGCACAAATACAAATGGAATACAGCAATCAGAGGGGCACAAATGGGGGCTAGAGCGCCAGGAGGCAGGCACTAAAAAGTGGAAAAAACACTTACAGGAGCGGCGAAAAAGCGGCAGAAGCCACGGGACTCGAACACGCTAGCAGCAGCGTGGGCGGGGGCCAGGGGCACGAGACAGCAGGGTGGTGCTGCGGACGTGGGGGGCGAGATCTGGACCAAAACAGGTCAGAGGTCGCTCACTCGCGACGCGCAGCGCCAGCCATTAAGAAGGGAGGGGGAGGGAGGAGCAGCTGGGAGGCGGGAGTGGCGAATGGGGGCGCGAGGGGGGCGGGGCCGCGGGGAGGCAGCAGCAGTGAGAGAAGTCAGGGGGGGAGCGCACAAGGGGCAAAATACCAGGAAACAAGGCACAATAAAGAATACAGCACAGTTTACAACAGTCACAAAACTAGGCAAAAATGGCACAAATACAAATGGAATACAGCAATCAGAGGGGCACAAATGGGGGCTAGAGCGCCAGGAGGCAGGCGCTAAAAAGTGGAAACAACACTTACAGGAGCGGCGAAAAAGCGGCAGAAGCCACGGGACTCGAACACGCTAGCAGCAGCGTGGGCGGGGGCCAGGGGCACGAGACAGCAGGGTGGTGCTGCGGACGTGGGGGGCGAGCTCTGGACCAAAACAGGTCAGAGGTCGCTCACTCGCGACACGCAGCGCCAGCCATTAAGAAGGGAGGGGGAGGGAGGAGCAGCTGGGAGGCGGGAGGGAGCGGCGAATGGGGGCGCGAGGGGGGCGGGCCGCGGGGAGGCAGCGGCAGTGAGAGAAGGCAGGGGGGGAGCGCACAAGGGGCAAAATACCAGGAAACAAGGCACAATAAAGAATACGGCACAGTTTACAACAGTCACAAAACTAGGCAAAAATGGCACAAATACAAATGGAATACAGCAATCAGAGGGGCACAAATGGGGGCTAGAGCGCCAGGAGGCAGGCGCTAAAAAGTGGAAAAAACACTTACAGGAGCGGCGAAAAAGCGGCAGAAGCCACGGGGCTCGAACACGCTAGCGGCAGCATGGGCGGGGCCAGGGGCACGAGACAGCAGGGTGGTGCTGCGGACGTGGGGGGCGAGTTCTGGACCAAAACAGGTCAGAGGTCGCTCACTCGTGACGCGCAGCGCCAGCCATTAAGAAGGGAGGGGGAGGGAGGAGCAGCTGGGAGGCGGGAGGCGGGAGGGAGCGGCGAATGGGGGCGTGAGGAGGGCGGGGCCGCGGGGAGGCAGCGGCAGTGAGAGAAGGCAGGGGGGGAGTGCACAAGGGGCAAAATACCAGGAAACAAGGCACAATAAAGAATACGGCACAGTTTACAACAGTCACAAAACTAGGCAAAAATGGCACAAATACAAATGGAATACAGCAATCAGAGGGGCACAAATGGGGGATAGAGCGCCAGGAGGCAGGCGCTAAAAAGTGGAAAAAACACTTACAGGAGCGGCGAAAAAGCGGCAGAAGCCACGGGACTCGAACACGCTAGCAGCAGCATGGGCGGGGGCCAGGGGCACAAGACAGCAGGGTGGTGCTGCGGACGTGGGGGGCGAGCTCTGGACCAAAACAGGTCAGAGGTCGCTCACTCGCGACGCACAGCGCCAGCCATTAAGAAAGGAGGGGGGAGGGAGGAGCAGCTGGGAGGCGGGAGGGAGTGGCGAATGGGGGCGTGAGGGGGGCGGGGCCGCGGGGAGGCAGCGGCAGTGAGAGAAGGCAGGGGGGGAGCACACAAGGGGCAAAATACCAGGAAACAAGGCACAATAAAGAATACGCCACAGTTTACAACAGTCACAAAACTAGGCAAAAATGGCACAAATACAAATGGAATACAGCAATCAGAGGGGCACAAATGGGGGCTAGAGCGCCAGGAGGCAGGCGCTAAAAAGTGGAAACAACACTTACAGGAGCGGCGAAAAAGCGGCAGAAGCCACGGGACTCGAACACGCTAGCAGCAGCGTGGGCGGGGGCCAGGGGCACGAGACAGCACGGTGGTGCTGCGGACGTGGGGGGTGAGCTCTGGACCAAAACTAATGTAATTTTTAGCCTCCCGTTTTGAATTCCTTGACACTTACAGTAAGTTTTACAATTTTCAATTATGCATTTAGCCACTTTGTTTATATACACTATAACCCAGGCCCTTTCACCCTAAATATTAATCTAGATTGGAGGCATATGTCATGGCACCAAAACAAAGCTACATATTTGAGGCAGGAGGGCCAGCAAGGACTGAAGAACATATTGCTGGTGGCACTAAGGATGTCAGTGTCCGAGCACCAGGAGCGCTAGTTAAGGCACTGTCTCTGCCATAGATTTAGTACCCAAGTTAGATATCAGTTCTGAAGTGCCACTTTTTCTGCACCCCCCCAATGGCACCTAACGACACCATGGTTGCGCCGTATTTAAAATACGGCACACCACTGCAGTCGTTAGAACAATAGCATTAACATTTTTGCCGCTATTGTGGCGCTTTGCTGCACTAGCATCAAAAAAGTTGACGTTAGTGTAGCATAGTCCAAGGAGGCCCACTGATTTTAATGAATGCGTCATTTTAATGCCTGCTCAGAGCAGGCATTAAAAATTACAGGAAAATGGCACAGTGAAATCTGTAAAATTTCACTGCGCCATTTTTTCAGGCATCCTAGCGCCGGAACGCCCCTCCTTGCATAACATAATGCCTGTGCCAGGCATAATGTGGTGCAAGGGTTTACAAAATGGCGCAATGCAAGCACTGCGTCACATTGTAAATATGGCGTGGGGGAAATGCCACCTTAATGCCACATTTGCGTCAAATAAATGACCAAATATGGCACAAGGTTGTGCAAGGGGCTTCTTAAATATGTCCCTAAATCCCATAGAAAATATTGGGATTCAGATTTCAGCAGAAGATTTCTATCTGTCACCGTTGTGACAGAGTAACCCTTTCACTAATATCTAAATCAGGCCTTTAAACTGCGAGTAATGAGAATAAGAGCTGGAGCAGGGCTATTTGACCACCTTAGATAGTGGTAAATGGTTGCTTGTCACAGGACGTTGTCGAGATATCTAAAGTAATCAGAACAAAAATGTAATGGCATACACAAAGCAACATAACATACTTAAAACACAACAGGGCACACTCAACAAAACAGTCAAAACCGAATGCAACAAAAGAACATCACATTGCAATAATTCAGCACAAAAACAAAGCAGAATAATAAATTACAGAATACATCCCCACCACAATAAAATGCCACTCAGCAAATGTGCACAAAACATTGTTGTCACACATTAATAGCATCCTTCAAAAGCATTTTTTGATCCGGCTCTGGGACTGAGCCAGCAGAGTGAAAGTGTCTGTCCTTGTGCTCTTGAATCTATCCGGGTACCACTAAAAGGTTAAGCAGAGGAATCCTATTCTGGAAGATAGTGGTTACAGAGACATGCATTTCTATAGTAAGCATGGCATTTTGAAGGCTATTCTGGCTTTCACAGGAAGCCTTTGGAGTTTTTTTTAAAGTTGAGTGTCAAAAGGCTGGCAGTTCTGCAGGCCAAATAGGAGGCATTTTGCTGTGATCTGTTCTGTTTGGAATCTTTATATTTGGCATGAGCAGTGCGCTTACAACCATGGAATGGTTTTAAGGGGTATGGAGGACAGGGATTTTCTCTGTAGTTCCAGCTAGTGTGGTGTGATTTCACTGATGCCTGTAGGTGGCGTTGAGGCTGGAGTCTGTTTTTCATATGATGCCTTGGTTCCTTCCTGCGGCCTGGCTGGTACTGTTTCACCACAGAAAGTGTGGAAGGGAGAATATGGCATGGCAAGCCCATTTGTTATGAAACAGTGAGAATGCTGGAAGCACTGCTGAGATTTGAGGCTGCTTTGACCCATCAGAGACTCCCTTGACTTTAGGCGCTTTAGGCATTCTGAGAATGTATCCATGTCACTTGTGAAACAGAGATAAATTTGCTGACCATCACAGTAGAAGTGGAGGTAGTGGGATCAGAAAAGTTCGATGAGTGATTTTATTTAGATGTCCTACAGAGATTTCAGATCATACGGAATGCCGCTGATAGACTCATCCACAGCCTTCCCCGATGAACCCACATCACACCCCACCTCAGGCAACGCCACTGGCTCCCCGTACAGAAGAGATGCCAATTCCAGCTGCTAACCCACACACACAAGGGTCTACACAACCAAGGACCCACGTACATTAACCACCCCCTTAACTTCCACCAACCGTCGAGAAGACTACGTCTGCCTCCCTTTCACTTGCCCATTCTCTCCGCATATACTGAAGCAAACGTGGAGGATGCTCCTTCTCTCACATCCCGGCAAAAACCCGAAACAGCCTCCCCACGCACCTCCAGACCATTACCTCACTTCGGAATTCCGAATGGCCCTGGCTGTTCGAATAAGCCTCCGGGACCTGCAAGCACCTGGATACCCAATTAGGTGATTAGCAGTGCTTTATAAATCCTGATTGATTGATTTTGAGAAAAGGGGGAGAATGAGGAAGCTTCGCCAATTCTGCATGTGACAGGAGGAGGCAAGGGGAGTTCAGGCCACAGGTAGGCAGCAAAGATTTGAATAGTGTGATCTAAAATATTATCTGTTATGTGCTGCGATGTGGGTTTGAGATACTGTGGGCTGATTGGAGACAGGGAAGGAAGATGTTGTGGTCAACCATATCAGAGGTGGCTAGTCTTGAAGAATCAGCATACCAACAAAACCCAAGTTGGCTTATTCTAGTAAGTCATTCAGATAGTGACAAAGGCACCTCTCTTCCATGACCTTTGTAACCGACCACATGACAGAATTCTAATGGGGCAGGCTCAGGCACCATGCTTCGAAAAAATAAGTAGTTTCATGTGAGTAATAGTAGTTGTTACACAACTTATAGAGATAAATAGACACTTTGGGCACAGTACTGTGCACTATTCAATTACAGATGGTATTTTCCATTTAAGGAGTATACACAACACATATCGCAGGCACAGTCCAAATCAGTTGTACTTTAATGCATCACAGATTTTGGACATATCTAGAATGTTTTAGAAGTGCTGGAAATGTAAAATTCACAAATTGTTTGCAAGAGGAGGAGGTAGTGGGAGCAGAATGCAGGTGGAGGAATAATGAAGGGCAGAGTCATAAGGAACTCAGTGAATGGCATCCAGTTTATGGTCTGCCAGGACCTAGTCAGGGTTTCAAAATTCTACCCCAAAAAAAGTAATTGACAACAAGGAGAAATTCTATCGTAAATAGTTTCTGCCATTCTTTATTATTCACAAATAGATTTCATTTTAAAACACCTTTAGGGATATGTGGCCAATGTACAAAACCCTGTTGCATTTGCAAATTCTGCGTTTTGCAAAATCAGAGGGTTTGCCATTGTGAAAGGGCTTTTCTTTTTGACTTGTAAATGGGCTTTTGAAATCCTTTCTGAATTTGTAAATGGATCTATCTATGGATTAGAATGTAATGTGTCAATGGTTTGTGTCCGCCATTGCAGCTGCAAACCATTGAACAGTTACCGACCCTCCCAAACTTGGATAGTTACTTATTTCCAAAGGGGAAGTTGTCTCTGTGAACCATCTTCCTCTTTGGGAATCATGATGGGCAGCCTTCTGGAAGGGACCACATCCTACTTTCTCTGATGTTTTCCTATACAGGAAAACAATTTTAAAGCAGCACCTGGCCCTTTAATGCACACCACTTGCTATTTATTTAAAAAAGGTTTCTTGTTTAGGAAAGCAAATGCGTAAACTGAGGTCTTCTTTCCCTTGCAGGCCTTCATGCCTGCATTCCCAACGATCACAGGAGTCACAAATTGCGTCCTACCTAATGAACTCCCATTAAGCAGGTATTTTATGTCCCCCGCGAATGGACAATTTCCGATACAACTAATTAGTAGATATGTCACATCGCAGACTACATCCCCTGTCACAACTCAGTCGCCATGCAAATTGCACATCCCAGGTTGGCAATTTGGAAAAGTCCATTTTTGGCCCAAACACACATATTGCAGGCATACGGTGTATCGGGCCAGACCCAGGGCATTACATTGAAAACTAACGTGCATAGTAAGCACAATCTTCGCATAATTTCCTGGTCACAGGCTTAAATTATTACAAATAGTTTAAAGGAAAGAGGAATGACTGCGGTCAAACATGTAAGGCTGCAGCAGCAACGTAGAGATCCTAGCATCAGTGGTGACACTTACAGGGGGACTGATCGATTGAAATGGCAGCAGATCTAAAGCGAGGGTTCTGCTGAGCAGTGGACAGCTGCATAGTGCTTCTTTGCAGAGAAGCCATCCAGCTGCAGTCAGTCACCTAGTGAAGGATGAATGTGCCATGGACAGGTGTGCTCTCAGTGGCAGAAACGTGGAGTCGAGGAGGTTAAGTATGCAGAGGCCAGAATAGAAGGACGAGCAAAGGGGAGTTAAAGAGAATATGCTAGAGATGCACCGAGAACTATAACACTGTGAATATTTTAATTAGGTTGTTTTCTAACTTTGCCCGAAATAATGGAATTAAAACAATGAAACGATTTTGCCATAATTACATATTTTTTATATTACATTTTTTATATTATTTATATTTTATATTACTTTCAGAAACATTTATACATATTGTGACAGTTGTTTCTGCTGATTTCTTAACTTTTCCTTCTTAAACGTGACTTTCCCCTGTAAACATTTGTAAACATTTTTGCAGATTTTCACATATTCTTAAGAGGATTTGCACTTCCTTCATCAGCGAATAATAGGAGACAGCTAGGATAAGAGGCAAAACATTCTGACATCTACTGCTTCTTCCAACGAATTATAATTAGGCCACAGTGACACAGAGAGTGGCTCCCAGTCCCAGTCCTGTTCTGCACAAACAGTCTAAACAATGGGCTCCCAAAAGTTCAGAAGTGATGTCGGGGGACGCTCTGTAGCGGTCTTTCAGAAAGAGTGTTGGCAGGAGTTTAAATGGTGCACTTCTGCAAGCAAGAGGCCTATCACTGAGCCCAGGAGCCCGCTTAGCCAGCACTCCTATTGAGCTCAGGAGTCCCCTGCACACTGCACTACCACTGAGAACCAGAGTCCTCTGCACACAGCACTATCAGGGAGTTCAAGAATACTTTGCAAACAGCAGTACCATGGAGTCCTGGGACTTGAATTAGTCTCTCATGCAGTATTTTTATATTGTGATTCTCAGCATCTCTAGTGCTAGGTGATTGGCATCATTGTGAACTGGTGAAAAGATTGATTTTGATTTGGGAGACTGAAAGTATCAGTGTGGAAAACGATTGCTAATAAAGAATTGTGATTTCTCTGATTATACCCTTTTTCATAGCATGATTTGGCATCACAAGGGCACTCCACCACAAAGCGGATTTCAACTTGTTGAGAATCGTGCAAGGCGGAAGGGCTCCAAGTTGTGGGATGGCTCTTTACCCATGCTTAGTTCACACAGGATCTTCCCCACCACTGGAGAAAACTTAAATCCATGACCTAGACGAAAGAGGAAACAAAAAGAGGATCTCAGATGAAGCCATGTATCAAAAGACTAAAACCTCTTCCTAGTGAAAACCAGTGCCTTTGGGACACTTAGAAATCAACACCTTCTATGAACCCCATAGTGTAGCAGACGGTAGCAGAACAGAATGGGAAACATATCCTCTATGAACAATACAAGCTAGACGCACTGCAACACACAGCAGCTTTGAAAAATGTGTGAATGCAGACCCTCAATGAATGTCGACTCTAGGTCCACTAAGAACGTTATTACCCATGGCACTCACACAGTCTCAGACTACTTGTTAATTTAATAGGATCCTAGAACACCTAATAACATAAGACAGGAGAGCCTCTGATAATACAAGAGCTCATGATCTTTGGCAATGTATGTAACTTGTGAGCACAGATCCGCTATACTACAGAACCTGTGAATTTAGGATCCACTAAGGACTTGATCTCATGCAAAATCCATAATAGCCCACGCCCTACGTGAGCTCCATAAGACAGCTGCCCATCAGAGTCCCATAGGATCCCTAACCCACCGTGAGCACCCTTTCAAGCCCCGTGGGACAACAAAAATCTCCACAACCCTGATAGAACCCAGCAGCCCTGTGGAAGCAGGTCCTGAGAATGCTATTGTAGGATTCACCGGGAGGACAGTCTCTACCACTTCTGGCTCACCACATATCTGTTGGTTGGGCAAGATTGCAATCTAAATGATCTAAATGCATAGTTGTGACACTGTTCGAAGAGTCATGGCATGGACTCATCAGACCGAGGGCATCATTTACAAGGAAGTGACGCAGAGCAGCGCTGCAGCAAATTTTGCAGCGCCACACTGCGTCATTTCAGAAATGGAATACAGCACACCCTTGTATTTTCCTTAGTGCTAAAATTAGTTGCCTAACCCCAACACAGGCATTCTTGCACCATTGTGCAAGGGTGCCTATGTTGCAGGGAATTATTGTTTATGTGCAGGAAGGAACACCTTCCTGCTCATAAACAATCGTTAATGGAGTTTTGCTCTTGCAGGATGCAGTACACAGAGAAAAAGCAAAAACAAGGGGAATTAAAAGTATTTCTCCTCATCGGTGTTGCCTCAGGTTTACGTTTTCCCATAAATCTGGTGCAGTGTCAAAATGCAATGTGTGTTGCTGTGCATTGCCCACGGCAACACCCATTGCATGCCCCTTTCGCACAAAGTGATGTGGGTAAAGGGGCCGTATTTACAAGGCGGCATTAAATCACAAAATGTGGCTTTACGCTGCATTGTAAAAATGGAGCAGGGCATTGCGCCATTGACGTTACGGTAGCGCAATGCCCTTGTAAATGAGGCCCTGAGTGTGGTAGGTCTCTAAATTGTCAGATGTGGTATGGTAGGTCTTGTGATCATCAGATTGTTTGCTATACATTCCAGTGGCGGCCACTTGTCAAAGGGGGTGGCGGGGGGTGGCGGGGCGTTCTCTTATGTTATCTAAGAATTCACCACACTGTGTGCCGAGCAAGTGCTATTCAGAACACACACAGGGAACCAGAAACGAGTATGCGTGATCACTCAGTTATTCAGCCTTAGGTGAAGCACTGTTGGTAGAAGTAGATCTTTCAAGTCTAATCTAGTGAATTCTATATCACCAAAAAAGAAAATGTTGACGATTATGTAGAATTTACATAAAAAGCATGAGTGATTGCCTGTGTGTGGCAATGAACTCAACAAGGAAACTTTGAAAAGAGTGCATAGCCACGGCATAATCATCACCTTACAAAAACAAAAAGGCAAAAGCCTGCATGCAAATGAAAATACACCTGCAATGAAAGCTGCAGTCATTTCGATCACCCACAAAACAGACAACTTTATTTTCACTTTATCCAATCTTAGAAAAAACATGCAAAATTGTATTCATGGAAAAAGCATGATTTTCACGCCTCCGAAATAACCACGCTTGTGATTTTCCTTTGAAGTAGATGTTAGGGAAACAATAAATCAACATTCGCATGTAGTCCTATGAAAAAATCTTCATATACATCTTCACGACATCCACTTAACAATACATTTATGTTCAAGAGGCGTTGCAACTGGAATTACATGATTGCATGGCTATTAAGTTATTTCGCCACTTGCCACATAATGTACCATTTTATGCATAATTAGCATAGTCTTACAAAAGCTTGTTTTTAGCTCAGACAGAAAAAGAATACTAAAACTATGAACATGGGATTAAATCCAATGCAAGATGATTTGCAAAGTTTACTGGGCCCCTTTTAGGTGTTGGTCGCAGTATTCAAGCCGTAAAAAAGTTAATATTTCACCCAGATGGTATTCGTATCACCAGTGACTGACAGTGAGTCATTGTCCTGAAAGGAGCAGCTATTTCAGTACGACAGAGGGACTTTAGAAACATTCCAAGCATTCTTCATCTCTTTTAAAGATTTAGGTCCATATTTACAATGCCCTTGCAATTCCTTGCGCCACAATAGCATCATTTTTTATAACGCTAATGTGGCGTTAAGGAGGCAATTTCCCCGCACCATATTAACAAAGCTGGCATTGCGCCACTTTGTAACCCCTTGCGTCACATTATACCTGTGCCAGGTATAATTTATGCAAGAGGGGGCTTTCCCACCTAGGGAGGCTACAAAAAATGGTGCACTGAAAGCTACAAGATTTCACTGCAACATTTTTTTCAGTCATATTTAATGCCTGCTCGGGCTGGCATTAAAGTGAGGAACCCATAGTAACCTACGGGCCTCCCAAGTGCTTTGCTGCACCAGTGCCATAATTTATGGTGCTAATCCAGCATAGCACCATAAATTATGATGCTATTGTAGAAACGAGCCACATGATATGATGTATTGTAAATATAGCGCAGCCATGGTGTCGTTAGGTGGGGCAGGAGCAGCGCACGAAAAGTGGCGCATCTACTTTCTTGTAGATCTGGCCCTTAATACACTGTTTATTTATTTTGAAAAAAATGGGACAACCCAGTACCCTAGGACCTGGGTAAGTGAATAATATATCAAAAAATGTTTTGTTCCCTCTGGGGAAGGATATGAATTAACTTCCACAAGGAGGTTAATTCATATCCTTCCCCCAAAGGGACCAAAACATTTTTGATACCTTAATACATTGGGCCAGATTTACTAAAAAGAGGCACAGCGCGGTGCTGCAACAAAATTTGCAGCTTCGCTCTACATCACTTTAGAAATGCAGGGATGTGCCATAATTACTAAAGTATGGCGCACCCCTGTGTTTCCTCCTGCACCGGCGCTAAATTTAGCTGCCAGAGCCAACGCAGGCACCATAGTGCAAGGGCGTCTGCATTGAGGGGATTGATTGCTTATGTGCAAGAAGGTTTCCCTTCCTGCACATAAACAACAATGGCGATTTGGCATAATGCAGTACACAGAGTACCAAATCCTCATTTTTAAATGATTATTTATATGCAGGAAGGGACACCTCTCTGCACATAAACACTCATTTAGGGCCTTTGCAGAATGCAGCACATATGGAAAAAGCAAAAACAAGGAGGAATAAAAGTATGCCTTCTCGTTGCCCCATGCCAACCCCACCCCTGGAACGACATTAGTTTTTGGAGCTGCCACAGATTTACTCCTTCTTGTAAATCTGGGGCAGCGTCAAAAGCAATGGGTGTTGCGGTGGAACGCCAACAGCAACACCCAGTGCACACCCCTCTGATGCAGAAAACTGTATCGGAGGGGTCCATATTTAGAAAAAGTAGCTTAGCACCGCCTTGTAAATGTGGCACACTGCCAAACGCTTTCGGAGCGTCACAAAAAGTGACGCTCTGGTGGTGCTAGGGCATAGTAAATCTGGCCTTTTGAATCTTAAAGTTTCTGTTAGTGATACATGCACATAATGAGCAAGTTATGTGCTGTATACTTCTGCAGTAATAAAAAGAGATACAACCAGAACAAAATTGCGTGAACAGAGAATAAGTTTAAACCTGAAACAAAGTTTTAAACATAACTGGAAAGAAGTGATTTGCCTTTGTGGTGGGATGTAAAAGTTGGGTATGACTTTTATGTAGCAAGGAAAGAAAGCAAGCTTGATGGATATACATCCAGGGGGGCGGGGGTTCCTCCTGCCGAAAAACTATTGAAAAAAGTGTGGTGCTTTTTAAAGCAAATGAATTTAGTGAGAAAGCAAGGTTTATGAAGCAGTGGGAATGTACAGTCTTGAAATATTAAACACATTATAAACTACATTATATCCTACTGCATTCATATTTTCAACAGTTACTTTAACATGCAAACTGTACAGTCCAACAAGCCCTTTTAAAGTGGGTGCTACCTCAGTGTCTTGTACTGCATACTGCACTGACTTTAGAAGAATGTGCTCTAACCAGGCTTTGGGAAGCACCCAAAACTGCTGGCTGCAATCAGTCATATAGAAATATATGCAAACAGCTCTTTAAGTGCGATGAAAAAAGTGAGGTCTCTTTAAAATGGAACATGTAAAATACATTTCTATTATTCCCATAATGTTCCACTTGACTGATATTTCAGTTTCTCTCTGAGATTATACTGCTTTCAGATATATAACATAGCAACTGACATACACCTAAAATCTGCCAGTACGACTGGCTTTGTCAATGGTTGTTAGGTGTTAAAAAGAAATGAGTAACAACAATTATTTATTTTATTATAAATAATTAACATTGGAAATGGTTCAATTCTGAAAATTGTGAGATGGTGAACAGAATATTATTGAGCCCTGTGGAAGGGGTACTGGCTTTCAGTTATGTGTGTTTTATGTTCGATATGTATGCCCTTTTCCTCTGCACAACTTGTCTATCTGCACATCTTCAACCTCATCTCCTTCCTCTTCAGAACCCGCTTTTCACTCTCCCACAATGCTCATCCTCACTTCTCCCTCACTTTACCACCACCAAACGTACACTGCAACCACTGACATTTAAGTAATTTATTTTTCTTTTACTTTTGCCTTGTAAATATTTTGACATCAGCATACCCTCTTCACACACATTTTCACAGAATTTCAATTGCAACTGGAATACATGATCTTTGTTCCATGTGCTCTGCAGAGAGGCCAACCCACTGACAGGCACTTTGCTTTGCCTTCAACCACAGTGCTAGAGCTCTCAATCAAAGTCCCTCATAAAACCCTGGCATGACTCAAAGAATGCACTAAGAATAAGATGCATGAAAAAGATACAGAAACACAACATGATGAAATAGCTAACACTCATAAGAATGCAAGATAGTAAAACATGTGAAATAAAAGAAGAACTAAATTGCTGAACTGTATTAACATAAACATTTTTAACATTCATTGTTCGTAAATCAATCCATATTTTTGGCAATAATTTTTAGGGGCATGAATAGAACTAGTTTTAATGCCATGCACAATGTAATTGTCTTCACTATAAGCTCATATTCTTCTTTTGTGCTTGACTCCGATATATGGATCAACTTCGCAAGGGAAAAAAAGACCTGTTTGTCTTTTGGATCAATTTCACAGAGGAACAAATACAGCAGCTCTACTTCTAAAGAGGTCAGCGACCTACAGCCAGGGCCTGGCGTGTCACAGTGGGAGAGGTTTGCATGACTAGGAGGTCTCAGCACAACATACATGACACACGATTAGCATTCGATCACTTACCAAATCATACATGCTTGCATCCAGTCCTATTATGTGACAATGTAAAAGGGTGGGATCTGTATCTGTAAATGACAGATGTCTGGCCTCATGCAGTGATGCAGACTCTGACACCCAAAACCGTGATGCTGACAGCTTCACTAGCCTACAATGGATACCACCCTAGACTACAATGGCAATGAAGGGCTTTAGAAAGGTAAGCTGTGCGTCACATTGCAGAAAGGTGATTTACTGCCTGGCTTCTGGCTTCTGTTCAGAGCAAGGCATGGCAGGCAGCATGGGACAGGAAGCCCAGAGTTAAATACATTGATTTGTTTAGAGATACAATTGTATCTCAAAATCAATTGCTCTATTTATTATTCTTTGAGGTACATGTGCAGAAATTTCAGAGAGGAGCAGCCCCAGAGCCCTCCTGCAGAAACTGGTGCTGCACTAGAGCGTATGTGTGGGTGTGTTTCTATTGAGTGCAACTTTATATAATTTACCCATAATATTTTACAATGAAAAACAGGTAATACAGTGTTAATATGATGACATTTGGCATAGAATCTGCATATTGTCTATTCTTATTAGGCTCCTTTTTCCACCTCTGTGTAATGAAATATCAAAATAGTTGGATGAAACTGCCACAGAATCGGCCACATAATTTGCTTTTATTTTCATTAATTTGCTGAATACTTTAGTCATCTGTATCGGATTATGTCGTCCTCCAGTGGTGCATAATTCCAATGGTCTGGGCACTTACGAGTGGTAATATAACTATACGAACCGTGCCCAAAGCTTATTAAACGTCTGCTTGGCTTGCATCTACCAAACATGCAATCATATTTCCTACAAAAATTATACTTTTAAACAAAATTTAGATTATTGTGCATTAATTTGGTCTTGGTAAACACATACATTTTATCAGTATAACATATTTGTAGTTGAATGCTGAATAAGGGCTTTATTTTGCCACTATAGTTTTTATTTAACATAGGTCAAATAGGAACCATGATCAAGATGTACTGTCGAAATAAAAAATAATGTTTTCATAGCTGTATGATTTAAGTTCTCTGCTGTCTGCACACTATTAATGTGCTGCTTTGAAATGTGCTTAAGAATGCATGACAATTTAAATGCTACTGCTTATAGAGCAACCATAACCAGTTACTGTTTGTTTGTTTGTTTTGTCTTCTAATATTATGACAAATTAGACTGAATAACAAATCTCTCCCTCATCACCACTCCCAGTGTGCTTACATTACCATAATAAGGCACTTACTACCAAAAAAGGTGCCCACAGTAGAAGGGGATGTCAAATACAGCCTTCCCTTTGGGTGTGGTCAAGGGGATGCAAGAAGCAATCCTAACTACAGCACATTTACTTGCATGCATTGTTAAATCACTGCTAAGTTCCGGTCCACATCCCAAATACCCAGATGTAATTGCGTCATCACAGAAATCACAGTTCATTTAATTAGGCTCTCACTGTTTTCTGCAATCAGTTGTAATTCAGAGTGCCTCTTACAAGATGAGGTAGGGTCGTCAGCAGCCAGCCTTTTGTCATTATCTTGAGGTATTTGGAGACTATCAATTGAGATGTGATGGTTGATCTCAGGACATACACAAGAGCATGTGATAGACCTACCAGCATTAGGGTGGTCTTCCCTCACACTTTTTGCCTTAGTTCTGCATATTTTTCTGATCTAGTTTTTGTTGGCCTTAGGACCCTAATCACTTTACCACTGCTAATCAGTGCTAAGGAGTGTGTGCTCACTCCTTAAAACATGAACACATTTGCTTATCCTCAATCAGAATATTTAATTTACTTATAAGTCCCTAATAAAGTGGGACACCATCTATCCAGCACCTGTAAATTGAATGCTACCAGTTGGCCTGCAGCACTTGTTGTGCCACCCATCTAAGTAGCACTTGAAACATGTCTCAGGCCTGCCACTGCAGCCTGTGTGTGCACTTTTAAACGGCCATTTCGAAATAGCAAAGTAAACCTTTTGATAGGCCCAAACCTTCCTTTTTAAAACATATATGTCACCCCTAGGGTAGGCACTAAACAGACCACAGGGAAGTGTGCAATGTATTTAAAGTGAACACATATACTTTTAAGTTTTGCATGTCCTGATAGTGAAAACCCCTCACATTGGTTTTTAAATATTGCAAGGCCTAGCTCTCCCATAGGATAACATTGGAGTTATCTTACTACATTTAATAAGGATATCTTCCAAATGGGCACAGAAAAACACTTATTGTTTGGTGTCTTTGGAATTACAATGAAAAACCATCTTTTATGGTAAAGTTGGATCTTGACTTACAATTTTGAAAACGCCACTTTTAGCTGGCATTTTCCTGCCTTAGCGATTTAGTGCTTGCAGCCTGTCTCTGGGTCACATGACTAGGTGTAGTTGGCAGTTGGCCTTTGTGTATTCCTCTTAAACAGCCGCACACAAGAGAGAGCTTAGTTGTGTCTGGATGGGCCATCACTGGCAGGATGGTGGGGCAGAGCTAGGCACAGCCCCACTTACACCTGAAGAGGCTGTTTCCTGCCTTCACACAAAGGAGCGCGTACTGTCTATAGTTAGTCTGGAGCCAGGCAGGGGAGGCAGGAAACCTGAGCACTTGAAAGGGAATCCTCCACAAGCTTCTCCCACTACAAAGAAGGCACTAGGTATAAATACTGGCAGTCAGACACCAACTCTCTAGTATACTTCTGGACCTGTAGAAGACTCTGCCAGAAAGAATGACTACTGTGCTGCTGAAAGAACTGTCACCTCCCCAGCGCTTGGTTCCCTCTCAGCACTAAAGGTCCCCTAGGTACACCACCTCCCTGGGGTCATGGTAATTTTCAAAGGGGGAGGAGGCCATGGGGCCCCCATCCTGGGCCATATTCAGCCCCGGGAACCATCACCTCCCCGGGAGCTCGGAGAAATTTTAACTGTGGGGGATGTGGCCCTACTACCGGGCCGTTTTCACCCCCGGCGACCACCACCTCCCCAGGGCCGGCCCTTCAAAAATAAAGGAGGGGTGTTGCATGGCCCCCTCCTGGAGCCATTAATGGCCCTGGGGACTGTCACTCCCTCAAGGCTGGCTCCCTATGTCCCAAGGTGCCCACCCTCAGGACATAGTTGTTTGCCGTCACTTGGCTGGAGCCCTGACAGCTCCCGCCAAGTGATAGCAAATAGTAGGTCTGCTCCCAGTGGGTGGGTGCAAGAAAACTGCTCCCTCTGGCTGACAGCGGATTTTTTATCTGATTTCCTGTCCGCTGTCAAGAACTGCTTCCGCACGCAGCGAGCAGCAGTTCTTGCGGTAAGCAGAAAGCCGGCAAAGATTGCAGGGCTTTGAGGCTCCGCCCACAGTCCCAAAAAATGTACACTGGGTGCCCTGGTTGGGGCCAGGGCACCCAGGACAAAGTGGCGAGGCACAGGGGGATGTGTTGTATAGTGCTGTAGAGGATCGGACAGCACCATAGAGTGAAGTAGAGTGTTGTAAAGTGGCATACAGTATAGTACAGTGTTGCACAGTGGAGTGTAGGAGAATAAAGCAGAGTAAAGTGTCATAGAGTACCGTACAGTGTAGTACAGTGTTATAGAGGACAGTACAGTGTCGTACTTCTAAGCTATGTAGAGTGGGTTGTTGTACAGTGGTGTAGAGTGAGGTAAACTTTTGTTCTCTGGAGTACAGTGGAGTTGCTTAACTTCATGTGGAGTAAACTATAATAGAGTGTATAGGTGTGTCGCAGGGTAGAGTGGTGTAGAGCGGAGTGGTGTAAAGTGTATTTGTACAGTGCTTAGCTGAGCAAACGCTTATAAACTGGAGTGGTGTTTAGTATAATAGAGTGGAATGCTGTGTCGTAGAATATTCAAAAGTGTTGTATAGTGGAATAGAGTGTTACACAGTGAAGTGTATGAGCATAGAGTGGAGTCTAGAGTTGGGCAGTGGAGTGTATGGTGACAGAGTGGAGGAGAGTGTTGTAGGGTGACATAAAGATTAGAAGAGTTTTATAGAGTGGCGTTATATAGAGTGGAACAGTGTGTTGTATTGTAGAATGACATACTGTGGGATGGCTTACACTGTAGTGCTATGCAGTGGAGTCCCATACAGTGGAATATCATGTAGTGTAATACTTTGCAGTGTAATAGTGTCCATTAAAGTTTAGAAGAGTGGAGTGGCACAGAGTGAAATAGCGTACACTGCAGTGTCATATAGCCGAGTGGCATACAGTGGAATAGCTCAGAGTAGAGGAGCGTACAATGGAGTGTTACAGAGTGGAACAGCAGATAGTGGAGTCCATAAAGTGGAGGGCCAGACAGTGAAATGGCGTCAAATAAAATACAGTGGAACAGAGTGGCATAGAGAGGAGTAGCTTAAACTGGAGTAGTATAGAGTGGCGTATCACACAGTGTAGTGCTATACACTGGAATAGCGTGCAATGCAGTATTGTACAGTGAAGTGCAAACAGAAGAAAACTATACAGTTCAGTTTCATACAGTGGAGTGGTTTAGAGTGAAATAGCATATAGTGGAGTATCATTGAGTGCACAGACGTACAGTGTAGTGCTGTAGACTGCAGTGGCGAACAGTCTAGTGGGGTCGAGTGGAACAGTATGCAGTGGGGTGTCGTACATTGGAGTGGAGCCCAATAAAATAGCATATAATTGAGTGGTGTGGACCGGTGTAAACTGGAGTGGAGAAGAGAAGAGCAGCATACAGTGGAGTAGCATACAGTGGAGTGGAGTAGACTGCGGTGGCGTACAGTGGAGGGAGTAGAGTGAACAGCACACATTGGAGACGTACAGTGCAGTGGTATGCAATAGAATACTATATAACATAGTGCGGTAGAGTGGTGTCCAGTGAATTGGTGTACAGTTCAATAGCGTACAATTAAGTGGCATACTGTAGAATAGCATACAGTGGGCTGTTGCCGAGTGCAGTGGCATACAATGGAATAGAGTAGGGTGGAGTGGTGTACATTGGAATAGCATATAGTGCAGTAGCGTACAGTGGAGTGGCATACACTGGAGTAACATACACTAGAGTGGCATACACAGGAGTGGACTAGAGTGGAATATAATACAGTGAAGAGGTATAGAGTTGCTTGCTGTCCAATGGAAAAGCGTAGAATGGAGTGGCATACACTTAAGTGGCATAAAGTGGAGTACCGTCTAGTGGAGTGATGTAGAGTGGAATAGCGAACAGTGGAGTTTCATAAAGTAAAGTGGCATAACCTGGAACAGTGAAGAGCAAAGTGATGTTCAGTGCAGTGACAGAGCGGAATAGCATTTAGTGGAGTAGTATAGAGTGGAATGGTGCACAGTGGATTAGCATACACTGCAGTGGCATAAAGTGGAATAGGGTAGAGATGAATAGCATACAGTGGAGTGGCGTACAGTGGAGTTGCATACAGTGTAATAGCATGGACTGGAGTGGTGTAGACTGCAGTGCCGTACAGTGGAGTGGGGAAGAGTGCAATAACATACAGTGGCGTGGCATACAGAGGAGTTGCATACAGTGCAATAGTGTGGAGTGGTGTAGAGTCTAGTGTGGTACAGTGGAATAGCATAGAGTTGAGTACAGTGGAGTGGTGCACAGTGGCATGGCATAGACTGAAGTGGTGCATAGTATAGTGGGGTAGAGTGGACTAACAGACAGAGTGGGTTAGAGTGGAACAGCATCCAATGCAATGGAGTTGCAGAGAGTGGAATATTGAACACTGCAGTGGTGTACACTGTAGTAATGTACATTGGAGTCGTATACAGTGGAATAGTGTACTGTAGGCTGTTACAGTGGAGTGTCATAGAGCAGAATAGCATATTTGGAGTGACCATACAGTGGAGTGATGAAGAGAGGAATAGTGTTTCATAGAGTAGTGTACCTTGGAGTAGCATAGACTGGAGTAGGGTACAGTGGAATACCTTATAGTGGAGTGGTATAGAGTGGAGTTGAATACAGTGTAATAGCGTGGAGTGGACTGGCATACAGTGAAGTAGCATAGAATGGAGTGGCATAGAGTGGACGGGTGTTCACTGTAGTGGCATACAGTGTAATACCGTAAAGTGGAGTGATGTATAATGGAAAGGGGTACACTGGAGGGGTATAGAGTGGAGGTATGTGCAGTGGAATGTGGAATAGTGCAGAGGCATATAGTGGAGTGGCGTAGAGTGCAGTTGAGAGATGTACAGTGGAACAGCGTAGAATGGAGTTAAGTGGAGATTAATGTAGTGGCGTAAGGATGTAGATGAAATTAGGTAGGAATGTAGAATATGGTGTGAAAAGTAACACAAGACAGCAATTTGCTCTGCCTTGTATTTATCCAGATTTACCAACTCAGGGCCATGCAGTATTGTGTTTTCCATGCAACACTATGGGGTAGATTTAAGAGTCCCTTGCACCATCTAATGACACATTAGCGACATTTGTTTATGCTAATGTGCCATTAGATGGCCAAAAATGCTGAATCAGATTTACAAAGTGGCGCAATGCATGCATTGCGCCACTTTGTAACCTTATGTGCTACATCATGCATGCGCCATGCATAATGTATGCAAAAGGGGGCCGAAAAATGGGGCAAAGAAATCTCAGATTAGACATTTGTTTCAGCACTTTTAATGCCCTGCTCAGAGCAGGCGTTAAAAGGAGGCACACCATTATTCATAATGGGCCTCAATGGGCTTTGCTGGATTAGCGTCAACATTTTTGAGGGCCAATCCTGCAAAGCTCCCAACTAGCGTCTTAAATTTTGATGCTAGTTCCCTAATGATCGCGATGGTGCGCCGTATCTTCGATACAGTGCACACATGGTGGCGTTAGTGGGTGCTAAGGGGCGCAGGAAAAGTTGTGCTGCACTGGGTGCTGCACCACTTTTCTTACATCTGGCCCTATGAGTGGTGCAGGGGTAACACAATACAATAATTAATCTGGGTGTTAGGGATACAATGTTCCACGGTATACCACAGTACTTTAGCAGTATACCAATAGGATGGGAAGCCATTATATAATTTTTCCCTTACTTTGGCTGAATTTTGGATGAGGGCCTTATATATATAGATAACTAAGAGGTTTTCTTTTTCCCCTACCGATTACCACTTTCTTAAAGTGTTATTAGGGACAGAAAATATTTTTTTATTTTTGTATATATTTTTGTAAAGTTTATGTTATAGCACGCTAGCAGTTATCAAATATCAGTTAGATTTTTTTTTAACTAATTTACCTTTTTCTTAAATTTTTCTAACTTTTGCAGCTTTTTAGCACAATTTGTGCTATGCTGTAGCGTTTTTTAAATATGTAAAAAATGGCAAAATACACTTCAGTATACTATATTAGTAAAATACAATTTATCATTGTTTTTTATTTTTCACACGTTTATTTGATTTTCCTATTTTGTCAGTACCACTGTACTCCCAAAGCAATACTGTGGTACTTCATATATATATATTTTTTTTTAATTAAGCGTTATAATTATTTTCCCTGCCTATTACCACTTTAATTAAGTGATAATAGGAATGGAAGAATGATAAAACCAACTACTTAACTGTATTTTATTCCATATCCCAGAACACAGGCAAAATGCACAAAAAACAATGTGACTGCCTTTAAGTTTTGTAAAGGCAGTCATTAGCCAATGATATATTTTCTTGTAATCGGCATGAACTGTGGTAGTTTTGCGAACATCACTAAGTTTTATGCCCTTACAATGTAGAAAATACTTCCCCTACTTACTGGTAACCCTGAAAAGGATCATCTGCATGCCATAATGTATAATCCTGCCAAATTTCATCTAAATCTTACTTGCCCTTTGGCCTCTACATCCAATACAAGAAGTCTATGGAAGAAACATTGGGAAGAAAATTATTTGGGACCCCCCCCTTTTTTTGCTTCCCTTTCACCAATCACTGCAAAACTGTCCATCATACGCCAATGTAGAAAGAGAAATAGGTCTGGAAAGTTTTGTGGAGGCTCATCAAACAGGTGCAAAATTATTAAGGGGTGTATATATATATATATATATATATATATATATATATACATGTATATTTTTACTGAGACGTTATAGTTAGGTTGACGTTTTACCCATGCTGAGTGCCGCATTGCACCTGCTGATCGGCAAAAAAAAAAAAATAGAAATTGGGAAATTTTTGGCCAGGAGGGGTCCCTCACGGACCCCTCCATTTCTCCAATGGGGTCAGGGTTCCTGTAGCCTGACCACTTATGTCAGTTTTTTATTGCTTTTCCACACCCAGCCCAATGCCTTAAAGAAAATGGTGGCCGCAACTTTCCTGTCAGGTTGCACCCAGCTAATCAGGGCCTTGCTTTTCCATCAGATCCCCAGATCCTTTGTGAGTTGAGTTGCGAAGGGTTTGCATTCTTAGATAGCTATATTTCTTCTTCTTTAATAACTCCAAAACTTCTAAAGGGATTTACACCAAATAACAAAAAGAGGTCTTTCTGGACCAAGATCTAGCTTTCTGCCAAATTTGGTGCAATTCCATTCAGCGGTTCAGGCTGTTGTCATGTTTAAAATCCCTATGAGAAATTGCATGGGGAAAATGCGTTTTACGACTCCCCCTTTTTCTCGGTCCCCACTTGACGGACCACACCAAAACTTTACAGACAGTAAACTGAAGTGACCAGGACACTAGTTTTAAAAAATTTGCAAAGATTCGTCAAACAGCATCAAAGTTAGTAGCAAAACAAAAAATGCTGTATCTATGGAAACTAGGTTCTAACTATAACTACCTACTGATTATCTATAAATTCTGCAGTTATAGTTAGCAGCGCTAACTGTAACTTGCAGCCCCGCCATGCACTGCTGATAACTCCTGGTGTAATTACCTGTGATGAAGTGCCATACATCCATAAATTCCCTGTGACCCCCCACAGTATATCATAATTTTGCATTAAAAAGGTTTCTCTTAGAGACTTATGGCTATTGTTCCTGTTATGCTGCAGACTATCACTCATGTTTCACTGGAAATCTTTTGGCTAGCTTTGCGTGTTCTGAGATCCATAGTTCAGCACTGTAGATACAATTTGTGAATATTTGCAAATCCTGGTTGGGGTAGAGTGTGTCCATATTTATGAATATTCCTTGTCTAATATTGGCAGGGTCCTCAACAACAATGTCAAGCATGACTCTTGATGCTCAGCCAACCTGGTATATGCACACTGCCAGACACTTTTAATTTTTTTTTGCAATGTGGGCTTTAAGAACCGCGCAGCACCTGGTAATTCCTAATTAGCCTCTTTCTACTCACCAGAAAATCCTGCTCCCACAATGATGTTTTGGAATTTAGGATGGCGGTCTAAGATGAAGTTGTCGTCCGGTGTGTTCTAGAGAAGGAAAGAGAAGGCTATAGGTTAAAGTTAATGGACAAAGTTAATCAACGATCAAATGCTGGGGTAGGGAAGATGCTGCTGTAATCACCGGGCAATGTAAACAGAAGAGGTAAGCTGAAAAGGGAGAACATGTTGCTATGCAGTCTTCTGGCAAAGTAGAGGAAAACCAGCATAGCTTGTCTCATTGGCAACCAAACACATCCTCCACTACAACCTAACTATCCTGCAGCACGCTTGTAATCAACTCAGCTCCATGCGAGAAAAGGGCAAGATGTAGTCGGTGTCATCAATTTCAGTCTTGGATCCGGATTACCTATGTGTTGAAGATTTAGCCTTACTATCTGTGCTTTCTCCGAAAACTGCTTCAGTAACTACCCTAGAACAGCAAGTAACATGGACAGTGAGCCTCAAGCCTGCTCATTCAATATTTTAATACTGGGATTTATGAGCCTTATGCCTCTTCCGTAGAACTCCATCCAATTTACACAAGGCCAAACAGATCTGACAATTTCACTCTTTTCTGAGAGACTCCTGCTATTTCATTACTATGGCTTCCGGCTTGTCTGCTATGAAACCCCAGCTGCTTTCTGTATTGTGGGAACTGCCTTAAATTCAAAGCACTTCACAACACGGGAATTATATCTCACAGTCAGAATAAACAGTACAGAAAAATCCAACTCGCTGCTGTCCACTGATAATTCCAGTACTTCTAGAAAACTGGAAATCCTCTCCAAACCAGCACATCACTCTGGATCTATGAGACTTTACAAAAGCTGTTTCGAGTAGCCAAGCATTCAGCAGGTCAAAGGGTTGTCCCAAGTAGACTCCAGTATTGCTACCACAGACGGCTAAATGAGGAATTTGACTTATTCAGTTCCAGACCAAGTCTTTAGATCAGAAATACATTAAAAAAACAGGAACACTGGCTCAATTTTTCACTCATAGATGGGAATTCTCTAAAGCCAACACAATCTTCCATTCTGGTATAGTTCAAAATCTTGGTGTGATGAAAGGTGGCTAAGCAGGACAATTTTAAACTACAATCCTGATTTACCACTCTTCAGGACACCACATTTTATCATATACAGGTTTGCAATCAATAGTGTATAAGGGTGCAATTCCTCTTCTAGGATTATGGCTCAACCTATCTCCAAAAGCCACTACAAAAGCAAAATCAAGAATGGAGGTTTGTCGAAAGTGCGAGGCATCTAAGACCTGAATCATTCTTTACCTAATCCCATAAATGGCAACATAGCTCTCCAAGATATCAATGACAATCCCCACATAGTCGTAGAACTACCACGCCTGCCTCCAGCAGAGGATTGCACCCACTGTGGTTGGCAGTGTTTCATTGGTGAAAAGACTCTGGACAAAGGACCATTCAAAGATTCTCTAACAGCTGCACCTCCCCTTGTGCTGTTTGTCAAAGGAACTCAGAGAGCTTACAGTGGGGTTATCAGCACAAGCTAAATGTTTTTCCTCTAGCCTAGGAGACACAACAATCTATATAATTAATCTCTGGGTGCAACAATAGAAAATCTTAAAAGTTGCAATTTTTATCTCTTGGACAAAAATTATTGTATGCTGAAAGAAAATCACATTACTCCTTTTTACCCGAGCCACACTTCAAAAGAACTATGGCCCACATTACAACCCTGGCAGTCAAAGACCACCAGGGCTGTTTTGGAGTTTGTACCCCCAACAGGCTGGATATACAAACTCAGGCATTATGACCGCGGTGGAAGCGACACGGTCGCACCGTCGGGACTGGCGGTTTCCCGGCACATTGGTCCCGGTGGATTTAATCCTCCAGGGCAGCGCTGCTTGCTCTCAGCTTTGCCATGGTGGACATAGACAAAAATCCATCTTTTCTCTACTTGACTTAATATCCTGCATGCATGTATGTGGTATTTCTATAACGTGAATCTAGCCAAAAAATGTTGGCAGCAAAGCACTGTCAGAGAGAAAGACTGGCATGAAGTCAATGAGTGATATGAGATGTAGCTGGTTTGTGGTGAGTAATGCATTGTAACGTAGAGTTCTTTAAACGTGCATCTTCAATTCTTTCCTAAATTGAAGCAATGTTGAGGATGTCCTCGTGGAGATGGGTATGTTGTTTCAGTTCCTGGTTAATAGATGGAAAAGATAGATAGATAGATAGATAGATAGATAGATAGATAGATAGATAGATAGATAGATAGATGTGTTATTTTTTTCTTTTTTACATTTCTTAGTCTGCAGTCTAATGGTGTTCTGGCTGCTGGTGTGCCAAGATGTACCAGAGATGATGTCTGCAAGATACCCGGTGGTGCTGGGCACAATGGCTTTGAAGATGGTGTGGGCAGGCAAGGGGAGTCAACAGAGTTGCGTCAGGATAGGGGTGATCATATTTATTCAAACATTGGATAAGATGTGCTATGGCATGTAGGATGTCCTTAAGGGGTGCCAATATGGAGTCTGGGGGGCAATGGAGCACTGAGTTACCATCATTCAACTTTATGAGTATAAGGGCTTGAACTGCAGTTCAGAAGTTGCTTTCTGGAAGAAGTAGATTGTCTTTTTTTTAGAAGTGACAGCTGGTACCAGGCTGTCTTTGTTTTTTCAAAAATGTGTTCCTTGAGGTTTAAGCTGGTGTTCAGGGTGAATCCAAATGACTTGGCATTTGGCAAAAGCTGGGGTTCGAAACTGTCAAAGTTCATGTTTTTGAGCCAGGTTTGTTACGTTTCTAGTTTGTTATTCTTGGCAACTCTTGATGCTGTATGAGTAGCATCAATTATGGGGCACCCTTTATTCCCAAAAACAAGGGTAATAAAGTATGAAATAAAGATATGGTCTTGCAGGAATTTCTTGATGAAAGTCTGGGATGGGTCTCATATAACATATAAACAAGAAAAAATAACCCAAGATCTTTTGACAATCGAAGAACAAACAACCACAGAAATAAGGATGATTTGAAACAAAGAAATCAAATAATAAATCACCTTACTATGGTCAACCAAGTGATGCAGCAGTGAACTTGGTTGTCCTGCATTTTGAAGCGCATCTTCATTAAAAAAATGCCTCTGTGTTTGTCACATTTTGACCTGCCAGAGCATTTTTTGAGCCATATGTTTTCTTTTGTGCATGTATTCTCACCTTACAATTCACACCTCAGAACTATCTGTAGCACACCTTGCTTGCAAATGCATGATTGGAGATACATCTCCTCTCTATTAACTGGGTCTTTTTGTTTCTATGTTTAGAAAAAGACGACCTTTATTCTTTAACTAAAGCTTGACCCAGATTGATCTGGTTAGATAAGGCATATTTGCCTACTCTCATTATCGTTTCAATCAGGTCCTTTTTTGAGTCCAGACTTGCTATTTATGTATCTCACTCCATAGATTGCTACTGGTTACTTGTCCTGATGAAGACCCAGGATGATTTGTCTTAATCGAGGTTGAAACGTCAACACTAGATGGCACTACTCATATCTTTAATGGATGACCATTCATACTCAAATGCTCATGTCATTGGGTTTGTGATAGATTTAGTCTTAAACTCCATGGGTATTGACCCCTTGTACATATTGTAAATACTCATTGTATCTGTACTTCTTCCATTATTTTGTACGGCTCACTGTTTCTTACGTTTACTGACCTGTCACTTCGAGCACCTATGGTTGACCATAGTAAATTGATTTGTCATTAGAGTTCTTTGTTTCAAATAAAAAAACTGAATGTACTTATGTCTGTTTTTTTGTTCTTTGATTGTCAAAAGATCTTAAATGATTTTTTCTTGTTTATGTTATACGGGACCCATCACAGACTTAATAGTTATCTGTGAGTATGGCTCCAGCTGGAGGTTGAAAATGACAGGGAAAAGTATAGAATCATGTAAGACTTGTAAGGTAATAGGGATCTTTTGGGACCTGGAGGTACCCATGTCAACAAACTGGTGTTGGTTGGTAAGGTGGGAGAAAAACCAGTGAAGGATTTTGGCAGTGAACCCCATATGAGGCTCCAGGGTGTGCATGAGGGTGGGAAGGTCAACTGTGTAGAATCCAGCTATGAATTCAAAGAATATCAGGAGGCAGCAGTGTTCTTCATCTGTGGTTAGGAGGGCATTGCCTATGATGTGTCAAATAGCAGTATCCAGGCTGCACTGTGAACTGGAGCCAGACTGATCATGGTTAGCAATAATGTGATTTTGGAGTTGAAAATAGACTGCTTTTTCAGTGATCTTGCTGATGAATGGTAGGTGAGTGATGGGCTGGTAGATGACAAGGTTGTTGGGGTCTAGTGTCAGTTTCTTTAGAGGTGGGAGTATCTGGCCTTTTTAGAGAGCTTCTTGGAGGGATGACAATGGTGAGTAAGTGTGAGAAAGCATCACAAGAAGGAGCTATGATGAAACATGAGGAAATTAAAAGACATTTTAATAAGAAGTGGCTTTGAGGGAGTTGAATATGTCTGCAAGACCTGTGAGAGACAGAGCTTTGAAGGATCACCATTGTGGGATTTTATGGGAAAGGTTTGGCATTAAAGATGAAGCATGCTTGATATTGTTGATGGGCTGTCGGATCTTATGTGGAGTGAGGAATAAGTGGAGCAGGCAGGAGTTTGATACAGTGTTTGTCTTGAAAAGTGTTCTGCTTCTGTTGGTGGCCTCATTGATGGTATTGATAGAGTATTTTGCCTTAGGTGACGTGATGATCTGTCTGTGTGTTGTGGGGAGGGATTTCAGTTATCATGAGATCCTTTTTTCCATTTTCCTTTCTGTCTGCAGATGATTTATTTACTGCCAACAATGTCTTTAGAGTACCAAGGTGCTGAAGGATGTGGCTTGCACTTATGTTATTTAATTGGGGTGTGGATGTTCATATAATTTTCCAGGAAGCACTGAAGTTGGTTCAAAAGACAAGACATTGGGGTCAAATGTAGAATTGATTGGGTTAAAGATGAGTTTGAGCATTAGGTTGTCTATGGACAAGTCTTGGAAGGGTCTGAAGGTTTGGTTATCTCTTTTGGGTTGCCCTTGGTTTGTTGGTAGGGTGCTGAATGTTCTAATAAATAAAACAAAGTCCTCATGGAACTCGAGGGGATTGAAATCCCCTCCGGCTCCGTGAGGCCTTTGTTCACAGTTAGTGCTGTGAGGCCTTTGTTCACAGCTGTTGCTGTGAACAAAGAACATTGGAATGTTGGCGCTCCAGGAGTTTACCAGCTAGTAAAAGCCCTGAACACTTCATTGTCTCTAATGGAGCTTGCAACATTCCAATGTTCTACTATAGCTGTAATTGCCGTAGAGGGCTATACCGGCCATTAAAGGTCTGCTCCAGTGTTCGGCTCGGGACTTTAACAAGGGAGTGGGACTTTGATTGCTGGTATAGCCCAGCTACGAAGTGCTATAAGGCTATTAGAACATTCTGCCACTAGAGGGCAGAATGTTCTAATAAATAAAACAAGGTCCTCTTGGAGCCCGAGGGGACTAAGGTCCCCTCGGGCTCCGTGAAGCCTTTGTTCACAGTTTTTACTGTGAACAAAGAACATTGGAATGTTGACGCTTCAAGCTTTTATCAGCCAGTAAAAGCCCAGAGCACTCCATTGTCTCCAACATACCAATGTTCTAATTATTCGTAGTTAACTGGGTACAACTACTGATTTGCATATGGGTTCAGCAATGATTTTTATCTATTTAACTTTTTCTCAAATTATAGAACAAGACATTAGCTATGCCTTTTGTTTTTAGAACAGCTTTTAATCTCATGTAAATATTGACATGCATCACACAATCTATGCCCAGTAGTATGGCCTAGCTGGGAAAGCCAAGGTACAAACAGCGAGCCAAGAATACTTTACAGAACATAGTTTTTTGGGGGGGCACTGCAGGATTGTTCTAACAGGGTAGCTTCTTACACTGTCAATGTACCAAACGTCAACAGACATTAATCTGGGAGGAACTGTGAGATAACATATTAGCTTAAGCGTGGTCCAGCCCAGTGTACTGAGAAGGTTGAAAAAAGCATCACAGATTGAGACCCAAATAAGAATTGCATAAATAAAAGAATAAAAAATCTGCCAAAATTTCTAGGAATAAAGCGTTAGGTCATTAATAGGAAAAGTACTAGTTTTCCCCTACGAATCCATCCTTTCTAAACTCATTTTAAGATATATTTTTAGTCTTTCATGTTGGATAAGGTAATGTGTAATTTAACTTTCTTGCCTGATTCTGAGTTTCCCAATTAAGTGTACAGGCCCACACCTTTGTTTGTCTGTTCTTTTTAATCTGCTATTATATGTATGTTTGAATGCACCAAAAGCTATTTGCTGAAGTGTGTTTGAATAAAAACGTGATTGTTCAATACAGTCTTGACTTCCACAGATCTGCCAATGCCCCTCAATCCTGATCTAACTTTTGATCCCCACAAACCTGTAAATAGTTAGGGAGGGCATCTAACTCTGACCTGACCTTTCACCTTATATTGCACTACTCTTATCCAACACATATGAAGTAATGATCCTTAATGCTAACCAGCAGTGAATTGTGCTTGTGCATCGATCTGCCAATGTACCCAAAGACTACATCTCGCAGACCTGCGTCTCTAAGATGAAGCTCCACATATTGACCGGTATTATCTTTCCTGAGCCCTCTTAGCCAAGAAATAAATAAATAAAAACTATAAGGTGCTTTCAACTCACCTCTATCTGATAGTCATGCAGACCTGTAGACCAGTGTGGATATATATAGTGTGCCCAAACGAAGATGTGGCGCTTACACACTAATCATACAATGTAGCGTTAGAGTGTGAGCATAAACCCAACCCTCTCTGTACAGACGTAGCACTTACCGTGTACATGCAACGCTCCATAATGGCTGGCTCTGGTTCCAAACCTGGCAAATATTTCCTAACAAAATTTCGGAGTATCTCGATATCCTGTAGCGGTGGAGCCTCAAGCGAGCAATCCCGCATATCTGGGTCAGCCTTGTTGCCATAGTGATAACATACCTGTGACATTAGGAAACGGGAAGAGGACATCAGAACCTCAATGTCAAACCCCAAATGTTATCATTTTCATGTTGCTCCTGGTCTCTGTGCTCCACCCTCACCATTCCTGAATCCATTCAGTCTGTACAAGTTTTCCTGGAATTAATTTACTTTAGATCCTAAACTCGGGAACTAGGTCAGTGTCCATAATGGCAACCACAAATCCAACCATTGTCTCCTTTCAGTTCAAACCTTTTGTTTTTCTCACGTTTCTCTCAAATTACATACTTCCCTGTTTCTCATCTAACCACTCTGATCAATTTTCTTCTCTTTCCAAGAATAATTTAATTTTTCTCATTTCCCCCCCTCAAGGACCCACTTCTACATAGGAAATGGCAACCATTGTTTCTTCCTTTAATATGCATCATACCTTATGTTTCCTTTAAATTCCAGAAATAACTCAATGTCCTCCAACTCCCATATGTAGTAGAACATTCCAAGAATTGTAAGTACGCTGGAAGATACTCATGTATGTTACTGGACTGCCTAAATAATTATTGCTTGTCAGACATATTAAAGATTCCCAATTGATCCCTTACAGAGCTCCTGCTCTGGTATGATCTGAGAGTAATACTGGTACTAAAGTGGGTCCCTGAAATTGTTTATATTCAATGCTTCTGTTGAACCACACAGTATATTTCCTTAACATACAACCCTTATCTCACCTTCATAAGTCCAGGATATTCATTAGATGGCAGTCCATAGACCTCGTGTGGGGCCCCATTGGGCTCTAGTGCAACAAAGCATGGGAACTTTTGTGGGATACCATAGGCACCAGGAACCTTTTCCTTCCAGTAGCAGACATTGATTCCCAGAGGCTAGAACAATAAATTGAGAAAACAGCTAGGTTGACTACATAACCAATGAAATTCAGAGTGTGCTTCAAAGGGATTAATGTGAAAGGAGAACTTTTTTAAACTGACAAAGGGTGGCTCAAGAGGCCATTTTTGGTGCAATTCAAACATGGATGTGCTTGTGAAAAAAGTTGTATCTGAAATAGTAGGTAACACATGGCCAAGCAAAGGAAGTTCCATCATCTCTTAACTGATTTGGACCTAGTGAAACATTTTAATGGAGGTAAATGCAATATGTATTCCTCACAGAGGCGGTCTACAGTGCTATGGGACTAGACTTTTAATCATAGAATCAACACTTAGTCAAACTGCGCGATTCTAGCAGCTTTAACTGTCTGGCAATAACTCACGTGACCACAACGCACACCACACAACATACCAACCAACATACAAAATGGGGCTTTGGATCATCCCTCTTTAGCCAATGGCTTGTTTGCTTCACTAGCTGTTAACCACTACTTAGATTGGCTGTCTATCGAGTCTTTATCCTGTCCATGGGATTACATGGATTTTTTAATTACTCCATTAGCTTTTCTATTGGGCTTTCGCTGAAGTTGACAAAGTGCTTGAGAATTACATACAGTTAAAATGATGTCAGGTATGGTGTGTGCATACATTAGACGTAACAAGGCTATAAAACTCTTTGTACATACAGTGAGAATAATATCAGTGGCGATGTAGCCAGAATGGAGAGAGATTCAGGAAGGGAAGTACGGGGGGCCTCGACCACAGAGAATCCCTTCTTCCATGATGCCATCCATGTAAATGTGGAAACGTGACAATATTGGATGAGGATCTTCTCCTGTGATCAATGCTCCCATCCAGCTTCAATCAATTCCATTTCCATCATTGTTCCTCCTGCCAGTCATTGGTTGTCTCTGTCACTCCAATGGCCTCCCCTGCTGCCGACTTCTAAGGACTGGAGCACAAGAAGAGCAGGAAATGCTGGGATATTGACTACTAAATGAATGGGATCAAACTTAGTCTCGCCCATTTAGTACTCAATATCTTTTGACTCAGGGTAAAAAATGTGTCTTGCAGGTTGAGGTTGCAATTGCAACATGCACAAAGGCCTATGGGAAACACCACATAGTCCAATGTTGAAAGAGGCTCATTGCATCTGCAATGCCAGTCTTTGGCCTGGTTCTTGCATTGACTGTGTGTCTAATATATTTTACCTGTAGGTCGACACCAGGTACCCCTTCCCCCATAAAATGCATAATTACGTGGGATGGGTGGCATCTTTGTGATTCTATGTTGTCTGTCTCAATCTGGTATTTTCTTGGCAAATGGCAAAATGCCAAATGCGAGGTCTGGTTGTGTAAAGGCAGAAATGACCTAGTTCCACCAAGTTCCATCGGAATGGTCAATGATGACACATCCATTTGCTGATGGGCAATGGCGACCTCGATTTTCTCAAAACTGCACTGTCTGTTTGCATTTACTTTCTCTTTGCTGTGTTTACTGAATAATTTGCTTGGAGGGGAAACTAATCCTGAGGAATGTCTCCTATTTGTGTTTCTTCCTCAGAAGACAGCCAGAGTCGCAGTCAGAGGCGAATGGAAAGTCCTGTATATATCACAAACACTGATCCTGTAAGCTTCAGCCTTTTGCTACTCAGGGAAGGAAAAGCTCCCTTTTCTTACTGGTCCTGCTGGCAGGCCTTAGTATTGCAACAAGAACATTGTGGAAAAGAGCAGAGGTCTGGGTGAAACCGCTTTTGGTATCAAGCATTACTTAATCTAAATTTATGATTAAATGAAGTTTTATTAGTTTAAAATGGGATAAACTCCATCTACATACCCTTTAATACAATAACCACAATATATCTGGAGTTTCCACACTAGAAAAGAGATAAAGAAAACAGAAAAAGGAGCCGGTAGAAAGTGGGTGGAGGCATGAAACAAATGAGGGGCACGTGTACAGATATTGGAGTTCTCAAACAACCTGTCAACTGTGGAACACCATATATAAAGTCTCCTCACGCTCCCTTGCCATTAACAGTATGGCATAAGGTAACCAACCTGTCTATATTATTCATGAATGGCCCTGAATTTGTGTGCTTTGTCCCTGAAAGCATGAGTAATCTGTTACAAGTACCTTTTGTCTGCAATTACCAACACCTGTTGCACCTGTTCAGGGCAGGTCATCTCACAATGGTTTTAAGGATACACTTTCTAAAGTACTGAAGTATACAAAAAGTGACGGGTGGAATGCTTGACTGAAACGTAACCACTATTAATTACTCAGAGGTGCCTCTTAGTCCATCATTGTTTTGCACACCATGCCACCTCAGTTTGTACTCAGCCAATATACAAATCAGTCTTGACCCTTCTCCAATGGGAACAGTCTAGCCCGCATTGCCAGGCCAGGTCCTTCATGAACTGGAACACAAGCAACCTAGGACTGGTTTTGCACTTATCTGGGCTCATCAGCCAGATAGAGCTTGCTTCCAATGAAACAGTGTGCACTGGACCCATGTGTGGGCATACTTGTTCCACTTAAGACAACACATTGAAGTATACAAAAAGTGATTAATGGAATTCTAGAACTAAATCTCTGCAACTGGTCATTACTTGGGCCACATCCAAGTCCACTGTTATTTTGCATACCATGCCACCTCAGTTTGGACCCAGCCATGAGCGAATCAGTCTCCAGCTTGCTCCAGTGGGAACGGTCAAGACCAAATTGCCAGGCCAGATTCTCCTTGGATGGATATGAACAATTTCTTGATGCGTACTATCCACATGCAGCTTAGTAACTGCCAGTGGTAAAGGGGTTCTGGCTTGGACTTTTTAAAGAAGCTGCTGCTACGCTATAGATATTAATTGAGCCTAATGCCCACTGTTTTGTGGTAGTGATGCACTGTGCTGTGTGTGTTGGTGCACTTTGCCATTTGCAGAGGTACATTACTCAGTGGTCGATGGTGCATTTTGCTATAGGTGGTGGAGCAAGGTTTTGAGGGTGATGATGCAATGTGCTGGAGGGGTGCACTGTTCTGTGAGTAGTACTGCCCTGCAAAACATGTGGTGCTGCTGGTGGAGGTACACTATGCAGTGGTTAACAGTGCACTGTCCAGCGCATAGGGTGGTCCACGGTTTGGAACATCTCTGGTACGATGATCGAGGATTGTATGTGTAGGATTTGCAAAACTGTTGTCTGGCTCCTTTTCTCTCTTTTGTGTTTTAGGTTTTTGTACTTTTACTACCTATGGGCTGGAAACCCACATTTATCAACAGGGCACTACTTCCGGTAACGTCAGTCTAGGTGCTGCCTCGACACGGGGGCAACAAACTCCTTGTCTAGTTGTCCTGGTGCCACACAGTAAGTCTCACAGGGTTGAGCACTGCAGCTTGAAGGCCTCGGGTTAGAAGCTCCGGTCATATCACTTGCAGTTGGAGAGAGAAAAGAGGGCATAGTTTGGTATGAAGATTTTGGTGAGAGATTTAACAGGTAAAGAACGGAGCAGAATTCCCAAGACAAATGGACATCTTGCTCCTGAGATGAAGACGTCTGTAAAAAATACTGTTACTTGCAGATACCCACCGTACATAATCACACTCAAACAAAACAGATCTTTGTAACCATCACACAAAGTCCTTTCACCTCAGACACAAAGTCAGACCTCTTGGCTTTGGCGGTGGCGGGTTATTCTGCACCTTGGCCGGTGCGGTGTCTGCTGTGAGGGTTATGCGCAATCATCTAAGAGAGGCCGTGAATAATGTCACTGCTGCAGGCAGCTGGGTCCCTCCTGTACAAATGACATTCAGTGACCGCACTCAGAGTAAGCGAAACATCCATTCTGCTTGGCTTTTACAGTACATCTTCCCTAATTTGTGGCGGGAGCAGCCTGGTGTACCCGGAAACACTAAAGCTCTGGCACCGAGTAGCGAGGCGCGCAGGAGGCGCGAGAGGCGGAGGGCTGGAATCAGTCGATGGAAGTGTGCAGAAGCAGGCCCTACATCTTCCAAAGCACCTCGCTAAATGAGCTCTGGAGAAGGCCGGCCGTGTGCCTGTAAATCTCCCACTTACTCAGCACTTCTGCGCCTCGCTTGAAATATATCCCGTCGCCCTGGCCTGCGTGCGCAGGGCAGGCTCACGGGGTCCGTCTGGGCGCCTTCGGCTCAGCACGCCTGCACGGCAGCCCGCGGCTTCTAAGGTACCAGGCCGTGCCCCGGTTGACCCTTTGGTGGCCTCGAGTACTGGCCGTGCTACACCTCATCTCAGTGGCCGTGAAGACAGCTCTGGAACAAAAAACGTCATAGTCGGAGGGTATCAAAAGGAGTTAATGTTCTGATGTCTAAGAGTGTTTTTCACTTTATGCTCCTGCTACTTCCTTTATAAGCATTGAGACGGAGACAGAAGGGCACCAATAGAAAGCCAGGGTTAGCAGATGATAGCCTTGGAAGACTGAAGCTATCCATGCCCAAATCATCCACGTTCCTGTCGCACTCTCCGCGGAGGGCCTACCTCACCCTTGCACCACACCACCAAATATCTTTCCATTTCCTAAAATCTCAGAACTCTCTCCATCCTCTGAGAGGTGCCAGCACCCACTCCTAACTCTTCAACTCATACTCCCTTGGTGGGAGATCTTTAGCTCTGTATGGGGGGTTACAGTGACCCAGTCTTCCTTCTGAAACCTCTTCACCTTTCCATAGGCGTCCCTCTAACCATGGGCCCTACACCTTTTCACAGCGCACCCTTTATTGTAAATGTGGTTTTCAGACATGTGAAATTTGCCTACCCCTCTATCTACTCAGAGATTTTTCTCCATTTGCTGGAGTTTCCATTACACCATTGATGTCCCCCAAGACCTCTGCACCTTCTCTGAGGACTTGCACTCACAGTGTCTCGCAGGTGCCCGTGTAGTCTCAAAACACTACACATTGTGTCGCAGATCACACTGCTGGTACAATGAGTAAAACAGATAGAAATATTAAAATACCCTTGACATGCCATCACTGCAATTTGTCTGTACTTATAATGAACAGTTCTATGGTTCTAAGGTTATCTGTTTACTCCCTGTAGATTCTCTGAGATCTTCCTGCTGTGGCAGCTATGTTCACCAAATTACTGGACACGCCCACCAGTGGTCATATGAGAAGTTACATCAATGGTAGGTGCCATGTGATGCTTGGCTTCATTAGCCCGAGGTATTCCGGAAAAGACACAGGAATGGGCACACTCACAAAAACCCTTTAAACATGCATATTCCATTCACGTATTCATTTTGGTCAACTTCTGTCACCCGCTCCGCCTTCTATGAATCCAGAAAGGAGGGAACAAGCCCTAAAAAATAGTTTTGTAACCTAACTGCCATAGACAACAATGTGAAATGATATTCCATCGTCACAGGGAGCCATGTCACAACCTTATCACACCCTTCACTTTAAGGGGAATGAGTCAGCATTGAGTGCAAACTTTGACACAGACACACACACACTAACATTTGCCAGTTATGGTTACCAACACACACCATAACTTGTGTGCTACCTGCCGTGCTCAAACAACGAATTTGTTAGCAGTACAGAAACAAAAAAAGAGCTATCAAACCAACGCCAGAGCAAGTATAAATATACGCACTTGTTTACACTGGTGTATGTATCTACACACACCCATACACAAACTGAAATTTTTTGTTAAAATTGATCTGTGGTTCTGGCTCATGTGCAAAACAAATGAAATTCACTAGGTATATTACAAACTCACCCAGCACATGCCTTAACTACCACTGCTCGCCATACTCTTCGTTCAACAGCTCTTTTCTTTGTTTCTGTACCAAAAACAAATTAGTGTTTTGAGCATTGCAGGCAGCACATAAGTGATGGTGTGTGCTATACGTGTTGATAACTATAATTGGCAAATGTTGTTGGTTCATGTGTGTTTGACACAGAACAGTAACAGGTTTTTTCAGTGAATTTTCCTTGTTTAAAAAATATATTTTATGATGTATGTAATTTTCATCCCCACTATGCATGACAGTATGGAGCATGGGTTGGCTGCTGTGCTTGACTGCAGCCAGTCCCTACGCCTAATCCACAGTGAGCGACAAAGTTGCTCTGCACACAGCTTTCGGCCATATGCAGCAGGTGTCAGTTGCCTGTGGCCAGGCCCTGCGCCCAACCTGCCATGAGTCATGGAGCTTGGCCTTTGGCCTGGTCTTATTTTCGCTCCTACAGCTTGGCTTTTATTCGGGCTTATTTTGTATTATATTTTTGTATTACTGGATCCAGTTTTGCAACAACAAATTCTAGGCAAGCCTCAAGCCTGGATACCGGGAAGCCAGGGCTCACGTCTCCTACCCATGCTTTCCCATTCAAGAGTTTGCAGTTCTAGACTCCTATCTGCAAATCGGCTGTAGGAAATGCATGTGTCACAGATGCTCGCCTTGTGTTTGTGATTCTTGGGCATATAGCTCGCCTTGGATCCTCTGTACCTTTTCAGGATGCGCAGATTCCCAAATCCTAAAATGGCAGCAAGGGTTTGAAGTACATGTCTAGATGTAAATATATATCACACAGTGACAATAGCTACATGTAGTTATGGATTAATCACAAAGATAGTGCGCAGTAGGGGTTGGCTGCCCTTGGCGGGTTGGGACAAGGCCTGAATCCCATGGTTTGCTGTAAGCGTTGGCTTAGACGTTTTGTTTTGAGAAAAAACCCTTCTTTCAAAACGTAGAATGTATGGACAGCCAAGCCTGTGTTTATGAATCAAGAAACAGCTGCCTTTTAATGGCAAGCTCAAAAGAATACCTGTTTGTTCCTTTTTTGACAAAAGAAAGTCTGACTATCTATCAATCGTGCACTCCACCCGCCTGGGATGCACATCTGCTTACACTCATTTTGTTACATGGAAATATACATTATACATATTTTGTCCTTAAATCGCAGAAAATGTAGTGGTTTAAAACAAATTATTTCACAAGGAACCATGAAAAATTATAAATATTTAACGGTTGTCTGTGAAATGCAGAGTTCGTCTTCATAATAGAATCCCCCAACCACTTTGCAGAGCTTTATGCGGACACTGTCAGCCTGCTAGCATTATGTGACATGGAAGATCAAATTTGGCTGCAGAGTCATCTAAAGTCTATGGGATAGTATATGTAAATTGTGTAACACATTCTCTGTCAGCATTTGAGATAGAAATACAATTTTTTGTGAAATCTGCCTATTTAGCAAATTAAATTATATGGCAAATGCAGTAAAACCCTAGGTATGCAGTAAATACTTGCATCATTGCCCATTGTTTTAACAATTTATTCAGAAAAGTGAAAGAAAGCCTAAACAGTCTTTGGGGAATACAGGTTTTTAAGTTATCTGCTCCCAAATTCCCATATCATAGCTCCTCCAGGAGGGGTGTGTGCTTGTAGTCACACTTTACTCAAAGTGACACTCCCGCTCTCTATCTAATGCTGACCTCCCCGGGATCTGACTACAAGCACACCCCTCTCCCGGAGGAGCTATAATATGAGAGTCCAAATACTACAGAGTATCAATGACGGACACCATAAACTATAGGTATCATCTGATGACACCACATTAGTAAGGTGAATTGCACCATATCACAGAGCATGTATTATTTATGCTTTATTAGCAGTAGTCAAACAAGGAGTGGCACCAGGGAGTCCACCTTGGTCCAGAAGAGGAGCCTAGGGGTAAGGCTCTGAAACATGTAGACTAGGAAGTAAGGTACATTACATCCCCCACTTCCGCAGCCCCTTTTTAATCATACCGCCTCCAAGAGCCCTATTAAATTATTGGAATTACTAGGAGACATGTATTTTTAACTCACCCAAGACCCCACCACTCCTATCCCTCCTGTGATTCACATTGTAAAGAATACATCAGTGCTCCCACGTGTCCCGTACGTCGTAGCACGCCCTGCTTCGTAGCGGAACGGGAAGAAACCCAATGATGAAGCATGCCACCAAGGGGTAACCCTGGTGGGTGAGGGTTTTTCTAGCAGGAAAATCCTTTTTCCTATCCATCCTGTGGTAGTTCTTTTAGCTGGGCCTCTTTTGTAATGTTACATGTATATATACATGTATATATGTAATTCTTAATCACTGAAAAATAAAAAGAATACAAAGGCTAAAGCAACGTTATAGTTAGGTGAAAATGTCCCTTTATACTTAACATTTTGAACTAAAGAAACCTATATTCCCCCAACCACTTTGTTCAGTTATAGTTAATTCAAGTAACAATACCTCAGGCCCCCACCATGCACAGTGTTGTTGTCAATTATGACGGTTCAGTTGCCACTTGAAAAGGCTTGCAAGTTAGTGTTTTTTTAATTGTGAGGTGTAAGCCTCCTGCACCCAGTCTTCGGATTGGAGTCTTATTGTGGATTTTAAAAGCTGCTAAATTATGCAGAGGCTAGGTGAAAAGAGAACTCTGAGAAGGTGGCATTTGATTACATATAGAGGATGCTGCTTCTTTAAAAATCACTCCCTCTTGCAGACGTGACTATTAAAAAGCACCCACCTCATCTCTACCAGAGACAACCCAGCCTATGCTTTTGTTTATGTCTATGACACAGTGATTCATTAACACAACGCAAATCCCATTCACATTGTTATGCCTACATTTGGGACATTTTTAAAACAAGATATGCCCCGCCTGCTCTTAACCAGCGGTGCACTTGAAAATAATTCTGGAGCAATTACGGTCTGCTCCCACCCACCTATACCAAGGGCATTTTTTTAAAAAACATTCCTCGCGAGTTCACAACTAGCGGCACAACTGCAATTAATTCAGGAGCAATTATGACTTGCTCCCGCCTTCTTATACTGAGGTTAGGCAGTCAGCCTCTAACATTCAGGACGGGGAGGACACCTTGTGCACAGCAGCCGGAGACTCATGTTTCATCAAGTAAGTCAGGACCAAGTGGTCATAACTTTCAGTTTCTCTCCATAAGACACTCTTGTAACCATAACTGAACGTATCTAAATACATGTTTTTAAAAATAAGTGTTCCTCTGTAACGTAAGTAGTGCTTATGTAAAGCACTACAATACCTACAGGTCGAGATTGCGCCATATAAAATCACCCCCCAAAAATAATTAAAGAAAAACGTGTTACAGTGCTATGTAACTTGTTTTTTATTTAATTGTTTTTTGGGACTCTTTTATATAGCGCAAACGTGGCCCGAATGTATTGGATTGCTTTACATGAGCACCACTTACATTACATAGCAACACTTTCATTTTTAAAAACATGACTTAAAGTTTAAAATTAAAAAGCCCTACAATGCGGTCAACGCTGGACGCTCATAGCACTTTTTTATTTACATTTTAATCTATGTTATACAGCTCATGCTGCTGTGTAATATGTCAAACTAAACACTGACAAAACCAATCTATTGACTTTGCCATTGCTTGTTTTTTTTTTTCAGGACGTGGGACCAAGTCCTGAAATACAGACTGCAATATTTCTCTTCATGTTGCAGCCAGCCAGTCAGTGCACGATCTCTCACAGGAGTTTGTGGGAGCCTTTTCCTCACCAAGAGTGAGGCAGCCGACTAAGAAAAAAAAAAAGCTCCTCTACCATTCGGATTGCTCTGTTATGTGACATTGCGTGATTGCAGGACTTTCGCAAGCCTCCCAGGAACCCAGCTGTCCAAGTGCACAGACCTTTTTAACCTTAATTTTGTAAAAACTACTGCACAGATTCACATCAGATCATAAAAAGCATTATTTCTGGACCAAGATCTAACTTTCTGCCAAATTTGGTGTAATTCCTTTCAGCTGTTTTCGCAGTATCGCTGTTCAACTTTCCTATTACAATTTACATGGGGAAACTTTGTTTTGAGTCTTGGCTCCCACTTGACAGATCACCTCAAAACTTTCCACGAAGGAGCAGGTGTACATGAACTTTTCTTTTGGAAAATTTCATGAAGATTTGTCAAATGGTGCAAAAGTTATTATCAAACCAAAAAGTGCTTTTCTTATCTACAATAGGTTCTAACTATAACTATACAGTTGTGACTGCCACTGTATAGTATATAGTTTTACTGGTAGGTATAAATATGTTTCACTAGTGTCTGTTTCTGTAAAAAAAAAAAAAAAACATTGCCAACCTTACAGGCATGTTTTCCAGATATATTTTGTAAGCCCTAAAGAGTCACTTTTTTTCCTAGCCACCTTCCATTCTTTATTTGAAGCACCTCGAAACATCCTGACGTTTATGACCCTTAGCCAAGCATGATAGCTACAATTATATTAAATCTGTGCAGTGTCCTTCCTTTGGCATCACTGCAAGAAGACTTCTGCGACTTCACTGCCATCATTTTGGCTTGTGTGACTGCATATCCATACTGTTTAGAGTCCTTATGTCATCATCGCAATGCGGTCTGGCTTTAATCACACCATAGCTATGAGGAAATCCTATCTCATTAAATCCATGCTGTTTGGTTTCTCTGACAGCCACGAAGAAAGGCTTCTATGACATGGGTCCTATTCCAAGTTGAGTGGAGTGGTATTCCCAATTATACCTGGCCCGGTGTCCCTGCACCTGAAATACCGGAGTGTGGGAACATCAGACCTCTATTTTACAGTGCAGAAAATCCAGCCCGTAAAAATGTAATGAGGTAAGCAGATCATAGATCCAGGCCCTGACCAAGCCCCTCCTACAGCGTAAGAGATGCCTGTAACACTCCCGCCCCTGGAAGCGCACAGCCCACTGTGAAGACTTACACCCGTTTAGTCCAACTGCTTCCTTTATCCGTCTAGATTATGCACCGCTCTTTTCATTGGACACCCGGTCTAGTCTCTTCCCAGGATGCAGAGTATCCAAAATGTACCAGCAGGTCCTACTGTAGGTGTAAAGATCTACTCCCATATTTCATCTGGTGGTTCTGCACTGGCTTCCCATTCATAAGGGTTGTACTTTTACATATCTTTGTGTACTTTATAAGGCCTTGCACTCTCATTCTCCAAAGTACAATTCTTCCTGGTTCCAACCCTATTTACTTATCAGAGTTGTTTGATCCAGTTATGGTACCTAGGTGTCAACAGATGTATATGGTACACTGAGCTCCCTGTCCCCCCACATTTGCTCATCCCCTCTTCTGAGTTTTAGGCAGCAACTAAAAACCTCTCTTTTCCATATAATATTCTGTTCCTTTTCTCACGATGATTAAAGAAAAAACAATGGTCCCTAAACTTCCTCCACAACTATACATAACCGTCACTAGAATGGTTTAAAGAAGAATCAATTCAAATGTAATCAATTCATTTAAAACAATAATGTTCAAGATACCTTTTTCAAACACATTATGTTGCAAGGTGCTCCAAAAATACCACAGTGAAAGCGAAGAGTGAATTTGAGTGCACAAGTGCTACACAGAATACATATGTAGAAAACTTGTGACTGACATGGATAAAATTGTTGTTAAACAGCACTCTATCAGAGTATCATATTCCAACTCAAACTAAAAAGCAGTCCACTAATATCTTTTAGAATGCGATAACCACTACGACTTATTGGCAAATGCCACTGGCGCTGGTTGCGATTAGTCCCCCACATCGCTGCATTATAAGCCCACACAAGGGATTATCACCATTTCTGGTGCTTCCACAAATCCTTTTCCATCCTGATGATGACCCTTGTGTAGGGTGACCAGACGTCCCGGATTTCCCCGGACAGTCCCGGTTTTTAGAGGACTGTCCCGGTGTCCCGACGCTTCTCTTAATTTTAAACAAATGTCCCGGTTTTTGGGACAAAGGTCAAATTATTACATAAATGTCCCGGTTTTTGGGACAAAGGTCAGGTTATCTAGGAAAACATAAATTCAAGGTATGCTCTCCTTTAACAGACCTACGGAGTATGCAATAATTAAAGTAATTTATCTGTTACTGTTTTGCAACACAGTTCCCTGTCTGCTCTCAGCAGAGAGACAGAGTGGGGGCAGAGAGAGGTGGGTGCGGGCGGGTTGGGGGTGCAGGGTGGAAGGTCAAGCCATAGCTAATTTTATATGTATAGTCTTGTAAATGTGTGTGTGTGTGTGCCTGTGTATATATATATATATATATATATATATATAAACACATATATATACGCACACATTCACAAAGCTACGCAAAAAACGGGACAGGCCAGATTTAAAAGTGAGTGAAAAGTCGTTAGTCCTTCTTTTATGTCTGACCTGTCCCGGTTTTTGCTCCTCAAAATCTGGTCACCCTACCCTTGTATAAGTCGTATAATGTGGTCGAAATGTCGACAAAGATACTAGGGGTCTGTTTTTTTAATTTGATTTGAAACATGATACTCTGACATGGAGTGGTATTTAACAACAATTATACCCAAACCAGTCACACGTTTTGCATATATGCTTTTTATATAGCACTTGCACGCTTGAATTCACTCTTTTCACTTTCACTGAGCCGAGGTATTTTTGGAGCAACGTCCAATACAATGTGTTCGGAAAAGGTATCTTTAGCCTTATTGTTTTACATTGATTGAATACATTTGATTTGATTCTTGTTCATACCAATGCAGTGATGGTTGTTTATGGTTGCCGAGGAAGTTGAGGTTCACACTTCCCCTTTAGGCGCCATTGTGTTTTCTTTATTCATTGCCTTGCTGTGGTCCCAGGTTTATTGGGCTGGCCCTTTTTTCTTTGAGCCTTTTCTCACGGTGCCAAGACACACCCCATTCCTGGGTATCTGCGTGTTTTATAAAAAAAAATATTCATCCATTCATTCATCACCACCTACGCAGAACAGGTGTGTAAATGAGAGATGTAATCCCCACAGAAATGGAATACTGTGCGGCATCTGACCTGGAAAAATCAGGTACTCGTTGTTATTCCCCATTTCTATAGGACTGACTGAAAACAGGTGGACTCGGATGCGGAGACAGTGGCCGGAATCGTTCAGTCCAGACACCGGTATCCCTGCACAGAAATGCACACACCTTGCAACTGGGGGCATTGTGTGCTTAGCTCAGTGCGAATCTGGATCTGCATCAACATGTAACGTCCCTTGTGTGAATCTTCAATAATTCCATTCTTTCTGTTTCTAAACTTTCTTATAGTGCTACTGTGTTTGCCTTCAGGTTATACTGTGTCTACCATTGCTTGTACATTATAAATACAATTCTCACAACATACGCATGCAGTCTCGCCTCACTCACAAAAATAACTCACCTAAACGCCATAATAGTCATGCAACAACAGCTTGGCAGGCAAATCCGATCCCAAGGTAAAGAATGGTTTGTGAATTACGGTCTTTAGTCTGTCTGTGTTTTACATTTCACAAGCAAAGGGGATTTGTTGTGCTTATTAAATGTTTTTTACAGATCCTGTGGGGTTTTACGGTACATTTTGTGTCAGTTCAAACTGTGGTAATCTATTTCTGCTGACAGGAGGAAAAGACTATGCAAAAAACATCTCATTTTCAATTGTCTACAGCCTAAAATCCTGGTTTCTCTTGCCCTGGGAAGACGGCGCGTCCTGGTCCCTGCTCTCCGTCGACGCATCTGCTCCGGTGGTTGTTCTGGGGTTCAAGTCCCTTCTCATCAGTGGAGGTGCGTATGTACGGAGCCCTCGGGGGAGGGGCGTCCCAGGCATGAAGCAAATGAAGTGTACATGCCTGTGTGTCAATCAGCCACTAGCACACAGGTGTGTCTGTGAGGGGATCACAAGGATGGGAGAGACACGTGCCATTACCTGAGCGGCTCAAGTGATGCGCAGGTACCTCAGCTGGAAGCATGAGGAGGGTCCAGGTCCCCCGTCCTAGCGCGGCTCTCCTTGAGGCGAGCAGAACCCCTGCCGAGCGTAGAGGCGGCCTGCGACAATGGACATCGGTGGGGCGAGCGAGCTGGCACTGAGAAACCGGCCATGCCTTCGGGCCCAGTGCCAGACCTCTCAATCGTGGTTCGCGATAAATGGTGTTTTTAAAGAATCACGACTGCGAGCTCTGGAGTTGAGGGTGAAGGGCGTGCAAGTTTCTCACAGTGCCCACTCAGTGGCTCAAAAAAAAAGGTGCAGGCTTGAGCAAAATTGAATAAAACGCATGCAATAAACAGTAATTAAATTGCTGACATACATTACATTAACATATTCAAGTTAGAATGTTTAACTTTAAAACGTTAATGTGATGCGCGCCAGCAACTTAGTTACTGTTTCTACTCCTTAAATAATTAAGAAGAAAATGAAACATTTACTTACCGACTGGCTGCACGTCCTTGGGTCCTCTGTGTCCTTCTCCGGTCATCCCAGAGTGGGTTCCCAGCGCCAAAACCCCTATCCAATCCAGATGCTGCTGGTGTGCTGCTAATAATGTTAACCAGCATGAGAGAAGCACCAGTATTTTTTGTAGCAGGCTGGCTCAGCGCTCATTCAGGCACTGGGGGTCTGTGCCTTCTTTATACCCGGCTGTCTAACGTAGCTCGGGTTGGAGAGGTTCAAAGTGTGCCCGTCAGGCTGGCCATCGTAAGACAGGCAGACAAGCCGACATGCAAACTTCAAACTGAAGTGGGCACTACTCTTCCCCTGCTGCTTCCTGTCCTTGTCGTGAAAGAGTTTAGTCTCTCAGCGAGACTGCTGGATTAGGGGCAACAACCGTTTTGTTTGTGGGTGACTGAGTCACTCCTATGCCAGTTAGAAGTTGTCAGTCAAATCTCCCGGCTCTTTAGCAGTACCACACCCAAACCCTAATTAGTAAAGGTGATTTCTGGCAGCCTAGTGCATGGACTCTGGAGAACTCTCAGGGAAGTCATGGTGTAACAAATCTTACCCCTTTTCTCTCATTAGAAATAAGTTTCATACACACACATAGGCAATGACGAAGATGCAGGACAGTTCTCACTATATTTATTGAAAAGACTGCAATATGCGATAAAATGCATGTGCTGCAATGACCATGATGAGAAATAACAGAAGCAAAATGGTGAGGGTAAAAGTGGTAAATATGAACACCCCCAGCCTATTGCAATAATATGAATTATGCAGTTCCTAATAATAAGGCCTAAACCCTACCCTAAAGCGAGAGACGGGCATTATAAGCCTAACCTGCCAGTACAGTGTCCATGAGAAACACCCCCAACCCCGTTACCCTGGGATGAGATCAGCACCTTCAATCAATCAATCAATCAAAGGATTTATAAAGCGCACTAATCACCCGTTAGGGTCTCAAGGCGCTGGTGGGGGGAGCTACTGGTCGTAAAGCCATGTCTTGAGGCGTTTCCTGAACGTCAAGAGCTCTTCGGTCTGGCGAAGGTGGAGCGGTAGTGAGTTCCAGGTCTTGGCGGCTAGGTAAGAGAAGGGTCTTCCTCTGGCAGTGGTGCGGCAGATGCGGGGGACGGAGGCGACGGCGAGGCTGGCAGAGCGAAGATCGAGGGTGGGGGTGTGGAAGGTGAGTCTGTCGTTGAGGTAGGCTGGACCTGTGTCGTGGAGGGCCTTGTGTGTGTGGATGAGGAGCTTGAAGGTGATCCTCTTTGATACTGGTAGCCAGTGTAGGTCTCTGAGGTGGGGGGAGATGTGGTTGCGGTGTGGGACGTCTAGAATGAGGCGAGCGGATGCGTTCTGGATTCTTTGCAGTTTTGTTAGGAGTTTGGTTGTTGTTCCTTCATATAGGACATTTCCGTAGTCCAACCGCTGCTGACCAGGGCGTGGGTGACGGTTTTCAAGTTTCGACGGGGATCCACTTGAAGATCTTGCAGAGCATGCGGAGAGTGTTGTAGCAGGAAGAGGAGATGGCGTTGACCTGCTGAGTCATGCTGAGTGTGGAGTCCAAGATGAATCCCAGGTTGTGTGCGTGGGTGGTGGGCGAGGGTGTGGATCCTAGGGAGGTGGGCCACCAGGAGTTGTTCCATGCTGAGGGGTTGGTGCCAAAGATGAGGATTTCTGTCTTTTCTGTGTTTAACTTGAGGCGGCTTGATTCTATCCAGCTGGCGATGGCGTGAAGTGCATTGTGGAGGTTGTTCTTTGCAGTTGTAGGGTCTTTCGTGAGGGAGAGGATGAGCTGAGTGTCGCCTGCGTAGGAAACTATGTTGATATGCTGGGTTCGTGCGATGTTGGCGAGTGGGGCCATGTAAACGTTGAAGAGCATGGGGCTGAGCGATGATCCTTGGGGAACGCCACAGATGAATCTGGAGGCTTCTGACAGGAACGGTGGGAGGCCGACTCTCTGGGTTCTGCCTGCGAGAAATGACGAGATCCAGTCGAGTGCCTTGTCGCGGATTCCAACGTTTTGGAGGCGTGTACGGAGAGTGTGATGGCATACCGTGTCGAAGGCTGTGGAGAGGTCCAGGAGGATGAGTGCTGCTGTTTCTCCTTCGTCGAGCATGGTCCTGATGTTGTCTGTGGCAGCAATGAGTGCGGTCTCGGTGCTGTGGTTTTTGCGGAATCCGGATTGGGAGGTATTTAGCGCCTTGCTGTCTTCCAGGAACCGGGATAGTTGGCTGTTCACGATTTCTTCGATGACTTTGGCTGGGAAGGGGAGGAGGGAGGGCCGGTAGTTCTTGTGGTCGTCTTGGTCTGCCTTTGGTTTCTTTAGCAGGGGGTTGACTTCTGCGTTCTTTGATCTTTCTGGGAAGGTGGCTGACTCGAAGGAGCTGTTGATGGTTTTGCAGAGATGGGGAGCGATGATATTTGCTTTATTGAAGATATTGTGTGGGCAGGGGTCCGATGGTGATCCGCAGTGGATGGAGGCCATGGTGTTGGCGGTGTCTTCTATATTGATGGGGGTCCAGGTGTGGAGGAGGTGGGTGTTGCTTGGGGCGTTGGGTTTGTGGGTGTTTGTAGTCAGCTGGTGGGTCTGGGGGTTGAAGCTGTTGTGGATTTCTTCTATCTTTCGACGGAAGTGGGTTGAGAGTGAGTTGCAGAACTCCTGTGATGGCGGGGGTTCGTTGGAGCAGGTCCTGGGAGTGGAGAGCTCTTTGATGATGCCGAAGAGCTCTTTACTGTTGTGAGCGTTGGTGTCAATGTGGTTTTTGAAGTGGGTCCTTTTGGTGGTGCTGATCAGTTGGTGGTATTTGCGTATGGCATCCTTGAAGGCGATGTGGTTGGAGTTGGTAGGTTCAAAGTGCCAGGTTTTTTCCATTCTGCGACATAGCCGTTTGGATTCCTGTAGGTCTGGGGTAAACCAGCTGGCCTTGATTCTGTGGAGGGTGTTTGGTTTTTTTTGGAGCGGTGCAAGGGTGTTGGCGCAGTCTTCTATCCAGTGATGCAGGTTGGTGGCGGCTGTGTTGGGGTCCGGGATCCCAGGGGGTGGGGCCCGGGTGAGGGTGGAAATCAGTTGATCCGTTGATATTTTGCTCCAGTTGCGTCGGGGGGGATGTGTGCGGTGGTGGTGAGTGATTGGTTTCTGGTTGGAGAAGTGGATGCAGCGGTGGTCTGTCCAGCTGAGTTCGGTGGTGTGGCTGAAGGAGGCGTGGTTGCTGGCTGAGAAGACGGGATCGAGTGTGTGGCCTGCGGAGTGGGTGGGTGAGGTGACAAATTGTTTGAGGCCGAGGTTGGCGAGGTTGTCCAGCAGGTTGGTGGTGTTGGCATCATTGTTGTTTTCTAGGTGGAAGTTCAGGTCGCCGAGGATGATGTATTCTGTGGAGTCGAGGGTGTTGGCACTTACGATGTCGGCTAGTGCGTTGCAGAATTGAGAGCAGGGGCATGGGGGTCTGTAGATCAGGGTTCCTTTGAGGGTGGTGTTGGCGTTGATGTGGATTTTGAAGTGGAGGTGCTAGGCAAGGTTGAGGGTGTCAGGGTGCTACTCAAGACTTTGATGGTGCTTTTGTGGACTATGGCGATTCATCCTCCTGGTTTGTTGGTGTGGTCTCCTCTGGTGATTTTGTAGCCTTCAGGGATGGCTATGGCTGTGTCGGGTTCTGAGGCTGAGTTTGTCCAGGTTTCGCTGAGGAAGGCGATGTCTGGTGAGGTTGAGGTTAGTAGGCCCCATAGTTCAATTGCGTGTTTGTGGATGGAGCCGGTGAAGAGTAGGAGGCAGCTGAGGTGGTTGTTGGCAGGTCTGTCGTGGTGCTTTAGGGTGCAGGTGAAGCAGCAAGCTTGGCAGGAGAAAGTTCCCTTGGTGTTGTTTGGGGAAGACTGAAAGCAGGTGGGGGGTGTCCTGGATTGAGGGCGTGGAGGTCACTGGCAGAATAGCCACGTGGGGAGGTGTGGGGGCCTTGCGGGCCAGGGGGAGTGGCACTGGGCGCGGTCCAGATGCGGATGGCTGCCATAAGACGGGAGGTGGCAGGGAGTGGCAGCTGGGAGGAGGGAAGGATCGGTGAATGGGAAAGCAGAGGGGGGCGGGGCCCAGCGGCGGGAAATGGTCAAAAAAGGAAAGAGAATCGAGGAGGGGGGGGCGGGGCTGCGGGGCACAGCGGCGGGAAATGGTCAAAAAAGGAAAGAGAATCGAGGAGGAGGGATGGGGCGGGGCTGCGGGGCTCAGTGGCGGAAAATGGTCAAAAAAGGAAAGAGAATCGAGGAGGAGGGAGGGGCGGGGCGGCGGGGCTCAGCGGCTGGATCCTCTGAAGCACTCAGGAGAACGGGCAAGAACAGTGGCAGCAGAGTGGAGGCGGCACAGGGCAGCGGTGTATGGAGCGACCTGCCTGCCAGAAGCAGGGTCAAGGGTCACTTCGTTCACAGTGCCACGCCTGCCATAAGAGGGGAGGTGGGAGGGAGTGGCAGCTGGGAGGAGGGAGGGATCGGAGAATGGGAAAGTGGGGGGGTGGGCCAAGGGGCTCAGCGGCGGGAAATGGTCAAAAAAGGAAAGAGAATTGAGGAGGGGGCGGGGCCGCGGGGCTCAGCGGCGGGAAATGGTCAAAAAAGGAAAGAGAATCGAGGAGGAGGGAGAGGGGCGGGGCCGCGGGCTCAGCGGCAGGAAATGGTCAAAAAAGGAAAGAGAATAGAGGAGGAGGTAGGGGGGTGGGGCCGCGGGACTCAGTGGCAGGAAATGGGCAAAAAGGAAAGAGAATCGAGGAGGAGAGAGGGGGGCGGGGCCGCGGGGCTCAGCGGCTGGATGCTCGGAAGTGCTCAGGAAGCGCTCAGGAGAACGGGCAAGAACAGTGGCAGCAGAGTGGAGTCGGCACGTGGCAGCAGTGTATGGAGCGACCTGCCTGCCAGAATCAGGGTCAAGGGTCACGTTTAGTCTCCAGATCATGAGTCGTAGAGTAACAAGGCTAAGATTGGCTGCAAAGCGGCGTTGAGGCAAGATGGTGTATCCTGGTGGAACCCCCGCTAGCAACCTTGGTCTTGCAGGTATTTTTATAAGACACGTGTTATTATTTGTGCAGGATTCCTGACGGGAGTATTTACCTAAACATCAGATTGTGTGCGGAAACTTGTGTCGGCAATTACATAACAAATACCTGACATGTTTACGTTCTGTTCTTGTCAACGTAAAACAAAAAGAGCATGATGACATTACCCACGTACATCACTGATAATGATGCTTTCTCAGAATGACACTGATTAGGAAAATGAAAACATTTCTCTAAAATGCACGCATCTGCAAGCAGTGCTAAAAAGAAAGAAATAATTAAATACAATAAAACAGAGTATGATAAATAGGTCAAAGGGGACTAGGTTAAAAAGGGCAACAGGTCCGCAAGCTAAAAGCTATACTATCTCCTGTGCCCAGGCATGGAACTAAAATGGACCCACAACATCTGGTCCTCACACTCAGTTCGGGCTCTCAGTGGAAAACATAAAGTGAAAATAAAATCCTTTTATTACCATTATACTTTTCATGCAGCGATGGGCATGGGTGATGCTCCTCAGCCCTTTTCGAGAAGCTGCCGCTGACAAAGTGTGGAGATTAATTAAACAGTCGGAGGGGGAGTGTAGTCAAAGGAACAAAAATGGCAAGAACCCTACAGTTCCAAAGAGCATTGTGAGTACAGACAGTCAGGACAGAGTTGGAGACTCAATAAACATTTTTGCTGCTGTAGGGGGGTGAAAGCGGATATGTTTGTTTTTCTGGTGACAGCTTAAAACAGCTATAAACATGAATTAAAGTGTGTGATAGGCATTAAATAGTTTCTTCCATAAAATTCCAGCCCATGGCTAATTACTCCTTCAGTCATAGTATAATTCAAATATTAAAATTATACACATGCAGTGCTACCACATGAGAGAGAGACAAACAGTAGCTAGCCATCAAAGTAGTCCCTCATGCAATTCAGTGGAAGCCTTCCAGTAGAGTCCGGAGGGTACACTCAAACAGCCAACAGCATTAAGTGAGAGAAGCATACTCCATTGAGGTGAGCCTCCAGCCAATGGCTGCAAGAACCTTGCTGCAGAAAGTCAGAGGTTGAAAGTGGCGGATCCAGAGTTCACTCTAAGTAGATTGATAGGAATGGACGGGTTTGACAGCTACACCTCTTGCCAAGTAAAGTGCAGGCTCTGTTGTGAGCCTTATTCAATTTCTGAATTTAAAGGTAGCTATCACATTAAATATAAAATATGTCATACACATGTTCATAAGACCTGAGTTTGAATCAGGCATCATCAAAATCAAATATTTTTGGAATGTCTTGTGTCAGTCTTCATATTAGGTCCGGCAGAGGCTTGCATCTGCCTCCAGAGAGGGGGAGTACAGCTTTGCCACATTCAGCCTTTGGTTATCATAAGTGTCATATTCCAGGTTCTTCAGCCTAGGTATGATTATAACTGACATTCTTATGCACTTAAGAATACAGCCATTTCCGTGAGACAAACGTGAGATAACCCCTCATAGGGAAGGACAAAATCGTTTTTGTTTCCTTTATTTTTTATTGTTTCTGTCGGCTTCAGGAAACCTTTTCAGCACACAAGGCAACAATTGTAAGGAACAGACGTCGAATATGGTTTTGTACATGAAAGTGTTACATATCTGCTTTTTCATTAGGAAAATTGCACAATCCGCTTGGTTTCAATGATCAAAAACACACACTATTCCTTTAAGGCATATACAATACAGAAGTCGCACCGCAATGAATAAGCAATAATCATCTACAAAAATTCACATGAATTCAGCTAGCAACTAAAATTCATGTAGATTCACTCAATACTTGAATACTTGATTATTATATTCAGAGGTGTTTAATCAGATATTTATTCATGTATCCATTGCATGACACTCTTGCCATGTACTTAAATTGGACAAAACGTCTAATAGGACCTCTCCGGTGTCACCAACTTCCAGGCCGCAGGTGCAAAACAACAGAAAGATAGAGATATAATACATGATGATGCAGGACACTCGAATAAACAGGTGCTGAACAGTCTTGTTCATAACCACACACAAATGGCAAAGTCTTGAATCTCTTGGTCTAGTGAAAAAGTCTAGATCTTAAACACGAAGAGCCTCTGCGCTCGTGGGGGGGGGGCTCCACAGTTGTGGCAGAGTCTGCACTTGTGGCGGAATCCCTACAATGAGTAACTGCAGTGCTGAGATTCTGACTGTGGTGGCCCTTAGTGAATCGGGCCCCAAAATTTCCATTCTGAAAATCATGTGTTCCGCTTATGGCTAGCGATTATCCAGCTTCAAGTTGAGTGGTACGTGTTGAGCTTGACAACCAGCACTATGCATCAAAAGAGAAGAAACTGCGTCCAAGACCATGGGCCATTTACAAATTCATGTAGCTACCACTGTCTAGGACTGGGTATGCAAAAGATTCTAACGATCAAGTAAGGCCCTCATACGCCTCCAAATTACAATTCAGCTTGTGCATTCCATCATTATCAAATCTATTGGTTGACTTAAGCTGCTGAGCCTTCATAAACGACTGAAAGCAGATACAAAACACAATGCTAAGAGTTCCAAATGTTTGCCAAGAGAATACCGCCTAGTGTATTTTAGGGCTAACTCCAACTGCTTTAAAATGGATGGACTTTTATAGGCCAAAACTAGACTTTGATGTAGGACCCTGGAGTGTATCTAAATCATGGTTACCAGACAAGAACCAAATGGTGCTTTTGCTAAACACACCATCTTGTAAGCCAGCAGCAGAAAACCGTCATACATATAATTAAAGGTTACAAAACCGGCAGCAACCCCTATACCCTGCTCAATACCTCTGGAACAATGGTCTTCCCGTCCATAAACTGATCAATTTGGAGGCCAGACATTTGCACTTTAAGGTGTCTCAAGTCTGTTATTACCCAGAGATGAGCAGTTTCCGGGCCCACTAAAGCCAAAGCAAAGGTCTTTTTATGACTCACCATCTAAGTTATTCTTTCTTTTAGAATAGCATTTTTATTTGCATTTTTTCATTATAATAACGTGTGAAACACAGAATTACATTGGTACTAGATACATGTCAGTTTATCGCAGTTCCTTATGCTTACAGAGATATACATTGTCATTACAATAGAGAGGGATATTGACTGTTGTGGACAGTAGCTTCAATTTGAATCAGTGTGCTTCTTCTCCATACCAGTGAAATATACAAAATGGATGGAATAATTGAATTAATCTCAGCCACTGGTAATTACTCAGGCTGCATTTAAGTCCATTGTTATTTTGCACACACTGTCATGTTAGTTTGGACCAAACCATATCAAATCAGCCTTGAACCTGCTCCAATGTGAACAGCTTAATCCAAGCTGCCAGACCAGGTCCTCTCTGAACTGGAAAACAAGCAACCCAAGACTGTTTTCGCCCTAGTTAGGGACCATCAGCAAGGTGTACCTTGGGTCCAGAGTCACAGTGTACATGGGCCCCATGTCTGAGCATACCCATCCCACTTAGGGCGACACATCAAAGTATATTAAAAAAAGTGATGGATAGAATGCTTGAATTAATCTCACACGCTGGTAATTACTCGGGCCGCAACTCTATTCATCGTTATTTTGCACATCATGCCTCCTCTGTTTGGAGCTAACGATATGCAAATTAGTCTTGACCCTCCAGTGGCTCCAATGGGAACAGTGCAGTCTGACCTGCCAGGCCAGGTCCTCCCTGAACCAGAAAACAAGCAACTCAGGACTGGTTTCGCCCTAGTTAGGGCTCACCAGCAAGGTAGAGCTTGATTCCAGTGACACAGAGTGCACGAGACCCATGTCTGGGCATACCAAACACACTAAATACCTGATCTTCTTGTAGCCCAGTCCCCTCCACTCCGTGCCACTATGTGCTCTCCCCCTCTTCTAATGAACTATCTGTGCAGTCTCTTAATTGTGTGTGCTGGCTGTCAGGATCTTCTGTGAGGAGAGCAACCATTTCCCTCCAGATTTCCAAACCGATCTTTGCATTCTAATGTCTCTATACTTCTTGCAAGCAACACACCTCAGCAAGAGCCGATTCAGTCAAGTCTATAATCCATGTTTGCAGCATAGGAATGAGGCACTTGGAATTCTGAAGAATATAGGGAGAAACACCATCTTACTTATAGCTATCCTGCCCATGACCTACACCAACAAACTATTCCAGAATTGTCCCAAGGACTTTAGTCGCAAAACAATTCTGTCTATATTGCATATGTATTGTGCTGCTGGCAAATGTGTAACTGAGACACCCAAATAGGGAAAGCTCTGCAGTTCACAGGGCAGTCCTACATCAGGGAGAGCCATCATCTCCCTTCCCACCAAACCAGCCAAGTGGAAAAAGACTGGCTTGTCTTTATTTATATACAGTCCAGATTGGCCCCTGAACCATTCCAACATCGGTAATAGTAGTGGCACTGATAAATGAGGGCACTGTAAATATATGAGTGTGCTATCTGCATGCATCAAAACTATATGTACAAGGGCTCTTTCCATCACTGTGCTTTCTACCATATGCATCACAAATGAGTCTCCTTAAATTCACATGCATGCTCCGCCTTGGCATAAAACTACACTGACCCCTCTGGATGAGAGATGTTACCACTCAATATAACCACGCCACGAACACCTTAGATAAGACCTTGGTATCCACACTAATCATGGACAAAAGCCTGTACGAGCCCAGATTCATCGGGTCCTTGTTTGTTTTTAAAACCATAGTAATTGTGGCCTATCTCATAGATGGTAGGGGGACACCAACATCACTTGCTTCATTAAGGATGACTAGCAGCTTCTGAGAGGCTTGTGTTGCAAAGGTTTGATAGAACTCAGAAGGACTTTTATATGTCCCTGGGGCCTTGTATAGGGTCATAGCTTTTATGGACATCAAAAGTTCCTCTCCCTATATATTTACACCCAGCTCCTCCCCCTGTGCTATATAAATCCTAGGGAGTCATACCAATCCTAGGAAATCCTTCACTTGTGCTTCAGAGTGTGCAATGGGTTTCATGTATAGTGTGGCTATGTATGCGCACTGGGTCTTGTTAATACCCGTTTGTGTTGCCACTACGAAGTCACCGGGCATGAAGAGAGCCAGTATTAAGGAGGTGGTCTATTTGTTGCTGAAGATCCAAGCCTCTAGTCACCCATTTTTGTCACCCTCCATATGTAGCCTTTGTCTATATTCTCATCTGGTTAAATGATCCAACCTATCTCAAACCTCCCCCACTCTGCGCCTGCCAACCAACAACACATCATTGTCAGTCTTCGTATTCTAACTATCTCCTTCACACTGTCTGACAGTTAGCATTGCAATTGCCTGCAGGTGCCATAAATTTGGTATAGGCCTTCACCCCGAAGCACCACTTTAAGTGTCTCCCACTCATTCTGACGGGTATCTGTTGAGGTCCAATTAATGATAAAGTATGTAGAAATAACTGCCCGGTGGGTCCAACCGGAAGACAGAATCCTGTGAGGTTTCTGGGTGCAGCCTACTGAGGGGAACGCAAGGGTCAATCCTGTCTGTATTACATTTTACCATCAACAGAAGCTGGTGCCAACCCTAACCAAAAGTGCAGAAACCGGTTCAAGCATCAATATGTTTTATGCACAGGGGAGTCACATGAGAATTTCCTCTGACCCAGATGTTGTGGTCTCCAAATATCAATACAATCAAGATTGTCCATCACTTCGACTAATGCACTCATCATGAGAGGCTCTGGGAACCTCCTGGGTTGCTGCCTGTCCAGTTGGCCACCTAATACACAGTTGAATTCCCCTACATATACCACTGGGATATCTATGTATTTAATGATTTCCTCCTCAGTGTTTCATACAAAGCCTTATCAACTGTGTTAGAGACAAACCCAATCAGCAAGGATATTCTACCAACCAGTCAGGCACAGCAAATAAGGCCAAGCCGCAGGCCACAATGTATTGAGCACCAATACCGCTGCTTCTTTCATAACAACTACTTCATCCAGCCTCCCCAACTCCTGTATAAACACACAACAGAACAAACAAGCTATGCATGCCCATTTCTCAGATCATCAAATTAAAACCCCCACTCCAACTAATTTACTTACCCACAGTAACATTTGAACTATCCCTGATATGAAATAATTCAGGGATTACAACTGGTACCGGCCTGCTCTCAGAATGGCAGTGTGTCCCCAGAACTCCTAATCACCCCCAACTGTACCACCACACCACACTCATACAGTACACCGTGATAAACTATTAAGTAACAGCACAATGCAAACATGAGAGCCCTCTGGGATACTACAGCTAAAGTACAGGAAAACCAAAAGAAGGGGGGGTGAGACTAGAAGACCCCACTTCCTCAATCTAGTTTCCCTGGGCCTCAATTCCATCCTCACCCCAAGTGGTCTCTACAGACATCTTTCCCAGCACCAACAGTAATATGTATATATCCAACAAGCTCTTCCCATCACCATCAATCCCCACACAATGCGATCCTTCACAGGCCACTATGTAACCCATTTCATAAATAGGTTATAAGAAATCAAGCAGTCTCTAACTCTCTTGGCCAACACGAGTCTTGTCATTACCTGTCCCTGAGTCAAGCAGAGAGTTCTCTTTTTCCACTTCCTAAGCCTGGGACCACTCGCCACCATTTTGCCTGTCTTCCAGGTCTATTGTTCCATACTGGCAGATCACAGTTCTAGGGTCAGCCTGTGTGGTTGTCTGCCCAACAAGGGGCTGTGTCATCAATGAACTGGTCCATCTTGTTTTGGAGCCTAGCAACTGAATGTTTCTGGCAATTTCTTTGTGTGTTTGGTTGACCTCTAGCCAGTCCCACACCTCCTCTGGCAATGTGAAGAAGCTGGATCTCCCACCATGTAACACTTTCAATTTTGCTGGGAAAAACAACATATATTTTACATCCATAGTTTTGTGTAACTGCGGCAAACCATTTGAGTAGCATTTGGACCCTCTATATGTAGTTTGTAATGATTTTTCTCACCTCATCCTCATTTGTGGAATCACCAGACTTCCTGACGGTATGGAGGATTAAATCTGTGTCTCCACAATTAAGGCTTCTAGCAATGAGTCTTCTTATTGTTTTTGAGGGAGAGGGAGCAGGAGGTGGCTGAGAGGCCAAGGCTCTGTGTACCCTCTGCACCACATAGAAGTCAGACAGGCCCTCAGGTTTCAAAACAGTTCCAATCCAGTTTTCCAGGAAGAATTCAGGCACAATTTCCTACACTCTGTCCAGCAATCCCAAAAAACAAAAAATACATCTTCTCGACCTGCTCTCCACATCCTTCAATCTATTGTCGAGCTGCCTTATGAGCTCTGTGCCAGAGCTCACTTTGGATTTGAGGTTCTTCACTTCTGTCTACAGGAATTCTACATTTTGCTCCGTTTTCAGTGTTCTGTCAGTCATGTTCCTCAGGTCTTACAGAGAAAAGGTTTACCTCCCAGCAGATGGTGTCTATTTGGCCTTCAAACGGAATTGCGGTTTGCAATAGCTTCTATAAATTATTCTTACAAGCATAACTTTCCAGAAAAATGCTGAAGGCCAATAGGGGTCCTATCTAAGATGACCATATCGGACATTAATAAGGATACATGCTTTAAAACAAAAAAAGTGATAGCTGGAATGCATGAATTTATCGATGCCACTGGCAATTATTCTGAGATATATATCAGTGGGTCATTTTCTGCTCATGGTGCCAATACAGAAAGGGACAAACCACTTGCAATGCAGACTTGGTCCTGCTTCAATCAGAATGGTCCAGTGTGAACTACTAGGTGAAAGGTGATGCAAGTAATTCCAGACCAGTTTTGTCCTTGTTGGATTTCATCAGTGATGTGAAGCTTCGGTCCAATGCACAATGTCCTATGGGATCTATGGATGAGTATAGCCATCGCACTTCAGACAACTCAGTGAGAACAATAGGAGTGATGGGAGGAATGCAAAAATTAATCCTAACCTTTGTTAATTACTCTTGGCCACATTTCAGTCCATCATTTTTTGCTCACTGTGCCACGACCAAACAGGTACCAATTGTATTACTGAAACACACTAATTTTTCTGTTTTTTTTATTTTTTAAATCTGTTTTATAATTTTCAGCGCAAAACATAAGTTTACAAATACAAAAATTGGGTCAATTCAAAACACACTTCAGAAATTAGCAGGACAGCAGTTCACAGGTTTACTAATCAATGTATGTCTTAAACATCAGACAGTACAGTCAGTATTTGACGACATGGAGTATTGTCATAACACGCGGCACAGCCAAGTGCCATGGGCACACTGAGTCTATTCCATCTGCCCCAAAACACACTAGCCACCGCATCACATCACAAACATGTATTCCGCTGTAACTAATCTATCCTCTGTTGTGCTCGCATTCAGCTGGTGATATATGTCAGCTAGCCTGCTTTAGCCCCCTCATGGCGTGCGAAATGATAATATAGTCTCCTCCCCTCTTATTGCGATGGTCCTCTCTTATCTCTGGTACGCTTAACCAATGCAAACCCCTCGAGTATTACCTTCGTGTTATGACGAATCATGGTGGGCGCTCATCGCTTTTCGCTTCCAGTTTAGTCACCAGTGTATTCCATACATCATAACCCGTGTGTGCCTGCCCCCTATCCCGCAAAGCCCGCAGCATACGTGTCTCAAAACGCACCCATCGCAATGTCAGAGCACGCCAGCCAGGTATCTCCGGTGCTCTAGGAGCCTTCTAATTCATGGCAATCAGCCGTTTGTACATGATGAACGCCAGGTCAGCAAACTTATGAATCTATTTGTGTTTCCTGATTCTAACACGTACCCCCAGCAGACAGGACTCTGGCACCGACAAGAACACGTGACCTGTAATGTCGGACACTTCTGCTACTACATCAAACCAGGTCCTCTGTAAGGGACCACAGTCCCAGACCATATGATAGAAGTGCGCTGCATGATGACCACAGCGGGGGCACGCCGGCGGAGACGCGGGGTATATGCGCTGAATCTGAGATGGAGACAAATACGTCTGGTGTATAAAATTAAATTGAGTATAGTGGACCTGGGGTTCCTTGACACTCTCTGTACTTGCTGAAGGGCTACAGAGCACTCCTCAGAGGACAAGGGATTGGGGAGCACCGAGTTCCATCTGCGTCCCGCCACACCACACCATTCGCAGTTACTATGGTCAGAGCTTTGTATAAATTAGTGATTACTTTCTTCTGGGCACCATCTGAGAGCAATAAGTGTAGAGCAGGAGAAGTATTGGGTTCCTGATTCCCCTGCTTCCATGTTTTTTTGATCAGGTGGCATATAGCGTAATATGTTATGAATTGTCCTGAACTCACCGAGGTCAGATCCTTAATGGTTTCAAATGACATCAGTGTGCCATCGTCAAAACAATCCAGCACGGTCATTATTCCTGCCTCCACCCATGGTATTATGTAGTGGTGTTTGAGTAGCTGTGTGCTTCCAGGTATTTGGCCCAATGGTATGGGAGGAGAGTATGGAGAGCAGGATTTGCTCCTCTGTATATATCTCCACCAGCAAACACGTGCTGACGACAGTAAATAATTGTCATATACATGTTGCACTGTATGATCAGTAAGCTATGTGAAGATAGGAACACCTCGCAGTTGTGCACGCACCCATGCCGTCTCAGACGATTCAGGTCTATTCAGCCAATATAATGGCCACTGCAGCTGCGCTGCCGCATAATACTGTCAAAGTTTGGTGCTCCCAGCCCACCCTCACCAAATGGGCGCTGCAGGGTGCTGAGAGCAGCTCGGGGCCTATCGCGGCCCCAGATGAGCCCCAGCAGAAGTCTATTAAGGTCACGAAATAAACTCTTAGGGACAACTAGAGGTAGTGCAGCGAAATAGTAAAGGTGCCTTGGCAATATCAACATGTTTGCCACTGCCACCCTCCCCAGGGGAGAAAGAGGAAGTGAGCACCAGAACTGAAGTGATCCCTTCATGGAGCAAAGCGCGCGTCCCAGGTTGCCGTCCCTCATGTCGTCAGTCTTGTGATATATTTGCAATCCCAGATATTTAAAAGTGTCCAAGCACCACTTCAGCTGGCTTGGGGGAAGCACCTCCCTCAACTCCGCAGGCAACTCCACCATAGGAAACAAACAGGATTTAGACCAGTTAACCTGCAGGCCTGAAATTGTGCCATACAGATCCAACAAGGACATCACGTCTGGGAGGGTGGCTCTACCCCTCTTTAAGTAAATCAGTGCCTCATCAGCATATAGCGATATAATGTGATATGTTCCCATGCAGTATATCCCCCTTTGTGCGGCCTTAGCTCTAAACCTAGCGGCCAATGGTTCCATCGCGAGAGCAAACAACAATGGTGACAATGGACATCCCTGTCTCGTTCCTCTGCCTATGGTAAAGCTCTCTGATATTATTCCGCCTGTCTTTACCCTAGCGGAGGGGTCAGCATACAGAGTCTGCACCCAATGCACAAAGCCCAGTCCGAACCCCATGCAGCGCAGCGTGGCGAACAGATAATCCCAGCTCAGGGTGTTGAATGCTTTTTCTATGTCCAGGGACACGGCCACATTTTCATATGCTTCTTTAGGAGTATCGCCAATAATGCTTAATAATATGCGGACGTTTAGGAACGTGTTTCGCCTGGGTATGAATCTGCTCTGATCTTCATGAATCAATGTGTGTATAACTAGAGCTAGTCTATTCGCCAACACTTTACCTAAGATTTTGCAATCTAAATTAAGGAGAGTCAGCGATCTGTACGATTTCACATCCATCGGATCCCGACCAGGCTTAGGGAGCACCACGATGCTGGGAGTAACCCTCGGGTCCAAGCCTCCTCAAACGTAGACAGCAAAGGACGCGACAAATGCTGAGCATAGGTGGCATAGTACTCTATCGGTACACCATCTACCCCTGGGATTTTATTACAAGCTATTTGTGTTATGGCCACAGCAATTTCTTCCGGTCTGAGGGGCTCATCAAGTGCCGCCACTTGCAGCGCCGATAGCCTCACAAGTGGCGCTTCGCTGAGGAAGGACTCCGGCTGTTGAGCAGCAGATGCTGGACGCTGTCTGTATAGCCCCATGTAATAATCTTTAAAGGCATCACTAATTGCTTCTTGCGAAGACACCACCGTCCCTCTAGTCAAGCATATAGCCCCGATTGGAGTGTGCTGCCACTCCTCTCGTAACAGCCATGCCAAAAGCCTCCCTGAGCGATCACCCTCCGTACGTAGGCGCGTAAGATGGTAGTTATAATCATGTCTGCGGAGTTGCTGATCCGCCTCCTCATGTGCCCGTTTCGCCCCTAGGGGCTCAAATGGCACCCTGCGCTGTGCAACTGCTATTTCCAGTGTACGTAGTTCCTTTCCTAAGGTGACAACTTCATTGTGCATCGAGCGGCGCACCCCCCATGAGGCGGAAAGGCAGTGTCCTCTTACCACAACCTTATGTGCATCCCATTCTGTGGCTCTCAAACCAGTGGACCCAGTGTTTACTGCTCAGTAATTTTTAATGCAAGCATTTAAGTCCTCTCTGAATGGAGCGTCTAGTAGTGCCTTGTTTCTCAGACGCCATGTGGGTATAGCGGAGCGCATTCTCCCCCATTTCACAGTTAACAGCAAGGGGGAATGGCCAGACACCGTCCTAGCCAAATAACCAGAGGTCTTGATCAAAGAGCACACAGAAGAAGTCCCCCACATCAAATCTATTCTGGTGTGTATGTCATGTAATGAGGAATAAAAGGAGTACTCCCTATGCGTTGGGCGCCCCATGCGCCACATGTCATACACTCTGGCGTCTCTAGCCCAAGCTGTCAGCAAAGCAGAGTTTCGAGTGCTCACTGCTCCCTTCAATGGCAAAGATGAACGATCTACCAATACATCCGGGACACAATTAAAGTCCCCGCCCCATATGGCAGGCACAGCCGGGTCAGTCAATGAAGCAGGAGTCAGCGTCTGAAAGCATTCACCTAACGCGCTGTTGGGGGCATAAGTCCCCACTATGGTTAGCGGCTTACTATCCAGTGGCCCCTCCAGCACTATATATCTGCCATTCACATCTATCTTTACTTTATGTTGCACATAGGGGATCCCGGGCTCTATCCACACCAACACTCCTCTTGCATAGGCCGAAGAGGCCGTACCATATACCTGCTCACGCCAGCGCTTCCTCAGTGCCTGTAAATCACCACCCAGCAAGTGCGTTTCCTGCAGTATAGCAAAGTGCACCCCCCAGCGTTTAAGACAAGCATATATGCGGTGTCGCCTTCCTGGCATGGCCATGGTGCGCACATTCCATGGTATAATATTATAGTCCTGCATCGTGTGTGGACTGTGTGCACCCATAACGCAATAAACAGTACAGACATATTTGATGTAACATATACTCAGTACCCAGAAGGGAATGTCCATCCACTATCCTGACAAGTATACTCATTTGACAAGTTTTCTAACATGTGTTGTGACCCAACAAGACATATGAAATGTAACCCCCCCATCTCCCAACAGCAATCTCAAACCCAAAATATGGTGGCGTTCAGGCACGCCTATGACTACCTCTGTCAATAACAAAAGAAAAAACATATAATTATTGCAAAAAAACTGTTTCCTTGTGGATATCATCTGTGGGGACATGGTGATAATCAGGTGGAGCCTGCTGTGGAACCCCCAGTGCAGTCCGAGCAATGCCCACACCAGCCACGGACACATTATTACATGGTTCCCCCAAATGTGTGGTGTAAGAGTCTCACCACTGGAAAGATGCCAGGCAACTCCGCTATCCTCCCGGCTCCTGACATCCAGGGCTCGGAACATCATTCCAGCTATATGCACACTACTTTATCTCATCGACATGAGCATTCAGTCTGATGGTACAGATGCGGCCAAAGTCTTGTGCTGGAACATCACAGGACACAAAAGTGATTATTCAGTCAGTGCAGCTCATCTGCGGTACTCGGCCTGACCATCGGTCCTTTCGACACACTCAAAATAGTTGAGTCAGAGCCTCCGGAGTCTGAGTCTGTTGGTGCCTGCGAGGCAGCCCGGAGCGGCGCAAACGAATTCGGAGTGTGGATCGATGCATCCTTGAGCGCTCTCGCTCTTTTTCTACAGCAGCCTGTGTCCTGGTGGGCTGAGCTCTCGACTTCCTCCTGGATCTCCTGCGCACAGGTGAAGTCAGCCACTCTCCACCATTCCCATCTTCCTCTGAGGGTTGGGCAATTCCTTTGGCATGCATCCATGTCCAGGCATCTGCCGGAGTGGCAAAGATGTGGGTGTGATCCTCTGCAATCACCCGAAGCTTGGCAGGGAACATCAAGGCGTTTTTTAAATTGTGCTCACGAAGCCTCTGCTTAACTTTCAAGTAGGAATAGCGTTGGCGCTGCACTTCTGCAGTAAAGTCTGGGTAGGCCGTTATGGAAGCCCCTTCATGTCTCACTGGACCATTATTCCAAAAGTGCTGCAGTATCATGTTGCGGTCCCTATAGCTGAGAAAGCGTGCTATAATCGGACGAGGAGGCAACCCCGGGGCTGGCTGCCTACCTGGTATTCTGTGTGCCTGTTCCACAGAAAATAATCTCGCTGTTGCCCCTTTCAGCACCTCATCGACAAGCCAGTGCTCCAAAAATAGTTCTGTGCTAGGTCCCTCTGCTCTCTCCGGGAACCCTAGGAATCGCACATTGTTGCGGCAAGATCTTCCTTCCACATCTTCCGCACGTTGACATAGAGCTTTCATTTCTAAGTCTAGCCTCTCTACGTGTTTTGGGGTTTCCAACTCTGTGGGTTTCATAGTGTCCAGAATAATTTCTGTCGCCTCCACCCTCTCCGCTAGCTTATGATGTTCAACCCTGAGGAGGTTAAGATCTTGAGACACTGTGTATATCTTGTGTTCGAGGGACACCTTGGTATCCATAATTGCCTTTAGTATCTTTTCAAATTGCCACGAGTGTGTCTGCAGGGTGCTCTCTAAGGAGCGCAGACTCTGCGCATCCGATGGTACCACAGGAATATCCGTAGGCCCAGAGCGCTCTTGGGGTTTGGCAATCTTGGTCTTCTCCATCATGCTGACTGTGTAGAGCACTGCACTGTTAAGCCGGACCGCCTCTCCACTGTGGCTGCGCCACCCAATACTACACCAAAAATCAAAAGGGAAGTAGAGGAGGCTCCAGTACCATCCGTATATCCTGTGTGCCAGTGCCCTGCCACATGAAGAAAAGGAAAAGCCCCAGGTATTGCGGGTCACTCTCTCCTTCCCCCGCAGTGTCGCTCCTCATCCGCTCTCCCCTCGTGCAGCCTCCATGGGCATAAGTGTGTCCAAGCGTTTCCGCCTCAGGGCAAAATACCAGGGGGGAAAGCAACGGCGCGGTTTAGGCCCCAGATATTTGCCGCGTGTGCTGCGACTGCAAAGCCAGACGCCGGCGCAGCACTCTGGTAGGCCGCACCCTCGGCCGCACGCCGCTGGCTCTCCAAAGCCCCGCTCACCTCTGCGATCGTGCCGCTCCTGATCACATACGCGGCCCCGACCGCGACTGTAGCATCACAGCAGAGTCCTGCTGTCTCCATGCCGCCCCCGACATGTTCCGTGCCACGTAGCTGGTTTTAAGGCTGTGTTTTACAGGATAATTTTCAGAGGCCCAAGTCGAGCTCTTTCTAAAGCTTCCGACTCGGCCGCCATCTGGCCACCCTCTCACCCCCGAAACACACTCATCATCTCGCTTATCCTTGTTCACATTGCAATTGATAGCTTGTTGTGCATTTTAGCAATTGTACTGCAATGTTCAGAACTGCAGCTTTGTTGAGCAATGCTGAACGTTACACAGTGACACTTTATACAACAGGCCATTACTAGTACCTGATTTACGGTCTATTTAATGGCATCCTATATATGACAAAATCAGCAATAGACAATGTGGAAGTGATCAATCTGATCAGTTGCACTTCTAACTGGAAGCTACTGTCAGCAGAAGGGCATCATTCACTCAGACTCAAGAGACTCAACCCTCAAAAAGAAAACTTTCGAGAATATCGATTTTTAAGAACTGTTTTATCATGCAACATAAAATAGCTTCCCTAATTTCCTTTCAACAACAACTAGTTTGATACAAAAGTTTTTTTTCTACTTTTAATGTTTGCTGCCATCTTGTTTTGCCAGGTCGTGGCGGAGAAGCTAAGGGCCCTACCTGTGTTTGACAGGGCCAACATTTACACAAAGGGCGACAGAGCTCGAACAAAGATGTATAAACCGAAGATAAAAAAAAAAACACTGTAGCAGGGTAAGGCAAAAAAGGCGAGAGAGTAATTCGGAAGATAAGGTTTTCTTTGGAGAGAAATATGAACTTCCTCCAGACAGCGCGAAAGGTTAAATGAAAAGCAAGCGAAGGGCCAGGACATCTGCGAGTTTAATCCTAAAATGATGCAAGTGAACAGAGCACAAGTAATTACACCAAGGAAAAGGCTAGACTTCTCCAGACTTTTCAGGAGGCACCTAGAGGTGGACGAGCCAACAAATTAACAGAGAGAGCTTAGATAAGGGTCTGGTTTGGTTCTATGAGCCTGTGCACCACAAGTACATGCATGTACACGTTTAGTACGTAAACTGTAAAGCGTGCAACAAACATCAGATGAAAATATGATAAAAGCTCTTCAAACTTAAAAAAGTGTATATATTTATCATGCGGAAGCGTTTTACTTTAGTACATCAGATTAGATCACTGCATTGAAAGGCATTAAAAGTGATTCTTTTTAAACACCAACTTTGAAAGATTCTTGCTTCCCTTCTCTGATGTCAAAGCCATTAGTGAACTGAGTGGCAAAGTGGTTGTCATGTGACCCCTCTAAGTGGCATAGGTTTTTATTACCCATGGAGCAACATTATAGTCTACTAAATCAAATGAAAGAGCCGCACATCTTGAACTCATGTATTTGAAGGTGCTCTCATACCACATAATGAAAAAAGGAGGCTCAGAGAAATGGAACATTTGCCCAGAAGCACACAATTTGTGAGCTGGGCAGTTAGGACTGATCACAGGCTTTTTGTTTCACACTATCCACTTCAGCCACTTAATAGGTTTCACTTTGTGTCTCCTGTTTCACATCAAAGGTTAATGTTTTGTCTTTAATTATTCGTTCACAAGGTTAGAATGTGGGTGGCAGGTAACATGCAAGTTCAGCTTGTTTACCGCTCGAGAGTCCATGTGAATATTGAGGATATTGAGCAGTCAGGCACCTGGCTGGAGCTTTCAGCTGCTCCCCCACCTCTACCAGCACTGAGATGTATGTATTGATTGTGCTGGAAAGGGATAGGCCTGGAGTGATAAGGATTCATTTTCTTTTTAAACTCATAGTCTTAGTACATCATAGCAAGTGTTAAATAGCATCAAAATTCATGAATAACAGTTTTTAAAACCCAAAACTGACAGCGACGCCATAGGCGGGTACTTAAATGAGTAGGGAATGAATGGCTGGATAAGTAGTGATACAATGCCTGTGTGGCTGGATGGGTGACTAAGGCCCTCATTATGACTTTAGAGGTCCCACCACGGGACAGCCAAAGCTGTGGGGAGGATGCCACTGCCATAGCAGTGAAGGCCCCCCGCCCCCCAAAGTGTATTACAATGTTCCATCGGTCTGACCGGCAGGAACATTGCAATATGCGTTCTCGCTGGGTTGACCGGTGAGAACAGTGCTAGGTTAATCGACTCTGGTCAGTTAAGGGAGTCAAGGCAGATATCCTAGCACCCTTGGAAAGCGCACTCCTACGAGTGCATAGGAGTGCGCAGACAGTGCGCATTCCTACGATGCTGAGCAGGGGGGCCCTGTGGCCCCATGGGCATGGGCAGTGCAGGGACACCTGTGGCCCCTGGCACTAGCTTTTCACCTGACTTTTCATGGCAGGGCCCCGCCATGAAAAGGCTTGTGGAAAGTGGGGTTGTAATCAGCCAGGTGGCACAGAGTTCAGCACCGCCCTGGCTGGTTAAAACCCCGACTGCCGTTACCACGTCGGGAACCATGTTCCTGGCAGGGACAGTGGTCTTTAGGCAGGTCCGCCCTCCAAAGTTGTAATTTTGTGGTCAGACCGCCTGGAGTGCGGCAGTTCAACCACCACCGAGTGGCTGGTGGTTCCTAGAAACGGCAACCTTGTAATGAGGCCGTAAGTCACTGAGATACTGGTGAGCTGGTAGGTCCGAGAGTGAGTAAGTGAGTGAGTGGATATGTGCTTTATGCTGACTGGTGTATGGACTGAGTGAGTGTGTGGTGAATGGATGACAGGGGGATGGATGCATGAGTCATGTGTAAGTGAGTGAATGACTGGCTGAGCTAATGAGTGAGATATTTTGGGGTTTGTGATATCCATGTGAAAGACAGCACAAGTGCTATGTAAATGACTTGGTGGCTATATGAACAAATAGGTGCAGACGTGAATGAGTTAATGAACAAATGTGTGACTGGATAAGTAACTGAATCTCTAAGTCAATATATGGGTGAGTCGTGGATGAGTGAATTAGTGAGTTGCTGAGAGGATAGACTGAAAGACCGAGTGGGTTTGACAGTGGCTGGGTTGATGGATGAGCGAGTGAATGAGTTGCTAGAAAGCTCAACTAAGTGAGAAAGCAACCAAGTGAGTGAGTGAATACATTTGCAAATGAGTTCGCCAGGAAAGTGGTTGAGTAAATACATTGGAGTGTTCGTTTAAGCAGAGTAGGAGAGCCAGAAACCTGCAGGCTGCACTTTGTGAACTAAAGCTTATTTTAAGTTCCGGGCTGATGATAGAAAACATTTTGAGTTGGAAGAAACAATTAGAGAAAGTGATGCTTATGCAGGGTTGAGTCCAGGAAAACATAGATTTTGCCCATGGTAGTACTCAGAAGTACACAAGCTCATTCTCAATCTTGCATCTGGTAGAACTCTGTCACGCTCACGCTCACTGTGTCATGCCACACACCCTACCACATCTCATGTTAGCAGTAAAGCCATCAAATGATGAAAAATTATAAGGATCCATATTCAGCCATGTGTCTCAGTTTATACCCAGGTGAGAGAGTTTCATTGGCAGTGCACTCTAGGTAGGAAGCCAAATGGAACCAATGTATTAGCATATAGTAGAGAAGGACTTGTACCTGAATAGGCAGAGAAAAAAAGATGGTTGCCTTAGGAGAACAGGCAGGATACGTCTTGGATATGCAACTCAATAGAGCGGTGTGAGTGGTATTATACGTTGTGTTTCTGTCTGTGCTGTCCATGTTTGATAAAATATGAACAATGCAAACTGGGCTTCCTGACAGACTAAGGCCCTAATTTTGAACATGGCGGATTGGCCCGCCTTGCCGGCATTGGCGGCTGAATCCGCCAGCTGGCATGGCGGGCCAACCCGCCGCATTACGAACATGGTGAGGGCCGCCATCGGCAGCCCTCACTCACCGCCAGGCTTCCGCCGTCAGGCAGCCTGGCGGTGAGTGGAAACACTATCCGCTACCCTTCGGATAATGTTTCCATTTCCACCAGCCTTTCCCTGGCGGGTTCACCTGCCTAGGAAAGGCTGGCAGAGGGGGTGCCCTGGGGTACCCCTGGGGGCCCCTGCACTGCCCATGCACTTTGCATGGACAGTGCAGGGGCCCCGGTGCAGTGCCCCGTCGCGCAGGTCACTGCCCGATTTTCAGGCAGTGATCTGCGCGATAGGTGCAGCTGCACCTGCCGCACAGAGGCATTGACGACTGCTCCAGGTGGAGCCGCCGTCAATGTCCCGGCCAGGCCTTTCTGTGAGCCGGCGGGCGGAAACAATGTTTCTGCCCGCCGGCCCACAGAAATGTTCATTATTTGGCCGGCTGGGTTCCGGGGTCGCTGGCGGTCAGTGTTTTGACCGCCAGCATGAACACCTAAGTGATTTATGTGTAGTAGGTGGAAGATTCTTCCGAGGAGACCTGACAACAAAACTCACACCTCCCCATCCTCTCTGGGAGTCACAGGCCCAGAGACAATCATTTGACTTTAGTTAAAGGACAGATTAAAGTAGCATAAAACCTTTCAAGGGAGTCTTGTTGTATTGATAATCACTTGAAAGTGTGAAAGTGTTGGACAATGTTCTTGACTGGTTCGTGACAGGTCATACAGAGAGCAGAAGGACAGACCAAATGACCAGCGCTCTAATCAGAGAATCTGAATCAGAGAAGGCAACTGCTGGCCCTCGTACCTAGAACCGCATAATGGCATAGAAATAAACAAAATACGGCAACACCACACACCTAGAACTAAGTTATGAGCAAGCAACCATTTATTACTCAATGTATTATGAAATAAAGGATGTTTGGCAAATGTTCACAAAGTAATTGGGGACCACAGGTCATGCTGTACAATAAACAGGCTTTGTAATGTACTCCGTCCCAACCTAGAACGCACCCTAAATGCATTTTAGTGCTCTGGCAGCAAGCTTGGTGGTAGTACCCAGAGCGGATACTAACACTGCAAAGCAATTTTTCACACACCCCAGGCATTTCTCTCTCCACAAAGTAGACCATGAAAGGACTGGAATAGTTTGAGTCTCCTTTCAGAGCCTATGTGTTTAGAAAACGTAAGTGACAATTGTGCTCTACAATGTACCATTTGTTTCAGTTGTGCCAAGATTTTCTTTGTATGAGAACTCCCCCCCCAACCCGAGTCCCCTTTGAGGAAGACAATCAAGGTCACTTGGCCACTTGCGCAATCCAGGACAGGTTTTATAGCCAAACCACCTTCAAAGAATGTCAGCTACTAATGATCTATCATGCTAGAGTTGTCTGAATGTACTCGATCGGACTCTGATTGCACCCCTTTGGCCATGTTTCTCAGATGTGCAAGGGGGTAATATATTGTGTCAGCTAGACGCACTACCT